>NC_141689.1:1344904925-1345504925 GCF_964263255.1 Lissotriton vulgaris | reverse complement strand
GTGTCAGGTGAAGGTACCAGGAAATTTAGGAAGTCTGACAAGGGTCAGAGCAGGAGCATATACTGGGGCTGCCGGGGCCATGCAAAGTACTCTGGTCATGCAACCCAGAGCAGCCACCGCCTGTAGGGGTGGTGAGGGCGCGGAACTGTTTTTGAAGAAGGAGGCGGTGAATTGCCGGCGAGAGCAGGACACCGTCCGCCCAGCAGGCCTCTCCTGGCTGTCCAGCCGAATGGCTATTTCAGCTGTGCCATCAGAAAATATGCTTCAAATAATGGGGCGCCCAACCTTCCCCTGTCTATTGGGAGCTGCAGTTTTCTAAATGCTACTCTGCATCGACCAGTGCCCCAGATAAGATCGCCCAACAATGAGTTGAGCGCTCTGAAGAATGAGCGATGATTTTTGCTAGCGCTATTTTACCTATTGGGGCCAGAGGCAAAGATCGCCAGAAATGCATTCGGCCTTAATGCCCAACCGTGCCGCCCGAAGGTCCCTCTCAAATATTTTCCTTGGGGTGGGGAAGAGGCAGATGCCTAGTTAGCGAGTAGCTGTTGCTTGCTAGTGAAGAAGGGTAGTGGTTAGACATAAGCGGCTGGTCAGGGTGCAGCGGGTGTATGGCCGACTTATCCCAGTTTACTCAAACCTACAGCTGAAAAACTAGTTTAGTGTGTTTTGAAGTGGGGTAAGGTCCGAGGTGACGTCCTTAAAGTAAATGAGGAGGTTGTCGGTGTACAGGGACACTGTGTGTGTCCTGTCCTCTAGGGGTATTCACCACACATCGCCCCTGCGCCGTAAGCGTACGGCAAGAGGCTTCATCGCCAAGGCGAAGAGCAGTGGTAAAAGGGGACACCCCTGTCTTGTCTGTCCTGACCTGAAATGGGGCGGAAATGAGGCACCCTTAAGTGGACTCGGGAGGTCAGGTTTGTGTAGGGGACCTGAGTGTATGCAAGGAGTAGTGAACCGACTCCAAGCTGGGTCAAGACCCAGAAAACATAGCGCCATGCTAGTGATTCAAAAACCTTCTCTAGCTCTAATATTAGGCATGCCACTTGTGTGCAGCGTCCCTTAAGACAGTCTTGTACATGGAACAACCGGCGGATATTCTGGGAGGTGCTGTGTCCTGGGACAAACACATTTTGGTCTGCATGGATAAGACTGGGGAACACCTTGGCATACTTGTGCACCAGTATTATGCTCAGTATTTTAGAATCGGCCTCTAGGATGGCAATTGGTCGATACAGTGTTGGTTGGGTCGGGTTTCTTCCATGCTTTGCAGTGGAGACCAGGAGCGAATCCACGGAGCGTATGAGGGAGTTCACCCGCTATCAGTAAGGGTTGCTTTTGCGACATAGCACTGTGGATGAACTCAAATAAATGAAAGCTTAACGCTGGGATGACAGAAGTCCTGTTCTTTGGTCAGGGCCCAGTGCCAGATTCAGATTTATGGTGGCCGTCAGAAATGGGACTACCACCTTCCCTTGCCTCTTGTATTCGAAATTATGGGGTGAGATGGGAGTCTGACCTGTCCTTTACAGCCCAAGTACAGCAGGTCTCTGCAATTTGTTTCAGTACATTAAAAAATCTCCGGAAAATGTTGCACTTTTTACCTGAAGATTGCCGCAAATCAGTAGTACATGCCACAGTTACATCTAGGCTAGATTACTCTAATGGCCTATATCTTGGTGTCCTAAATACGCCATTTACCGCCTTCAGATGATACGGAATGCGGCTGCGTGACTGGTTTGCCGTATACCATTTCAACACCATGTCTCTCCGCATCTACAGAAGCTCCACTGGCTTTCAGTGAAGAAAAGAATTATATTCAAGGCTATGACGTTGGCCTATCGGGCTCTTAACGGTAAATGCCCTGGTTATCTGATGGAAAGACTGTGTTTCTAGAAGCAAAATCGTGCGCTGCGATCTAATTATCATAAATCGCTTCTCAAACCACGCTTTGCGAAATCCCGCCTGGGCGGTAGAACGTTCACAGTCAGAACTGCTTCACTGTGGAACGCTCTACCAGGTTCCCTACGGCAGTCGGTTTCAGAAACATGTTTTCAGAAAGGCCTTGAAGACGTGGCTCTTTAGGGCAGATTAATAATGGGCTGTTAAGTCTGCTACCCTCTCGGATGCAATTTCACTTGATGTTTCAGCGCCGGGACCCCCCTGTTTGGGGTAGCTGTTGCGCTCTATAAGCTTCAGTATTAATAATAATAATATCAGTGCTGCTTCATACAAGTCAGTCTGTTTGGGTGCAAGTTGTGAAGAGAAAGTATTCTAATATTCAAGCCGTCAAGTTCCCAGGTTCTATTGTGAGCTAAGTCCCTATTCACCTGAATTACTTCCTCTGTAGTTCATTTGGCATCAAGTTTCAATTTAGTTGCAGCGGGGATGCGAGGTAGTGAGATGTCTGCGAGAAAGGCGCGCAAGTAGTTCTCAGGTTGGTGAGATGGGGCCTGGAAGGATGATATAAGGGATCTCATTTGTGTTGTTGGATGATAACCATTTGTAAGTGTGTATGGAACAATGGTGTGCCATGATATTGTTGAATGAAGAGAGCTACTGGATATCTGCTGAAACTTATTTAGACCTATTAAAAGTGTGTTGCATGTGTGCTAAGTACTGTCTAATTTATTGAAGGAGAGAATGTATGGTGTGTACTTAGCTTGGATGTTACGTGCTTTTCTAAAACTAGCTGTTCTCTGAACCACATATCTTCTGTAAACACCATCCTCATCCTGAAAGTAAGTTTTATGCTGCATAAATGCCATAGAAACGCACAGTACATAAACTATGATAACAAATCAACATTGGGTAGAGGCGTTGGCCTAACGGCTAGGGCAGCAGACCTTGAATCTGGGGAACTGCGTTCGAGTCTCGGCAATGACGCTGAACATCCTGTGATTCTGGGCAAATCACTTAATCTCCCCATGCCTAACAAAAAAGAATGTGTCCTAATGTAATGCAACTGGTGCTATGTAAAGCACTCTGATACCCGATTTGGGTCAAGTTCGCGCTATATGAAACTGTTAAATAAATAAGTAATTAAAAGGAAAAACAGTTTAAAAAGAAAATCACCAATTCGATCTTGGCATTTTTCAGAAGTTTGTTTACATGAAAGACCACCATACAAGAGGGGAACAAGAAAAAATATAAGTGTGGCTCAATAGTTGCAAGTCACAGAACAGTGGTTTTGTTTTCTGGTCCTAGAGGTGTTTAAATAAGCCGCTAAAGAACACAAAGTGCATTATACTTTGCTGCAAGCTAATATCATGTTGGCATAGATTTAAAATAGTAAACGATGTCCACAGCTTATGTAAGAAATTTAAAAAATCCTTTGTCCCGACCTGAATCGACAAAAGATTAGTTTGTTAGTGATGAGTTTCTGTAAGATCGCATGAAGGGCTTTATTGAGAACCTCTTACAAAAACCATTGGGCTGTAAAGAGGTTTGAACAAGTGCTTTCTTTTTGCTAGAACCTGTGATACCTCTAAATCTACAAGTCTGGCCTGGTCCAAGGAGGAGGACATAGGTCTGGGTTTTAGAGGTTGGGTCGGTGTACCATAAAATTCTGTCTGATAACCTCTCACCATTTAGAGAATGCATGCATCTGTGGAAAGAGACTCATGATTGCTCTAAAGCTTTATCAACACCCCCACCACCTGTAACCCTTTCAGGTTCTATACTCTCACCTTGTGAGCTGTTGCCATTGCCTCTGGAACTTCCTTGAGCACCCCTGAGCAAGGGGTAGCATCTTGTCAGATAGAAGTTTGCAAAATTATAGGAATCTTGCTACTGGCAGCAACGAGAATCAGTCCCTCTGCCAGAGTCTTGCTGGAAATTGAGGCTGGTCGAGCGTCCTCTCCCATGACTGAATGACAAAAACAGGAGGTGTAAAAAAGGGATTTATCAATGTTTGAGCTTTGTTTAGTGAAGGGAATGTGTTGACAAACATGCTCAATTCACGAATGTATGGATCCTCAAACAGGTTATCTTGAGCCAACACGCCAGCTTCTGAAGTAGAAAGCTCACCTAACTTGGAATCTATCTTAATTAGTAATGACCTGCATCGTTTGGTAGAATTCGCGCAGTTGGCTTTCCTCAGAAAGATGATGGCTCTCTGGGCCCAACTGCATAGTGTCGAGGGGAGATAAGAGATCCAGATGCTTTCACATCTTCAGCCATATCTATGATCTTGGCCTTGGGCCCTGCCATGTCCAGTAGCTTATCCTGCCAGGAGCAACAGGAACTGTCTATGCGCTTCTTAGAGTCGCAAACAAACTTTGCGGAAATGTGGCCATTTTGCTGTCTATCGTGGGTGTGGGGGCCACTTTGCCCTCCAACGATGGTCTGGGGCATTCTGCCCAGAGGCAACCACTCACTTCTTTTTCAAGGGATTTCCTTAACCTACTCGCCATATAGGCGGCCTCTTTGGGTGCTGGACACCATACTGCTGAACGTGGATGTAGCAGGTCGTCCTGGTCTAATAGTTCCACCTCAGGAGCTTCGCTGTATTTGCAGTGGGGTCAAGGACGGGAAAGGGAGAGATGGATGGACACCTTGGCCTACCGGAATCCCCATCTCCATCTGACGTATTAGGAGAGTCCTCACCATCTCCTGCGTTGGGCTGTGGTAGAGGAAGTGGGACCGCTGAGGTATTCAGAACCTGCAGCATGTTCTGTGGGGACTGAGAGTCAAGACGCTGAAAGGTGTCGAGATAGACTCCTGGTTCATTTGGCTGTTTGCGCTTCTCAGAACTATGCTGAGCCTGCTGTGCTGGAGGTATGGGGGCACTATACCCAGAGGTATCTTTCTTTTGGTCAAGGGGGCTCAGGCGTTGTGCCTGTAATGAGAAATTTTCCTCTCCATGGGGGGCTACCACCTATGTTTCAGCCCTAAAGATGGAAGCATCCATCACATGACAAAAATCATCATCATCTATGCGGGGAGGTATGGGATGTCTTCCTCCTCCATAAAATCTTCAGTGCCCTCAAACTCCTCCATGGATTGGAGTCTAATAGATTACATAGCAATTAGTGTAAAGTAGAAGCCGGTCAGATTTATTAGGATCCCTCTTGGAGCTTTATTGATACACATCAAGGGTTTCTGGGACCTGCGCCCTCACTTTTCTAAGGGAAATTTCCACCTGTGAATGGTACAACAAATGTACCACGTGAGGCTGTCTTCCCAGTGCTGTGGGTGTCTGTCTCCAGGTGGTGGCTCCAAAGAGCTAATGTGTGAGTAATGCTGCCAATGCAAGGCTGACCAGGCCTATTGTTTCCCCTAATGACTAATGCAGCTGGACGCTATTCACTGCACTCGGCGAGTGACGCTGACACACCTGTCCTGCCGGGGGGTGGGGGGGATTGAGAAGTGCTGAGTGCGGATGACAAACGGTGTGCGGGCCCCCTAGCTGTCGGTGGGCCGCACTAGAGCCGGCGACACACTGCGACCGCGTAGGAACATGAATATTCCTGGGGTCGGGAAATAAACCAGTTAATCGCTGTAATACAAAGCATAAACCAGGCACAACAAGTGTATAGCATAAATAAATGAACCAGCGGGCTATTAGATACTTTGCGCGTTACAAAGAGACACAAAGTAAACAAGACTCTTACCTTATTATTGCTGGAGCAGCACAGAAAGAGGACGGTAGAGAGGCGAAGACAACTGTTATAGGAAGCTCCAGCCCTCTGATTGGATGAAATGTTTCTCTTTTTTCCCCAAGGGCTCATGGGAGATATAGTTTGTCTGGAATATATTTAAGGTTAAACTCTGCTGGAGGAAAATGAAGTGATGAAAGAAAAGCGAATCCTCGCCTCCAGGTCCTGCCAGAGAATCATGTTTTTGATTGCATTTTTTTATATTAAAAGAACTTAACTTCAATGTTGAAATAAGTCTAGACCTATATAAACATTGCCCGATTAATAGAATAATTGTGCAAAGTTTTTTGGGGGCGTTTTTTTTTTTGCCACAGGTATGTCGCGGCATCAGAAAGTTTGAAGACCACTGCACTAAGTGATGCAATATGCATGCATTTCAATTTGTGCACTGTATAGTTTTTTAACCCTTTCCGTGCTGCGAACGTCCAACGGTCGTCGCGTGCACTACCTCGCTGGTGCTGCGCACGACCGTTGGACGTCCGAATCCCGTTAGCGCGATCGAACGTCCGCACTGGGGCGGAATGTTCGACGCGCTAAACGGGTTAAATAAAAAGATGTCTGTGTAAATGTAATGGTCATTTCAATTGAAAATGTGTTGTCTGTTAAGGCAGTGTGCTACCATACCATACTTACTCTGATCATGCCACTCCATACCATTCCAAACCACTGCACTCTGCAGCACTCCTCTCTGTCACTTCACACTACGCCTCTCTACTCTACCCTGTACCACTTTGTCATGTAGTTCCAACTAATTCGTAGGACCTGCATGTTTGTTTGCACAATATTAACTTTGGGTGAGGGGCTTAGACTGATTCAGGGCACCCCCGCAGGATGTGTTGGCCTAGAGGCCAGCTAGCTTACAGATCCACTGTAAACTCCCCCTAACCTTACCAGGGAGCGAATGGTTTCTGGAAACCACTGAACACGATAATCCTGACCCCTCAGGGATCGTGGAAACAGATCAGAATCTTTCGCTCAGTCACTTGTGCTTACTAGTGCTCAGAGAAATATACAGAATACACAGTGGGATGTTTTCAATATATTTATTGAACCAACAATATTCTTGTATAAAATACATGAGCCGCAATAATCAGTAGACTAAAGCAGATAGAAGTGATTACGAGGACCAGAAGAGTAAATAGCAGGTACAGCTCTACCATGGTGCTAAATCAGTGTATATATATGCAGATAAACAAGGCAGTAATCAGGCGTACTCCTACTATGCAAAACACTATCCTAAGTTTATTTAGAGCATTGGTACACACAAACTTTATCTTGGGGGGCCAAAAGTACAGTCTGGTTTGTGACCGAAGGCCGCACCGATGGGCCGGCAGGTGGGGACAGGGTTGGGTGGGGCAGGGTCAGTGGGGGCGTGACTACTTGAGTCCAGACAAATCACCACCTTTTCAAAACATTACTTGAAAGGGCTATATTTCAAAGGCCGATTTAACTACAAAGCTACAAGGAAGCGCAAGATGGTTGGCTAAGTCTGTACTATAGTGTAATGTTGCCAGTATTCACTTGCATTGGTTCCTCGCTTCCCTGCGCCTACTTTGACTTTAATGCATTTAGAATTATTTATTGCACCACAGTGGGCAATGGGCACAATGCTCATACACACTCCCACACACAAGCATGCAAACACATGTTCATAGACATACACTTGTGTATATGCACACACTCACATACATACACACAGTATTTGAGGCATTTCAGGTTTATTTTTTTTACACTTAACTCCCACTGCCAGGGTCTCCATCTCTCCTCCTGTGCATGGCTGGATTACTGCAGGCAAAGTTACTATTGGCATTCAAATGACGAGGGAGATAAATATGTGCATGTCTCAAGGAAATGGGTGGAAAGATTGTGTGTGGTTTGCGTACGCAGTGTAAGGAGGCAGAGAGGACCAAAGATTGAGTTTTGGGTATTTAACAGAAGAAGCGGAGAGGGTTAATGGATGTGCTTTGAACAACTGTGGGGCAGAAAAGGGGGCGTTGCATGTTCTTTCTGGATGTAGGAACGGAGACGATGGGAGCCACTGAGTGGGCCTCAGAACCTGAATGAGGAATGGAGATGGTCATTTGATGTGTTTCATGAAACACAATCCCAGCACACCACAATACATATCACAGATAATATTTAAAGTAAAATCAAAGCATAGACAGCATGTGCCATTTTAATACACTTTGATAGTTCAGGTTCCAGCCGACACGTGTTTCGTCGTTAGGGAAGAATGACCCACGACTTCCTCAGGGCTGGAAAAAATGTACAAATGATACAGTGTAAGCCCCATATACAGAGGGCGTAAATCACATCTAAATCAGAAATTTACAAATCATTAGAACATACACATGCAGTGGCATACGAGATGCCTACAAGTGCAAATGCTACCTTGTAATTCATATTAAGGGACACGAAGAGAGAGTCACCAGCAAATACCAAGAGTCCGAATCAAAAAATGCCAACAAACGTGATAGTCAATGATGGTGGTGAAAGTGCGGTCAAAAACTGTATCTTTAATTCAAGCAATGTGAGTCTCAATACCGTGGGGACAAGAAGTGATGGATGTGGTTACCAAATTTAATCAAAACCGAGTATCCTGGGGAGGAGCTACGCTCGCAACCAAGATGGCCGCGTAAGCTCCCGGCTCCGCCGACCGCCGCAAGTAGCTCATGAATCCTGATATCGATCCTGAAATCGTTCCAGACTCCTGTGTGGCTGAAGTGTTGCAGAGCATAAAGGTGTAATCCCGAGATTTCCATCTCCTCGAATGACGGAGCTACACCGTGCTTTCATTCTCCTATTCCAAAACTAAATGCCAATACTGCCAAGTGATTTAACTGCACTTATTTGGTACCATGCATATGTACAAGACTTTATGCAAGAAGGAATTTATCTCTCAGAATTAATCAATTCAAATCTGCATTTTATTTGCATAATACTTCTTTTTTTTCTTATTTTTTCAAAACATTTTTTTTCCTTCAACGATACTTTATGAAGCACACTACAAATGAACAATAAACAAAATGACCATGTCACAGTTATACCTATATACACCATTCATACCAAAAAACATTGCAATCATACTGTGAACTCATTCAAACCAACAATAAAAAAGACAATACAATTTTATGTACAATTATATACAATTCATGAGAGAGAAACCATAGATATGCATTTTTTGATGTGAATCGCTTTGATCAAAAGATTTGTTCAATTCTCTTATGGTTTCCACGTAAGAAACGTGATATAGAGAGGTCTACGCGTTTCAAACTCCTTAGTTTAGGAGTTCTCGTCAGGACCAATTGCTCTCTAAGTGTAGCAAGATGTGCCTCATGTATTCATCATTTATCGCGGAGCGGGACCACTTCTGGCTTAATATGTGTCTCGTTAGTTCGGGTAGTTTGGTGGTAACGCCGAAATTGTTTGCTTTGTGATGGGTCGGATTGGTTGATCACAGGGCGTCGATTAATGTAAGCTGCACGCCAGTATCTGTGTAGGATCGGGCGCAGAGTCGTACCGCGTCTTCAATTCGCTGTTCGCTCCGTTCGGGTCCCGTCTTCCGTGCTTTCATTCTCGGCCTAACCCAGCGTGGAAGCCGGGGCCTCGATTTCTAACTCACCCGGGTCAGAGTTGAACAACATCGGCCGCGGGACTTGGGCGGCGTCCGGTCTCCCGAAGTGGAGAATATCCTGACCGGTTTGGATGGTGGTGAGGTGGCCAGGTGGATTTTAAGGATACGGCGGTGAGACGCACCGGTTGCTGTGTGTGGGAGTCCGTTGCCCGAAAACCCTGCTGACCTCCCGGGGTCGACGGGCTTGGATCCTCGCCTGCGGCGACAGTGTCTAGACCGCGAGAATGATGGGTGCCCTCCGTTAATGTCGGACCTGCTTGTACCTGTTACCCTGGAGTAGTCGACCTCCGGGGCCAGAGGTCTGATCTATCGCTTCGCGAGAAGATATGGAGCGGGTGGAATGTACGCCGTCGTTGCAGACCGCAATGGCCGCCATTGGGGCGCTTCACTTTCAGATCGCCGCCATCATCCACAAAATGGATGCAACAGCCGAGAGTATGTGTCTGAGACCGGACCACGACTTTTCAATAGCTTTGGAACACGTTGTGTTACCCGCGATTCAGGGCATGCCAGTGATAGAGGACCCAGAGTGAAAACCTGATCTGGTGTTTTCGGTCGGCTCCCGAACAACAGCTAGCGAGCCTGGAACTATCAATAACTCTGCATACTCAATGCCGATACCGCCCAAGATGGACACAGACGATTTTATACTCCTGGATAATTTTATCAGTGACTATCGGATTGATACATCATTCTTTTTCTCCCAGTTGACTCAATCACGTTTTAGTGCCTCACTGTTGGTGGACAGGTATCTCCTTTTGATTTTTGGACTTCAAGTACTAATACGTTGGATTCGATCGCACTGACTTTGACTTTCTTGAACGGTTTGATTCTCCTGCTGGGATGGCGGTTCAATCGGAGAGAGTTCGCACGAAAAATCGGAGTGGCCAGGGTTCAGTCTGATTGTACAGGTTTGATAACACAGCTTATTCGATACGGGACTTGTAGCCTACAATGATGCGGGAGTCGGGTGGTTTTTACAAACTCCCCCGGTTGTATTGTAATTGCTGCTTCACAGTGTCTTGACCATAATACGGGGTGGTTTGCTTCTGGCGGTGAGGGAGGGGGGCCGGGAGCATGTATGATATCTCCTTCTCCACTCTTTACTTTCTTTTAGGATTTAGTTGTGGGGCGACAGGCACGCTGCTAGTGGGGTTAGGCCGTAGCCATTGCAGGGGTGCAGGGTGGGGGGAATGGGGGAGGTTTTTTTTATTTTGTCTTTGTTTAGTTCTATGGCCTTTTTTCTTTTTCTCCTTTTTACAAGAGGCGGGTTGCTTATCCTGAATCGATCTCTTTCACATAATCTGGGTGTCTGTTTCGGTTATAATTATCCTGAATCGTGAGTTGGACGAAATTTGCTGGCGTCAGCTTAACGAGGTTGTGGATCGTATTGTTACTCTCTTTTTATATACTTGTACATTTAGACGTCCTACTCTCCTGTATACTGATTTTACTATATTGGCTTATTCACCCACTCATCGTTGCAATGTATTTTACCGTATGACACCTGGTATGTGTAATATTTCCTCTTGTTTTTCTTCTTTCAATACAAATATGTCTAAAAAAAAAAACAAGTATCATCCAATGTGTTTCAGGGGTGCGGAATTTATTAAAATATCTACTAGTCCATGGGGCAGGTTGTTTCATAAATCTACTTGTCCTGTAACAAAATCCACTTGCCCCTTTGGTGCCATGTTGTGCGGCGACAAATTATGGCATCAATCTCATTATATAAGAGCTGTTGTTATATAGCCTCTCAGATTATGCCAGGGCTCACACCATAGTAGTGTTTAAATACTAGCAATCCCTTTATGTTGCTACTTTTCCCCAGATCTACATACTGGGACTGAAGGTAGTGGTAAACAATTGTTCCAGGGTTGGAATGTCCTTTTGAGTCTGAGCAAACCTACTAACTTGCATGTTTTAAGGTTTTCAACAACTCTTCTCTAATCTTTTCCAATACTGAGAAATGTTGGAAGTTTACTCCCGACAATGGCAGACGTAAACCTTCTTCCAGAGTTGGGAAAAAAGTGGTTGGAGGGAAAATAAACTTGCAAAGACTCAGGTTTTCGTATGAGCAAATCTATACATGCATATTTGCTCATGCTAAAATGCAGTTCACAAATATTTTCTAGGAGTACTATTTCTTGCCCTACTGCTGTGAATTCGTGTGAATTCTCGAAAGCCATATAGTTGCCCTTAAAGCAAGGACATATACTTTGGAGACTTTCTTTAATAATTGGGCCCCTAATTTGGTCTGGCGTTAACCATGACCTTTTGTGTTTATTAAAATTCTCTCTCTGTATCGGCTGGCTTCACAGTGAGTGACAGCATTCTGCTCTTTCACAAGGAGACTATTGGCACACAAAGTAGTTGTATTCAGTGCCAGTAACTAATGTGGCAGTGTGTGCTTTTTTGAGACCAAAAACTATTTTGGTTTTGCCAATGTTTGTTATAATGGTGAGGGTCATCCAGCTCTCACATCAATAAGGTTTTACAAAAACCATGCCAAAACAATTTGCGTATTGCCAAAACTAAAAAGCTGATCACCTTTTCAGACCTAGTGGCTTTGCCAATGCTTGTTTATTTTTGTTTCCCAAAATCTTATTGAAACTGGTTACACTGATTTTCTAATATGAATATTTTGGGGAATACTAGCATGCATCAACACATTTTACTAAATGATGCTGCAAAGAAATGGTACCTGAAATTTTACAGTAGTTTAGCAAAAAAATGTTTTTCCTACTTTCAATTTTTAGGAACATTTTATACTGAAAGCAAAGAATCATTAATCTTGCTTCGGCAAATATTTGCATCTAATCAGAGAGCATTCTGGGAGCATTATGGATAGCCTCATATTGCTAAACTTTGAAAACGTGTGTCCACATTTTTATACTGGAACTAGTGTCAGTAGTGCAGTCAGAACTTACATTTACTGAGCGCGCACAGCCTAACAATAAAGGCTCTCAATTATTGAACCATAAATACAAGTTTGAACAGCATTAACATATGCACACAAATATTAACTTAACTGCTGGCAGTGGCCTTCCCTGATCCTTAATGTGGTACTGCCACCTGTCAGCCGAAGGATTTGTGTTGCATGGGGTTGGGCCTGCTTGTCCCAAGGACAAAATGCACATTAAAACTTGTTGCCCTTGACCCCAAACAATATGTCCTGGGCGTCCGGCTATAGGAATTCCACATCCCTGGTGTTTGTGATAGGTGTGCTTGGTAATAAATAATCCAGACTGGGGTACAATCCAGGCCTACCTTAAAGAAATGCTCCAAATCAGTTCTGCCTAGATTTAGACAACGATGACACACCAATTTGTCGTAAATTCAACATCCCCCATCTAAAGGTCATCACAGTAGCCCAAAAGGTCAAAAACATACCTCCTGGCTGGTTATAATTCCGTCCCAGCCTCAGTATGGCTGGGCAATAAAATCGAAAGGCGTTCAATCAAGGCTTCCTTATATGGGTAAGGTATCTGTAAGTGTATGATTGATGGGCATCAGTCGATTGAGAGAAGTATATTTAAACTATTAATCATACAGACATCACATGGTCCTATTTACAAAGATAACCCATCAAGTGCATTTAACCAAACCGTCAAATGGTCAATATGGCTGTGCGGTCTGTATAAAACCCCAACAGTTGTCAATATCACTATCCCTGCCAACCGTACCACTATGTCCGTACATTAATCACGTATGACCGCAACACCACCTATCTCAACCCCCATTTAAAAAATAAGCCAAAAAGTCACTCACATGCGCGCCGTATCCCAATCCGGAATCAAAGCAGTTCTCCCGATGCCCATACCAGTCTTATTCAGTAGCTATACAAAACCACAGACGGAAGAAAGGATCGGGGATATTATTAACAACAGACTTTCCAGCCGAAATTGACAAAGAATGAATAGCGATGCGAAGGGATATCATTCAAAGTACCTGTATCTGGCTACCTCCATGACGGCCATGAATATCTGGCGTCTCCGCGTGTTGTGTGCGAGTGGGCACTCCAACGCGGAAGCCGTCTGAAATACCGGCATGTCAATCAAAAACATCTAGAACACCTACCACAACGACTCGCAGTCGAGATCCAGTCGCCATATTGGGCGTCCATTGTGAATAGAGTAGTGTGGAGAAGTGTGGCTCACGGTGTAGAGCAGGCAGACCCGGAAGCTGAGGTCAGACCCGGGACCAGGGTTCAATTCCCGACGCGGCAGGGTCTTGAGCTCAAATGTCCACGGACTCGATAATTCTCGCTTCGGTGCCTGCTCTAATCATGGGTTCTCACTCTGCAACTCTGGGCATTAAGCTTGCTTAATCTCCACAACGGCCCCCCTGCGGCGGTATGCCTGGCTTTCACCTTGGGGATGCCCTGTAGGGGCTATCTCACAGGGAAAAAAGCCAGGACGGGTTCCCAAGGCAAGCGCCGGGAAACCTCCGGGTAGCTGTGCGCTCAATAAATGCAATAATAATAATAATAATAATAACAGCCTCCAAAAGAACATAAAATATGGTGTGTATCAAAACTATCAATTAAAAAACCAGTCCAAGTGCCACTTTATCAATATTCCACGGTATAAGCGATTTAAGAGTCCATATATGTGCCTGTGTTAAGATCATATTAAAAAAATCCTAAATGCATCATGCCTGCCCGGGGTACCCGAAAAAACGTATTCCTCATCAACAATTAATTGCGCATGCTAATCTCCATCCGAGGTAATTCAGCAAACCAATCAATAACCCTTTAATGGTATATACCGCAAGTCAAATCTCTGCATAGGAGATGTATACCATACAAACTAAAGTCCAACAGTCGAGTGCAGATCGAAAAGGGTGCTGATAAGTGTTCAATAATCGTTAACAGTTACTCATGCAACAAACCATCATTGATCAGTCGGGCTTAATATAGAAAGTTTGTAGAGGGGATATCCTCTGGTAAGCTAAAACAGACAGGAACATTAATGAAATAGATAGACATCAAAACAATATATATGTGCATACTTGTGTGAACCCAAAACACATTTTTTGCAGTAGGAAAACGTTTTTTTGTCATATCCTAGATTTTCTATCTAGTATCCACAGCAGAATATTGTCATTAATTGTACATATATACAATTCCTTAACCTAACATTCCCATGTATGGCCATATCTATATGCAGCAAATAATCATCTTGCATTTGAGGTGCAATGGGTGAAGTAAGCTCACCGATCAACTCATACAGTCACTCAGACTTCCAGGAAGTAATGTAATTCATGGACAGAATTCATTCCGTGTTCCACCACCTGAAGCTTCATTATCCAGAGGGCCTCTCAGATGGGTTATCTTTGTAAATAGGACCATGTGATTTCTGTACGATTAATAGTTTAAATATACCTCTCTTAATCGACTGCCCATCAATCAAACACTTACAGATACCGTACCGATATAAGGAAGCCTTGATTGAACGCCTTTCAATTTTATTGGCCAGCCATACTGAGGCTGGGACGGAATTATAACCAGCCAGAAGATATGTTTTTGACCTTTTGGGCTTCTGTGATGACCTTTAGATGGGGGATGTTGAATTTACGACAAATTGGTTGTGTCATCTTTGTCTAAATCTAGGCAGAATAAATTTGGAGCATTTCTTCAAGGTAGGCCTGGATTGTACCCCAGTCTGGATTATTTATTACCAAGCACACCTATCACAAACACATTGGATGATACTCTGTTTTGATTAAATTTGGTCACCACGTCCTGCACTCCTTGTCCCCACGGTATTGAGACTCACATTATTTCAATTAGAGATACAGTTTTTGACCGCACTTTCACCACCATCATTGACTATCACGTTTGTTGTTATTTTTTGATTCAGACTCTTGTATTTGCTGGTGACTCTCTCTTCATGTCCCTTAATATGAATTACAAGGTAGCATTTGTACTTGTAGGCATCTTGTATGCCACTGCATGTGTATGTTCTAATGATTTGTAAATTTCTGATTTAGATGTGATTTACGCCCTCTGTATATTGGTTTTACACTGTATCATTTGTAATTTTTTTCCAGCCCTGAGGAAGTCATGGGTCATTCTTCCCTAAAGACGAAACATGTGTCGGCTGGAACCTGAATTATCAAAGTGTATTGAAATGATACATGCTGTCTAAGTTTTGATTTTACTTTAAATATTATCTGTGATATGTATTGTGGTGTGCTGGGATTGTGTTTCAAGTTATAGGATCTGCTGATCTATATATTGAGGTAGTGGATGACTGCCTCTACCATTAGCACCCACTAACGTCAAATTCTGATGATTTAATAGGGACCGATACAGGTTAAGCGCCAACGCAGCCCAGGTTTAATTCATCCCAATTTCTTACTCCTCATTTGATGTGTTTCAGTTTATACAGAAGACTAAAGGGGGGGAGGTGGGCATTGTGCATGCTTTAGCAGGTAAGATATGGAAGGGCGGAGGGGTCCTACACTGTGCTTGACAGCCAATGGAGGATATGGAAGGGCTCCATTGTGTGCGCTTACGGTAACTGTGAAAAGGGAGCAAAGGGTCCACTAAGTGTACTTCAAGTGGCTGAGAGGATGGTAAAGAAAGGGTGATAGACAGGAGTGCCTCAGGGGCCGGCTAAGGATAGTTGGATTAGAAATGTTTGGTGGTCAGGAGAAATGGAGGGATGGGCAGGCTCTCATAGTTCCCATCTGTCTGACTCTTCCCTTCAGGTAAAGGTAAATACCTGATACATTTTGATAAATGCAGACTTCAGTAGAGAACTCAAAATGTTGCAGTGCAATCGCCATTTTCTTGGGCATACTCGGAATATGCGGCATGTCACTCATCTGATAAGTGCCCCACAGGGCCGGCCCTGGATATGGGTGAGCTGGTCACAGGCCCAGGGCGCCAATATTCTGAGGGGTGCAGCAGGTAGCTACCTGACAATGTCATGCAAACAGCAGCTCATTCATCCCACCTGGTCTCAATCGGTTCCAGATAAAGACTGTGTAATCAGCCCTTAATGTACCTCCGCGCAATAGTTAGCACCCTGCCAATCCCCTGCCTTAGCCTATCTTCCACATTCCTCCAGCCGTGACACTGCAATGACCCGCTGCCCAGGGCACTGTCTCGGTCAATTCTGATGTAGGGCCGGCCCTCCTTCCCGGTGTTGATATTTACCAGGCTCAGTAAATACCCCACCACCACCAGCCTCACTCATAATCAAGTCCAATTTAGTCTTGCAACAGAGGTATTCATCACAAGGGGGAATTTAACTCGAAACCTTAACCAAATTTTGGTTTGCACAGGGATTGGAAATCTGATTAAATGCCACCCCAATATGCATTACATTTCAATACATGCAGTAGTATGGGAAGCATCAAACACTCGTGGTGTTCCTAATTTTCCATAGATAAACTTGGAATAAGAGTATTTACCGTATCCATTAGAGGCTCTCCTATAATGAGGGTCAGAGTATATTATCGAAATATGGAAGTGCATGTCTATTACGGTTAAAACAGAATCAATGGTCGCCAGTGTAAACCTAAACATTATTCTGCAACCATCATTAAAGAATGACATTGATAATGACATGATAAAAGCATACCTTGACACACAGAGTTCAAAGCACCTTCAAATGGAAAGCATATTGAAGTCAGAACCTTTTTAAAGCGTTTTCCGAGCTTTGGACTGAGCACCAAGCTTTTTATGGCTGGTTGAGTAAGGTGCTACTCCTTTTCTGTGTATGGTCGGATGACGGTGATCACAACTAAAAGTTATGTGAATTGATAATTTATGCTAGACCCCGTCTACATACAGCAGCATGTTACAGGAATTTATGAGTGGAATGATCTGCGAAAGGCATATGAAGGATAGCTTTGCACTTTGCCTATACAAACCAGATTGGTTTGCTAACTGCAATGTTGTTAAAGCATGGCTTCCAGGAGAGAGGGTCTGATTCCTGAAAGCACTTTGAAGCAGAAAACATTTTGAAGTGAAAAGCAACTAAATGGAAACCAAACCTTAATATCCAGGGGCACTTTTATTCAAAAACACCTTAGAACTGTATCTGAAATTTTGATATTTTAGTGACGATGAGTAATGGGAATTGCTTCCACACCATCTTGTACTGCTGATTCCAAGGGGGGGGGGGGGGGAGGGGGGGCACAGGCTGGTCCAATTCACGGAAGGCCCCCTGCTGCATTCCGCAAAAGCTGCAGACGCCATTGAAAAGAGCAGGCTGTGGGTGGCAACGTCATCGGTAGAGGCAGCAGGAAGCTTTCCAATGGCCCCTTTAAAGTGAGCTGTGAATGTGCTCCAACTGACTTTAAAGGGGCCTTTGCTTCCCTCCAGTGCCAGGTGTGCAACGTCACCGAGGCTCTCAAGAAACACAAAAGAGGGCTGCTGGAGAATAAGCAGGGAAGTTTTTATCACGCACATGTTCCAGCAGCCCTCTATTGTTTATACTGAGCGTCTCTGGGAGCCCGGCTGCTACAAATGTGGGTTGGTGAAAAAGTTCTGCGGTCCGTATACAAAGGTCTGCCGGGCCGCTGGCGGCCTGCCGGCCGTACTTTGAGTACCACATATCTATAGGTGTGTAGGTGTAGAGTCAAATCTCTGAGGGACGATTCAACCCCATTATCTGGCGGGAGAGAATGAAGGACCCTGTCTTGGTCACGAACTGGACACCCGTCACGTGATGTCAGACCGCTTCGTGGTGAAGTCTCAGCAGGCAGAGACCCTCTGTGTCAGCTGAAGTGCCTCCTCTGCTGATCTATCCAGATGCTCCTTATTTGTAATACAAAGCAGCCTTGTGATGTAAGTTGTAGATTAGCAATGTTATGGATATATAGATAGCTCTGTCGCCCCGTGAAAGAAGATAGAATGACATTTGTAAATTGGCCTTGTACATGATGTTCGAGGCATTGTGATAATGTTGTGGGAAGCTAGATGTGTAAACAAAGTAGTTTCAGTGAATCTAATCCATCATTGTCATGCATGCAAATATGTGCAAAAGTTCACAGCAGACATGGTATTGTGAAAAATAAGACCATGTAAGAAAGGAGCAGCTTCGCTACATAGACCTAACCTGGGAACAGAACACCCACTCCTCATGCTAAGGGTCGACATATAAAAGATATCAAAAAAGCCAACAGGCCGTAACTCAAAATGTATATGAAAAAAATTCTAAAAACGACTTTTAAAACCATCTAATGACAGGATTACCTTTAAAGTATTCATAAAAGTCTTTAAAAACCATTATCGTATTTGAAATCCCAAGCACTCAGAAAGCCACAGTAACTAGAAAAATAAAGCAAAAGCTGTTGGCCCATTTTAGTTTTGTTTTAAAAACAGACTAAATAGTTCCCACCACATGGAAAAGCCAATTGTTTGTGTTCCGAGTGTAAGACGCAACAATAATGTTGCTAGTGGCCGCAGGCGACGTTCCCAGAGGTGCACCTTGAAGCAGGTGTTTAGAGCAAAGGTAAATCCATCCAGTTCCCACAGCAGCCACTGAGTTAGGGACTGCATCCTGGAAGCGTATAGTAGAGCCAGTGTCCATTTCGATAGAAGACAAAGCATACCAGGCTCGAAGAATGCCTTCATCAGCTATGGAATACATTGGGGACAACGATGCCCAGGGGCCTTTAAGAGGTCAATCAGTACTTCAGTGTCCAGTGGCGCAACCGATTTGTGATCCTAGTCATAGATCCGATCTGCATTCGGGGCACTGTAGCACAAGCATTGCTGTCTCCATTCCATGTTGAAGTGGGGCATCTATTGCAGAGCAGAAAAAGTGAAATCAGGATGTCTGCCACAAGAAGCAGGCCCAGCATAAGCCTTCTAAAATTGTTTCCCTCCATAGAGTGCATGAAAGATGGTAGAACTCCAAAAATGGTCTTAAAGTTGCTGACCAGTCCAGAGCCAATACATTTTAAAAAGTGCACTATTCTCTTAGTATTAGAAATATTAAAGATATGGTGAAACAGCTCTCCAAAATGCAGTGGGAAGTCAGTCTGGAATAGTGTCTGTATCTCAGACGAGGACCTTTCAACCTGGAGATCAAACATATCTGGCTAAAGTAAAGGCCATATCCTTTTGAAAAAGCATGGCTTTCAGTTGACTCAGAAGATCGAGGCATATTTTGAAAACATTTATCGAAAGCCATAGCGTTGCCTCCCTCAGTACGGGCAGGTGGAAACAATTTTTGTGTGCAATAAGTAACAATGGAATAAACTGTTACCAGAAAAGCGATGCCTGTTTACATTCTATAGGAACCTTGATCATTCAGCATCAAATAGCTCAAATTTGAGATCAGCTTGAAAAACGAATGAATCACGGCAGCCTGGGAACCCTTTAGATAACAGGACAAATTGGCCACTGAAGCATTGCATGCCCCATGAAGAAAAATGTCCTTGCAAACTGGGGACCCACTTAAAGCACCCTTACAGTCGGCACCACTAAGGAACTGTCAGCTGAGGCCACAACTAGCCAACACTTTACCTAGTGACAATCCAGCATGACTTGGCGTAAATTCTTGCCCAATGCACATTAGAAGTAAGTTCATGGCCAAAAATCCACCATTCAAGACCAAAATCTGATTTGGGGCCTGACAAACTAAAATTAAAACTGTCCAGGCGGGCAGGCACATCTGAACATTAAATGTTTACTTAAAATGTGCTTATCACCAAGTCACAGAGACCTGTTCCCATACATGCTAAAGTTCTCTGAGTTGTAAGTAGTAGGATTTTACAAGTTTTCAAAATCCTAAATCAGTAGGTATAACTAAGACCTCGCCAAACTTTACTCATGCAACCACTTGCCCCAACAACACCACAGTAAACTGCAGCACACTTCATAGGACCTATGTCAGGGGGGCGTTTTTCTTGTGACCCAGATGACCCCATGAGAAAGAAATGCAGTTCAACTGCAACCATACTTTCCTCAGAGAAGGGGGTATCAGCAAATCCAATGCATGACACTAAGGTACAGTGTGGCCGCTGGTAATTTTCTTTCCTCTCATGGGTGCTGTCCCTGACTCCCAGTAGGTTACATCTGACCATCTAAAGCAACAGAATGATACAAATTAAATAGCAGGCTGCAGTGTTTCCGAAAACAAGCAGCCTGCTGTCAGAAAAAGCAGAATTGGCAAGTAAGCATCCCTCAACCAACTGACGTCATTCACTAAAACAGAATGTCAGTGTGAGCATTCAGCTTGACACACCTCCTTCTCTCCATCCAAAATGTAACTGATGAGCCGACCACAGCTAAAATGGAAGCCTAGGAGGCCCTCCGCCAAGGTTAATCTTTGTCATTACTTCCTGTTCTTTCCTGCCCGGCATAACCTGGTCACTGGCGAGAAGAGGATGGTTGCTTTGTTTCCAGGGGAATCTGTGTTCGTGTGGCTGGTGAGGTGCCGTGACTTTATTTCTGGCCTTGGCTGCATCTTGGAGCGTGCTGTAGGATGTTTCTGCGCTCTTCGGATTCTGTTGGGGGTCAGGGCACCCCATTGACTGTGGAAATAGGATTCTGTTTGAAAACCACTCCATTTCCCTATGGAAACAAACCAGATGTGTGCGTGATGATGCAATGTGCCCATATTGTTTTCCTGAAGGACAAGCTTAATCTTGAAAAACAAGACTTTTACAGATCATCATCATCATCAAAAACTTTATTTTGGCTATTACAGCCATAAAAGCACATTTAAAATTACAATGCAATAATATGTAATCCATAGCAGAAACAAAAGATACAATTTCATTATAAGGACTGGTATATACAAGTGTAGTGATATTTGGGCCATAGTAATTAGGGAGCAAAGTTAAAAACTGCTTTTCAAAATATAATTTAGAAATAAAAAATATAAAACAGTTAATAAAATATCCTAAAACTTTTAGACGTCCATTGACAGTAGGGCTAACAGCTGTGGGGCACTCTGTCTCTCACACAGAGTCAAAGGCACAAATTATTAGGTGCCGTTCTTTAACAAGTACCTTCGTTTTAGCCACATAGCAAAAAGAAATTTCGTAATGGCAACAACATAGACTGGGTTTGTATCAGTTTTGAGGATCCTAAAAAATTCATGATAGTTCCTAATGCCCAGATTTCTACATAGTTGGATAATCCATTTAGACCTGGACTGTTTGTATGCTGGGCAGAAGAGCAATGCGTGAATCACTGTTTCCTCCTCCACCAGGCATCCAGGAGAAAGACAGTGGGAAGCGACCGCCCACTTATTGGTTACTGTAAAGAGCAGGAGCGTCCCGTATCTAAATTGCAGAAACAACTTCCTTGCTAGAGGAGGCTGTATTGAATCTAACACCCGCTCAAATTGATAATGTGACTTAAAATCCAAGAACCCATACTTTAGACTTGTGGTTTTGACTGCCTGAATTAGACTAGTCCATTTGTAATCTTTCACTGCTTTAGCTAAGTTTTTTTGGGAAATAGCTACACACGATTCTTCGAGAGTAGTCCATAAGTCCTCCCCACCCATAGCACGGAAAGAATCCCTGACAAAAGACAGCCAAGGTATACTACCCACAACCCCCAGTAATAGCATTACAGCTTTTAGTTCCTCCCTGTAGTGTCTCAACTCGGGTGTACTCCATAGCCGTCGCTAATAAAGCAACGGTCGCATCGAAATTAGGTCCACCATTGGGAGGATATCCTAATCCATCCGTAGCGGTACTAGGGGTGTATTTGTTGGCAAAATCAAAATTTGTCTGATGAACTTATTTTCAGTAAGTGTCAAGGCATTGGATGGGCTATGCCCCCAAAGTTCGGCTCCATATAGTGAGGCCGACCTGGCTTGTACTTTGTAAATTTCTAATGGTGGGCTTATGACCTTCAAAGCACAGCTATTCTGAACTTTCAATATTCCCCCTATTGCCTGAACTAACCTCAAGTTAGCCTTGTTAATTTGAGGGCCCCATCCCATCTTATCATTTAACGATAGGCCCAAATAGTAAAAAATATGAACCCGCTCAAGATGCCTATCATCCATCACTGGATGTGGGCAAATAGTATAATTGGCATTAAAGACCATATATTTAGTTTTATTGATATTAACTACAAGGTTCCTCTTTTTACAAAACGGACTGAATTCCTTTAACATCTGCTGCATCCCCATTGGTGACTTCGAGAGGAGTAGATTGTCATCCGCAAACATTAGTGCGGAAAATGTACGTGTTGATATTCTAGGGGAATCCAGATCCTTTATGGCTAGCAGATCTTCAATTAGACCATTTAGGAAGAGGGAAAAGAGGGTCGGCGCTAGCATGCACCCTTGCCTTACCCCCTTTCCCACAGGGAAGGGCTCTGTTAATTGGGTATTCTTGCGATATCTCACTCTGGCTTATGTGTCCTCGTGGAGGGGTTAGAGTTCAAAGCAAAGATATGGCGGTACCTCCATGTCCAGCAGGATACTCTACAGCTGGTCACGGTCCACCATATAAAACGCAGATTTCAAATCCACGACGGTAAGATACAAGCTCCCACCTTCCAAAACCACATGCTTCCAGTAAATTAGTTGGAGCCTAAACAATTTGTCTACAGTTGAGATTTTAGCTCTAAAACCTGCTTGCAACGGAGTTAGTACCTCACGGTCTTCCATCCAGTCCTGCAGCTTATCTAATAGTACCCTCCCATATATTTTTTGTGTAACATCAATGAGGCTGATTGGCCTGTAGTTCGCGGGCTCAATCGGGGATCCTTTTTTATAAATAGGGACAATCTCCGCGCCTGCCCAGGTGGGCGGCGCTGGAAGGCCATGCAATATTGCATTAAAGAGTGATAATAAATATGGGGCCCACACTGTCTGCTCATTTTTAAACAAGTCTCCTGGGATTCTGTCCAATCCTGGGGCTTTGTTAGGCTGAAGCTTTGCTAAAGCAGATAATCTCACCCATAGTACACGGGGGTATATCCCGTAAGGATTCAAAGTTAAAATCACACACCAGAGCCTTGCTACTACATAAATCAATGTGCGTACTTGAATATAATTCCTTAAAATATAGATGCCAGGCTTCCTCTCCAATGTTTGGATCAATAGCGGTCCTACCCTCATTTTTCCCCGTGTGGACCAAGTTCCAAAAACTTCTACTATCCTTTTGGTCTAAGGCATTCTTAATAGCCTGCCATCTATCTGCTTCCCAATCAGATTTAGCTTTTATAGTTAGTTTCTTAAAAACGGCACTGGCTTCCCGAATATACTAATTGTCGCCCCCCCTTAAGTGAGAGCAACAAGACTTTTTTTGCTTCGCTACGCTCCCTGTTATAACAGGATTTTTTATTGCTGCTGGGTTTGTGGTTATTAAGCCCACTATTAAAGAAAAAGTCCGCCAAAATCCGGATCATTTCCTGGTGAATTTTTCCTAAATAACTCATTGGGCCTAGAATTGATATGTTGTCTGGTAAAAGGCTAACTTTCTCTAGCAAGGGTATAATACTCGTATACAAATCTGACATGGTTTCCGGCGTTTGATTTATTTTAGCCCAACAAATTAGTCTCCCTCCTTCGACAACGACCAAATTGTTTTGTTGCGCGTTATCGCAAGCTCAACCTATTCCCCCCACCCATCTGGAAATCTAGCGTTACGACCAAAGGGTTGTGATCACTTTCACAGCGTACATCAACGCTGAAATTGGCCACATTATGCCAGATCTCTACACTAAGGAGGAGATAGTCATTGTTGAAGCTCGGCCAAGCTTCTTAAAGGTAGGGTGCTTCGGGTTATCGCCCGGAAACCGTCCATTGCAGGCCCTTAGGGAGAAAGTCAGAGTTAAAGAAGTTAGCTGGAGGGCTAAAAGTGACCACCCCCTAGTTGGACAAGTATTAGAATCTGGAATTGACCATATGGCGTCCTCGTCACTAGTTATGCATTGTGTCGGATCATTAAGGGGCTCAAAATGACAATTAAAGCACTGCCAATTAAAAAATAAATATTCCCCCCAAGTGTACTGAGGAAGTTTGCCAAAGAATCTAAGGTGGAAGAGGTCATACCATGCTGAACTGGCCTAGAGTACACATTATTAATGGCTAGTTTCGGGAGATTACTGTGTGACAGGAGGATGCACATGATGTCTGGAGAGTGCGTATCAACTCGCTTTATCTTACACCCTAGATGGGAACCCACCCATATACATAACCCCCCCGATGGTCTACCCTTTGGTCCCTTGACTGCCGCCTCTGTGTGCCACAAACCCCACTCTATATTGGGGGACTACGGCCCAAGTTTCCTGGAACAAGCAGATCTCATGGGAGTCAATATAGCCCCTCCCCCCCCCCCCCCCCACCCCCCCCCAATCAGGCTGATCTAATTTAGCCACAAGACCAGCAAAATTCCAGGACAAAAATCTTGAGCCACCAGCGGGAAGTTGTTTGCCACCTCTATGGTTTACCTCCGATCTATCCGCCAATCCCTGGATACCAATTCCATTACTGGCTGACACTAATCCCGCTAGACATTATTCAGCACCACCACTACCACAGTTTGGTACAGTCATAACAGTAAAGTTCCCCACCTTCCCCCCTGTATTAGACAAAGGTGATTTCCATCATTAGTAACCCCCACTTCATTATTAGGGCATATATGAAGGCTTAAATCCCCACTGCCCACATCCCTGGGAATAACACTTTGCTTAGGCATTGTGTCCTCCAAACAGTTGGCGATAGATGCCAGTCAATCCACCATATCCAGGACACTGAATCTATTTCTTATTGGTACAGGTGACAGTAGTCCTCTGTTCCCCCCCGTCTACTATCTTAGACGGTACACCGGCTGCCTAGGCCTGCCCCATGTCCATTCATTCTGACCAAGATTAGGCGTGTAATCTAGTGAGATGTAGATGTAACTTAGATCGCCATTCTGGATGGTAGAACGTGGATATTTTGTAAAATCCACACAAACATGCCCCACTTCTCTAGGATCCTTAAAGTTGATAACAATACAATCCCCTTCAATGTTTTTTAATCTGCACCCTACCCAACTCACTCTTCTCACAAAAAGAATCTGACATTGGGCAACTCTATGAAGAGGTCTATTGTTATTCAACCAGTGAATTGTTTTGTTTTTTAATTGGGCATAGGATTCAACATTTCCATGTTCCAATTCTGGGACACCAGTCAAAACAGAAACATATGGCGCACAATCAGGGGGTAGATCTAAGTGCGGATAAAGGTTCTTTGCGTCTATCCCTACATAATCTTCCTTGGGGGTTGCAACCACTTTCTGGACCTGGGCAGCTCCCAACAACAATTCCCCATCTTTGTAACGCCTGTCACATAGCGCCTCTGGGCCCACTAAGTTACTCGTTCCCCGTGCCTCATCCCCCCACTACTATGGGGACCATCGATTGCACAACCTGACTTGGGTTCGAAATGATATCAGAACCGGCAGATACCACTGGGCCCCTCAGTCTGTCCCTCGGTACGTCGTGAAGTTGGCCATAGTTAGCCATTTTGTTCTTAATACCACCCAGGGTAGGCGCCATCAGTTCTTCAAATATTTCCAGCCTGTTCTCAATTGATATGAGTCTTTCCATTAAGGGCTGTAAAGATGTTATTAGTCTACCTATTCTTTGCCAATGGGCATCCTCTATCTGGGGCAGTCCATTAGTTCTATCAACCTCATTCGTACTATTAACAGTAGGTCTCTCCTGGGATACTTCAATAGTAGGGAACTCCATGATTGCCGCAGTGCTAGACTTATTTGGTTTGAAGGTTTTTGGCTTTCTTCCCTTCTGCTGGGCACCACCACACGTCCTTTTGGAGATTACACCCTGCGTCTGCTCAGGAGGTTGTGGGGCATCTTTGTGGCCATCCGTGGCACGCGTGACCGGGCCACGAGTCAGATTTAATGATGAATTGTTCGTTAATGGCTCTAATTGTGGGGACTCGCCATTTAAATGAGAGGATCCTGTGGCTATAACTTGCAGTTGACCGGTATTTTGGCTTGATAACCTGGAAGCAAGAGCTGTTTGGGTATTTTTTCTGGGGTGCGTACACTCATTAAGCCCCCCAGGGATTACGTTTAGCAAAAACAGGGTCCTTAGAGAGGCGACGCTCTGTGATGGCAATTTCTTGGGCCAAAACTGATATAGCCCTCGTTATAAATTGATCGAGAGTCCCTGCTACATATCCAACCCCAACAGCTTTCTTCCCCTTTCCCTCGCGGCAAGACATTTCACAATTAGTACATACAAAATAACCAGATATAATCAAGTGTCCACTTACGTAGTAAGGCACCTGGTTGTTAGCTATGGAGAACGTCAGAAGGAGGGCCCAGCCCAGCCTCCCCCAGTCTCCAACGGGCCTGCCCTTGCACGCACCCGCACCGCGAAGTGGGTGCCACGAGCAGCTAAATATCAGCTGCAGTTGGGAGGGGCTGCTGCAGGTGGCGTGTGGCTGCCGGTCTCCTGGGACGTGAAGTCCTTCAAAGTAATTATTGCCCCCAACACAAAGCTCCTTTGGCGAAGAGCAGTTAAATATCAGCTGCAGGTGGGAGGGGCTGCTGCAGGTGGCGTGTGGCTGCCGGTCTCCTGGGACGTGAAGTCCTTCAAAATAATTATTTCCCCCAAAACAAAGCTCTTTCGGCGAAGCGGCACCCGCGTAGCGGGTGCCGCGAGCAGTTAATTATCAGCTGCAGGTGGGAGGAGCTGCTGCAGGAGACGTGTGGCTGCCGGTCTCCTGGGACGTGAAGTCCTTCAAAGTAATTATTGCCCCCAAAACAAAGCTCCTTCGGCGAAGCGGCACCCAAGACTTTTGGTGTGCATGGTGACACACAGCGGCCATTCTAGCGAGTTGGGGTAACTTGGCAAAAGTTTCAATGGTAATATGGGGACAAGGTAGAAGCGCATGCAGCAGCTCCAACTGCATTATAAGAAAATAGCAGTCTAAAGATCTTGGAGTTTGGTACATGTCCACTTCAGTGACGGGCACATCAGTTCTCTCACTTTGGGAGTTTATAGTGCCTGTGTTTTTCGGGATTAAGCACACCAGTTTCCTCAGACATGTTGTAAATTCTTGTGATGCCAGCTGTAACTCTGTCACGAGTTTTGAGTGTGTGGCAGCCTTCTTGCATTGTATACAGGCACACTGTCAACCTCTGGATTTCGTGGAAGTTGGTTAAAATTGGTGCAAGACACACTTTATAAGCATCAACTTTAAACTTGGTTCTGTTGTGCGAGAAGCACAGTGTTTGAAATCCTATCTTGATTAGTGATAGGCACACCTGAACCTTTTTGAGAACAGCTCTTAGCTTGGTGGTTAAGTAAGTGTGTATTTGAATATTCAATTTAGATTGCATTTGTAAGGCAATTCTTTCGGTGGTTACAGCATTGGGAGTTTTCTTAAGGCTAATGAAAATTGTTTTGTTTTGGTGTGATATTAAATAACTCCAGTATCAAAAAATGCAGAATTTTATACCACCTCCATTTTTCTTAAGTAGTCCAAGAGACCCCGTAATAAAATGGCAGAAGTTAATGTTTTTGTGTGTAAATTACTCGAAGGTGTTTGGAACAAATCTAAATGAGGAACACAAATATTCATTGCTGTTGCTTTGCTTTGGAGGCGAAGGATAGGACATTTTAGAGAATTTAACACAAGTGCTGTAAATCCGAGATATTTGAATGAATATGAAATATGCATTCTAAAATTAGATACGCTATCTACCACGGGTCAGCGCTATAATGGAACAGTATTATTTTGTATTAAGGGAATAGAGCAGAGAAGAATCAGTGTAGGACTTTGTGATCGGGCTTCACAAGTTGGCTGCTGGCTGTAAGTTTTGGGGAGCAACAGAAGAAAGGATAAGAGATCAATTTGTGCTGTAATGTCAAAATAAGAGAAGAGCTCTGGTTGAAGGATGAGCCATTTTTGGATGAAGTGATTGTTTTGAAAAATGTGTAGAACACATGGTAAAGTGTGTAGACGAGTTTAGTGCAAAGAATAAGATGAAAGTTGACTCCTGAAAAGTGAAAGAGGTCGTGTGCCAGGGTAAACAGAAAACTAAGAATGTGGCAGAAAGTAGGGGTACGGAGGAATGTAAAGGCACATGTTTCAGATGTGGGAAACCAGGACACAAAGCCAATACGAGCCACTGTCCAGCTATGCAAGCCAAATGTAATAGTTGTGGGATGAAAGGTCACTATTCTTACTGAAAAAAAGGTTCGATCATCTCAACTTATCCAGTTATGGGAAATGGTGAAAGTGCTATATTATGATCATAGGGATGCACAGAGGATCATTTCTGGGGATTTTAACACTCCCCTTGTATCGTATAAAAAGCGGGATACCATTCAGATCTTTTAGCCCAATGGTCCAATTGTGAATTTATTAAATACAATCTAATTATTCTGCATGATAGAGAGCATTTCCCAACTTTTAATAAAAGTGACTGCCTTTCTATAATTGACTATACGATATTGTCAGATAAACTCTCAGAATTAGTTCAAAGTTATGAGGTTGTACCAAGGATTGAGAGTGACCATAATCCGCAGGTTATTGCTATTAGTTTACCCTTCGATTATTTATCAGAAACCAAAATATTAAGACCTGCCCCGGCCGCTTTTAGCCTAAAAGGATTAGTATGGAGTGAGAAAAAAGAGAAAGATATTACTGATTTTCTCTCGCTTCTAATTCATGATGCTCTGGTTGCATACTCTGAAGGAACCTCAACGGTTGCTCTATGGCCCACCTTATGTGACTCCTTATTGAATAAATTCCCTAACAGGGAACCATCTGGGGGTGTAATTTTGAACCCTAGGAACCCAGGTTGGTTTTATTACTGCTTATTATACTTGAAACTGTCTCTTAAAACAATAAGATCATTGTATAGAAAAGCAAATGGGACTTATTATTTTCTAACGTCACTTAAAATCAGAGACTTAAAAAGGGGTTACAAGAATGAAATTTGGAGGGTTAAACAATTGTACTATGAAGAAACTTGGGCCAAACTCCACTATGTATGTAAATCTAAGGATCTGCGGCTGTTTTGGAGTTTTATTAATAATTTAGAAAATGAATTTTTTAGAAATACTAGTGCCAATATAGATGAATTAAGCTGGATACATTTTTTTCATATGAAAATAAATTCCCTAAGCCAAGCGAACGAGGAGTATGAATGTCTTGATCATCAATGTAAAATGGAGCCAGTAGAAGGGTGTGACCCTCCGGGTCTAAGGATACACCAGGATCTATGAATACTAAGTTATGGTCGGTAGACAAAGTTAAAAAAGTTTTACTTAAAATTAGATCAAATGGAGCACCTGGCCCTAATAGAATTCCCAATGCTATTTTTAAAGTTAGAGTCCTGCATTGGCCAGAGCTTTTAACGCTCCTTTTTAATAACATTCTTAAGTTAGGTTGTATCCCGGATTCATGGAGGGGAAGTATTATACAGCAAATCTACAAAAGTGGGCCCCAGGACAATCCTTCAAACTATCGATTAATTACCCTCACAAACGTAGATGCGAAAATATTTGCAAGTTGTCTGTTAGAGGAGTTGGAGACTTGGGCGGAAAGAGAAGAATTGATCCCGATCTTTCAAACAGGTTTTAGGAAGGGAGAATCGACACTTACTAATTTAATTTTACTGTCATTACTAGGAGAAAGAGCAATATGTAGGAAACAAAAATTGTACATCTGTTTTATCGACTTAAAAGCCGCGTTTGATTATGTACACAGAAATATTCTTTGGACTAAGTTAATGAATTGGGATATATTAGAAACTCTTTTAAAAATAAATAAATTATTGTACTCCAATACCTGGGTGCAGGTCAAAATTGGCGACGGTAGACATACTACCCGCCGCCTTGAAACAAATGTAGGCCTAAAACAAGGATGTGTGCTCGCTCCTTGTCTTTTAATCGATTTATGTCTGATCTCTCATCCCATTTTAATGATGTAAACTCTCATTCCCCTGCTGTAAAGGATAAAAAAATGATATACATACAGTATGCCGATGATACCATTTTACTTAGCCAAACCATGATAGGATTAAAAAGATTAATACATTTGTTTAATACATATGTAACTCTAAATGGATTAACAATTAATACAAAAAAAACCAAAAATAATGTTAATAGAGAAAGGCAAACTAGGGGTAAAGGACTTGAATATCAATGGTTTGTCTATTGAATGTATAAAGGCTTATAAATATTTGGGAATTTGATGACGGACTCATTTAGACAGCATTTCAATAACTTAGAGGCTAAAGGTACCTCACTTGCCTTCGCTTTTCGAAAACTGAGAGATTAGTTATTATGTCCCAATTCTGACCACCTGCTTAAAGTTATGAAAGCAAAACTTATTCCTTCACTGGACTATGGGTCCATAATTTTTAAGGGTAAAGACGTGAAAGTGCTGAAGGGCATAGTGGCAAGGACATATAAATCAGTCTTTAGGATTCCTAGGCAGATTCCAAGTGCCAATTTATGATTGGGATATGACTTAAGGAATCAGCTCTTGGTACGTCAAGCTACATTTTTAAAAACATTATTGGCATTATCTCGAGCCGATGAGGGCACGCTGGCCAACATGTGCTGGCGCGAGATTTCGAATGGCGAATATTCTAGAAGCTGGCAGGATTATTTAGCTGAGTGTCCCTTAAAATTCGAATGCCCTAAATTGGAAGATGAAATAAGGAATAAAATGGTTAACAAAAAATTAATTAATTCAACCGTTGCTTTGTTGTCAGAAGTGTTGGATAAAGGGGAGTTGAGAAAAAAACCCACACTTTTGGGCTATTGCCAATTCTTTTGATAAAATGTTGGTTCAACCTTATTTACTCTTTCATCAAAAACCCTTAATTAAAAAGAAATGTATGTTATTAAGGTTTGGAATCTATCCAGCCAAAGATGGAACCACTAAATGGGAGTCCAAATGGGCATCAAATATTTGTAGGCTTTGCGGGCAGTATGATGAAACCTTGCTGCATATGGTAACATTATGCTAAAAAATGTTGCAGGAACGGAAAACAATTTTAAAACCAATTTTTAAAGAAATGGGACTCAGAACTTGTAGATCGGCACTAATATTTTGCCTAAGTGGTGTCAACTTTTATATTATACAGCAATTTGTTCAATTCATTTTTAGAGTGGAAAAGAAATTATGTAAGGTTGACACCCAAAGTAAATGTTAAATTTTGTTACGGCTTTGAAATGATGTTGCTGTTTTTAAGGGGTTGATGGATTATTTTTATGGCACTTTTTATCCATGTTATATTTGCTTGTTTTTAGAGCTACTTTTTAAACAATGTTCCGCTTATTATGTTTACTACTTTTATCGAATGGCGTATGTGCACGTTATCCCCGAAAAGCTGCCATCCGCTATAGTGGATAGCACAAGCCATTTTAGTATTGATTCTGCCCTACTAGTGTATTTTAGTCGGTTTTAGTTTTAGATATTTGTGATACTGTTCTTTTGCTTCGTTGCTTACTGCCATTGAATATTTGCTGCAAGCCTATCACACTTAATGGACTGAAATTGTTTTGACCATTGAACATTTGCTGCTAACCAACTGCACTTAATGCACTGTTCACTTTTTTGATGATAGCATAAGTCACTTAAGCATTGATTTTTCAATTTGACAGTTATAGATATTCTGTAAAATCTCATTGACCATTTGTTGCTAGCGCATTGCATTTTAGCTTCTGCTCTGTAAGCACACTGCACTTTATTTTTGAACCTGTAGACTGCTACCAAACCTGTGACAATAGTGGCAGCACTATAATCCCTAACTGGAAAAAGTTAATCAACTATAGTCAATTTTTATCTTTGCACCGTATCCCCGCATGTTCAATTAGTTATTGTGTTTGTCTCGTATTTGTTGCCTTCTTTTTGTAATGGTTTTATTTAATCAACAAATAAAATACTACTACCACTATTCTTACTGTTGTAAGGTGCAGAGGAAAGGAGGTGATACGGCAAAAAATGAAGAAAATTAAATTTCAGGTAGTGGGACACAAGAATACCCAACAGATAAAGTGTTAATTGAAGGAATTGTGTAAGAATTGAAGTTTGATTCTTGTTCATGTCTCTTTATGATTACAAAAAGCATGTTTGATATGCATTTTAGAGGTAAGGTAACGTTGTGTAAAATGGATGTATCTCCAGTGGGTTATGGTATGCCTATTGGAATGTGGGGATTTTTTCAAGACTTGCATTGAATTAGGAGGGGGAGTGATGGCTTGCAAAGTTTATGTAGCAAAAAAAAAGGATACAATTCTAGGTTGACCACATCAAAGACTGTTGGGTGTGAATTTGTATCCTAATGCTGAGCCACAAGTTCAGGTGCAATAATTAAGTAACAATACAGGTGAGTTTGAGAAGGAATATGAGGAGGTATTCTGTAATTAATTAAGGGTGTCTTAAAGGATACAACACCGCATCAAGAGGAGAGTTGGGGCATAACCTGAGGCTGCCAAAGTTCATACGTAATTCCATTTTTATCGGACAATAGTCCGCAATTTTGTCCTAAGGAAATTGAGAATTATTTAATGGCTGGTATCATTTACGAAAAGTGATCCCGTATATCCCCCCAAAACAAATGGTGCCATTGAAAGCGCCAACAAAACCTTAACCCCTTCGCTGCGGGGGTTATTCCCCCGCTGTGCTGGGGGGGGGAGGGGGGGCGCGCACAGCGCCCGCATGCTCATGGCAAGCTGAGCTTGTCATGAGCTACAGTGCTCCTGTGCTCATGGTTTGTTTAAATATCTTTATTTGGATTTTTTTCCACTCTCACCATACTTTGCAAAATTTTACAAACAAAGAAATGTGTTATATCATCTCATCTACAAGGTACAATCTGCTGAGGATGTCATGGAATTCCACATTATAATAAGCATGCAACATCATGCCCCCCTCTCATTTATGTACCAGCATTTTGAAATTAGTAACAGGTGATTTACGCACACATAATGCAATAATGAGCATAGCGTAAGGAAATGTTGATCCATGTCTAATAACTATTCCAATGCTAAATGGCGTAACTAGGCATAGGAAAAGTAAAGGAAAAAATTGAAACGGGGAAATAAAGAAAACCGGTGTAAAATTAAAATTGAAGGATAGTACCGTACGATGTCTTGCGTGAGTGCCTATAGTGTTAAGGAAGTTGTAGCGTGGGAGAGGGGGGGGAAGGCGCGGTGGGCCAATGGTCGTCGCGGCAAGAAACTCCCCATTGGAGGGGGTAGGGGGGGGGGCACATCCCGCCTCGTAGGACATGTGGATAGCAAGTCTTCCGCTCAGGGGAGGTAATGTCACCACCGCCCGGCTATGTGTCGGTAGTGTGTGAAATGCATGCAACTTATCGCCTGCGCCCGCCCGGTGCGGTGGCAATCGTATGGACGCGCAGTGCCGTGCCTTCACACCTTCTCAGGTGCGACTTCGAGTGGGAAATGGTTAAGTAACGCCCCGAGCAAGGCACTTGCTATGGAAAGTCTTTAAAGTATCATCCCATAGTTGTGTAATAGGGAATTTTCTCAGCCCTGCCGTCTCTTCTCTATGTAAAGTAATACTCTCTGCCCTGGCCCAATTGTCAAATGATGCACACCAGTGTCGGACGATCGGGGGTTCACTACACTTCCACCTTTTGGTGAGCAGTCTCTTGGCTGTTATGAGTCCCAGGTCCCAGAATCTGGAAGGTACCTTGTTGTGTTTTGTACGTTTATAAAGACCCAGTAGACTCACCTCCCATGTATCCTGATGGCTCTCGACAGTGCTTTCCGCCAGTAGAACAGTCACTGCGCTCCAATATGATCGTATATTGGGGCAGGACCACACCATGTGGAGTAGGTCTGCTTCCAGCAACGAACACCTCGGGCACGCTATGGTTGTAAGCGCAAAGTATCTGTTAATTTTGCCAGGTGTTAAGTACGCTCGGTGCAATATGTAAAATTGTTTAAGCTTAAAGCGGGAATTGCGTGGTACATTGCGGGGACTGGCCAGTGCCATCGCCCATTCTTTATCCGTTAATGCCCTGCCTCTGTCTGCCTTCCATTTATCCCTGAGTGGCTGCAATGAGCATTGTGTGTGCTCCAGTAGCGCCTGCGCCAGCCAGTGAACCACGTGCGAGCCATTCGCCATGACATGCAAATATTGGATTAAAAGGTGTGTGGGCAGCTCCTCTGAGATATCGTTCCAGGCCCTTGTGAGTGTGTGTGTGATGGCTGCGTGTAGTAGGAACTGCCCAGCTGGAAGTCCCGTGTCTGCGGCTAGTGTTGCAAAGGGGATAAACGCTCCTTCCGCATACTAATCACCCAGTGTGTCCACCCCAGCCCGAGTCCAGGGCGTTAGTGCGGCCTCCGTTATCGCGCCGTCTTCTCTAGGTGTTCCCAGCAGCGGAAGTGCCGGGCGTAGGGCCTCACCGCTCTGGTAAGCCTCAAGCCGCGAACATAGCATCTGTGGGCCACTGCTAGGTGTAACTGTATGGAGCGTGTGGGTTTGGCTAGGGGGTTGAACAGCGCATGGATCTGTGCGTTGGTCCAGACTGCAGTGTCCGTGGCCGTATCCTTTAGGTGTCGGCCACCCAACCATCCCGTCACCCACTGCAGCTGGGCCGCCAGATAGTAGACCTCCTGATTGGGCACTGCCAGTCATCCCGCCTCCACTGGCGAGTATATTTTCGTCAAGGCAACTCGGGGTCTCCCTGTGTTCCATATCAGGTTCCTAATCAAAGTCTCCAGCTCCCTAAAAATCCGCGTCGGGACATATACTGGAATGTTAGCATAAAAATACAGTAATCTGGGCAGAACTATCATTTTTGTCAGTGTGACTCGGCTGGGCACGTTAAGGGGGAGAGTCTTCCAAAAGGCCATTTGTGCCTGCAAGGAGGAGATCGCCCGCACCAGGTTACCCTCTAGCACATCTGGCAGAGTTCTGTAGATATGGATTCCGAGGTAGCGGGACGTGGTAGTGTACCAGGCAAGTCTCTTGTTATTAATGCGGATCTCGCACTCCGGAGTGTCTGCGTGAAAGGAATAGACTCCGGATTTGGCCCAATTGACCCTGAGACCCGAGATAGGTTAAAAGGTTTGAAAGGTGTCAGACAGTGTCAGCGGCAAACATGTCAAGTCTCTGACATACAAGAGGAGGTCATCCGCATGTAAGGAGACCGTGTGGAGACCATCTGCTAGGGGGATTCCCCCTCTCCGCGCCCTGCGTTCTGAGAAGCGTCGTCAGCGGCTCAATCGCTAGCGAGAAAAGCAGCGGGGGCAATGGGCATCCCTGTCTAGTACCTCTCTTTACATCGATGGTGTCCGATAGCAAGCACCCTGTGCGGACGCGCACCATAGGTTTCTGGTACAGTAAACCCACCATGTCAACATACTAGTCGCCGAGGCCAAATGTCCGCAGAACTGACTGGATATAGGGCCACTCCACAGAAATCAAAGGACTTTTCCAGGTCCAATACAAGACACCCCGAACGAAGCCACTGCGACGTGGCATACCGTTGCACTCTGAACAATAGTCTAATGTTGTGGGAGGTACTGCGAGTGGGCACAAAGCCGTTTAGGTCGCAATGCACAAGGGTGGGAACCAGGGGGGCTAAGCGCTGAGCTAGTGTGGAGGCAAATATCTTATAGTCGGTGTTTAAGAGGGCCAGCGGCCGGTACGAGCCAGCAGCATGCCATCTCTGCCTGGTTTAGGGAGAGATATAAGGTTAGCTTCGTTCAGCGTAGGGGGGGAGGGAGGAATCCGATATAGCCGCCTCGTACACCTTCAGGAGCTCAGGGATGAGAACATTGGTGTAGGCTTTGTAAAATTCAGCAGGCAGCCCGTCCGGGCCTGGGGACTTGCCATTGGATAAAGCAAATATAACCGTGCGTAACTCATCTGGCGTGAGCAGGGCCTCCAGTTCGTCCCTCTGTGCATCCTCAACTACCGGCAGTGGTATGTCAGAGAGGTATGTTTCAATCTCAGTGCGGGAGACTCGCAGCCGCGAGCCATACAGCAGCCTGTAATAGTCCACAAATGTCTTGTGTATAGCGCTTTGAGTTTATACGGTGTCTCCCTGACTAGTGCGCAGTGCTGCCACTGGTGTCACTCTGTCGTCCTGGCGGATCAGCCATGCCAGTAGTTTCCCGGGTTTATCCCCCAAGTGGTGTGTCCAAGCTGAATGGGCTGTGTAATTGATATGACATAGCCATTCTAGTAAGCGTCCATGTTCAGCTCGCGCTTCCAATATCGGTTCTCCATTGCCCTCCACTGCATCCTGTTCCAATCGGAGGAAGTCGGCTTCTACGTGCGTCAGTTCCCTATCCAGTAGCTTCTGCATGTTAGCCTGTGTACTCAGGCATTGGCCCCAAGTGACTCCTTTTAAAGCGTCCCATACGATTTGAGGGGTAGATTGCGTGAATAATGTTCAATCTGTGAGCCTAATGAAGCACGAAATGGAGCATCCAGTAGTCATGACGGTTGCAGTCTCCAGGTGGGGATGGGCGGGTGTGGGCAATCCCAGGCCAAACCTAGCACGTGTGGGTTATGGTCTGAGGGTGTACGACCCATGTAGTAGGTGTCCGTGATGAGTGGCAGCAGCTCGCTAGAGAGCATAAGCCTGTCCAATCGCACATGCAATGAGTGCGCCGCTGAGTAATAGGAGTATGTTTTCGTGTGGGGGTTGCAGGTTCGCCAGGCATCATGCAAGTCCCACTGCAGGGCCCAGGTAACCAGGGCCTTTATCGCACCGTGCGCAGGGGTACCCTGTAGGGGCGGGAAGGAGCAGTCTAACCCAGGATACAATTATAGTCGCCTCCCAGAACCCAGGGGACCCCTTGCCAAGGTGCCAAATCCATCGATAGGCTAGTAATGAATCTGCTTTGATCGGTGTTGGGTGCATATATCGATGTCAGGACCACAGGTCGCCCATCCAACTCCCCTCCTGATCTATGCGAGTGTGCGAGACTGTGAAGGGGGTCCCGGGCCTCACCCACACCAGCGCCCCACGAGCATATGATGAGAACTCCGTAGCATAAAGCTGTCCCCTCCATCTGCGGCGCAATGCGTGTACTTCCGCTCTGTTGAGATGCGTTTCCTGCAGCAGTGCAATGTGAATGAGTTGCCGTTTAAGGTAGGAATACATTTGGTATCTGCATGAAGGTGTATGAATACCACGCACATTCCATGTGCATATGTTTGTCACAGACATCACATTACTCTAAGTCGGTCCCCATCTTGGGCCTCGCCATGCCCTCACAGTAGTGTCTTCACTCCACCTCCTTCCCACCAAAGGTCGCCAAAAACAACTTCCTAGGTACTGTCAAAATAAACATTGCACAAAAGAAAATAGGGGAAAGGGGCAAATCAATCACTGGAAAGCAACATAACAACCATAACCAGTGTAGAATACCAAAAGGTCGGCTGCTAAATATGCCGCTGTCCAAAAATCTCCAATGAGATGTGTAACCTTTAAATCTAGGTGGGTGAGCCGTGCACTTAGGCACAACTGAGTCAATCAAGTGGTGAAATCAGCAGGTGAAGCTTCGCCTTCTCCAGGCTGGGTTAGGTGAATCAGTCACAAATTTGTTAGTTGTTATTGCTGTAGAATTTGCCGCTCCTTGGGGACAGTGCTCCTGTGCTCATGACGAGCTCAGCTCGTCACAGGTGCATTGGCTCCGTGGAATGTTCAGCACAGCGGGTGAATTCTCCCCGCACATGAGCGTTCCACGGGCCATGAAGAGCTGAGCTCGTCATGAGCACCGGAGCGCCGTGGCTCATGACGAGCTCAGCTCTTCATGGCCCGTGAAACGCTTAGGTGCGGGGAGTTAAAAGAAAGCATACAGCTGGCAAGAGCTAACAAGCATTGGAAGGTTGTGTCCAGGATGGATGAAGTGGGGCAAAGGTTTAAAAGAGAACAGTGTTGGTGAGTGGCGAAGTAACAAAGTAAGAGTACAGGAAAAAAAAATGTGACCGGAGTAAATGGGCCCTTGGGGTTGTAGTAAAGATAAGCAGTAGGATGTCAACCAGGGTTAAACTTCTCAACGGAGATGAAAGTGGTGAAACTGTTCAGAAATGCCATTAAGACCGATGATAGCGAGATTTGGAACAAAAGTCGTGTTGTGGTTATTCTGCTACAGAGAAATACAGTAGAAAATAAAGAGTGATAATGGTATATCTCATTCTGCCAATGTGGGTTCTGACGTAGCTCACAGGAAGTTGCATTTGAGTTCCACAAGGGGAAGGAACAAGAGATTACATATAACACCAATATACATGAAGTACTATGCGTGTTAAGTATAATTCATGCTTATTAAAATGATTTAATCTAAGTGGCCTGGTAAAGTTAAATCATTTATTTATGTTTTGATGTAAAGGAAGGAGAAGTGTAGGATGACATAGTTGTATTCTAAGGTAGAACAATCCTTGTCAGGTATTCTACACTATTCTTAAAGGAATGTGACTAAGTTCTAAGCTCGTCAGTTGGTGAGGAGAGTGTCTGATGGATGAGGTGTAATAAAGACCACCTTCAACAAAAATACTCGGAAGTGTGTCTTATTTAGGAGGTACCAGACACCACACATGTTCTGTTTGAGGACCTCGTGGGTTTTGAGGCATATTGTGTAGGTGTACCGGTGTTATAGTAGCCTATCTTTAATCTTCAGTCGTTACATACTTTGCTTTCTGCAAGTTTATTTCTGGCTGAGCACTTCTGGAAGAGTGTTTGGGGGCAGTAGCCACATGAGTGTTCCTATTTTTATGGGAAGATAAATTGGTGCGCTTCTGAGCTAGATGAACACTTTGTTTTCAGGAGCTCGGTGTATAGTTGTAAGATTTGGTATATTGCAATAATTAGTCGAACATTCGAGACCTCTGATCTATGGTGCAGATTGCACCAATGTGGCCTCTGTCAAACAAAAATTAAATATTGCCCCTACAATGGTCATGCGGTTTGGTTCCTTTTTGCAGTTTCACACTAGATTATTCCTGTGTTCAGAGGAAGTTTTGGTATGTGGAGTTATAGTAGGAGTATTGGCTGTTGTGGAAAAGCCTCTGCAATTAGGAAGCCAACACATTTTCATTATCCCCCTTTCGAAGATTGTCTTAATCACTGGATCAGTCTATTCCCCATCATAGCTTCATACACTGTAGTGGGAACTCAGTCCATCTGTTTGCCTATTGTTAATAGGATTGCTTCTCTGCTGTTGTAAGGTCAAAGATCCCTTTCCAAATATTTCTGTATTTCTGGTGGGATACCAGGTTGTTGCTTGGTACTGTTAGTGGTGGTTGCTATGTTTATTCGCTTTGTGTGCATGTTTGTGACTGCATTTCTCTACTTTGCATTATAGTGTCAATAGTTTACTATTGTATTTTGTTTCTTTGTCATCCACCTAGCAGTATTTATCCTTCTCCTGGAAACGTATGCCTGACCTTACACTTTCATTGTCATTTTGATTTATCTAGGCCCTCTGCGATGTTCTTTCCTGCTCACCTTTGCCTGCCTCGTCTTTCCTTTTGAGCAGTGAATAGTGGTGTCCTCTTCAGGTCCAGTCAATAATTTGGGAAACCCAATGTACCCTTGGAGGCTTGGGCAGTACAATACAAGATAAAAAGTGCGTACAAGGGAATTAATTTAGAAAAAACGTATATTATTATACCATTACTTAATGGGTCAGTCCATCCGGAACAAACTCCAAAGTGCCATTAGACAGCACCAATCAATGCAATTTGTGAATATACACAACACGGGGAATCAAAAAAGTTTGCAAGTATACATTTTTATAAGTAGAAAACACTTAAAGAGTACAAACAGATGAAATCATTCAGCAAAAACCTCATGGACAGAAGAAAAATTAAATTAACCTAACAGTACATGGCACACAACTATTCCAACCTAATTACAGGCAACAAATCTCTGAATGAGAATATGTGTCGCTCTAGAATCACAACATTTTTAAGGAATAGAAGGTGAAGTCGACGTTTCGGTCTTTGGGGCTTCAGTCATTAGACCATCTAAAGGACGGTAGTTTTTGCTAAAAAAAGACTCCTATACAGACTAAATACAATCTGTTCCACAGATTGCAAGCATAATGATAATGCAGACTAATGCATTTAAGCAAACTAGGAAACTCGTGTGCGATTCAAAGAACAAAAAAACGTGACTATTCACAATGGTCATCAAGAAGTGCAATTATCACATTTTGTGCACTCCCCAGGTGAGATCAAAATGTGTCACCACCGTCACCTCAATAAATTAACATGTGGAAACACGCATTTGCAATGCAATAGGTCTCGCATTAGGAAAGTTTGAGCTATTGGTCTTGTAAATGACAAATATTTTATTTATGTGTCGGTTTTGAAAATGGCGAAATTAATAGCTTTGTCATTTACAATGCCAATACTTTTAACTTTTGCAAATGTGACACCTATAGCATTTGTAATGCAACATGTTTTGTATTTACGTGACAGATGTATTGCCATTACAAATAACAATGGCTTTTAATTTTTTAAAATAATTAATACTTAAAGCCACTTTCACTAAAACAGTGTATGCAAGTCGATGGGCCTTGGCATGGGCGGATGATGCCTGTACCAAACACAGCTCCTTGCAGGTCTTCACTGTTTACTGTAGATTTTAGCATTGACAACCTACATGAATTTTCTAATAAAGTTCAGCAGCGCTGAAATCTGACAAGTTTCAGTGCCCAGCATGCTCACATCGAACATACAAGGTTGCAAAGTCAATTAAATGAGTTAAAGGTTATATTGCCTAGTAATAATTACATAGAACATGCTCTATAAAATGCAAAATTAATACAGCTAACTAGCATTTGTTTTGCATACAAACTGCTATTAGTATGACATGGCAGCACATTTCGGTAGCATGTGGTATAGCTTTCCAAACGTTTCTAAGACTGAGTCAATCTCTCCATCATAACGTCCCAGCAGGTATTTTTCAGTTTAATCAAATTGCACTCGCCAAGCCGTTTCTCACCTCCGCGGGTTAGAATACAGTGATGAAATACTGATTAAAAGTTCAGCCCCCCCGAAATATTTTTCTTAGCCCCCCCCCCCCACACCCGAAATTTGGCTCTAGTTGCGCCTCTGGTACTCATGCTACCAGAGAGGGGCCCCGTCTCACGTTTGTCCCAGCCCCCCAAAAGCACTGACAGGTCTGAGTCATGTTTAGACATCAGTGAGCTCTAACTGCCTCTGGCATCTGGCCCGCTCTTGCTAGTAGGTTAAGGTGGGTCAGAAAGTTCTTTGTGGTGTGGGCCAAGCTGAAATTGAGAATATATTACTAATGCACAGAACAATAGCCCTGGCACAGTGACACAAAGGTGGATCACAGCATGCTCCTTATTCCGACGGCCTTTAATGTTGTTACTCTCCTTACCCATCTGTATGCCAACGTGCCATCTGGATGAGATGGGGATGGGGACTGTGGGGCCTAGAGTTTGAAGCCTCCAGTCTAACAGCCTGATCTCCTGTCCTTTGCCTTGGGCAGTCAATGGCCAGCAAAGCTTGGGTTGCCATGCATCACTCTAGGCAAACTCAAGTCCCTGCAACCTGAATTCTCAACTCAGCAACACACACACAACTGAAGCAAACACACAGCACCCAGTACAGTAATTGCAGAAGAGAAACAGTAGACCTAATACAGCCCAGAACTACTGCCTTTGCCAATGTTTGGTACTTTCTGGTTTGGCTAATCAGAGCAATAGTATAATAAAAAGTAGGCACATGGCAGCAAATTACATGAAATTTAAAATCTCCATGCTCAGTTGAAGGGCGCATCCATTTGGTTTCCAGGCACGCACCACTGCACACAGGTATTAGCACGCAGTTAGGCACACTGACCCTCAACATAAAAGGAAAGAAATTGCTCTCACATTCTTGAAGCATAAATAATCTTTGATTTAAAAGCCGGGCTGCATATGCTAATAATTCGCCCCAAACATGCATACACTTACAACAAACTACGCCTCGGAATACAAAATTCTAAACTGCGTCGAGTAACTGACTGAAAAGGAACCTGGGGGGAGAGGGGTCATAATGCCAATCTCAGACGGTCAAAGACTGCGTGATGTAAAACTCTCAGCTCCCTGAGAAGACGTTGAAGACTCGCTAAGGCTTCTGCTGCTTTCTGCGAGCACACAGCCGTGCTATCAGGAGGAGAAGGAGGCGTAACAAAGGCCCCTGCAGCAGTAAAAATATGTTTACATTTTGACAAGAGTGGAGGTACGCGGTCTGCAGAGGTGTTTAAACCCATCTCTTCGAGTCATGGCGTAGCCTTCAAGGGGATCGGTTCAAGGGAAGGCGCAGGCCTTACGAACCAGCACAGCCTGAATAGACTGTCCGGCCCTGAAATGGATTAAAAAACTAGGCTTGTAGCGTGGAGTATAGTTTAGAATTACACAGCTAGCTAACGAGCAGCCACTAGTAAGGTTTACTAGTTAGCTCCTAATCTCGGAAAACCAGGATTGTACTTCGTTGATTATATCGCCGAATACGTTTTTACTTTCTTTCAACTAGTGTTATAAATAGGAACATGTTGGGCCAAAATTCTGGCAGTTTATAGGGGAAATACGGTTCTTTCTTCTAATCACAATTTATTGAACCGGAAATTCGGCAGCGTGAAGCCGGTCGTGGGGCGGGACTTCCGCCTTCTGCGTGAAGCCCACATCCACGGACTGCCAGAGCAGCATTGGTGATGCGGTGAGGTCCCATGCCTGAGGTAGAGCCCTGCGGTGGCTGCCGAAGTCAGGAGTGGCGGCGATGCGGTGAGTGGGGCTTAGTTGTAAGGGGGGGGCGGGGGTGTGTGTCTGTGTGTGTGTGCAGGGGCGGTGGGGGGGCGGCAGCGTGTGTATGTGTTCGCGCGCGCCTGTGTGTGTGTGTGTGTGTGTGTGTGTGTGTGTGTGTGTGTGCAGGGGCGGTGGGGGCTGGCTGTGTGTGTGTGTGCGCCGTGTTTGCATGCAAGCCAAGTGAAAGCAGGGGCTGTGTGCCTCTGCGCAAGCGCGTCTCAGAGGCACACTCCCGCGGTCAAAACTGAGACTGCAAAAGCGCGCGTCTGACTCGTGTCTTCACTCCTAGAAACGGCTGACAATAGGTTCCGAGCAGACAGCAATCAATGCTTCGCATTGAATGCAGGTCGAGCTCGACCTAAAAAAGGGGGCTTATTTCTGTTATATGATAAAGACAGCCTGGAACCATGAACTAGATCGAAGGTCGTAGCCATTTTTGCAATAAATGCTAACAAAAGTAAAAGAGCACAGTGAGTATACTTGCCCTGATCGATTACTGTTTTGCGCTACATATTGTATATGACCTTGAAAGATACTCATGTTAACATACATGTTTCCTATACATCAGGTATGGCTATTAGAGGGCTCAGCAGAAACGACTGTGTCAAAAGCAAGGAATGATATTCCTTATGTGCTGTTTCATATACGATCTGCAAAAGCGCAAGTAATAAATTGTTTGTATTAGAACAACAAGCATACTAAAATGAGCGGCAGTCATCATGTGGTCGAGTTACCGGACGACATTTTCATAATGCTGCCAGTCAAGCGAATTCAAGTAAAACACGTGAAAAATCGCTGTGACATCATAGAAGAGTGATATCAAATGATGCACTCGTTCGTCACTAAATGAAACTAAGTGTCTGGACATTGTAAAAATACAGAAAAAATGCAGGAAAAGTGACTGGGGGAGAGCCGCTCGCAGCAGATGCCTGGTTATTGCATTCTTGTTACCCTGCCTGACGCTTTTTAAAAATCCTTGCCGTGTTACTTGACATTGTACGCCGAGAGGCTGTGATTGAACTAGGAACTTCCTGACTACGAGGAGCCAGAGCGGGCGCCCGGGACTGCGAGGGCCAGCATTCCCCTTTCCATCCACAGCTGGTGCCTCTTCCCGGGCATGCTCCGCCTTCTTTTCTTGTATTTAAGCGAGCTCCCATCACGCACCGCGGGACACGTGTGGGACTCAGCCCGGGGCTAAGCCCGAGCAAAGGGCGGGCCGTCTGAGGCCGTCCGAGGTCGGCTGAGGTTGGGTTGGGTCATCTCCCCTTAGTTTTATTTCTCTTTGCTTGTTCTACTTGCCCTGTTGTGGTGTTTTTTGGTATTCTGGGTGACATTGTTGTTCATATCTGGTCCCCTTATATATTGGCTGTTGTTAATTCCTATTGAGAATCATGCCCTTACGCTCGTGGAAAGAAAGAGTTGTGCAGGTGCAGACGGGCAGTGGGGTGGTAACTGGTCCCCTTGATGATTTCATAACGAGGGCAACTGGTAACCTGGAACAAGAGAGAGCCCTCGTTGAGGAACGCTTATCGATGGATCTTATTACAGGGAAGCGCTCTTCCATCGGACGACTTGCTACAATAGCAAGTCCCCAGCCACTCCCCCCAACTCCCATCCAGTCTTTGGATACCATGTTGGTAGATGTCCATCCAGTTGTGGAGAGATCGCTCCTGAATTCTATTGAGAGTGGATCTTTATCCAGTGTCTCATTAGAAAGCAGTAGTGGGGACAGTTTATTAAATATTAGCCTTGCCCAACCTGACCCCATCACGAGTGAATCACAACGGAATTTGCCCTGTAAGAGGAAGAGAAGTAAGGGCCCTCAGTTGGGGGGGGGGGGTATGTCTAAAATATCTAAAACAAATAGCAACCCCCAGCTTATTCCTATACCTGTAACTATTGTTAACTCCCAACCAGCTGTGGTTACTACTAGCCCTTTGTCTCCCCTGCAAACTCCACCGAAATACCCATCTAGTAGTTCAGACAGCTCGAATTATTATGATGGTTTTTTTAAGTAAAATTGAATTATTGGTAAAATCACTAATGCTACCATTACTTGAACGTACTAGACTAATGAATTTTAAATTAGACCAACTTCAAAATCTTGTTAAAGAGAATACCGGTATACTGAAAAAGATAGTAAATGTCGATCCTATACCATCCATTTCAGTCAGTACATCTAACCCCCCGAATGCCCTTGTTACAACTAAACGGCCAGCACAAGCCCTCGCCAAACAACCTATCTTACAATCTAACACAATTAATCCGGCTAGTGATAAATCTAAGGGTGGGAGCAAGAAAGTTGATATTAGGCAAAAAGCAAAGAGTTCTACTGTTGCCCAAACCCCGAACTCTGCTAGGGGTGTTTCAAACTCAACTGTCACGACCAAACCAACCCCTAGAGTTTTGGGGGATAAAGTTAATAACTTTCACGTCTTGGCCCAGATAACTCACAAACAGGGTACCCCCTGTATTAACCTACCTCCAGAGGCTACTCCCTTTACGATTTTTCTAACAGGTGTCTCAACTCTTAAAGATGGTAAACCTGAATCATATGGGGATCTCAGAAATAAAGTTGTTTTCTGGCTAAATAAAAATAGACCCCTGCCCCCATCCTTTGTACCAGAAATTCTTAGTGTTAGAAGAGTAGAGTGGATAGGACCCTGCCCGAAGGACCTGGAAGGTGATTGTATTATCAATTTCAGGGATCCTCGTGTGGTGGATTTTATAAGCAGGGAAGCCATATTTGGGAGGATGGGGGATGTGCAAACGTTGGGGCTCAGTTATTTCTATCCCAAAATAAACAATATACCCTTGGTCAACCCCCTAATGCACAGAAGACTCCATGGGAGATTCCCAATTGATAGGAATAACTTTAGTCCATCCTTTCCACACCTGTTCAATCGCTTTGAAGTACTATCCGGCTTGGAAGGCATTGATTGACTCCACTCCATATCTAGTGGAGAGAGTCATTTTGGTAACTTTGTAAACAGGGTAGCTGACTCACCTAGTAAAATCTGTTCAGTTATTCAGGAGGGAGGGCACCAGAAGATGGTTGTGGCTACTGGGAGGATTATAAAGCGGAATTCCCTGGATGACTTAGCACCCATCGACGAGGGGGTTCCAAATAGAGGGTTGAAGGTCTTAGATCACGTTGCCCCCTTCCAAGAGGCCTCGGTACTGAAAATAGCCTCATGGAATATCACAGGGCTTAAAGGGCGAACAACCTCGGAAGATTGGGTAACTTTTGTCGATTCTTTCAACGTTTTATTATTCCAAGAGAGCTGGGCTCCAGATCCAATTTTTCAAGCAGGGTTTTTAATTTTTTTTAAACCAGCTACTAAGGGTAGGGCATCTGGGGGCTTAGTTACCTGGGTTAAACAGTCTATCAATTGTAGACTGGAGGAAATCCCAGTGAAAAACCCTGATATCCTGGGGATCAAGTTATGCAGGGAAATACATCAGAATATTATTCTTATCAATATCTACGCGCGAGGCCTTCCTGGTGGGAGACGCCCGACAATTATAGATGACTTGGATTCCTACCTCGAGATTGGGAGAGATGATTTAATAGTGATAGCAGGGGATCTAAACTGTACCTTCGAACCCCAGAGGTATGAGGATGAGGACTTATGTTGTGAAGAAGATGCCCTGTGGAATATTCCAATTCTAACATTGAGCTATACCAAAAGGTGTTCAGAGGCCGCTTTGCATTGGCTAGGACTGTGCTTAGAGTGGGGCTTTAGAGCGACCAATGGTCGCACGAAGTCCGATAGAGCTGGCGAGCCTACATTTGATAATGGGATAAGCAAAAGCAGAATTTATTATATTCTGGTAAAAATGGAGTATTGGTCCCAAGTGGAACATATGACCATTGTGGATCGTCCAGAGTGACCACAACCCTCTGTTTCTAAGTTTGAAACTCACCGGCGGGTTAGACAGACCTCCTGCAGCTCTGTGTGTTACCTAAGAAGCTGTCTCAACTAATGATAGAAGGCGGGTTAGGTGGTGTAGGGTCCTGGCAGATCCCGCAATGTTAGATGGTATATCAGAGGTGTCTTCCTCTACTTTGAATGCCATAAATAATCTATCTCCCAATAGGGAAGCATTCAACCAGATAAGTGATCTACATGATCAATGTTTTATTAAATTGAAAGCTCTTCTTACTCTTCCTATTAAGCCTGGGGCAAAGAAGATTTTTACTACCAGAAAGAAATGGTATAATCAAGTATGCAGGGAGGCATTTAGGGGTCTCAAAAAAGCTATTAAATCAAGGGTAACTACTGAGATCAAATCAGCGCGCCAAAGGTACTAAAAGTTCCTGTGGGAGGCAAAGAAAGGGTGGGACGACTGCTACTGGTCTGACCTATATGAAGCTAGTCTCTCCTCTAGCCAGACGAAATTTTGGGAAGTTGTAAAATGGGGTAGAAACTCTGATCCACAGATACCCGATAACCATGTTTCGACGGAAGCATGGGTAGACTTTTTCTCATCCCAGTTCAAAGATCCCGAACATGAAGAGATCGTTAATGTTACCCCGGTGAACTGGGCCTCATTGCATTTTTCTCACTGTCATCCTTTGGTGTTCTCTAATGATGATACTGAATCCGCTCTTCGATTAGTCCAAACAGGGAAAGCTCCCAGGATGGACTGCATCCCGGCAGATTTATTCAAAGCAAATCTCCAACTCTGGGTTCCTTACATCACCCAGATTGCCAACGCAATCGCAAAGGGGGCAAGAATCCCGGAATCATGGAAAGGGGCAGAAATTATTCCCGTATTTAAAAAGGGTGATCGATGGATCCCCAGTAATTCCCGCCCCATAAGTTTAATCGACTCCATGCAGAAAATCATTGCCAGGATGGTTCTTGCAAGGGTACAAGGGTGGATGGAGACGGAGAGTATCCTATCACCATTACAGGCAGGATTCAGAGTAGGCACCAGTACAATCGACCAGGTCTTCCGATTTGTCATGATTTATTGGAAAGTGGTGTTACTGGGCGGAGGGACTATTTTTGCTGCATTTGTGGATCTAAAGTCCGCCTTCGACTTAGTGCCTAGGACAAAATTGTGGGCTGCCCTACATAAGATTGGCTTGCCATCTGAATTACTTGAAATTCTGATAAGATTCCACGAGGACAATTTTGCTAAGGTGAGGTGGGGGAGACAGGGGCAGGTAACTGATAGTTTTCCTGTTACGAGAGGAGTGCGCCAAGGGTGCGTCTTGGCACCTACTCTATTCTTATTATTCATTAATCAGGTGGTGAAATTCTTCGAAAATACCCCAACTGATGCACCTGTACTGGGTGGGACTAAATTCCCTTTGCTCATCTTCGCAGATGATACCTTAATCCTCTCTAAAACTCGTAGTGGTCTACAAAAGGCGATTAATAGATTTGAGGATTTCTGCAAATTAAACAAATTAAAAATTAATGTGAGCAAGACCAAATTCATGGTTTTAACTAAACATCGCCTCACCAAGAGTCATGTAAGCATGAATGGAGTTGGCCTTGAACAAGTGGATGTTATGACCTATCTTGGAGTGACATTAGATTACCGGTTACGCTGGAACCCACAGGTAGATGCTCTCCACTTAAGATCTGTCCACCTAATGGGTTGTTTAATCAAAGAACAAAGATTGTCATTGACTAAAAGGGTCCTACCAGCATTAAAGATCTACGAAGCAAAAATTAATTCAGCAATTTTGTATGGGGCCGATCTTTGGGGTGATAAGGACCTAACACCCTTAGTTAGAGCCCAAAAGTTTTTTTGCGTAATCTGGTAGGCCTACCTCAATCCACATCAATTAAACCCCTCCTGTTGGATATGGGTTGTAAACCAATAAATGAAATGGCACGGTATCGGCTCGTAGCATTATGGAGACGGATCTGGACGTCGCCGGATCTAAGTCATTTTACTAACAAACTAGCGGATGTGAGATCAATAATTGGCTCAGGAAATATCCCATGGCTCCGGGAAGTGAAATTTATCTTGGATAGCATGGGACATACCCAACTATGGTCAAACCCGGGGTCTTCTGTGTTTCCATCGAAAAAATAATTTAAAATGTTGTACTGGGCCTCTATCAGATCCCAATCCGTTGCCTTGCCAGATACCCTCACTCTAACGGGCTGTTCCCTGACTCACAAGTTGGACCCCCTACTAGAAAACTATTGGGACGTCATTTCTAAGAGTCTGGACAAAAAATTATACCACCAGTTTAGAGTGGGGTCCTTACCGGTCAGGTCCTTTACTAAGAAACGGGATGGTCATACAACTGAGTACTGTCCCTGGTGTAATGACCAAAAGGAGAGTGTGGGTTATCTTTTCTTTGCCTGCCCAGCTTATTCAGCTGCCAGGAATAAATGGATTAGTCCTATTTGTCGGCAGCTGATTTGTGGAGGGAGTGCTGAGGCACTGTGGGTTTTAAGAACAAATACCTCAGAGTTAGTGATTACAGGAGTAGCGAAGTTCTTAGGGTGGGCTTGGATAATCAGAGCGAGACACCCTCCTGTTTAATGATCTTAAATTTTATATCTTATACTAAGTCTTTCTTCACTGTTTAATTCTTGTCTTATAACATTTTTCACAACAATGTATTTCTATCAATATTGATGAACTGGTTTTTTAATCCTTTAAATCTTTTTTTGTAAACTGTATTTTATGATGCAAAAATCGAAATAAAGACTTATGAATCTGAATCTGACTGGAGTAAGATCAATAAATGTCATAAGCATGGCTTCAGGCAATGCAGTGTCTGAACCTAAACAACTTATTCAGAGTGACATACCGCAGCACAAAGCTTGGTAATGTCCAGAAAGAAATGAAAAAATATGTAAACTGCACGCTGAAGGGGTACATTAAAGTTGAAAGTGTAACAATAATCAGCGATAGGTAGCTGAATACACATAACAACTCGGACTGATTGGAAGCCCAAGGAGACTCATATGCCGGTGCACGAACGACAGCACGGCAAACATCAGAGCAGAATCTAATGGATGACATGAGACAGATTAGTCCAATAATTGGACACTACAAGTGTAACCACTGTACAGCCTGTCAAAGTACCATCAATCTAAAATCTTTTGACCGGAGTGTGTTTACAGTGACGCTTAGGCATTTTTCTAACTGCAATACATCCAACGTCGTTTATTGCATCCAATGCCCATGTGGCTTGAAATACATTGGCAAAACGACGTAACTGGTCAAAAAACAGTTCCTGCAGCATCAATCCAGGGTCCGCTGCAAAACTGAAAATGCACCACTTGTCGAACACTACATTCGCATGAAACACTCTGAAAAACATATGTTGTGGTGGGTTATTGAGGTCGTAAAACCCACCATTAGGCAATCCAATGTTGAATGGGAACTTACTTTGGAAGAACAACGCTGGGTTTGTCGCGCTGACAGTGTCAAATGTGGTTTAAACTCCCTTACTGAATGGCACACTTTAGCATGGCTCTAATAATAACATACGTTCTCCTCAGTTGACTCTGCATTGACTAGTGTGAGTATATGTCTATCAGCTATCCAGACTGTTTCTTGGTTAATATGGTTTGCTTTCCTTTTCATTTTTTTGTAACAAGCGATGAAACTACTGTGATTGTGTGTATTAACATATGATTGATTTATGAGATTAGTGCATCTTTGTCATCCTTGCAATGGTTTTTGTGAGATTTATGTATCTAGGTTATTTTTACAATGTCAATCAGTCAATCATTAAAATCACTTTATTCGGTTAGATAAAAACCATAAAAGTACAGAAAATACAAATAAAAACCCCTACAAAATACATTTAGCCCGAGTATTTCATAAAATTCATATTATAATACAGAAGTATACACTACAGGATTTAAAAAATATAAACATAAATATATATATAAAACAATCTGGTAAAATGACAATCAATTACGTAGGTTCCTGAGTCTCACAGCTGCTACAAAAAAACGTGCTGTATAAAAAAAAATTCACATGGCTCTTGTAAGAGTTGGAGGTACATTAGAGCCAGTTTAACCTGGGTAAAACCCTTTCTCTTTAGAACAGGAAATAAACACTTCTTTCTGATATCATTATAATGTTACAACAACAACTAAAGAGTGACTCTTGGGTGATGTAATCCTATTGCTCCACCACGCGAAACTTAACCCAAAAGTGAAAAGACGTTTGCCAAGGAACCTGAAAGGTGCTACACACACACAACGAAAAAATATACTTTATTGATGAGAAGAACCCTCACTCGCCCTAATGGTGACTTGCTTCATCATTGGGTTCCCACTGGAGGAACCGAATGTTCCTCCAGTGTGCTACGACGCCTGAATTACAGCGGAGCTGGTTGTTGTTAGTGGTTTTTTTTTTGTGTGTTTAGTGTTTAGTGTATAGTGAATAGTGAATTTAAAAAATACTAACTGTACCCAAAACAATTTTATTCATAGGTCTGGTAGTATTGATAAAAAGGTGTACTGGATATCTTAGGGGCTATGTCAATGACTCCTTGTATCTCAAAAAGTAAAGGTCGACATTTTTCAGCTGTCTAGTCCATTTTATGCAGCTTTCTTCAGGACCAAAAAGTGAATATCCCCGGTGGTCCACACGTGCTAAGGTGTGTCCTATCCATGCGGATATAATATGTGAAAAATGTACCAAAATTTAAAAGCAACAACTCAGTGTTGCCCGTGTTGGCACTCCTAGAATTTCCAGGGGCCACACTGGGCATTTCCCATGCGGAGGATGCAGTGTGTGTCACTTAACATCTAGCACTAAGATATTACACGTGGAACCAGGAAAGGAATGGCGGCAACAGAAATAAACCAATTGTAATTCATGCAATGTTGGCTACCTACTCACCTGCCCTTGCGGGTTGAGATACGTAGGGTTAACAACAAGACGTGTGAAATTGCAAATTGGGGAGCATCGCAGCAACATCCGATGTGGAAAAAGCAATACAACATTAACATCCCACTTTTTGCAGATGAATCATACTCCGGAGGATCTAAGGTGGACTATCATCAAACAGCTAGCCCAGGGATCTGAGGCTAGGTTATTCGAGAAAGAACAACAATGGATATATCGCCTTTCCAGCCACCAGACAGGTTTGAATGATGATATTCCATGGGGTACTTGTTGCGGATGGGTTTGTTGGTGGGGGTAGAAGAAGGCTAGAGGTAATGACTGAATACCAGTGGCCCCCTCCCAGTGTACCAGTTACATATATGGTCAACATCCCTCCTGTCCCTGAAATTGATTACAATACAATCACCCTCAAAACATTTCCTGCCTTGTCCCACCCAGCTGACTCTTCGGGCAAATAGTATTTCACTGTACACCTGTGGTGATAAAGGCCTGTTAATATTTAAACAGTGGGTACATTTGTATTTTAGCTCAGTATATGTCTCCACAACTCCCTGTTCAAACACCGATATTTTAACCAGGACAACCACGTATGGGGTCGATGCGGGGGTAGATTTATGCATGGTAAAGAAGGGGTCGCTGCACAAGGGGTAAGATGGGACGAACGGTCATCAGGACCCTTACCATTGTGCGATGGGTTAAGTGCGCTTGCTCCCCCTAGGGAGCGAGGCTCTAGACCCAAAGGCATAGTCAGTGGACCCCCTCCCATTTTTTGTATTTTCGGTATTCACAGTAGTACCACCCACAGCAAACCCGGTGACAGAAGTAGAAGGCCCACTCGGACCCACACTTGGCTGCTGAGTGATAATCCGGGGATTACATCACTCTCACTTGAATCTAGGGACCCCCTTTGTGGCCCCAAAGGTTTGTCCCTTATTCGATGGTCTGTTAAGAAAAGTGAGTCAAGATGCGACAATTTATCTTCAATGAGCTGTAATCTCCCAGTGATAGGAGTCAATAAGGAAATTATTAGTGTACCCAATTTGTTCCAAAAGTCCTCATCGCCTTGGGGCACTTAGACCCCATCTAGATTTATCAGTGGTAAACCTGCAGACGTATAAAAAGGACCTTCTCTCGGGGGAAGCCAACAAAGTGGGGGTCTGGGGTGGACGATAGGGTTGGGTTTATGGGTTTTAGCATTCTTCTTTCTTTGTGAACCCCCAACCCGTTTTCTTTTTGCTGCATGTTCAGACACACTGGCGTGGATTTCGAATTAGCCCTGCATAACGACCTTGTCGATACTCCAGAGCGAGTGGAGGAGTCGGAGACTGTTTGTTCTGGGACCACAGGTTTAGAATTTGCCGGGTGTTCCTCGGTGAGAGTAATCCCGGGTGTGGTTATTGTTGCATGCGGGGACTGATTGGTAATTCTCCCCCATACCGGAATTTCAGTAATCCCGTCCACGAGACTCTCCTGGGACCTTGCATACATCAGCCCTCCCAGGGACGAATGTTTGGATTGTACTGTCTGCAAGGAAAGCCTCCGCTCAGTCATTGCGATTTCGTGAGCCAGTACAGAGGTTGCCCTTCTTATGAACTGGTCTAGGGTGCCTGCGACAGAGCCACTCATTAATGAGTTCTTCTCCATTTCCCCTCCGCCAAGAGCCATCTTTATAGCCTCACATCCACTGTAATTGGTCAAAAGAGTGTATTGAAGACTAGCGCTGGGCTGGTGCCTAATATAGATTGCGGCAAAGAGCAAGCACTATCCTTTTCAGATGTAACAGGTTAGAGGGGGGGCCTGGCCCGTCCTCTTCCGTTCTTGAACGGGCTTTAATGGGCACGCCCTTGACCCGGGCTTCGCCGTAATATGGCACTTGTAGGCGGGGCAAGCAGGCTCAGGTGAGTTTGTCCCCAGGGCTCCTGGTCCTTAGAGTCCTCTTTTCTGAATTGTGAACAGCCCAACAAAGATCTGCGGCTGCGAGCGGCACCCCTGATCCATGTCATTTAGGGTTAAAACTGAAATATGCCTCAGTCGATGATTAACATTATTCGGATTGTTGCATCATCATTATCTTTGCGATGACGTGTGTAATGACTGCATTTCTGAAAAACTCACAATGTAATCTCGATCCAGACTGTGAAATATGTCTGCTTTATGATTGATTTTTTGCTGTACATTTTGTGATATTGTAACTTTGATCAAGTGCCACTGTTTTGACACATCCCAGCTGTGAACATGCATCTTTCTACTCTAGTACCGAGCATAGTGGGCAAAGAGCGGTGATGGATTAAACCCAGATTTTTTGACTGGGTGTGAGTGTTTGATTGGTTCAGATGCTCCATCCATTAGCACCCCCTTTTGTACCGCTTTTGGCCGCCATAAGTGCGGCAGGGTATGCTCAGACGTGAGTCCCTTGCTCACTTTGCCACTGGATTCAAGCAAGCCGGGCTGAAGACGGCTGGAATGCCAGAAACCGGTCCTCGGAAGCTTGTTTCCGGTCTAGGGAAGGCATGGCTTGGCAGTTCGGGCTAGACTGTTCCCATAAGGCACAGGGTCAGACTGATTTGCATATAGTCATGTCTGAACTGGGGTGGCAGAGTGGGCTAAAGAACGGTGATGGATTAAACCCAGATCTTTTGACTGGGTGTGAGTGTTTGATTGGTTCAGAAGCTCCGTCCATTACCACCCCCTTTTGTACCGCTTATAGTCTGCTTCCACCACACTGTTTCTACCGAGTATCTCCAATACGACATTTCCCTTCATTGTGATTGTCACTATCGGGTATTCATATAGGCATTCCAAGATGGCCACCACTGTAATTGTAGCACACGGCCTTCCTCTATTTTCCCTACCTGTCGAGTGATCCTAAGTAATGTCTCTATTGGGTATTCATCAAGGCATCCTAAGATGGCCGCCGCTGTAATCGCAGCACACAGCCTTCTTCTATTTTCAGTACTTGTCGAGTGATCTCAAGTAATGTTTCCGGGTTGTGTGCTTTAAATAGCCACATCCGGTTCCACTCGTATACATGCTGCTCGGACTCCAGGACTAACGCCGATCTCGACGCTACGCTTATAACCAAAGTAAGTTGTGTCCGTCAGATTGACCGTTATTTGTTCGTCTGCAATGGCACATTTTTTATAATACATGTTGATTGCTACCCGTCATAGTTGCTAGAAATCTTTTCAGTCATCACTGTAGTACATTGGCATTATGATGGCTGTGTCTGTAGGATTTTTCATGCGTGTAAGCATTGGCATTATGATGGCGGTGTCTGTATGCTTTTTCATGCGTGTAAGCATTTTTCTTCATTGAATTACGTTGCTTCGCCAAATGAATAATAGACTTTTTGGTAATGTTTGCCGTGCTGTCGTTCGTGCACTGGCATACGAGTCCCCTTGGGCTTCCAATCTGTCCGGGTTATTATTTGTATTCCGGTACCTATCGCTGATTATTGTTATACTTTCGACTTTAATGTACCCCTTCAGCGTGAAGTTTACACATTTTTTTCAATTCTTTCTGGACATTACCAAGCTTTGTGCTGTGGTATGTCACTCTGAATTAGTTGTTTAGGTTCAGACACTGCATTTCCTGATGCCATGCTTATGACAATTATTGATCTTACTCCAGTCACTTTTTCTGTTTTTTTACAACGTCCAGGCACTTAGTTTCAGTTAGTGACGAACGAGTGCATCATTTGATGTCACTCTTCTATGATGTCACAGCGATTTTTCAAGTGTTTTACTTGAATTCGCTTGACTGCCAGCATTATGAAAATGTCGTCCTATATATGCATGTTGTTCCGTAGTCGATCAGTGCACGTATGCTCACTGTGGTCTTTTCCTTTTGTTAGCATTTATTGCAACAAAATGGTTCCAGGCTGTGTTGATCATATAACAGAAGTAAGCCCCCTTTTTTCCCCCCATGTTAATTCATTGAGGTGACGGCGGTGACACATTTTGATCTTGTCCTCACCTGGGGTGTGCACTAAATCTGATAATTGCACTTTGTGAGGACCATTGTGAATAGTCAAGTTTTTTGTTATTTGTTTCGCACACAGGTTTCCTAGTTTGCTTAAATGCATTAGTCTGTATTATCACTATGCTTACAATCTGTGTAACGTATTGTATTTTGTCTGTATAGGAGTCTTTTTTCTAGCAAAAACTACCGTCCTGAAGATGGTCTGATGCACTGAAGCCACAAAGAACGAAACGTCGACTTTACCTTCTATTCCTTCGAAATGTTGTGATTCTAGAGCGACTCACATTCTCATTCAGAGATTTGTTGCCTGTAATTAGGTTGGAATAGTTGTTTGTTATGTACTGTTAGGTTAATTTAATTTTACTTCTGTCTATGACTTTTTTGCTGATTGATTTCATGTGTTTGTACTCTTTTTTTTTTTCTTTTTTAAATTTTTTTTAATTGTTTTCTACATATAAAAATGTATACTTGCAAACTTTTTTGATTTCCCGTGTTGTGTATATTCACAAATTGCATTGATTAGTGTTGTCTAATGACACTTCGGTGTTTGTTCCGGATGGACTGACCCATTAAGTAATGGTACAATAATATACGTTTTTTTCTAAATTAATTCCCTTGTACGCACTTTTTATCTTGTACTCTTCAGGTCCAGGTTCTGTTTTGTTGGGTTGATGTCTTAGCCGTTGCTTCCTGTGCTGCTCAGGATATTTGTTTATGGCTCACGTGACAACTGTGATATGTTCATTATAGCACTGAGATTCTTGTTTTGGCTGTTAACTTGAACGCCTTAACAGCGGCTGTTTTTCCGTCTCGGTGCGGGCTTTATATTAGGGGAGCGGGGCTCCGTCGGCTGTTGGCCGACAGCGGCACTAGCGAGGTAGTGCTGGGAGCACGCAAGGTGTTAATATCTCATGTTGGGGGTTCTCTATGTGTATGACCGAAGTTACCTCTTAGAAATGCGGATTTAGGTTCCTCTTGGTATATGGATGTGTCTCTGCTGAGTGTCTGCACTAAACTTGGTGAAAGCTACCTCATTTTTTCTTTTTTTTTTAATAATTTGTTTTTCTCAAGGTATTCTGCATTCCAGAAAAACATGCTGAATACATTTGTCTTGCTTGTTGTTGCATGTTTGGTCTTGAAAGGAAGGACCTAACAACTTTATTTATCTTTTCCTACATTTCAGATATAGTTTACTGCAATATATTCTCAGCTATATTATTTTGGTTATATCATTACTCCATACACCTTTTATAGGTGTGTGCCTTTTCATTTAGCTACTGGTAGTGTTAGAGTACAGATCTTTAGTTCTGTTAGCTGCCCCCTAATGGTCTATTCAGTTTACAAAGGCCTGGTGGGTCTGACAGTTTTATGGATTACTTTTGTCCAGGTTATTAGTTTTAGGCTACCCTATTATCTCTTCTTATAGCCCTAGTGTGGGATTTATATGACGGGCCCATTCTGTTTAATCTCTTTCCCATGTCATTTCTGTTGTACCATACGGATCTAGCCAGTGTATGTCAAATTTGGAGCATTGCCATATCAGTTCTCATGCTACTTGTTGATAATGAATAGTTCCATAGATTCACTGCTAAATGATAATACAATGCTGAAAGTAATCCATAATATATCTGGTTCACAATTTTCTTTTTCTTTTTGCTATAAACTTGCAGGTCTCTTCATGTTTGCTATATATTTTTCAAATGAACATGGTTAAAAATAGTCTTCTATATCATTGAAACAATAATTTTAATTACGTGATTTGTTGGGTGCTAGGTGGCGCACTGGCGGAACGGCCGCGTGTCTGTGAGGTTCCCGCCGCCCGGTGATTAATCCTGCAATTATCCTGGATGTTTGTTCGCCCTAATCGATGTATTTGAACCTGCTTTGGAGGGCGAGATGCTGTGGATGCAAGTGGTGACGAAATTATAGTCTCCCGCGACGCGACGGGCTGTGGCTGCCTGTGGAGTGCTTTGACCACTGAGCCGGAGTGGAGCTGCGAGACGGAGGGGCCTACACGAGCGCCAAGGTAGCCATGTGGTGAGTGGGCTAGCCGGTTGCCAGCGCCTGAAAGGCATCCCCAAGCTTGCCCGAGGAGGTGGAAAGTCGTGGCAGGACGTCTCCGAGGATCGGACACATCCGACCAATCTCCCTTCTGCCCTACCTGGCCAAAGTGGCCTAAAAAACGGTAAACATGCAACTGATGGATTTCGTGGAGGAGGCTGCCCTCCTGCATGACACCCAGTTTGGTTTCCGTCCCCGCCGCTCAACTGAATCAGCGCTTCTGATGGCTGTGGAGACCTTACGCCAGGGGGTGGATGAGGGTCAGACCATGGCCCTCATCCTATTGGACCTGAGTGCAGCGTTCAACACTGTAGCTCACACCACCTTGCTACAGTGTCTGAAAAATGGTGGGATATCTGGCGCTGCACTCGAATGGATCCAATCCTTCCTTACAGGGAGAGGCTTTCAGGTTCGCCAGGGAGAATGTTATTCCAGGGAAATCGGCTTGGGGCAGGGCGTGCCCCAGGGCTCGTCCCTGAGCGCCCCACCCTATTTAATCTATATGTCTCCCCGGTGGCACCTACCGTCGAAAGCCGTGGTCTGCGCATAGTGTCCTATGCTGACGACACACAGCTGGTTCTCTCCCCCTTCTGGCGTGCCCGGTCTTGCGGCGGACAAATTCAGAGCTTGCATGCAAGAACTTGCAACCTGGATGTCCACCAACTGTCTCAAGCTAAACGGCAGCAAGACCGAGGTGCTAGTGGTGGGAGGGAGCCCATCTGTCTGGTCGTCGGCATGGTGGCCCTCATGCTTAGGCGAAGTTCCAACACCCTGTCAGGAAGCCAGGAACCTTGGAGTTTGGCTTGACACGGACCTGTCCTTTGGTCCTCAGGCCGTGTGGTGGGTATCTGCTTCAGCGTCCTAAAAAGTCTGCGGAAGGTTTTAGATCTCCTCCCTACGTCGGCCCGTAGGACGCTTGTGCATGCCCTAGTCACATCGCGCCTGGACTACGGCAATCTGCTGTACCTGGGAGCCACCAGTAAGGCAATAAACCGCCTCCAGGTGTTGCAGAATGCGGCAGCGCGCCTGATTCTGAAATTTCCCAGGAGATCTGCTTCCAAAGCAGCCCTTCAGAACCTTCACTGGCTCCCAGTAAGGAGTAGGGTCGAGTTTAAGGCCCTTTGCACCTGCCATCGCATCCTTACTGGGAAGGCGCCAGCACCGCGTCAGAGTCTGGTCACCCGATACGCGTCCACGTGCGCCCTGCGCTCCTCCTTGGAGGCCTACTAAAGTCCCCAGGGTAAGAAAGGCTCGCATGGGAGGTAGGTCTTTCCGTTACCGTTACGGCGAAAAGCTGGAGTGCCTTACCTTTGGACCTTCGCCTGGAGCCATCTGAACTTGGCTTCAGGAAGAAACTTAAAACCCACCTGTACACACGGTAAACCATCAGACCTTGCGGCCCAGCTTTGCCTACTCCACTTGCCATAGCGCGGGGACACGCCATCCGAGCGTAACCAGGCGCTTTACAAAACTCCCTTAATAATAATAATAATAATAAAGGTTACAGCCCCTAGACCCGTTCTTGGAGTGTGGCAGTGCTGGGCTGGGTGAGTGCTGATATCGCCATAACAAAATTGCGGCTGCGGTGAATGGACGGTAAAATACTTGTCCTTAACGGCACGGACAGTACTCCCTGAGCGGAGTGCAGGTTGCGGAGCAGGCGGTGGGCGGCCACATCAAAGACACGGTGGCTGCAGTGAGGATAGCGTCATTGCGTTACTGACCAAGCTGGCTTATTTTAGATTTGGGATTTGTGCATGGATCTGCGTGCTACCACCTCCATAGATGTAAAAGACTACTGACTGGACTTGATATGCAGAACATAGGTGCTGCGTGACGCTGCAATATTGGCCACCAAGGATTCTGGCACAGAGTGGAAAACAGCGCCTGCATTTAAAGTTGTAGTGCCAAGAGGTGAGGGCATCGCTTACCTCTGAGCGCCTACAGGGCAACAAACGCTGGGCCTAAACAGAGAGTGGAATTGCAGGCTGAGGAAGCGGGCTAATTTAGATATAGATGCACATGTGGGCAGCGTGAAAGGCCCGAGGTCCTGCTATAAGGTGTACTACGGCTGGGCACTGTGACAACAGGCTTGAACAGGAAGTTATACGGGCTGGTGCTTTTGGCGACCGCTGGATATGGTATTGGGTGCTGCTCTGTGACAGAGAGAAAGAGCGCTCCTACTTCCTGCTTGTCCCTCGGCGGGCGGCCATCTTCAGAGGGTGACGCTCTAGTCTTCCCTCCCCTCCCTGACTATTTAGGGCTTCAAACACTCGCGCTCGTGCAGACTGATTAACAAGCACGCTAGCGCTTGGGTGTAGATCGTTTTGCTCTGTGATAAGGACAATTTTTAAAACTGTGTGTTTTAACCTGTGCACTTTTAAAATTGGAAAGTGTGTCATTTAAATTGTTGTTACCTTGCCAGGCATAGCGCTGACTCCCCGGTCCACCGCAGCTACTTTATGCTGATTGAGTGGAGGGAGAAAGAGCGCTCCTACTTCCTACTTGTCCCTCGGCGGGCGGCCATCTTCAGAGGGTGACGCTCTAGTCTTCCCTCACCTCCCAATCTACTTATACCCTGTCTCCTCGCGCAGCGGTGACGCACAGCGGGAGCGCCGTAGACGCACCGAAGAGTCGCCAAAGAGAAGCCAGTCTGCGCCAGTCCGCGTCCAGACGCTTGCTGGCGGCCAGGTTCTTACACCATGGTAGGGCTCCCACTTTCTTATGACTCTTCATCGCTTTGTGCCCTACGCCCTTCTACCAACCTGTTATGTCGTCACACGTTCCTCCCATCCCATACTGACTACCTTTGTAAAAGCTGTAACTGGAGCCCATCCCCCCTTCACACCTGTCCTTTACCCCCTGTTCAGGAATGGAGAATGTTCCTCCTTAATTGTAGGTCCTTATGCAAACATCATACCGAACTCCATATACTAATTGAAGAGCTTAATCCTGAGGCTCTCTTTTTAACTGAAACGTGGCTTCACACAGATAACGATCCGACTACCGTATGGGCCATCCCACAAGGATATACGCTTAAAAGACTGGATCGCCAGACCGGGAGAGGTGGGGGACTGGCCATTATTTATCGTGACAGCTATAATTGCCGTATCACCCCCACCACCTCACCAACTAGCGAGAGTTTTCACTTTTCGCTAGAATTCTCCCCCACTACCACCTTTTCTGGCATCCTAGCCTATCGTCCACCTGGCGCTCTTAACAATTTCATTACCAAAATAACAGACCTCGCTGCAAGTATCGTGTTGTCCTCGCTCAATTTCACTCTGCTGGGGGATCTCAACCTACATCTAGATGATCCCAACGACTCTACAGCTAATAATCTTCGTTCCAATTTACAAGCTTTGGATTTACATCAAAAGGGCTGTCATGTAACTCATAATAGAGGTCATCTTCTGGACCACATCTATAGCAATATAGCCCCCTACACCACTACCTTGGACCGACCACTTTTTGATACCTTTTACCTGGCGCACAAATTCCTCTTCCTCCTCTCACCACCTTGCTAGACATCGAGGAAGGAAGTGGTCCTCACTCCCCCTCCCAGCATGGGAAGCCGCCCTTGCTAGAGACCCACCTAGGAAGGTAATGAATTCCAACATAGCCACCAACAACTTCGATGGCTGGATCTCAAGCACACTTGATCTGGTCCTCCCCATACAATCTAGTAACTCCATAAAAAGACCCAAAGCCTCCCCATGGTATACACTTGCTTTCAAGACCATGAAATTAGCTTGTCGCGAGAGAGCCTGGAGACAGGACTACTCCCAACTCAGGAAGGCTGAATATAGAGCTGCCATCAAGCTCTACAAACAGGAGATAAAGGTGGCACAAGCTTCTTTTTACAGTGGCAAAATTAATGCAGCCGCTAATGCCCCAAGGGAAATCTTTAAAATTGTCAAATCCCTCGTCACACCCCCTGCCGAGTGTCCCCCTGCTGAAGGCGCCCAAAATCGCTGTAACGATTTGGCCGCTTTCTTTCTCAAAAAATTCAGACCATATATTCCTCCTTTAGGGACGCCAATAATGACACGGAACCCCTCGTACCTACAACCTCCGATTCTTCTGTCTCTTGTACACTCGATACAATTCCTCTCTTGGACATTCCTGCCTTGGATAGACTTATCCCTAAAATTACCTCTGGCTCTCCCAACGACCCAGCACCCCCTCAGACCCTCATTAAGGTCATGGACGTTATTCGCCCTGTCATACTGGACGCTCTCAACACATCCATCACCTCCAAATCCGTACCACCTCCATGGAAGTGCGCGATGGTGAGGGCGCTGTTGAAGAAGCCCAATCTCGACCAGAACAACTTGGCGAATTATCGTCCTATTTCCTTACTCCCTTGGCTGAGCAAACTGCTTGAGAGGCATGTAAATAACATCTTGATGAACTATTTGGAGTCAAATAGTCTTCTGCGTGCCTCTCAGACAGGGTTCCGTCCTCTACATGGGACTGAAACCGCTCTCTTAGCGGTAACGGAAGAGGCAAGAGCCGTGTTGGACCGGGGTGGAAAAGTCGCCATCATCTTACTAGATCTCAGCGCCGCGTTCGACACGGTTAACCATGTCACGCTATTACAACGACTGGCGGACATGGGCGTGTCGGGCGCGGACCTGGAATGCTAACATCCTTCCTGGCTGACCGCTTCTTCCAGGTTTTCGAGGGTGAGGCGGTGTCTCCCAAACATCCACTCAGGTGTGGGGTTCCTCAGGGCTCCTCCCTGAGCCCCACCCTGTTTAATGCCTTCATGGAACCCCTAGACAGGATAGTCCATCCCTTCGGTGTGCGTATCGTCACCTACGCCGACGATACCCAACTGGTGGTCTCCTTAGACCACCTTGAGGGATCGTCCCACACCCTAGGCCCCTGTCTGGAGGCTGTTACCAGATGGATGCAATCTTCCTGCTTAAAACTTAACGGGGAGAAGACAGATGTCATCCTATTGGCCAATCCTTCTCCCTCTGTCCTTGCATCCATCTGGCCACCATGTCTGGGCCCGCCCCCTGTCCCCAAGTCCCAAATAAAAAGCCTCGGGATCTGGTTTGATAAAGCTTTGGACTTTTCGGTCCAAGCCACAAAGACCGCCGCCACTTGCTTTGGGCTTATGAGGATGTTGCGGAAGGTGCTCCCTTTGCTCCCATTCCAGGCAAGGAGGATCCTGGTCCAGGCCCTTATACTCTCCCACCTGGATTGTGGGAATGCCCTCTACATGGGAGCTCCGACCTTTGCCACCCAGAAGCTCCAAGTCACTCAAAACAGTGCGGCCCGCCTACTCTATAACCTCCCTCGCTGGCAGTCAGCGAGGAACGCCATAAGGGAGCTTCCTTGGCTCCCTATAGTGGCAAGAGTACAATTTAAGGCTATGTGTATTTTACACAAAGCCTTTCATCGCACAGGTTCCGCAATCCTACATCCCTTGGCTACTCCCTACGTCCCGTCCCGTTCCCTCCGTTCCTGTACCCTCCAGCTGGCCACCTCCATTAGAGTCAGGAAAGCCCGCTGGGGAGGCCGCTCTTTTTCCCATAATGCGGCTAAACTCTGGAACCCCCTCCCTTTATCCCTTCGAGGAAACAGTAACCATCTGTCCTTCAGGAAAGCCCTGAAAACACACTTGTATGCCAAATCTTGCTGATCTGCCCTGAGCCCGCGCTAAGTAAATTCAGTCACAAGAGCTACGAGGCCTCCGGGTAGTTAGCGCTATACAAGTGCAATTTTCATTCATTTTCATTTCATTCAAGTGCTGTGGCCTTCATACACCACATAGGTGAAACTATACAGCAAGAACTGCAAAGTGGTGCGTATACTGTACCTCTACATTTGGCACATATAGTGGTATTGGGCGTCGCCCTCCTCGGTTTAGGCATCACGCCATGGGCAGGATCGACTCACGACAACCGCGTCTCAAGTTTGAGACCCGGAAAAATGCGCGACAACAGACTGCAGAAGCGGGGAAAGGTACGGTGGAGGTACCCGCTGAGCAGAGTAATGGGCCTAGCAGTGAGATACAGACCATTCTCGCGGAAATGAGACAAGGATTTGCAACTATAGCAGATAAGGTAGACACGCTCACCACCCGAATGGATGCAATTGCGCGAAAACTGGAGGGGTACGATAAGCCATAACAAAGGAGGATACTACTGCTCTGTTCACAAAGTAGTATGCGGCAAAAACAGAAACCGTAGCAGCTAAACCTGCGCTGAACTGGAAAGGAATCCCATCAGCCCACCAAATGGCAGAACTTCATCATCTGGGATTTGAGAAACCGGTATTTGGTAGCACCGCTCACCATGTACAATCGGGAGCTGTCCTAAATCAAAACCACTAGTGGTGGATCAAGCCATGATTATGAGATCTGTGGTGCTGAAAAGCAAATTTTGCAGTGATACTAAGTGTGAGAGAAATCATAAATGCAGTTTAAAATTGACTACCATGATAACAAAGATAATTTTATTAGAAGCTTATCACAGTGTCAAAACTAAAGAGTGTGGATAGTTTGTCAAAATAACTCATTAGTTGATTAGACAGGTCTACATGTTTCAGCCAAAGTAGGTAACTACTGGCTTTCTTCTGGACCGAAGACTACACTACTGCAAAAAGAACAAAAACTGTGTGGTGAAAACACAAATAATACCATACATCCTACCATATTTTTGGTATCAATGTGTGGGATGAGTATTCACAAAGTAGATTCTTTCCTAGAGAAAATACACAGGAAAAAACTGATGTCAATTAAAACTACAGATTCGCATGTATTTACCGCGTACACCAAAAAGTTTATTTATTTACATCACAGTAATCACATAAGGATTTACTTAAATCTTTGCACAGAGCAATTGGATTTTGATTAACTCACCCATTATCTCATGGGAGTAATCCTCCCCTCTCCTGGCGACTGCTCAGGTGATGAGGCCCGATCTATAAGTGGATAAAAAAGTGGCAGAGGACTGTTACAGTATCCCTCCCTTGATTTCCACTGGCTTCAACAAGCTGAGACCTTGGCACTGGTATAAGCAAACTAGATGACAGCTTAATTCTGACTTCTCTCCTAAAAGAATGTGCTAGTGACTCCTCACTTGCAATAGATGCATACTGGTAAGTAGCATATTCCTTTTAAAAAAATGGTTCTGTTTTATTATCTGTAAAGATATAATCAAGACATGTCGTGCATAGTGGTATTCTGTATATGGTCTAGACTATTAATTAAATTTGTTGCACAATAATTGGTGTCCTCATTGATTTTGATATGTACCCTCCATGGGGCATCCATGATGATCAATAGCGCCTAGCTAAAGGAGAGTTGTGCAATGGTTAAAACAGAAATCTCGATATTGAACGTGCAAAAGCATCTGCAGCAATATTAACGCTAAAAAGCTGTATTGCCACCAGGCCCAGAGACCACGACACCATCGAGTGAAAGAGTTAAGAAGTTTTTCACCCAAGATTGTGAGAGCCAAATGCGGAAAACCAGGAATACAGGCTCGCCGTAGAGAAGCCGCCCTACCTCTCCGTCGGTACCTCTGGTTACTCCTGAGCCAAGGGGGAGGTAACCAGACGGATCGGAAGGGCCCTTCTTATACACATGATAGCAATATGTCCCGCTTAACAAGGCGGACCACAGAGTGGACTAATGCCGCAACCGGAAATGCTAAATATTCATCAGAATCGGCGGACCAGAAAGGAAACTTATGCAAAAAGGACCGCGAACGGAAATGTTATGCATGCGCAAAATTAGGCGGCCCAAAGAGAGAGCTGAAAAAGATTTTCCTGCCTGTGCCGACATTTTTCTGCCCTTTAAAGTATGCGCTCACGGTGGCCACACAGGAGTAGCGATACAAAGTGTTTCAGAAAGGACTCTAAAAATAGGTTATCATTCAATGTACTACAAACAAAACTGCAAAGTTGTAATGGTTCAAAAATAATCATACACAACATACTGTGTGCCCCCTTTCTAGAAACCTAAGTGATATAACGGGACCCTATAAATAACCGGGGTTGATGAAACCTGTTTGTTCGAGTCTCTCCTTTTCTAAAAAAAATCATAAATATTGAATGATTCTAGATAGTCACCAAAGTTACTCAATTAAGAATTGTTTAGAAGTATATTGTAATGTGACCCTGAAAACATGTTGTTAAAAAGTATCAGCCAGAGCCATGACAGAATATCCATCATACGGACGGGCCGAAGAATGCCAAAGCCCGACAGACAGGCCATATCGCCCATTTCACGCCAAGACCATGGTGTTGAATATTACAGTTTGTAATCTCCTCAGCCAAGTATGTACATGCTGAAAAGGAGAAAACAGGCACTTGATATGTTTGACATACCGCAGGGAACCGAAAGCAGCTAATTAATGTTGTTTAGTCATATCATAACCCACGGAATGTCATCATTCAAGCCTTCAGTGTCACATTGGAGTTTGAAAATCCATTTTTGTTCTTTATGGAAAAGATAGCGTGTGACATCACTGATATGCTGTGGAACTAAGGGTTGTTCCAAAACAACCCATTTCATCTCTTCTACCTTATGTTTCATGCTCAGGAAATGACTGGTTAAACGTGCCGCTTGTTTGTTACACCTAATGGTGCTCTTATGCTCGTTAATTCTCAGTTTGACCTTTCTGGTCATCATGCCTACATATTTCAAGGAGCATGGGCATGTAATCAAGTAAATAACCCCTGCGCTGTTACAATTAGTATGCTTCCTAAGGAGCCATGGTCTTCCCGTCCCTATGTCCACCACAAAGGTTTTATCTGTCTGAGGGCATGCCGTGCAAGAGCCGCACGGATAGTGCCCTTGTGTAGCAGGAAGGTTCCAAAGAGTATTTGTAGGCTCCTAAACTTGTTGTCTTGGTCTTGTATCAACCAGACTGTCCCGTAAATTCATCCCCCTTTTGAAGGAGAAAAGTGGTGTCGAAATTGTTTTCCCCGCCACGTTGAGGATTCTCCAATTTTTTCGAACAGACTTTTGTACCTGATTGGACAGAGTACTGAAGGTAGTTACAAAAGTAAGTCTGCCCAAGGGTGGTTTCAGTACTGGAGGTTCCAGAAGAGCATCGCGATCGTTGTGTGAGGCTACGCACCAGGCGTTTGCCTACGCACCAGGCGTTTGGGGTAATCTCATTGTCTGAGTTTGGTAGACAAGTCTCTGGCATATGTGTCAAAGTCCTGTTTGTCAGAGCAATTACGGCGGACACGCAAAAATTGTCCCACCGGAAGGTTCTCACGAAGAGATTTCGGGTGGTGGCTATTAAAAGTCAATAATGAGTTCCTCGCCATCGGTTTCCTGTATAACTTACTGCCCAACCTGCCTGCCGTCGGGAAAATCAGAATGTCCAAAAAAGGGAGCTCAGATTGGCTATACTCCACAGTGAACTTCAGAAATTGATTTTTGGTGTTAACCAGGTCTGAAAGTCAAGTGTGGCCTGGGCATCACTGCGCCAGATGACAAGGATGTCATCTATATATCTTTTCCACAGCAACACCTGATGGAAAGTTGCTGTGGTTAAGAACGCAATCTTTCTCAAAGAGAGTGGCGTTCAGATTGGCTAGACTAGACACGCTGCCCATCGAGGTTCCCGAAGTTTGTAGGAAGATGGTCTCCTGGAATCTAAAGAAGTTTTTGGTCATTGCTAGCCTGGCGCATTCCATTACGATGTTCACTGGTGTAATGCTTTCCAGGTTGCTGGCCTCTAGCAGGCCCCTAACTGCTTTGAGAGTTTCCTCCTGGGGGATACTGGTGTATAATGATTCAATATCGAAACTGACTAAAAAGTCAGTCTCGATGTTAAACTCTATCTCAGGAAGCAGCCTAAGGACATCCTTGGTGTCCTGTAGGTATGTAGGCTTAGTCTTAACAAGAGGCCTAAGAAAAAATCCACAAAGGTTGATAAAGGTTCTAATATAGAGTAAATGCCCAAGATTATTGGGCGACCAGGGGGAGGTGTTTGTGTCTTGTGAATTTTAGGCAAGACGTAGAAGTATGGTGTCACCGGGTGTACAGTGATGAGAAACCGGGCTTCTCCAGCTGTGATCCAACCTTCTGCACTTGCCTCCTCGACCAAATGACCAATCGCAATTGTCAACCTAGATGTAGGATCAGCCGTCAACGCACGGTATGACTTTGTCGCAGAGCTGTCTCAGGCACTCAGCACGGTAAGCGTCGGTGTCTTGAATGACCGTCATCCCCCTTTATTGGCGGGTTTGATGGTAATAGTAATGTCTTTCGACAAGGTCTCAACAGCCAGTTTCTCATTGCGTGACAGGGTTTGAAATGGCTGGTGTCTAGGTGCACACAAGGTTGTGACATCCTGAGCCACTGCCTTTTCAAATGCGCCTACTTCAGGAGGTACTTGAGGAATTAGGGGGGTAAAGGTGGAAGGTCTTTTCAGACCAGTATTGTGGTCCAATTCTGTTACCTCTCCCTCTTTCTCCTTGTTCGAAAAAAAGAAATAAAGCCGCACCTTCCGAATTTTTTTTTCCCAACTCACAGCCTAACTGAAAAGAGTCCCCATTGTTCGTGGGGACAAATCCCAGTCCTTTATTAAGAACCTGGCGTTCAACCTCAGTGAGGGTATGAGAGCTCAGATTAACTATGAGAGCTTCCCGTCGGAGCTCGTCCCTGCTTGCCTGCTCCGTGTGTTCGGCAAAGTCGGTTCGTCTTTCCAATCTACCTGGGGCTGACTACCCGCCTGAAAGAAGCGGAGCACAGAATTTCTGATGCAGAAGATGTCACAGAGCAACTAAAAACTGCTGTTACCCAAATGGCTAAACTAATGAGAATCATAGACACAAAGAATGAGGACATTGAAGCCCACAGCTGCGCAATAATATACGTATTTTAGGTGTGCTGGAGAGCACAAATACGGGCAGACTTGAGAACTATGTAGAAAAAATGCTGGCTACGGTGACTGATGAGGGCATGCTCTCCTCTCAGTTTATCGCGGAAAGACCCATAGATCCCTTGGCCCGAGACCTCCTCCTGGAGGCGCGCCCAAACCCATCATAGCGCGACTGACTCCTTAATTATAGGGACAGGGACACAGTATTGAGAGTAGCGAGAGAGAAGAAGCAGCTACATTTCGATGGTGTCTCCTTTACTATCTTCCCTGACTTCACAGTGCGGGTGCAGGAAGAGCGACGGAAGTTCAATAATGTGAAGCAGAAGTTTCGGCAGGCGCAGGTGGATTATGCCCTCTTGTACCCGGCACAGCTTTGGGTCACGTATCGGGGAACTCCTAAAACTATTTATATGAAACCGCAGCCAGTGGAGGAATTCCTGAAGAAGCTCAAGCAACGAAAGGCTGCAACTCCTGAACGAGATGATGCAACGGAGACGCAATTATCCGACGTGGAGTGACCTGTTTTTTGGAGACTGGTGATATATCTTCCATATGCGTTTATTCATGACTCAATGGGAGTGAACTGCGGTTTGCCCTTCGCATGTGGATCATCACTGTTTGTTATTTGACAAGGATGTAAGGCAACAGTGGGCTTTTGATTGGTTTAGATGTAGATGGGCGGAACATGACAGATGAAATTAACCGGACACCCTTGCCGCCTACGAGGGGCCTGACAAATGTGGTGGGTCTCCTGTTTGGCACGAGGTACACATGAGTCACCTGGTGGGAATCCCCCAATGGAAATACCCCTGTTGTATTGTTTTGTAGGGTTTAAGGGAGGGTGGGGGGTGGTCTGGATTACGGCTGGCATAATTGGGATGCTTCAGTGGATGGGGTGGTGGAGGGGGGGGGAGAGTTGGTTGCATAAACGACAGTAATATGCATTGTGCAATTGTGACATATGACTTGTTGCTGAGTGGCATGATATTGTATACCATGTTGCTGAGGTATCAGAATGAATACATAAGACGGTATGGCAGGGAGGGGAGATGATTCGGTTCTGTCGGTAATGTCCTGGAATATAAGGGGATTTAGTGATGCGAAGAAGCGCAGGCAGGTACTGGCGTACCTGGACAGACCGCAGGTGCAGGTGGCAATGCTGCAAGAAACGCATATATACACCCTCAATACCTTTGCCAGCAGATGGGCATGTGTCCGTGCTTTTTCTTCTTACTCCTCCTATGCTAGAGGTACTGCCATATTGGTTAAAAAACATGTCCCCTTTGCACTTGCTGGCGTACTATTGGTTCCATTAGGGCGATATGTTATTGTATGGGGGAGGATGGGCTGGGATTCCTTAACCATCGCGAATTGTTATGCTCCTAATGTTGACATGCCTGAGTTCTTCACATGATTGTGGGGCAAAATAGTAGATATAGGATCTATGCATGTCATATGGGGAGGGGATTTTAACGTTGCCTTGTTTCCTACACTAGATAGAGCTGATAGTGTAGCACATTATCATAATAAATCTCGTGAAATGTTGGTTAACATAGTTGAGGAGGGGGGCTTGGTGGATAGCTGGAGGCAACTACATCCTCTACGAAAGGAGGGGACTCATTTTACATTGTACGCTGGTACTTGGGCACGATTGGAATACTGTCTGATTTCTAGGGGGTTGAGTTTAGGCCTCAGTAGGGGTACACACCTAGCCAGGACATACTAGGACCACTGCCCTGTTAGACTCACACTGCCCTGTTAAGCTCGCACTTAAAATACCTGGCTATGATCGACCTAGGCCAGCATGGCGTATGCAGCCTAATGCTCTGCTGGACACAGTTTTTAAGACTGAACTCGGGGAAGAGATCAGAGTTTTTCTCGCGCAACAAGGGCTCTGTAGACGGTGTTGAGGTAATTTGGAAAGCTTTCAAAGTTACGATGCTAGGGTACTGTATTTCCAAGAGCTTTGGAGTATTGTCAGATATACAGCGTACGTTGAAATCATTGGAGCAAGATATGCGGAGTCTAGAGGGACTGATGTTGAACGGGGACTCCAGGCAAGCACAGAGAGACTTTAGGGCCAAAATTTCCGAATATGAAGAGGAAGCTGCCAGGGAAACTAAATTTCGGGGGCGATACTGGGTGGTGCGGAGATATACAATTCTTATATCTTTTTCTAAATATTCCCTATTACCCTTGCGCCTTCTTTCTTAAAACCCTGCAGACGGAATTAATTTGACTACTGTGGGGTGGCAAACAACTGAGACTTAAATGGTCGATCATCACGCAGCCCTATGATAAGGGTGGGTTTGATATCCCTGACTTTGAGGTGTATTATATTAGCGCGCAGGCTCATGCATATCACTGGATGGTGCCTACGCCGTTCATGCCCCAACTAGCAGCAGAGGACTGGCTGGCGCACCCCCTTCCTTTCAATGGTCTAATACATGGACCTGCTGGAGCTCTAGAGACGCCGAAGACAACAGTAACATGTACGGTGGATGCATGAATATAACCGTGTTACCTTCAGGACATTCGCCACGCGTGGCGAATGTCCTGAAGGTAACACGGTTATATTCCCCGTAGCTTCCTCTCACCTATTCAGGCGATGTGTAGGACACTTAATATCGCTACATGGTGTGACCTGTTCTTGGAAGGAAAGTTCCGGTCCATGGACCTTTTTTTAAGGATATGTGTCCCACGCCACTGGAGGTCTTTTTCTACATGCGGTTGCGACAAAGGATGAGAGGCCTTGCCGGACTTCCCTCATGAACCGGATACCCTGGCTCCATTACATTTTATGCTAAGCTCCACAGATGGGAAGCATCTGGTGTCAGGTATTTATGGTAATATCGGGGCACATCGAAGGGGGATAGAGAGTCAGGCTCGTAAGCACTGGAGTGAGGATTTGGGAAAGGAAATCTCAGATGACCAATGGACATATAGTTGTAGGGTCACTGAGAATATTTCGGCTAGTTGTAGATTCAAAGTTATTCATTATAAGTTCCTACAACGTCTTTATTATACCCCGCTAAAAAATATAGATTTCACCTGTCGGACGATGATAGGTGTGAGAGGTGTAGGAGCGCTGGAGCGGGATTCATGCATTTATAGTGGGAGTGCACAGGGGTATGGGAGTATTGGATGCAGGTGCATGCGGCCCTTGAGCATGTTGGACATCACACTGGAAAAAGATCCACTGACCATGCTGTTGGGTTATACTGCGCATATACTTAAACACAGTAGGAAGTTCTTAGATGCTACATTGCTATTAGCCAAAAAGCAATTGGCATGCCGATGGGACAGGGGGAGGGCTCCACAATTTAAGACTTGGCTAAGGGATATCCTATATTGTCAGGAACAGACTGCTGATTATTCCGAGACACAGCTGCTGGCCTCTAGACCGAGGGATATATGGGGACCGTTACAAGCATATCTTTTACGAAGTGCAGATGGGGGATCGGATGTATCATCGCAGGATGTTATGCAAGTGCTGGGTGGGGAGGAGGGCCTGAAGTAACCTTTGCACTGGAAGACCAGCGGAGGGGACGCTGCTGCTGCCAGGAGGCCGTATGTATGGGCTACATCATTAACTGTGCTGCTGATGATACATAATGGACTGTCAAACTGGACATCTCTTGGTATGGAATGTCACATGGTGTATCTATGTATGTATAATTGCCAACATATATAGCATTCATGATCTCTATCGTGAGAAATATTGTTGTCCCATATACGCAGAACGGATGAGAGCTGATACCTGCCACTGATGTACGCAACAAGAATGGGTATACTATTAAGGCCTGCTGTCACCTTCGATGCACATGATGTATTGTGAGTCTAGCTATAACTGTCTGTCTAAAACTGTTATAAATAAAGGTTATAAAAAAATGTGATTTGTTAATACAGCACAGTGTATTTGTAACCGAAGAGTTCTTCATTAGGGAGTACATCAATCATAAGACAATAGCAAAGCATGAAATAGAAACATGGATAAATCTGAAGGTAAAATAGGTGTAATTCATGGCTATTAACAACATTGACAATATTTAGCTTGTCATGTACATCTTTGCATCTGCTTAAGGACAATATCCTGCTTTGTGATTCAAATAACAGTTTACACCAGTCACAGTTATGTAATCTGCACTTGAACCTATTTGTCTTGATGACAGACAAGTCTAATATCGTAACCACAAAAATGGTGTATGAAATTTGGTTATTAGTTGAGAGAGGTGGAAGCCCCACTCGAATAACAACCACGATCCTTGTCAGGTAAATTTTGTGACTGTTTTGCTTCCCCCTGTGTTAACTCCTCAAGTAGCTTGGCACAACACAGTCAGCCTTAACCCTTTAAGTGCTGCCGTCAGCCAACGGTCGTCACGAGCACTACCTTGCCAGTGCTGCGCACGACCGTTGGCCAACGGGCCAGCACCCGTTATTCGAACATTCAGCACTGGGCGCTGAACGTTCGACGCTCTTAAGGAGTTAATTTGGAGGCAATGTGTGACGTATTTATGCAGCACACAAACTGTAATAAAGTAAAAGCGCAATAAAAGAAAAATCCCAAACCAATAAAAAATAAATTGTGCATTTTAGTAAATAAAATTAAACCAAAACAACAAAAATCCAATACGTAGAGGCGAAGATGGGAGTTTTTAAAGTTTTTGGAGCAAAAAGCGCTTAGAAGCACAAAGCGCCACTTGCAGTTATCTGGTCGTGCTAGACAGAGGGGAAAGTCACCAGTTTAGGTCGATGACTATGGAGCGCGTGTCAGATACAGGGATCAGGTTAGTACCTCCGCAAAGTTAACTTCTCAAGCCCAGCACAAAGGATGCGGTTTGCGTTGGCAGCGGCCTCAGGGAGAAGACTGTTGGCACAAGGAGCAGGTTGAGTGTAGCAGATGATCACTGTTGGCGCGAAAAGCAGGTCAAGCTGAGACTTCACTTCGGTGGTCGTTACGGGTGGTCCGTTCTTGGCGTGAAGTGGTCACCTTGTGGTTGTGCAGAGCCCTAAACGTCTATCTTAAACCTTTCTTCAGGAGGAGTTCATACCGATGTCAGCCAAGGGTCCAGGACCTGGGGGAAATCTCTTGGGGACCAGGACTTCTGCAGAGACCAGCAATAGGGTTCGGGCAGATCGAGTTGGTGCGGCTCACCTCAGCAGTTACGACAAGACCTCTGGAAGCTCATATCCCTGTATCTCAAAAAGGAGGTCCGCTAACTGACCCTTAGTCACTCTGGTTAGCCTGCGTTCAAGACAAGGCGGAACCAATCTTTCTTTTTTCAGTCATCAGGGCAGTCCTCCTTCTGAATCTTTCACAGGTCCAGAAGTGTTTTGATGAGGTTAAGAAGTTGCTGCATTTGTAACTGGTGCCAACCCTCGTGTAAGGAAATTCCCTAACTTGCCCCCAAAACTGATTCTGGCCAGTTCTTTCCCCGAGTTTGGCTTCAACTAAACTCCCTAGGGTGACAAGGGCAGGTCCGGTTCCTTTGTGCTGCAATGCAGGCATGAACATTTTAAGTGTAATCTGGGCTGGGCACAGCTCCTCCCCAGCCATCCGGTGAGTAAGACCCATGCCTTCTCCCCCCCCCCCTCCCCCTCCCCCCCATATCTGAAGGAAATATTCACAGCCATGTGTCCCAGGATGCTGGCCGTAAGGCACATTTGGTTTAGGAAGGAAAATGCTAGCTTTCTAAAGTGGCATTTTAAAGTGTTACTTAAAATCCAACTTCACCATTACGGAGTGTCTTCAATTACAATTAATTTGTGTGTAAACCGCATACCTCTATGTAGTCGCACACTGAAGTAAGTACATATCAAGGGTAATGCTGCATCCCTGTGTTAGTCTATGGCAGAGATAGCCTTACAGCAGTGAAAAATCACTTCATGAATGTTTCCCTGCCAGCACATGTAAAACTTAGGCACACATGTTCTAGTTTTTAAATCTATGAACCTTAGGGGTGACCTCTAAGTATTGAAACGGAAGGGTTAACCCTGGCAAAAGTTGAAATGGCAGTTTAAAATGTCAATACAGGCTACAGTGGCAGGCCTGAGCCATGTTTTTACAGGGCTACTTTATTGGGTTGCGCGATGAGTGCTGCAGGCCCATTAGTAGCATTTTTACAGTCCCTGGGTGCACGCAGTACCATATACTAGAGACTTACAAGTACATTTAATGTACCAGTCAGGTGTAGGTCAGTTTTACCATGTTTTTAATGGAGAGCACAAGAACTGTACTACCAGTGAGTAGGGACATTGTGCACCAAGACATAAAAGTCAACAAAAACAGGTTAAGGCTTCACTAACTTGAAATCTAACAATACTGTTTGAATAAAATCTTACTCCCTCTCCGGGCCTAAAAACGAAGTGCACAGTCCCTAGTAAACACAGTATAAACAGCTTTCAGAAGGACCCTCGGATGTAGAATATCCCTGTTGCTGGGGGGAGGGCTGGTTTCACTGGCTTGTGAACACAAAATGGTGGGTGGGGGTGCACTGTTTTAACATACGGGTCTTTGCACAGAGAAAAGGAGAAATTTGGAGGGAAAACTGAATTGTCACCAGGAATGAGAGGGCTAAACTACAGAGTTTGGACTGCAAATCTCACAATTCAACACGTTAAATGGAAGCAATCATGGGCAGGAAAAACCACAAGTTTAAAATACAAAACAGGTGATAAAATATGCAATAACAGGCAGGTTAAAACTACAATTTTAAACTGTAACAACCACAGGCAAAGACAGTAATCACAGAAAGGAAAAATCGTTTTTTTAACAACTTTGATTTTGGGGAAGAGACGGCACTTGTCTGTCTCCTCACCACTTCTTGGACTCTGCTCACTGCAATCTGGGGCACAGGCGGGCTGCAACTCACAAGATGGAGGAGAATGATTTTGGGTGCACCCAGCAAAGCCTTACGGGTCCTGGGCAGGTTTTTAGGGGAGGGCTCAGAGTTGCCTGGTAGCTAAATAGCCAATCCCCAGTCCTGGGCCTGCTGGCCTGGGGATGGGGGCTGGGGAGCTGCTTCTCCTGTTCAGAATCTCCTAGGAGACAGACAGACTCAATCCACACTTTGGACTTCTGCAGGTAAAGGCCTCACTAACTTGAAATCTAACAATACTGTTTGAATACAACCTTACTCCCTCTCCTGGCCAAAAAACGAAGTTCACAGTCCCTAGTAAACCCAGTTTAAACCGCTCACAGAAGGACCCTCTGATGTTGAATATCCCTGTTGCTGGGGGGCTGGTTTCACTGCCTTGTGAACACAAAATGGTGGCTGGGATTGCACTGTTTTAACATACAGGTCTTCGCACAGAGCAAAGGAGAATTTTGGAGGGAAAACTGAATTGTCACCAGGAATGAGAGGGATAAACTACAGTTTTGACTGCAAATCCCACAATCGAACACGTTAAATGGAAGCAATCACGGGCAGGAAAAACCACAAGTTTAAAACACAAAAGAGGTGTTAAAATATGCAATCACAGGCAGGGTAAAACTACAATTTTAAACTGTAACAACCACAGGCAAAGACAGTAATCACAGAAAGGGAAAATTGTTTTTTTAACAACTTTTGAGTCGGGGAAGAGACAGCACTAGTCTGGTGATGGTGTTCACGTTGAAGGGAATTCATTGGCTGATGAAGCAGCGAATGGTATTGTGCAAACGGCTTCCGTAGGTGCAATCACTCGTTCCAAAACAAAAATAGACAGTGAAATAATACTGGCTGTCAATGCTTCAAGCAAAGGCAGCGGTGCAGTGTTACCTAAAGGATTTTCACTCAAATACTCATATATAACTGATGCGAACAATGTTCCGTTAGCTCGAATCCCTGGAGTGGGGGATATGGTAATACCAAACATGAAACATAGATTAGGACTAATCCTAGCAGCACATGAAGGGCTTGCCTCTGCTCATGCAGGTGTTTCCGCCACAGTGTAGTTATTAAAACAACAATACTGGTGGCCTGGCATTAGGAATCAGACCAGAAACTACGTCTTGGACAGTGAAACATGCCAAAACATGAAAGTCTCTACTGTGAGACTTCCTGCGCAGACACCCCTGTTAATTTCAGATAAACCATTTGCTTGTTTTTACCTGGACCACTGCGGTCCCTTACAAAGGGATGGTAACTATAAATATATCATGGTCGCAGTGGACTCGTGTTCAAGGTTCCTTTGGATGTGGCCTCAGCGCTCAGCTGACGCTCGTACTGTTATAAAAGATTTGCAAGTCTTTATTAGCACAAATGCAATAGGCACACTACACTCTAACCAGGGCCCTGCGTTTTGCTCTTGAGCTTACAAAGAGGCCATGGCCAGTTTGGGCGTTGAATTGCGTAATTCTTTTCCATTCCATCCTGAGGGAAATTCTGTTGTGGAAAGAAAAATCGGGACATAAAGCAGTCTATACCAGCTAGAGTATTCGGTTTGGGTGATGAGTGTGTCAAACATCTTAATGGAGTCCAACGTAGTCTTAACAATTTGCCAAGAAGTTCTCTAGGGGGTGCCACTCCAAATGAAGTCCTATTTGGGACAAGAATTTTGGTTCCGGACCTTGATTGTCCTAGAACAGTGGTGGAAAATAAGACATTTTATATCAAAGATCGTTTTGCTGGTTTACAGGACTTAAATGAACTAAGATCGAAACAAAGCAACGTGTTCCTGAAGCCAACCATCACTGGGGAAAAACCAACCGTCCCAGCAAGGCCTGTCTGGATCTCAAAGTTTGATTATCTAGTCAGAGAAAAGATCACGGACAACAAGGAATTTGGGCCTTCTTGCAAACAACCGGTGCCTGTCCTAGCAATCCACGGATCAAGAACAGTACTACTGCCACCCATTGCTGGAAAAAAGGAGAGAAGATTCCTGTCTATTGACCTGTTCAAACCACCTAGGTGGCCGATACTAAGCAGTAGGCCAAGTGGACTCCGCCAATGTAGCAGACACACTCCTCTAGCTATAATCCAAGAGGTTCAAACTGAGAGACTTATCACCTTTTGAAGATTCTACAGTAAGAAAAGGACTAATCAACAAAGCTATGGAACTCGTTCCTCTTGAGACCCCAATAACAGTTCGTCCTGTTTCGCATGTTTACAACGAAGTAACGAGTGATCAAGTGGTTCCTGGGATTTCAACAAATCCGGATGCAATTCCAACCATTGACAGAACTGCCTCTGGCTATTTCATTAACTTTGATACGTTTTCTGAGGATCCCAGAGAACTTGAAACAACGCCAGCTAAAAGTACTTTTAAAGAACAATCAACACACTTTTTTCATCACCTGAAAAAGACTTCTGGTTTCACCATGGATTGATCTATGGATTCTTTTGGGAATATTCTTCTTTTTCCTTTGGTTAGCTCTGGTAATAACTCTGGGTATACTGATAAATGGAAGATATATTCAAATGGACACAACAAGTAAAAAAGTGAACTTACTTCTCCAGCCACACAAATCATCCCATTGTGAACAAAGAGACTTGTCAGCAGTGAACATCGCAGCCGTTCCTATTCTGCATGGTATAGTTTGAGACTGAACTGAATATGACATTTTTGGTCCGTCGGAGCTGTTGAAGATTCCACACTTATTCAAGATTTCATTAAGTGACTTTATTACGTCCAGTACCTTTTCTGATGATTGGGACTTCGAGACTGATAATAATATGATGTCAGATCTAGAAATGTCTGCAGTATTCACTAATCATGAATATTTAGAGGGTTCATTAGACTATGAACAAATGTATTGTTATAACCATTATGGTCATCATTTCCTGCACAAATCTGCAAAACCTAGAAATGTATATATGTATAACCAATTGGAACATTGTCCTATACCTCCAAAGGGTAGCTCAAAAACTTTTGCAATGAAGTTTCCATATTTTTCAGGGTTCAACTATTCAAATCCAGAATAGTTTTATTTCAAACATTTGAACACGACCGGAACGAAAAATATGTTAACCAATACAAAACAGATTTATTCTGCATCCTTTATTGCCCAACTGTCTAGACAAGGTTTTGACTTTTGGAAAGACAATATTGAGACAAAAACGTGGCGTACAAAAGATTGGCGATTGGAGGGGGTAGAAGCTTTGTTTAGAGCCTGTATCATCCCTGAGCAAATTTTTTTTTTTAATGATGCTGTCCAACACACGTCTTGCCTTGGGTTATCTAAGATCCAGGACATGAACACACCAACCATACCGGTTCCTACTAGTAATAGAACTACACGAGTAGAGGTCGACGTACATAATGTTTTGCATAACATCAGATCCAGAATGGAAAAAGTGGTTGCTTTGGCCCACAGACACAAACAACTGTCAAGATCGATTCCTGAACAAAACACACGGTTTCACTATCAATAGGCCAGACCCAAGATATGTGCAAAGACAGCATCCTGGGATAGTAACAACATACAGTGTAAGGGATCTATGCCTTGATTGGCTGAAGCAAGCTTGCTTTTTAAAAATACCATTTAAAATAAACAACAATGGTGCATTTTGTTAAACGCAAGCTAACAAAATCTCACTTCCAATAAAAATAAATGGAAAAGTAGCGGAACTGCAATATTTCTCTCTATAATTGCATTAAGGGTGCAGTACCTTATGCGGCTAATAAATGGCCCTTTACAACTCCTCAAGGACACCTAGTAACAGCCTGTGATACTGCGCCTTTTACTTGCTAAGTGGAATTATTTTTCTTAGTTATGCTACTGCTCGGATATTTTTTAACCAAAAACACAAACATTAGCATTTCAATGCCAACATGCTCAACCTAAAAACCATCGTCCTGTTCTCTCTGCCTTTGTGGCCCAGTCCCCAAAGTCACACTTCAGAAATGTATTTAGCGCTAATCTGTTTTAAAAGCTCAAATTCGTGCAGCAACTAAGACATTTCTATGGCTGACGTACCATGTGTAGGCCTGCACATCACGCAGTCAATTCAAAATTTATTTGGAGGGAATGCCATTGGAGGTGTGCTGCGCTTTTCCTTTCTCTTGGCATGAGCTTATTTGGACTTTAATATTTGCACAGCCGTCCGCATGAAATAAAACATGGTACTTTCATGTTAACTTGGAACGCAAAATTGTTCTTGTGTGTAAACCTAAACGAAGGGGTTACACCTGAGCCAATATCTGTTTACAGCCTGTTAACATAGATTGACAGGCTGACAGCATTTATTGTTTGAGACACACAGACAGTGGAATGCGGAACACGTCATAACTACAATAAAAGTCAAATGATGTTTCCATATAGTGCTTCATCCCACACGTCTGATCTTAGCGCTATAAAAATAGAAGCTACTAGAATATGTATTTGTAATTGTAAGATCCAATATGTTAATATTAGATATGGCACAGGCCAGCTCCTTGGAACAGTGCTCTTCAAACATTTTTACTGTAGCAGAAGCGAATCCAGCATAAAGTTTAGTGCATAAAGAGTTGAATTCTGGTTGAGATCAGTAGTTAACCGTAGCCAACACGTCTTTCCTCGTTGCCTAACCACTGCTTTAGTTTGCTTTTTTTTTTTTGATAATCAAGTTTTATTGAAATTTTAAACACAGACAAAAACATTCACATCAGGTCACGTATATCTTCAAGACAGTCCTGTCCTGTTTACAGAGGTAAACTCTTATGACATCACTGAGCGGAGTAGCATGCATTAAAAGAGACAGTGATTCCCAGTGGGCATGGCGTAATGTCAAATGCATCATGGCGGTATCACGCCAACCACTTCCCCCTGATCTTATTAAACCGCTCCGGTTTTCTTCTTGAGTCCCACACCAATCCACCCCCCCCATCTCCATCTCGCCAGAGTCGGTGGCACTCTCTGGGACCATAGGGCTGCAATGTCACGCTTAGCCACCCCAAGCGCCGTTCCCAAAAGTCGCTTATCGGTGCGTGAGCCATCCAATCCGTCAAAGACTCCAAGGAGCAAATGTCTCGGGTCATGGGGGACAACCCAACCCAGCACATCCGTCAGTTCCCATTCGACCCCCCTCCAAAAGGACTCCAGGGCCGGACAACTCCACACCATGTGAATAAAGTCAGCGGGGACATCAGCACAACAGGGCCAAGCACATGCGCGGTAGAGACTGGTAGGCGACAAGTACGCTGTGTGGAGGAAGTAAAGTTGGACAAGGCGCAGTTTCGAGGATGTGGTGAGGGTTCTGGGCGCCATAAGGGCATTGCATCAGTCCACCTCGTCCAAAGGGCCAACCCATTCCTCCCATTTCGATCTGAGGCGGTCAAGGGATGCAGGGGAATTATTGATCAGGGTACGGTAAATCTGGGAGCCCCCCCCTCCCCACAAATTCCCCATAATGACCTGGGCCTCCAGGGGGGCTAAACTCTGGAAGGGAAGTGAGCGCGGGAAGCTGAGTGTGAAGAGTATGGCGGAGTTGCAGATATTTGTTGAACTTGGAGGGTAGAAGGGAGTGTCGCTGCCGCAAGTCAGCAAAGGAGCGTATGTGGTTGCCCACCCACACATCGCCAAGTAGGGTTATTCCCACAAGATCCCATTGGCGAAAGCCCTGCAAGGCCACGGTCTCACTCAACCAGGTGCCGCACCAGAGGGGCGTCTGTCTGGTCAATTTTCGTTCCCACCGCACCAAGCGAAGTGCGGCGCGCCAGGCCATAAGGACCGATCTGGTGACGGAGGATATGTCCCGGGGAACCGTAGAGGAAGCCTTGTAGGCGCGAGAAGTCAAGGACCGTGAGTTCCAGCCGATAGGCGGGATCCGACCACCCCCCGCAAACCAGTCATGAATTACAATCAATTTGGTGGCCAGGTAGAAGGCGTACAGGTTTGTGACGCCCATACCGCCGTCATAGGAGGGAATTCGGGAGTGAGAGAGTGACAAGCGAGAGCGCCGCCTCCCCCATAAAAATCGAATCAGCGCGCTATCCAATTCCCGAAACCAGCCACTCGTGAGAGGGATCGAGGTGTTTTGTAGGATGAAAAGGGCGCTGCGTCCCAACGGGTTAAGGGGGAGGGATTGCCAGTTGCGGAGGTCGCGTTTCATCCAGGTGAATAAGGGGGCGATATTGAGGGACCACTCGAGCTCAGGCAGGAGGGTTATCCAGACCCCTAGATATTTGAATGACAGTTTGCGAAGGGGGATCACAGCTTGCCAATCGAAGCAGGCCCGGGAGGGGTGGAGGGGGACTAGGGTGGACTTCGCCGGGTTAAGGCGGAGACCTGAGACCCGCTCAAAGGCTGTCAGCACTCTCAGGGCCCTAGGGCCGGAGCACTCCGGATCAGCCAAATAGAGCAGCACGTCATCCGCGTACAGGGCTATTTTATCCGTCTGGCTTCGATTACACGGCCATCCATGGATCAGGGGGCCTTGACGTATGAGTGCCGCCAGGGGCTCCATCGCCACCACGAATAGGAGTGGGGAGAGAGGACAACCCTGGCGGGTGCCCCTACGGATGGGTAACTGGGCAAAGAGCTTGCCGTTGACAAGGTCACAGGCTTTGGGGCCATGGTAGAGGATCCGGACCATGCGGCGAAAGGGAAGGCCAAAGCCCAACCTCTCTAAAACGTCGCCCAGGTACTCCCAGTCCACCGTTATTTTGCTTTAAGTTTTTACATAGTAAATCCATGTTTGAAACCGTGATTAAGGTATTGAATTTAGTTTTTGGCTGTTGTCTGTTTTTCATTGTTTCTGTATTTTTGGAGAAAAATAAATAAATAAGTGTGAGATAAAAATAAAAAAGTCATAATTGCACTGGTTTGAAGAAGTATTCCACGAAACGTTAGGAATATGTTTTTCACGTATGCACCAAAAATAACATCGTATGAACCAACAACAAAAAATCTAGAGGTGGCCGTTTAGAGCGGTTTTCACCTCGATGGTTACCTGTGCATCATGCCACTGCCATGCACGGCGTGCAGATTTTTTCACAGGTCTGGGAATAAAGAAAGCGGATTAGGTTTCAAGTACTGTGAGCGGCATGCTGGGAGGTGGTATCTCGGAGAAGTTCCCAGGTTATCTTCATGAGAAGCAGAGGGAGCCGGAATGGGGTGTTCACATGCTACCAGTGCTAAATATATATACCCAGTTTATTGACCGCAGTGCATTAATTAATGGACGTGTGGTGTGCTGTTATATGTAAAAATAAAACGACGCACTTTCTTCTTGGGACTTGCAGGCGCCACTCAACCCTGCAATGGTAATTGTGCTTTCACACAGCACTTAATACTTCAACTTTTATCTTTTTAAAACACTGTGAATAACATGTGTACAGCGAGGAATTAACTTGCTAAGCCATCTTGTCTGCTGGGGCATAACAGACCTCCTTGCAGCGGAGCTGTGCGCAATGCTACATTCACCTGTGCTAAATGTATATATACCTTTTATTGACCGCAGCGCGTTAATGGACAGCAAGGCTGAAGAGAGTGCGCGAGCAAAATATCCAGTTCGGGTGGGCGAGCCGAAAAGGAGACCGAGAGGGAACAAACAAGCCTCCCTTGCAATGAAAAGCGAACGTTCCGCATAAATTGTGACTCGCGCCAATCAAAAGCATGGGTGGAGCTTCCACCCCACTTCCGAAAGCAACCCGACGACAATGGATCTCACAGTGTGAGCAGCGCATGTGCTGCGACGGTAGGCGAGACCTAAAAAAGGGTAACCTTTAGATAAAAACGTCTACAATACACTTCCCTTGCAGATCTAGCAGTCTGGTGTTGTCTGTTGAACTGATTGGCAAGGTATTTGTGTGTTTGGGCATGCTATCTGTCAAGCATTGAAGCAGTAGGTAAGTGCCACTTCTGTTAATTAAGACACTTGGAACCTTGTGTCCATGTGTAAACATCTCACAAACACCGCAGGAAGGTGCGTACTCCTGTATATGGAATGACAGTCAATTCTGGAGTCATCAATAAGTGCCGCAATGTTGGTGTGGATGCAAAAAACATCAACTGTGATTCGGGTTAGTGTTGTATTATGACCAATATGTATATCCAAAGGAAGATTGAAGACCTGGTATAGCAATTTTTCCCAAAAAGTCAATTTTGTAATGGTTACATAGGCAACATTTTGTATATAGGCAATTCCAATGGTAAAACGACCAAAATTCAAACACTGTGCCACATATCTGGTTAATGATGAAGAAAATTATTGGACAAAATATGACCACAATTATAACACACACCGTGTTTTTGAATAACCATGCAGTGTTCAAATAAGCGTATGTAAACCCCACATTGTCGGAATATAATTTGTTTGCCATTGTGTGGATGTGAGACAGTCCCCTGGAATGAAATTATTTCAGTTTACACAGGTATTGCAAGAAGTTCCCTTTATGTTTTTTTGAACTTGAGGAACTGGTCCATACCTTGTCACTTATGTCTTTGATGTTCTTAGATAGTTGGAATGCGAAAAGGGAGTCCTTGTTCAATCCTAGAGTCTTAATGAGCTGAATTACCCACTTCATTGCTTGATGTATAGCATTCTCAAAACACACAAACTGTGTACAGTAGCTACTCAGAAACAAACACCCAAAATATGGGGGAGATGTGGCCTAATGGCCAGAGCTCATGACTATGTAACTAGTGATCTAAGTTTGAGTCCAGCGATGTTTCAACCCCCTATGATACTGGGAGGATCACTTATGCTGAATCTAACTTTGTGTAATGTAATTTGGTGCTCATGTAAAGGGCTCTAGTGCCATTAGGCAAAGTTCGGGCTATATAAAACTGCAAAAATAAATTAAATATAATCATGGCAATTTCAACCACTCACACGCAATATGTCACTCACATTTTCACACACCACCCACCCACCAACACCATAACATAACATACCTATGCTTATGAGAACCGGTCAGTGACTGTAATGAAGTATGCAAAAATATTCTAACTCCACTCGCACTCTGATAGTAGGGTAGGTTATGAGGCGCACAGAAGCAAGTCTAACTGCACTTTTACTTATAGTTTTTGATACACTCGCTTGAAAGTACTTAAACACACTACCGGAACCAGTCCTAATAACACACTGGTCCTCACGAAGATAGTGTTTGTCTGGTTCTGTCCAGTTTCACCCTTGCTATGAGGACTGAGTCGGTCCCCAGAGTGTGGAATACACACACCTTAACACTCGTACTTATCATTAACTCAAAATTGCTTACAAACACGAGTAGACAAAGCCTACCTTGTACCTGAAAATGCAAGTCTGACCTATTGGAATTGCCCAGTGATTGTTTTGTTGCATTGCAACATTTATATAGTGCTTGCTGCCACTGCATGGTTCCCTGAAGCACTTGCCTTCATGGGTAGCACGCTACACTGTGTAGAATGTGTTGTTGGAAGAATGTGGTCTTTGTTTTGATCCTTTGTTGGAAGTGTTTCCTTGTTCTGCATGAGACCCACCAAGGACCGGTTATCGTTTTATGGGACGCAGTGCTTAGTAGTTTGATGGATGAAGAAGTGTGAGAGATAGGTGCACACATTATGGTTGTTAGTAAACTGGCAGCTTTAAGCTGCTTTGCAGGCCCCATTTGTTATTACTGTTCGTTGTCCACGTAGCTGATTAATTCAATGTGTTGTCCAATCTGAGATATTGTGTTTAAAGTTTATGGTCCTGAGTATGTATAGGTTAGAGGGAGAAGTGGTGGAGAGATTTTCTGGTATGTTAATATCATCCCAAATCTGATTGCTCTTTCATATGCCAAGAAGTTGTCGTAGTATGTAGGTATTCGGTACCCTCAGTGGTGGACTAAATTAGAGTCCTCCTTTTCCTGTGGCAAAATTCTTCAGTTACACCAGGCTTTTCCAGATGGTAATGGGTGGTTTATTGCTGTGAAATAGTACCCTAATGAGTGATGGATATGACCCTTTGAAGCATTTCTTATGTGAGTGTAAGAGTGTCAAACAGTAAAGGGAATTATTAGGCAGCCTGTATGAACTCTATTCGCCTGACTGAGTGTTATGATATAGTTTAAGTGTGGGTTACACATTGTATTGTGATTGCATTATATAGCACTTCCTACCACTAGCAAGACATTGTTCTGCTTTATACTAGGCAGCATGCTGCTCCTGATCCCAGGTTTGTTTTTGTAGTTAATATTGGTTATTTAGTTTAGTCTTGTGCTCTACCAGAACCATTCCATGCCTTTACTTCAGTTTCTGTTGCAGATTTCAATAGTACAGAATTAGGTGTGATATTTTGTGGGAGAGGCGAGTATTGGAATTTCATATATTTGTTAGTGGTATTAATGGACGAGCTACTGGAGATTAGGTATTTTTCAGACGTCGGGGAGTGAGATGTGAGCAGCCTGACATAAAGCCTTGTATATATGTATTTTCGTTTGAGGAATTAAAGTTAATGGCTTCCGACTGCGTATTACTGGAATGAGGGTTAGGTGCTGCATCATTATCCCTTTATTTGACTGGAACTATTTGAAGGCACAGATGGGGCTTGAATCTGTGACACTGATTTACCTTAATTACTTTCACTATCCCTTTCATTGACATGCGGGCTGTTTTTAGGTCGAGCTTGGGCAGCGCATGCGCTGCTCTGCGAGGCATGCTGTATTGGAGTATGTACTTCAAGCCCAGTCCACTCTCCGCTCATATGTCATTGTTCTTCATAAATGCTGGCTTCTGATTCGTTAATAGGCTTGTTAGTCCCTCCTTAGTACTGCCTTGTCTTCATTTGTAACCTCCCATGGGGTATCGTCATTTTATTCCAGTTGTTACATGGTACGTCTTAGACTGTAAGCACTATTTTCTTTGAGTTTCTCCTACTGCAGGCACTACACGGTTTTCTGCAACATTCAGCGCGCCATGCACGCTTTCACATGGTGCTTTTACCAAAAAAAGCATTTGTTTATAGCAGCTGCGGACCTTTCTTTTGAGACGGATGGTCAAAAGAAAGGGGCGTGGCCTCTATTAACGTGAATGCGCAGCATAAGGCGCTTGTAAACAACAAGCATTTGCAGTGCAATAAGCCTCACATTTTAGAAACTTTGTCCTATTGGTGTTGTAAATGACAATGCCTTTTATTATTGCAGGTTTTTTAAACATAAAACATTGTGAGACCTGTTGCATTGCAAATGCTTGTTTCTATTTTTGTAAGTTTCATATAATTTCACAGCAGTATAATTAATATGCGTTAATTTGTGATGTCACAAAGCCCCCTCCACAATTTCTACTGAATTAGTTCCTCATTTGAAGCACATTTCTCAGAACCAAAAAGACACGTGTAAGCCTCCAGTTTTTCAACAGACTTTGTAGCGCTCTATGTGATCTTTAGAGTATCTCACGGGAACTACCCACCACATTACCTTCAATAAATTCCAGTTTCTCACTATAGGGGCCTTCTATGCATTTGTCTTCAAATTACACCTAGTAGTAAAACTTCTATGTGAGAAAGTATGCATTGATTTTATTGACTTTGCTTATGTTTTTCTTCACCATATGGCTGCCGCAAGAAAGTGCGCACACGCATGCACGTTGTGCGTTTTAGAAAGAAAGTTTTTAGTTTAAGAAAAATTATTAAAATATGACCTTATATAAATTTTTCCCAGAATAAATAATAAACTTAACTTTTGCTGATGTGCATATCCTTGCACACCTTGCATCCATCTTGGAATGTTTTTTTCTTTTTCGTTTTTATAAAATTCTATTTAAGATGCCTCCTTCAAATGAAAGGATTGCCATCTTAAAATGATGTAAATGCCATTTTAAAGTTGCTACCAATAGCTGCGTTGGCAAGCACAGCTTGGCGCGTTAGGAAAGCAGGAGACAAACCAGCCATTGTAAGTCGGAATGGGGGCTCATTTTTATGTCTTGCTTGTGACAATCTATTTCTTTAAAAATAAAAAATAAAACTCTGAATATGGGCTTTTAACCCACCCATTACTAACTATTGGTTGGTTGCATTCTGAATCTTATTTTCTCCTTTTCATTGGTGAGGGCCTGTCAGTGCGTGTCGACTTCACTTTGTCTCTGCATGTTTTTTTTCTTCCTTGGAGCATAGACCCAGTACCAATTTGATTTCTTTAAGTGTTCATCCATGCTGCATGAGCTCACATTGTGGTATGAGCAAGACGAGTTGAATGCAAACAACTAGCAATAACTTCATGGCATGTGACCAATTTCCAAAACACGCATTTCAGCTGCCTGGTTTTATTGATGGTTACACTGCAATCGTATTCGCTTTGTAAAAGCCTATTGCCATAAACTATGTCTTTGTGAATCAACGTTTGGCGTGGTGTCACATCTGTTGGTTGCCTCTTTTATAAACATGTAGTGATTTCAAAAGGTTTGTTTCACCTTTACCCACCCACAAACCCTAACATCACACTTACCTCCCTTTACGTCTACCCACCGAACCCTCAAGGAACTCTTATCTTCCATTACCTCTACTCACCCCCAGTCCACGTTATGTCACCTCCCCATACTGTGTACTAAAAATACAAATACTTACTTGCATGTGTGATAAAGGCTGCGAATAAAAGCTGTTTTTTCCTGTGACAGGACACATCCTCATTCCTTCCTTAACCACTCTCCTGCCTTGACCCTAGCACCCTTAAATGTTTTGGGGCACTGTCAATTGTTTGACGCCTATCCGTATGTTTGGTCACCTTCTCCTCTTTGACAGTTTGCCCCACCCCCATCTCATACTTTAGGTCTCTACTGATTCAGCCCATGCTCTGTCGCTTGCAACTCATTTTGTTTGCTTACAGCCCTCCTATTGGTTTCCATTGGTTGGCTTCATCGTCACTCAGGTCCTTGTTTCTCTTTAGTCAGTGAGTTGCCGGCTTCACTTCCTCTTCCTGCGCTCATGCCTACCCTGGAGCATTGCCCAAAAACTGTTTCCATGTCCCAATGTCCTTCCACTGCTAGCTGTTTTCCGGCGTACGTTTTGTTTCCCTTCTGCTGGGACCACCTTCCTCCCTCCCCCCACCTTGTTGCTTGACCTACCTCCCACCCTCCTATGTTGTTGCTTGTCAGGTCTACCTCACTCCTCCCCCTTTATTTGCCACGTCCACCTCATCCCACACTCTGTGTTGCTTGCACCCCCCTGCCTCGCCAGGGGAAAAAAAATCTCCCTAAAATCACACCAAAGCGTTTCAAGATGCCCCAGAGATGCAGACCGCGTGGCGCTTCCTGCTCTTTATGTGATTTTTGGTGGTGTTTTTATTTGGATCGAAGACGACAGTGTGGAGCTCGAACAAACGATATTGAACCGTTTTCTTTTTTTTAATGAAGGCAGAGAATAATCTCTCTAAGAAAACGGATCACTATGCCTCGCAGACAGTGATAGCCTCGTCATAGTATTTTTTGTGGTGTTAATGAAAAGGTTTCAGCCATGCTACACTGCAGCCTAGCTGCTGTGCAACATGGATAAAACAAATTGGCAAAGTCAATATACCTCACATAGGTGTGACGTATTGACTATGCCAAGGATTGTTTAATGAACCGTTGGGACGGGAAAACCGCTCCTCATTCTTGTAATGCAATGTGTGTTTTCAGCATGGAAGCAGACATTCTTCCAATCAAACCATAATCAAATCGAAATGCTTCTTGGGTGAGGCAAAGACAAGAACTGGCTGGAAAACATGTGAATCAGGAGGGGGGGGGGGGTGAGATAAACGAAGCCATTGAATCATGAAAAGGAGGATACAAAGCCCAGGATCAATCTTTATCGGATGCAGTAGGTTGTATTTATGAACCGACATCTGAACTTGTCTGTGAGACCTAATAACCAGGCTGCATGTACTTTCCAAAGCAAGAAGTTTTTTCTGCAAACTTCAAGTCGGGGTACCTCTTGGCTGCACCTTAAATGGAATACTGTTGCTATTTTATGAATGTACATCATAATTGGGGCCACTGGATTCATGCGATTCTGTGGCCACAGCTTTTTTGCATTATTATGGGGTTGGCACATAATCCATCATTTTCTGCGTGATCTGCAGATTTTAGCAAATAAAGAACAGCACAAACCGAATTTCTTTGGTTGTTAAACTGAGACTGATGAAGTGACATGTTTGCCCTGATAGTAATAACGTGTAAAAGAAAAAAGAAATGGTATTGGCGCCAAAAAATGTGCTGCATTATGCCACATCATTTGGCTTTTCTTACCACATAATGTAGTTCTCCCCACTGCATAATTCCTGTGGCCCTGTGTATAATTAACCTGATAAATGGCATGTATAATATAAACACACATAGATCATAGTACTTCGATGTAACCTCTTGCCTAGTCATCCACAATTACGGATACATTTATCATAATCTAGATCATTGGGGTACTCTGTTCTGCGTATGGAAACCCAAAATAAACAATGCAATTTTCTTTTAAATGTAGGTTTTTATTTTCAATTCAGACAAATGTATGGTGCTTGCAATTTTCACTAGAGGCAGATGATCCTCTCAAGACTGAAGTCAGCCTCGAGCAGATGACTTAGCCTGGGTACCTCGATAAATCTCAACCCAAAATTAGCCAAGCCGAGTTGTGGGTGAGAGTCTAAATTCACCACTATGTGGTGTGAGTCGTTTGGGTGGGGGATAGGAACAAACTGGACAAGGTAGATAAAGTTACAGTGGTTATAAAGAGGCAGCCTGTGAGTGATACATGAGTGACAAAGGAGACACAAAATAGGACATGGGTCTTTTTTTAATAGCTGTTGCATCAACCAGAGGAATTGGTTAAATGTAAGCATTTCCAATTAAGAGCCAAACCTCACTATCCATGAGAATTAAAATGAAGCAGACTAATGTACATGTGGCTACAACGGTGATCTCTTTTTATTTAAATCAAACAATTCTGTACTTTTAAAACCCGATCAATTCTGGAGAAAGGATATTATAAACATTAGGTGTTAGAAGAGCATTTATGTATTGCATTCAGAAAATAAAGCCAGTATGGAAGACAAAAGCACTCTTCAAATTATGTGTCCACCATTAAAAAAGGCAGTAAATCCAGATGGATTGTTCAGACTGTTCATTTTTGTAATTGGCAAATAACATTGGCAATTTTTTTTTTAATAACATCTGTTCAGCTGCAGCATGGCCCTCTACAAATAGGTTTGGCAAAAATTATTGTGTAGGTGTTCTATAAAAAAGCGATGCGAAATTAAGTCAGACTATTAGAAATTTGTTTGACTCTATTCATTCTTCGAATGAACTCCACATTGGTGAAATTACTTCTATGCAATCTGTGCAGGGCATGTGATTCTAGAATAGGTCCGCCTTGCAAAATAAACTAGTTACCTGTAACAATAGTTGTGCTGCATGAAACACTTCTCAATTCCCTTGGGACCGTTCTTATTTGAAGGAGAGCTAGTGCGCAGAAAAAAACCTGATCAATTTAAAAATAATGAACCAGTTAAAAACAAACTAAAGCTGTTGGTCAATTATTCCCTTGCACTGTGGGCTTTTGGTCAAATTCTCAGTAAGTCAGATTGCCTCCACCTATGGCCAGTGACTAAAATTAAAACTTTTTTTCAAAAGAAAATAATTCCTGACCCCAAACTCTAGATACCCCAATAATAAAATTAAATGTAAGGCGGTATTTCTAAAGCGCTGTCACTCCGAAGGGGGCATCCTGGCACTGAATTAACCTGAATTAAAAAAAATCAAGCTTTAAAGCTGTTGGAACAGTAAATTAGTTTTTTTCGCATTCTGCCCAGCAAGGATAAGGAGTATAAATAAGTACACATTGATGCTCTGATGTAGCTCTTGTACCCCCTACCCCCTTTCTCGAGATGATATCTCACTCATCTCATTGTGGTCTGCCTCGTCTTAACATTGATATAGACAGCAGTGAATGGAACGATTAAGTGGATGTTCAGTTGGCTAATAGATTGGCATGGCTTAGCCAAAGTGGACTATTGGAGAGTGGGGTCTAGGCCAGACAATCTACTACATGCACTTTGCTTTTAATACCACCCCTCCCATGCTGCAAAAAGTGGTTAATTTTCTTTTCTGCTCCTGAAAGGGGACATTGGATCTTGAAATGCATTGCTGCTGTTAGTTACCCTAACAATATTTTTCTATTTTATATAGAGAGGTTTCTAGCTCAGAAAGATAATCTGTCAAATGTATTTAACATGTTTATAAAAAACACCATTATTGAAGTTATTCTCCAAAAAGTAGCTGTCCGTTATGCAATCAATCAATCAGGTTTCTTAAAGAGCGTGGCTAATCACCTGTTAGGGTCTCAAGGTGCAGACTGGGTGGAGGGGGATTTCTGCGGTTCAATCGAAGAGCCAGGTATTGAGATCCTTCCTGAATTGAGGTGGTGAAGGTGATTGTATGAGATGTAGAGGTAGTGATTTCCAGATCTTTGCAGCGAGGTAGGTGAAGTATCTTCCTTGGCCGAGGCTTTGTGGTTCAGTGTGATATTGGCACGGGTCAGTTGGGCAGAGCAGAGATGTCTGATTGATGTGTAGAAGGAGAGGTGGTGGATGAGGTATGCATGTCTGGTGTTGTAGAGGGCTTTGTAGGCTTGTGTGAAGTGCTTGAAGGTGATTATTTTGTTGATGGAGAGCCAGTGAAGGTCTCTCAGGTGACCGGCGATGTGGCTGCAGTGGGAGATGTCCAGCATAAATCTGGCAGAGGCGGTCTGGATGCTCAGCAATTTATTTTTGGAGTTTTTGGGTGGTGCCGGTGTAGAGTGCATTGCTGTAGTAGAGTGCATTGCCGTAGTAGAGCTTGCTGCTGATGAGCGCCTGGGTGACCGTTTTCTGGGACACGGCTGGGATCCACCTGAAAATCTTCCAAAGAAGGCAGAGCGTGGGGAAGCAGGAGAATGAGACTGTGTTGATTTGGTGGTTCATGGAAAGCGAGGAGTCTAAGATGATGCTGTGGTTGCATGCATGGTTGGTGAGTGTGGGGGCGGGGCAGGTATTCAGAGCGCTGCGTGCCACCAGGAGTCTTCCCAAGCGGAGGGAGTAGTGCCCAGGATGAGCTGTTCAGTTTTGTCGGAGTTGAGTTTGAGGCAGCTGTCCTTCATCCAGGTGGCGACTGCCTTCATCCGGTTATAAAAGTTGCTCTTAGCAGCTGTCGGCTTGTCGGTGAGGAAGAGAATCTGCTGGATGTCGTCGGAGTAGGAGACTGTTGAGTCTGTGGTTTCTGACGGTGGCTATAAGCAGGGCCATGTAGATTTTGAAGAGGGTGGGGTTCAGAGAGGAGCCCAGAGGTACTCCCCAGTTTATCTCACTAGGTTCTGAGGAGAACAGTGGGAGCTTAACTCTAGGTTCTGCCAGCGAAGGAGAAGAGAATCCACTCTTAAGGCTTTGCAGCGGATGCCAGAGTCCTGGAGTCTCTTGCAGAGGGTGTGGTGGTAGACCGTGTCGAAGACGGCAGAGAGGTCCAGGATGAGGGCTGTGATTTTGCATTGGTCGAGGAGAGTGCAGATGTCTGTTGTGGAGAGGAGTGCAGTCTTGGTGCTGTGGTTGCTTCTGAAGTCTGATTGGGAGTAGTTGGGCATTGATGGCCTCCTTGATGAATTTTGCTAGGAAGGGGAGCAGAGAGATGGGTCTGTAATTCTTGAGGTCCGTCGGGTCGGCAGAGGGTTTTTTCAGCAGAGAGTAGATCTCTGCATGTTTCTGATCTTCAGGGAAGGTGGCAAACTCGATAGAGCAGTTGATGGTTCGTCAGAGTTCGGGGTTGATGGTGGCACCGGCTTGGTTGGAGATGTGGTGGGGCATGGTTCAGAAGGGGCTCCAGAGTGAATGCTTTTCATGATCCTTAGGTTGTCATCAGTGGTGAGTGTGGTCCAGATGAGCAGGGTCGTCTGGGATCTGGAGAATTGTGGTGTGTTGGTTTTGGGTGGGTTTTTTTTTTTTGAGGTGGGGTGTGTGGGCCCTGGGTGGCAAAGCTGTTGTAAGTATCTATAATCTTGCTGAGAAGAAGGTGGAGAGATTGTCGCAGAGGTCTTGGGAGGGGGTCGAGGTGATGTCTGTGGCATCCGTGCTGGGTTTGGCAAATTCTTTGATCAAGGAGAAGAGTTCTTTGCTGTTGTGTGTGTTGGCACATTCTGTATGGCAGTTTTCTTTGAGGTTCTGATGAGGGGGAGGTGCTCCTCTATCTTTTCTTGAGCTATCTGCAGGTGCACCTGGACTCTTGGAGGGTGGGGGAGAACCAGCTGGCTTTCTTGGAGGGCGGCTCACTGAAGGGTTTCCCGAGGGTAGCCAGTGTGTTGGCTCAGTCAGAGATCCATAAGTGGAGGTTGCATGGCGGTCAGTCCAATGTAGTTCAGGAGGGTGGTTGTTGGAGATGTTGTTGCTTGTGGAGAAGATGGGGTCAAGCGTTTGTCCTGCTCAGTGGGTTGCGGAGGTGACCATTTGTCCTATAGTGGTGATGTTCTCCAGTAGGGATTAGATGTTGTGGTAGTTGAGATTGTCCAGGTAGAAATTGAGGTCGCCGAGGATGCTGTAGTCCAGTGAAGCGGAGGATGGTGTGCAATGAAGTCTGCTATGGTGTCACTGAAGGAAGGGATGGGGTCCGGGAGGTCTGTAGAAGAGAGTGCCACGGAGGGTGGCGTTTGGGTTGGTCTGGACCTGGAAATGGAGGTGCTCCATGTTGGGTGAGTGGTTGTCGGAGCTAGTTGTGAGGGGGAGGGAGTTTTTGTTTACGATGGCAATGCCGCCTCCTGGTCGTTTGGTATGCAGTGATAATGTTTAAGGCATTAAGGGCTGCATGCATGCCCTTTCAAAGCATTCAGTTCACATTTTCCTTCATCTGGAGCCAACCACAACAGACCCTATCTGTGATATAAATCATTATTTGTAGCTAATGCTACAGGTATTTTGTAACTCTTCATTTTCTTTCCAAATGCGAATCTAGTATAGATTTTCTTAAAAAATAAACATTTACTTTTTGTAAACAAAATGGCATTATTTTCAGTGCAGAACAGGTTACGGTATGAAATAAAGTTAATTCAAACCGAGGGATGAGAACAAGTATGAACTGTCTTTGAGCAACATAACATTGCTAATTGTTTAGAATACTTATAATTAATGCAAATTATCAGTGATGGCGACTGAGTCATTGCTTCTGAGTAGGAGTTATTAGATTACTATTTCTAGAAAAATCCTGTGTTAATTAAAAGTTATCATGTAACCTATTTCTTTCACCAGTGCTTGTTTTACCTCTTTATTAGATTCCAGCAACATTTGTTTAGTAGTTATATGTCACTTTCTTTCTGCTACAGGTGTTAGTTGTGATGCATGTTTGAAAGGAAATTTTCGAGGTCGCAGATATAAGTGCTTAATTTGCTACGATTACGATCTGTGTGCTTCTTGTTACGAAAGTGGTGCGACAACAACCAGGCATACAACCGATCATCCAATGCAGTGCATATTAACAAGAGTAGATTTTGGTAAGTTTTGATTCAGGTATGTTAAAAATGATTTATTTTATTTGAAATCTTATTGCAATAGTGATTTGAGAATTGTAGTTTCTTTTCTTAGGCACAATATATTTAAGATCTGGTGCAGCATAAATACTATGGTATTATACTCAATTCAATTCATTATGTCTTTATTTCGAAGTAAAATTCATAAAAGACGACATACAATACATAAAAATATATAAAAACTGCTGCAAACATGTCCCCAATTATCTAAAAAGAGTGTGGCAAGCAAACAACATGTGATCATATCATGGCAATTAATTTTAAAAAGTGTTCAATTTCTTAGTACGGATCAGCCACGCCCAACCCAGGAATTTAGCCACACAAATCACAGACATTTCAGATCTAATATCACGAAATTTCTGCAGGGCTTCAAGATATCCCCCACAATCAAAAGTTCTACATAAGGGTTTCAGCCATTTGAGTCGGGGGGCTCGGTATGCTGGACATGCAAAAAACATTTGGCCAATGCTTTCTATCTGGTCAGGACACCAGAAACATTTGTTGCTTACATTCTTCGCCCACTTTGTAGTAAAGGAGTTGATGGGTAATGTACCTACACGAAACTGGTGGTACAATTTACGGTCCAGGGTTTTACAAATCAAGTCCAAGTAGGGCTCGAGGGACGGAGCTACCTTATGTGTTAAAAAGAGTCCCGTTAAGTTATTGTCCGAAGAATGGGTGACCAGTATAGATTTTTTCGAGGCCCAGAAAAGATCCTTAAAATCTTTTGGAGGAAAACTGGAGCGCCCGGGGTTTATCCACAGCTCGGGGAGGCCCATTGTATACAGTATTTGTTTGACTTCCCTGAGCCATGGGATGCTATGAGCACCCCACAATGATTTAACCTCATCCAGTTCATGGGCGAAGAGGCTGAGCTCTGGAGTCGTCCAAAGCCAACGCCAGAGTGCCACTAGACGAAACTGTGCCATCTCGTCTAAAGGTCTGCAACCTAGGTCTAATAGCAGTGGTTTAATGGGTGAGGATTGTGGAAGCCCTACCAAGTTCCGTAGGAACCTATTCTGAGCTGTGGCCAAAACTGACAAATCCTTGTAACCCCATATGTCAGCTCCGTACAGGGTTGCTGCATTGACCTTGGCTTCATAAATTTTTAATGCTGGAGTGATACGTTTAGTCAAGGATTTTTTCTGTTCATGCAATAAGCACCCCGTGAGACGGACAAATTTGAGATTTAATGCCTCCAACTGGGGGTTCCAGCTAAGTTGGTGATCAAGGGTCACACCCAAATACGTCATGACCTTGACCTGTTCAATTGAGACACCGTTCAAAGTAACTGAACTTTTAATTGGGGTTCTCTTGCTAAATACCATAAATTTGGTTTTATCTACGTTGATCTGCAAGTCATTATTCTTACAGAACTCTGCAAACCTATTCAGGGCTGCCTGTAACCCGCTCCGGGTTTTAGAAAGGAGCAGGGTGTCGTCGGCAAAGATTAGCATCGGATATTTTGATCCGCCCAGGGAAGGTGCATCAGTCTGTGTTTTGTTAAAAAAATGACCTACCTGGTTGATGAAAAGGAGAAACCGGGTGGGAGCCAACACGCAGCCCTGGCGCACCCCTCGTTGGACTGGGAAGCTGTTGGTCACCTGACCCTGCCTCCCCCACCTTACCTGGGCGAAATTATACTCATTAATTAAGAAATTGAAAGCCAGGGATACTATTTGGTTTCAACAACACTGGTAGGCCCATACTAGATTGTTCTAGATGGCCAATTATTTTCATTTGGCTGATCTTCAGCACAATGAGTTCTCAATATGCATTTATGCTTCTTAGAGAATTCAGGATAGCAAGTTTAATTATAATTTTCGTGCCTGTTAGTGTCTCTCGCTGAATTTGCTTCTCTCCACATTGCATTTTTACTCCTATCGTGGTTTTTATGGCTTTCTTTGCCTTTGATTCTCCCTACCCTCTGAGAGCCTCCCTTGCTACTGAGCCACTCCCAACATTTATTTCCAAGTTGCAGCCTATCCACATGCTACTACTCCACTGGACGCTCCTCCCAGTGACTGCTGCCATAAACAAAGGGTGGTGTGGCGGGCGGAGGATTTACGCACGTAGGGGAGGAGGAGGGGTTAGAAATACTTTATTTGAAAGGGGGAAAAAAGTAGCTCTAGCCGCCTCCAATGTTGTCGCATCGCACCGCCTCTCCCCTTCCTGCCTGGTCCCAGCAGCTCGTGGGACAGACTCCCACCCAATCCCCGTGCTGCCGAGCAGTGCAGGGATTGGCCCGCTCTGGCCAGTAAGGCTGTGGGGTTTCTCCAGCCCAGCTGCTCAGTGAAGCTGGGCTGGAGAAAATGTAAGTACGCATGTGTGTTTTGGTCGGCCTGAGACGGCCGGCCAAATACACGTGAGCACTTAGGGAGTGGAGTGCATGTATCACCCCAACCCCCCTCCTGAGCCTTGGCCACACCCCTCCCTACAGCGCTGGCTCAGAATCGGCAAATGCAAAATAAAACGATGCAAGAACATTGTTCTATTTTTTATTTGCTGGCTCTGAGCCAGGCAGTTGGGCAACACTCCTTTGCCATTACGGAGTAGCCGCTACTGGATCCTGCCTACCTTGAAGGATTCACGCTCCATCCCACTAGAGAAAGATGCCTTTGACAACAAGTGTGGTAAGTAAATTACTAGCAAAATGCTGTTGTTGAAAGATCAGATTATCAACAGAACAGTGGACAAGGTGAAGAGTTTGCCTGTGGATGCTGGACCACCACCTTGGGGCGGGATATTGGTCAAGGAGAGGATAACACTGGAAAAGTTCCAGGGTTATGAAGGCAGAGTAGGCTATGAACAACTTGTGTAGCAACTTTCATGTGTTTTAATCCTTCCACTTGCTGTATCAGTTTGCACTTGACTTTGCATCCCACATTTGTTTTGTTCTGTCCCTTGGATACTCTCATGGTAGTTTTGACTGGCTATTGTTCTTGGGCCTTTTCCTTTTACCTCTGTGTACTTTAGAAGTGCCACCTAATTCTCATGTCTTGGATGGTAGCTTTCCAATCATCCTTGGACTCATCCTCGCCTTTATTGTGGAGTTTTGGAGAAGCAGGACATTGCCAGTAGAGACTACTCAATCCTGCTCTATAAGACCATGCATAGACTATCCAGGGCTATGAAGTCAGTACTCCAGCCAAGTTCACTTCAGATCGTAATCAACTCTCTTCACCTCTCACTATACAGGTAACAGCTGGTTTCCGTTTCCATTTCCTAGGAATATTGGAGGAGAAGTTTGAGATTGACATAAAAAACCGGCTTACAATCTTGACACTTTAATTATATGTACAGGTGGTTGACCCCATGGGACTATACACCGACTTATTCGTTCTATGGTGCTTATCCATCAAGATGTTCACTGGCATTGCAAGTGCCACAGTGTACTATAATCTGTATGTCTCTATCCATATATGATGTCACATGGATAGTGGAAATTCAGCAGCTGATTCAAACTGTGTTCGAGCTTTGGAGAGTGAAACTTCAAATTAATCTAACCACTTTAAGGTACCCTTACCTCCCCAATTGCTGAAAAGGAATTAATACATTGTGATGGCTATTGTCAAATCATGGCGAAGAAGTCCAAAATAGAGTAATTTACATTTTCCAGAATTTGTGATTTTCTTGCAAAATGTTTGTGTCCACTGCGAAACCAGTACAGCCATCATGTTTTGACCATACAGTCTTGAGACTTTTATCAAGGCAACCTCTTCGCTTAGATTGGAAGTCCAAATAAAGTGACAATCCTGATAGAGGATCAGTAAATCTCCTAACTATGAACTTTGTTTAAAATAAAGGCAGGAAACGCACCAAAGTATTTGGAAAAATTAGTCAGGCCCTACTTTCCTGCACGCAATCTCCGCTCTCTAAATGCAGCAAACTTTGCGGTACCCAGATTTAAACTGGCCAGAGTGGGAGGGAGATCCTTTTCCGATCTGGGACCAGCCTTCTGGAACTCCCTTCCCCCAGTTATACGAAAGGAGGAAAACTTTGCCAGCTTTAAGAAAAGCGTTAAAACCTGGCTGTTCAATAAATAATTTGGTGTCTGGCCGTCTTGCTTTCTGTGCTGTTTGGTTCTTAGTCCTGGCGCCGGGAAACCCTTTGTGGGTAACTGCGCGCATTACAAATGCAAAAAATAAATAAATAAATAAATAAATAAAAAATAAATAAACTATTGGTGAAACAATCTAAATTACATGGGCAGCACCTCGTATATAATCAAACCCCTTTTGCAGGACCATGTGGCAGCCAGGGGCTACAGGGCCTCAGCTGTGGGGGTTAAGGTAGCTTACCTCTGTTGTCCCAGATCCCGTGCTACTATGGTTCTGCAAACTGGGCAAGTACCATCCTTTTCACATTTGACTTTCAGGGTAGTGAGGGCAAGCAGTCACAGGCTTCGCAGTGATGTTGAGGGGGATGCTTGAGCTCAACAATCAACAGACCAAATGAAATACACATTCAGTTCAGTTACCTTTTCAAGAAAGTTAATGTTCAAGGCATATGGGCTGCAGACCACACACACTATTGCATAAGATCCCCATCTGTTGGTGGGCCCGGATGATTACACTTTTATTGTACTCTTGGAAGAGTCTTTGTCTGTTGGATGACTCCTCCCTTAGATCGTAGCGCACATGGGCATCGACTCCATCTTCAGATTGTTTTTTCCGCCATCAGGCTCGGATGTGTTCATCGTTCGGTCCCGTTACCGATCTCTTTTCGAATTCATAAATCAATCATAATACCATCGGCATCGTCTTCGACAGTGATTCCAGTTGCCAGCGTCGAATAAAGTCTTTACTTCTCGATTCAATGTTAGTCGGGGCCGTCGGGCCTAACTGCGCCATTGGGCCTTTGGCTCATGGAAAGAACACCCTTCAAGAAGTGCCCTCGGTGTGGACACAGATTCCCTCACTCCGATCTTCAGGAGGTTTGCAATCTGTGCTTATCTCCAGAGCAAGAGAGTCGAGACTGTGAGGCCTGCGCTTCGTTCTGGTGCAAGGAAACCATCCGAGACCATCTAGCTCGAAGAGTAATGGCGCAGTCATCGTCATCGACACCAGCCCTCATCATAGATGAGGCTCCGATTGAAGTAGACGCCGAAGAACGGCAGCACGAAGACATCGCTTCCGAAGCAGAGGATTCAGCTTCTGGAGCCGAGGATCAATCCGAAGATGACTATCTTCCAGCTGGTCAACAGGTTGTGAGTACAAACGTCGACCCTGTTCACCCCACCTTACCGGGACAGGCTTCGGTTCCACCTCCACCTTCGGGTCCAGGTGCACACCGACCAAAACCTTCTGACGCCCCGCCTTCTGGCTCGGCAGCGAAGAATATGAAAAAGCATCCAGTCAACTCTGGCTCGAGTCAGCCTGTCAGTCCCGAAAAGCAGAAGGTCCTTAAGCCAAAATTAACACCGTCACCAAAGCATCCTTCGGTACCGAAAGTGGTGGAGCCGAAAGCAAGTTCGGCACCGAAACAGGTTCCCAAAGCTACCAAACCAAAAACCACCCCGGTTCTGAAAAAAGTGGACCCGAAGACTGTTCCGGTACCGAAACATACTTCGGCTCCGAAGGTAGTCCAAACGTACTCCGGGAACAAAAACTTCGGATCCAAAGAGCACGGATCCTAAGAAAAAGTCTTAAAAACCGAAACCAAAACCTGCTCCAAAGACAATAGACACTGTAAAAGCTAAGCATTTCGGCCCCAAACCAGGTAAATCGGCGCCGAAAAAGGATTTTCCAGTAGTAGAGCTTTTCAAACTTGACCCAAAGCAAAAGACTCTTCATATTAATCCAAAGACTGGACATATCACTTCAGTGCCTGAGAAGAGGAAAATGGATTATCCTAAACCGCTAGTTCCTCTAAAAAAGCATGCTCAAACTTCCCCCATAAGGATTCCATCACCAGAAGTAGAAATACCAATAGATATTTCTCCTGTACATTCACCATCTAGTACACATAGTCTTATACCACAAGATGAGGATGATGAGGATAGCTACTCACAAGAGGTTGAGAGTGAACATCACATAGACAACATTAATGACCCAGATGATATTCCTGGGCCATCAGGTGACCAATAAGAACATTATATAATGCACCAGATGCACCAAATCTGCCACAAGACGAAGTGTACCCATCTAGACCATCTCCCCCAGATGACACTATTGGGTTTACGCTGCTTATTCATAGAGCAGCCACTTTCCATGGAGTAGACTTACACACAGATACAGTGGAAGAAGATTTCCTAATGGACACACTAATGTTATCACATAAGACCACAACCACACTTCCAAAACTTAGTGGAGTGGTAAGACATGCACCCAAAATATTTAAAGACCCAGTTAGAGCTAGGGTAATTAACCCTCATAGAGCAGCCACTTTCCATGGAGTAGACTTACACACAGATACAGTGGAAGAAGATTTCCTAATGGACACACTAATGTTATCACATAAGACCACAACCACACTTCCAAAACTTAGTGGAGTGGTAAGACATGCACCCAAAATATTTAAAGACCCAGTTAGAGCTAGGGTAATTAACCCCAGACTTGAAAAGAAGTACAAAGCGGCTCCAACTGATCTAGCATACATTAAAGGACAGTTGCCATTCGACTCACTAGTAGTGTCAAATGCGCGAAAAAGAGCTAACTTGCAGACAACAGGGGATGCTCCACCCCCTGACAAAGTCTAAGCTTTTAGATGCTTCGTGAAAACGCACCATTTCACAAGCAGCCAATGTCTGGAGGATTGCTAACACTCAAGCTTTGTTAGCAAGATATGATAAAAAGAGCTCATTATGATGAGTTAGTCACTCATGCAACACTTGCCAGAACAATATAAAACCAGGGCTTCTGACCTAATTCAGGAAGCTAAGGTTATTACAAATACCTCCATACGCTGTGCACTAGACACAGCAGACACAGCCTCTCGTCTAGAGCAATAAATACAGGGGTATTGTTGCATAGACATGCATGGCTATGCATCTCTGGGTTCAAACCAGAAGTACAAGCCAGTATCTTAAACCAGCCATTTGACCATCATCTTTTCGGTCCATCAGTCGATAGTGCACTAGAAAAGATGAAGAAGGATACAGACACGACAAAATCCATGGGAGCTTTACAAACGCAAACCCATAGACCTTCCTTTCGTCGCTCCTCATATAGTGGCGCCTCTAAGGGTTTCCAAACAGACAATACCCCCTCTTCTAATAAAGCGCCCAACCAAACCTCGCCAAGTAAAGGATATTATAGAGGATGGTATGGAAGAAACCACAATAAGGGCCGAGGTAGAGGAAACAACAATCGCAACGCCTCTACTCCCAAACAGTGACTTCCCTTCCATCCACCCAGGCCATTCCACTCCTGTCGGGGGAGGTTACAACAGTTCCTACCTGTCTGGAACTCCATCACCACAGACAGGTGGGTAAGACAAATAATTCAGTCAGGTTATTGCCTGGAGCTCACTTCCACTCCTCCAACAATACCACCCAGGCAGCGTCCCATGTCACAAGAACACCTCATACTGCTAAGTCAAGAGGTGGCATCTCTACTGCAAAAGAATACAATAGAACCAGTCCCAAAACAACATCAAAACACAGGAGTTTATTCTCTATACTTTCTCATACCCAAAAAGGACGGGTCCCTCAGACCTATTTTAGATCTAAGGCCCCTAAACCTGTACATACAATCAGACCCCTTTCATATGGTCACACTAGAACGGGTTCTACCGTTGCTAAAGAAGGGCGACTTCCTTGCCACATTAGATCTCAAGCACGCCTACTTCCACATTCCCATCCATCAATCGCACAGAAAGTACCTATGGTTCATTCTAGTAGGTCAACACTACCAATTCAAGATACTCCCTTTCGGAGTAACTACAGCACCCTGAGTGTTCACAAAGTGTCTAGCAGTACTAGTAGCAGCACACTTAAGAAGGGACAACATTCATGTCTTCCCATATCTGGACGACTAATTAATAAAATCCAAGTCATACAACCAATGTGTACAGCACACGCATCAAACGATATGCCTGCTACACAAAATGGGATTCACGGTAAATCAAAAGAAGTCACATCTCCAACCATCCCTGTCTCAGCAGTATCTAGGTGCTACAATAGATACCTCCAAGGCAATAGCGAACCCCAACCCAACAAGAATACAAAGTATGCAGGATCTTATCAAAATATTCCAGCCACAACACTCACTACCAGCTCGAGTGTTCATGCAACTAATAGGAATGATGGCATCTTGCATTTTCATAGTACCATATGCAAGACTACAAATGCGCCCCATACAAGAGTGCTTGGCAAGTCCGTGGAATTGAGCTCAGCAACAAATAACCGATCTGGTGGTGGTAGACGACCGGAAATATCGCTCTCTGCAATGGTGGAACACCAAAAACCTTTCCAAGGGATGGACGTTTATAGAACCTGTTCCGCAAATGATACTAACCACAGACGCATCTCTCACAGGATGGGGAGCGCATTTACAAAGACACACAGTCAAGGGTACATGGACAATGCAACAAAAACTACTCCACATCAATCATCTAGAATTACTAGCGATTTTTTTTTCTCTAGCTCTAAAATTGTTTCAGCATTACCTATCAAACAAAGCTGTACTAGTCCGGACGGACAATATGACAGCATTATACTACATTCAAAAACAAGGAGGAACACGCTCCCTACAGCTCGACCGGCTGGCGCAGAGCATATGGAGGTGGGCCATTCCTCAGAATATTTTTCTTTTAGCAGAACATCTACCAGGAGTTCTCAATCAAGTTGCAGATCTGTTAAGTCGTCAGAGACAACAGATGCACAAAAGGGAACTTCATCATCAAGTTCTTCAACCATTTTTTCAAAAGTGGGGTCAACCAGAGATAGATCTGTTTGCTACAAACCACAACTCCAAATGCCCAAGCTTCGCCGCCAGATACCCACACCCATTATCCAAAGGCAATGCGATATGGAAGAACTGGTCAAACAAATTTGCGTACGCTTTTCCACCTCTCCCACTAATTCCATTGGTGGTACGCAAGCCACAGCAACATTCTCTCACATTGATTCTCTTAGACAACCCTTGTATACTACGCTACTAGAGCTCTCGGTAGTACCACATCACAAACTAAAACTCTCCCCACATCTACTAACACAGAACCATGGAGAGATTATGCATCCAGACCCAATGCAGCTCAATCTAGCGATTTGGCTCATGAGGTCTTAGAATTTGGATATCTAAATTTACCACCTGATTGCATGAATGTCATAAAAGAAGCAAGACACCCTACCACTAGAGCATGTTATGCACCAAAGTGGGAAAGGTTTGTTGTATATTGCACAAATAACAACATCAACCCCTTAGATGTTTCCATACAAAACATCATATGCTGGACGGCAACTGACCTTCACTGTGAGGAGATGTGGCTAAATTCTTTTGCTCTTCTACACAAGATTGTAAAACCACCATGGCTAAGAAGAAATCATCTCTTCTCAATGCACGGTGCATACATTACCCCACTAAAACTTTCCAAATTTCTCCCTGACCAAATATTTAACAAATGTAATCTTATGGGAGCATCTGACGTCCACATGTTTATGGAATGTCCAGAAATAAGTCGATTTTGGGAAGAAGTGAAGGCCACTCTAAACTCCATTCTGAATTCATCACTCTCAATAACACTACCACTTATTATCTTTGGGTTGGAAGATAGCATTACTGGCAAAGCAAGGTCATTTCTCTACTACGCCGTTTTGTTGGCCAGAAGGCAAATCTGTTTGCATTGGATAAAGAAAACAGCCCCTTTACAGTCTGGATGGCTCACATGTCTATATGAAACATCTAAAGCAGACCTCAACAGATCATGCCGCAAACGCAACGTGGCATTTTGGGATTTGTTGTCAGAGTGGAGATAGACTCCGTTTTTTTTTTTTTCCCCCCGGGTCCTATGATTATGCCGTAAACACTCCTTGGACTGGGTCTAGCCTCGACATGATATTGGTCCTACAGGTTGAAATATACCTAGATGGAGTCAGCTTAAACCCCTCAAGCTTTTGCGATTTCTCTGCCAACCTCAGAACAACTTGAGTCCTGGTACAGGAGAGAGGGCACGAAAAGCACTTTTTGGCCTGGTTCCAAAGTGATGGACTCGCTAGGTGGCTAGTATCTCCTATATTGAGGGTAAGGCAAATGAGGACAAAAAAAAAAAAAAAAAAAAAATTTAAAAAGACTTATGGGTCCTCCTTTCGAACCTTTGCATAAGTGTGAATTACAGGTTTGAGACATATGAGCTGCAGATCCTACATTTAGCAATAGATCGCCACCTGGTGATGAGCTCGGGTGATTGCAGGTTGTTGTCTTCTTGGAAGAGGTCTTTGTATTCACGAGATAGGGGACTCCTCCCTTGGACAACACTGCGCATGGTCACCGACTCCATCCTCAGATTTTTTTTTTCCGCCACTGGGTTTGGATGAAAGTTTTCCTCTCCGGCTAGAAAAGACTTTTTCTGCATTTTCGAAGCGAGAAACTTTAAACAAACTTATTTCGACATCGAATAGACTTTCGACATCACCAGCTACATTCCGGTGCGTTGACGCGGGCCATTGGGCCCATCGGCGCCGTGCGGCCTACGCCTCATGGACAGAACTCCATTCAAGAGATGCGCGGTATGTCGAGCAAAATTCCCTCATAGCGACCATCACGAGGTTTGCAACCACTGTCTCTCGCCAGAACACGACGAGTCGACCTGCACAGCCTGTGCCTCCTTCCGATCGAAGAAGACCATCCGGGATCAAAGGGCCCGTCGACACGAGATGAGATCAGCACCGGAAGCCATCTTTGAGGAGGGGATCGTCGAAGAAGATGTCTCAGAGGACGAATATCCAATCGAAGATATCTCCGAGGACGAGGCTCCACTCTGCGCAGAGGAGGACTTGCCTGATCTCCAGATTATATCGGGGGCAGAGGATTCGGATGATTCGATTCCATCTCGACTACCCGTGAGTACATCTGCCCCTGCACGACACGACAGACATTACCCAAACAAAAGGCAACGGTCAGCACTCCACCCATGGGGCCCAGTCGAGACCGAAATTTACCCTCTAACGCCCCGCCTTCGGGCCCGGCTCCGAGGAAAGAGAATACGCCTTCGGGTGCCTTGGCTCCGAAGAAACACCATGTGCCAGTTACACCTCCTCCATTGGCACAAAAACATCCTTCGACACCGAAGGACTCGTCGGCACCGAAAACAAAACACCCTTCGGTGCCCAAAGACAAGGACACTTCGGCACCCGTACCATCGGTGCCGAAGCCAAGACCTGTACCAGACCCGAAAGCTTCGACTCTGAAACCTTCCGGTTAAAAAAACGAAGAGGGGAAACCAGTTTCTGGCGCCACAGGCCCAGCAAAACCTGTCTCCACGCCGAAACCTCTAATATCAGTACCAAAGACCCCAGCTAAGACTAAACAACCTTCAGCACCAAAAACATTGCCAAGAGACTCAGTTACTCCTCCTAAGGCAAAAAACACTAGACAACCTCTATCGGCTCCGAAAAAATCGACACCATAGAAGAGGAAGAACTGTTTAGACCAGATCCTAGACAGAAAAAGGTCCATATTAATCCAAAAACTGGACATGTGGAAGCAATTCCTTCTAAAAAAAGACCAGCAGACACACCACTTACACCTGTGGTTCCTGCCAAAAAGGACTGTGCAACTTCTCCAGTGCACCCTTCCTCTCCTTCACCTTCTTCCTCTCCTATTACTCAATCAATCATGGACGTTTGTATAGCGCGCTACTCACCCGGAAGGGTCTCCAGGCGCTGGAGGAGGGGTCCGCTACTGCTCGAAGAGCCAGGTCTTGAGGAGCTTCCTGAAGGAGAGATGATCCTGAGTCAGCCGGAGGTGGATCGGGAGGGAGTTCCATGTCTTAATTGCCAAGTAGGAGAAGGATCTTCCCCCGGCGGTGGCTCTGCGGATGTGTGGTACGGCGGCGAGGGCGAGGCAGGTTTATCGTAGCTGGCGGGTGGGCGCGTAGAAGGTCAGGCGGTTGTTGAGGTACTTGGGGCCCCGGTCATGGAGGGCCTTGTGTGCGTCGGTTAGGAGCCTGAACGTGATCCTCTTGCTGACTGGGAGCCAGTGCAGGTCTCTCAGGTGGCCGCAGATGTGGCTGTGTCGGGGGATGTCCAGGACGAGTTTTGCGGAGGCGTTCTGAATGCGCTGGAGTCTTTTCTGAAGTTTGGCTGTGGTTCCGGCATAGAGGGTGTTTCAGTAGTCCAGTCGGCTGGTGACAAGTGCCTGGGTGATCATCTTCTGATTTCGGTGGGGAACTATCTGAAGATCTTACGGAGCATGCTCAGGGTGTTGAAGCATGATGAAGAGACGGCGTTGACTTGTCTGGTCGTCAAGAGGGAGGAGTTCAGGATGAAACCCAGGTTGCGTGCGTGGTCCGTTGGTTTGGGAGTGGTGCCCAGGGCATTACTCCATATGTGGAACCTATAACTTATCCTATTCAATCTCCTGCATCATCACACCACACTGACGAGGAGTATGATTTAGGTGGGGGATTATGTTCCAGAGCCACATACATACCCTTTAGATGAGGATATCAACACAGAATATCCCAAAGATGATGATACATATAATTTTGCACCAAATAATGCACCAGACATCCCTGATCCTCAGTACTACCCAACAAAACCTTCCCCTACAGAGGATAGTATTGGATTTAATCATTTATTTAACAGAGCTGCACTTTACCATGGGGTTCCTATGCACTCTGATGCCATTGAGGAGGGCTTCTTGTTAGACACTTTCGAACAGTCCCCCACGAGAACTCAAAATGCCCAACCTTCGCCGCCAGGTTTCCACACCCACGGGTCGGAGGGGAATGCAATATGGAGGAACTGGTCAGGCAGATTTGCGTACGCTTTTCCGCCTCTCCCACTCATTCCACTAGTAGTACGCAAGCTCAGACAACAGTCCCTCAAACTAATACTAGTGGCCCCTACATGGGCATGTCAGCCGTGGTTCACCGCGCTACTAGATTTCTCACTGGTTCCACATCAGAAATTACGGCTAACGCCATCCCTGTTAACACAGAACCATGGAGATATAAGGCACCCAGAACGAAGCCAACTGAATTTGGCGATCTGGCTCCTGAAGTCCTAGAGTTTGGTTACTTAAACTTACCACCAGACTGTATGAATATAATTAAAGAAGCTAGAAGACCCACTACCAGAGCATGCTATGCTGCTAAGTGGAAACGATTTGCAATATACTGTAACAACAATCACATTGATCCTTTGGATGTTTCCATCCAAAATATCATTTGCTACCTTCTACATTTACAAAGGTCCAATTTGTCGTCGTCTTCCATATGCATGCATCTAGCAGCAATTGCAGTGTATTTACAAAATAGACAACATCTATCTCTCTTTAGAGTGCCTGCAATAAAAGCATTTATGGAAGGATTAAAAAGAATAATCCCACCTAGGTTACCACCTGCTCCAGTATGGAACCTAAATGTGGTCCTTACAAGACTCATTTGAGACCCTTTTGAGCTGTTCCATAAGTGTGAACTGCAATTCCTAACATGGAAAACGGCTTTCCTTGTTGCCATCACCTCTCTCAGAAGAGTTAGTGAAATACAAGCATTCACAATAGAAGAACCATTTTTTCAAATACATCCTAACAAAGTGGTTCTTAGACCCAATCCTAAATTCCTCCCAAAAGTGATTATTCCTTTTCACCTAAACCAATCAGTAGAGTTCCCAGTGTTTTTTCAAAAACCGAACTCTGTTGCAGAAAGAGCTTTACACACCTTAGATGTTAGAAGAGCTCTACTATATTACACAGACAGGACTAAATCCTTCAGAAAGACAAAACAACTATTTGCATCTTTCTCTCCCCCACACAAAGGCAATCCCATCTCTAAAGGAGGAATGGCTAGATGGATTGTAAAGTGTATTCAAATATGCTATCACAAAGCTAAACGTACACTAACAGTTCCTCCTAGAGCACACTCCACTCGCAAACTAGGAGCCTCTATGGCTTTCTTAGGAAACCTACCAATAGAGGACATATGCAAGGCAGCAACATGTTCTACAATATACATCTTTACTAAACACTATTGTGTTGATGTGCAAGACAAGCAGCAAGCTGCAGTAGGCCAAGCTGTTCTTAAAACACTATTTCAGTTTGCTGCAACGGATACAAGTGACCACCGCTAGGGGAGACACTGCTGCACAATCGTTGCTAAATGTAGGTTCTGCAGCTCATATGCCTCGAACGGAAAATGCTACTTACCATTATGCATCTGTTCTTGGCATGTAGAGCTGCAGAATCCTACATGCCCTCCCGCCTCCCCCGGACTTGTATCCGTTCCAGTACTCATCTTACTTAGATGCACACGCATGGACATCCTTTCTCTTTACTTCTACTAACTCCATCATTTCCAATCACGGCGAAAAACAATCTGAGGATGGAGTCGATGACCATGCGCAGTATTGTCCAAGGGAGGAGTCACCTATCTCGTGACTACAGAGACCTCTTCCAAGAAGACACCAACCTGCAATCATCCGAGCCCAACACCAGGTGGCGATCTATTGCTAAATGTAGGATTCTGCAGCTCTAAATGCCAAGAGCAGATGCATACTGGTAAGTAGGATTTTCCTTCCTTACATGGAAAGTTGCTTTTTTAGTAGCTTTTACCTGACTTAAAAGAGTAAGTGAGATCCAAGTATTAACAATTCAAGAACCATTTATACAACTTCATCACAATAAAGTGGTTCTTAAAACAAATCCAAAGTTTCTGCCAAAGGTCATTTCACCTTTCCACCTCAACCAATCTATTGAGTTGCCAGTATTTTTTCCCCAACCGCAAACAGTTGCAGAAAGAGCTGTACATACATTAGATGTAAAAAGGGCGCTTTTCTATTACATTGATAGGACGAAACCATTTCGTAAAACTAAACAACTGTTTGTGTCCTTTTCTCCTCCACATAAGGGAAATCCTATTTCAAAATCAGGCATTGCAAGATGGATTGTTAAGCGCATTCAAATTTGTTACCAAAAAGCAAAACGCACTTTATCCATTCCCCCTAGGGCTCATTCTACCCGTAAATTAGGGGCATCTATGGCATTCCTAGGAAATATACCATTAGATGACATCTGTAGAGCAGCTACATGGTCTACTCCGCACCCATTTACAAAACACTACTGTGTAGATGTGCAGGCAAAACAACAAGCAAGTGTGGGCCAGGCTGCACTCAAAACATTATTTCAAATTACTGCAACAGATGCGGGTGGTCGCCGCTAAGCGAGAAACTGCTGTGCAGTCTATGCAATAGTGTGTGGTCTGCAGCCCATATGCCTCGAACAGAAAATGCTACTTACCAGTATGCATCTGTTCTTGGCATGTAGGGCTGCAGAACCACACACGCCCACCCGGCTACTTGTATCTGTTCCAGTATTATTTTATTTAGATACACAACACATGGTCGTCTCTATCTGTCCTTGTACAACGCCATCATTTGCCCAATGGCGAAAACAATCTAAAGATGGAGTTGACGCCCATGCGCACTCCGATCTAAGGGAGGAGTCATCCAACAGACAAAGACTCTTCCAAGACAACAATAAAAAAGTGTAATCATCCGTGCCCACCACCAGATGGTGATCTAATGCAATAGTGTGTGGTTCTCCAGCCCTACATGCCAAGAACAGATGCATACTGGTAAGCAGCATTTTATTTCTCTGCACACTAAGTTGACAAGTGCTGCGCCCACCTTGCTTCCTCCACTACTTCCCCCAAATTATCTTTCCTGGTTCTGAGTTCCTCCCAGTCACTCAAAGTGTAAACAGGAGTAGTGTGCATATAGCACAAGTGCTGTTCAATCACCCCCATTCATATGCCTGCTCAGACTCCAGTCTCATAACGCCCCTCCCACACTCCCCCCATGCGATCAGTCCATCCTCTCAGGCTGCACAGTGCTCAGAAGACGAGAGCAGCTGTACACTGGCAGGCTTATGTGGAGTTCCTTTGACTAGGTCACTGAGTCCTGTTCATCTGCATGTCTGCTCAGCTTCTTCACAGTCCTGAAATGTCATGTTTCTGCCTAAACCTTTAAGTCCATTGACTCCTTGCAGTCGGCAATTGCAGCTTGTGCAGGTGCCTGGTGACCTATAGGTTTGGCCATCAACGGGGCCTTCAACGCTTGGGCAATTACAGCCCTGCTTATGCTGGTTGGGAATTCAGCAGATGCTGCTCCACAGAATCGGAACAGGAATTTCACTGAAGCTGCCCCATGCAGGCGATCAGGAACTGGGCAGATGCATCCCCACAAGGGCTGATTAACTGCATTGTCACGGTTTCCACCTGGAACCATTAAGAGAGTTTGGCGAGGGGGGCCTGCAATATCTGGTTCCCTCTAGTTCTGGTCACTACAGAGCGACCAGGATCATGCTGGGCCGTGCTTCTTTCTGTACAGTCTCTCCTCATGGTAGACAGACCTGCTTCCTCTGTCGGTTGGGACAGGTGCATATCTTTAGATGAAGTTCAGGCTTCAGATGATTTCTCCCCACCAATGGCAGGCTGGCTGCCTGACAGCATAGCTGATGAACAGTTCAATGCGGAGCAAGTAATTCCTTGGTCATAGGGGGGTTGGAACTGGAACAAAATAGGGTAGTTGGGATCCCACTTTTATACATAATTAGCAAACGGAAGAAGCAGAGCTACTGTCTCAAACTGTAGATTTGAATTGAGGTCATTCTTCATTCAAGTGTCCTTTCCAGATTCCTTCAGTCACAGCTTCTCACAGCTGAGTTGTCTTAGTCTTGGAGCACCCACTACAAAGGTGTAATGGATTATGAGGTTTCTGCACTTGGCTGTCATCAACCCAACTGAAGGAGAAATCAGAAAAAGACAAAAAGGCAGCCCCCATCTAAAGGCTTCCTCGCCTTATGTAACAATCTCTTGTCCCGCCTTTCACCCCTTCAATCCATCAAATGGCAGCATTCAGGCAGACTAATCCGCAGCTCCTTGTATCTTCTGAGGGTGCCTTCTCTCCACCCTGCTCATTTTAATATCTAGGTTTGTACCCTCCAGCTAAAGGAACATGAGTGGTACACATCCACTATCTGAGAGCACAGTCCTCACCGTCTGTTTTGTGCACGGCCAGACCAGAACAGACCAGGCCTGGGGCATCCAAAATGGATCTCACAGACCTCCATTCCACAAACTGGCATGTACCAGACAGTCCACACACCCTAACACACTAAGCATGCACTTGTGATGTTAACGCTAGAGACTTGATCAGTGCATAACAGCAGAACATTACATGAGTAAAGGCCAGTGGCCTTAAACTTCAGTGAGCCTGATAAAAAAGGTGCGGTCATACAACTGATCCATAAAACATGTTATGCTGCCACCTCTACTCTATATGCTAAACCTAATAACCGGGACAGGAGTCCTTTATCTCAAAGCATGGCAGGTATTTCTTAACTGTGCACAGAACAATAAGTTGATTACAATGGGTTGATCCAGCACGAACCCAATAAATTGATCTGGGATAAATATTCAACATCACATCAATTTGGCCCATACACATTCACCCAAATCCCTGATGCGCTGAGGTCAAGTTTGTTAACTTTACTTCAATTTTACTTTTGTTTATTCAGGCACTAAATTTAAGCATCCTGTACTTTTGCGTATTTAACAGATTTTAATTGACTTTTCATCTACTTGGTCAATGGACCAACTAGTTGAAGAGTTTATGGCAATGGTAATTCTCAAAAACATTTAATCATAGAAACTGGATAAAATAACTACAAACTCTTGGTGAGATTTAATAATTTGATCTAGTAATAATAAATGATCATAGCGATTACATTCATAAATTCAAATACTAGAAACCTCATGAGAGAGAAAGTTCGATCTATAGCAGAGTAAAAACTGAATCCTTCATCATTATTTTGCAAAGAATGGATAGATGAAGAGCCATTAGATAAAAGTGAAAATATTTCTATTGTTTTTTTTAAAAATATTTATTTTTATTGAATATAACAAGGAAGGCAAGAACAAAATATACAGTGTGCTTTGTTCAAACGAGGATGGAAAAACAGTACATCAAATAATCAATAATCAATACAAGGAAGGGAGGGGGACAGGGGGCAAAGCAATAAACAGACAATAGTGCAAACTTAATGTGGGGTCAGGGGGAGAGTGGGATATCGATGTTATCCACTGCAGGCGGTGTACATATGTCCACGATACCTGTTCCATGGCCCCCATACTCTATGCCATTTCCGGGGTGGCCCCGGACTAGATACACCGTTTTTTCCCTAAACATACACCAGTCCATGTTTTCCTTCCATATTTCAACTGTTGGAGGCATATGGGATCCCCATAACTGTGCAATATCCAGTTTAGCAATCATGGCCCACTGGGTCTGGGCTACGTTATAATCTGTAGGTTCCCAGACATTTAACAAGCAGCGCCTGGCCTCCGGTAAGAGAGCTATACCCGTCACCTCTTTCATTACATCGTACACTCCGCTCCAAAAAGCCGCGACTTCATGACATTCCCAAATAATATGAAGAAATGTTCCCACCTGCCCACATCCCCGCTCACACAGACTCTCCTCGGAAAAGGCCATCCAAACCAGACGGGGGCCCGTGACGTACACTCTGTGAAGGATCTTAAGCTGGACCAGTCGAAGTCTCGCTGGAATCGCGACCTCCTTGGGAGAGGAGATCGCCGATTGCCAGTCCTCGTCATCCAATTCGAGGCCGTCACGGACCCATAGATCACGTAAGGGCAGCAGGAGGTCCGACCTATCATTGATCAACTTTTTATAGACAAAGGAAATAGTACTGTCTGGAACATGACCGTCCAGCAATCTATCTTCAAGCGGGGACGATTCCGGGACTACCTCTCCCACCGGAAAGACTGACATCAAGGCATGGCGAACCTGGACACAGCGGTAGTACTCTGTGTTCCCTAATTCAAACTCTGTCCTTAAAGTCTCAAATGATTTCACTTGTCCCTTAACCCAGAGGTCTCCCACCTTGCTAATACCAATGAGGTCCCACTTATCAAACCCCTTAGTCTTCCACAGTTTACCAAGTCTATCAGAGTCGAAAAGTGGGGTCACTAAAGTTAAGCGGTCCTTCCAACCCATCAAATTAGTTGCATCTTATGTCCTATACGAACGGCCGTCTTCGTAGGCCCCGACAAAGACTTCACCACTGATTTCGAGTACAGCGCCCTATAGTAGTTACCCCCAGGCAGCAGCCATCTATCCATACCGAAAGCAGGGTTCAATTCAGGACCATGCATACCATGATTAATGGCCCCCAATTGAGACGCCCAATAATATCGTTTGATGTCAGGGAGAGCTAAACCCCCGTCGTACCACGGAAGCGTTAGTTTGGCAAGCGCAATGCGAGGTCTACCGTCCCATATCAGTTTCCTTTGAAGACCTTCAACTGTACGAAAATAACTAACAGGGACTATATCAAGAGTGTTTTGGAGGGCATAAAGAAAACGAGGCAGAGACATCATCTTACAGAGGGCCGCGCGTCCAAGCGGCGAAAGCGGAAGCCTACGCCAACCCGCGACGTCCTGCTTCAATCTGGTCAGTGGGAGAAGATTCTGCTCATACCAAGTTACAGGGTCCATAGAGACCCAGATACTGAGATATTTAAATCCCGTCTGCGTCACCTGAATGGGGCAGATATGCGGAAGGAGGGGGAACGTCGCCAGAAAGAACGTACAAATAGGATTTTGCCCAATTAATAATCAAGCCCGAGTTTCTACCAAAAGAGGTCAGGACATCGCATAAAACTATCAACGATTTCCTGGGCGAGGTCAGATATAGCAAAATGTAATCCGCGTAAAGCGAGATGCGATCTTCATACTCAGAGGACCACTGAATACCCCTCATCGAGGGCTCCCAGCGGATCCATGCAGCGAGGGGCTCAAGTGCTAGGGCAAACAGGAGAGGTGATAGATACCCCTGACGAGTACCCTGCCCGAGACCAAACTGAACTGAGACGCAATCGTTCACCACAATTTGCGCAAGGGGGTCCTCGTAAAGGAGCTGCACCCAGTCAAAACCGGTACCAAACACAAATTTAGCCGACGCAGCCTACAGATATGGCCACTGAACAGTATCAAAAGCCATCGTGGCATCCGACGCCGCCAAAGTGGCCGGCTCACGTAGCCAGACGCCTAAGATTCAGCGCAGTGTTTCTATGGGGAATAAAACTGGATTGATCCGGATGGATCAGATCGCTAAAAAGTGATCAATCGATTAGCCAATACTTTTGCGAGAATCTTAGGCTCGGCATTCAAAAGAGTTATTGGTCGGTACGACGCACACTAATCCCTCGGTTTCCCCTCCTTATGTATAACAACAATCGTCGCGAGTCGCTGATCACGGGGAAGAGAACCACACTCACGAGACTCTAGAAACACATCTCTCAAATAGGGAGCTATCTTGTCAGGCTGCAACTTGTATAACTCTATCGGCAGACCGTTGGGACCCATGGCTTTACCAGACCGCAGGGAGCCGATCGCAAGAGCTACCTCATCAGCAGTTATTGCACTATCCATTTGCTCTCTATCTGTATCTGAAAGACTCGGCAGAGCAATGTCTCGCAACAATAAGTGGGAGTCCTCCTCCGGCCTGTCCGACACGGAGGAGTACACCGTCTGAAAATCCGCAAAGCACGCAACAATCCCCACTGGGTCAGTGACCCGAGCACCACTCGCCATCTCAATCTCGACTCATGGCCCTAGCCGCGTCCGTAACCAATGCCCTATATTCCAACTGCTTTAATCACAATACATGCATCCTAGCGCAGGTAATTTCCTGCTCTAGGTCTAGCTCCAGGTCTGCTATCTCAGTCTCGACCTTCACTACATCCTAATCTTTCCGTTTCTTAGCGCCCGCAATCAGCGACAGGGCTTGGCCCCTAAGGACTGTTTTAAAAGCCTCCCAAAGCGACACTGCGGACGAAACAGAGCCCTCATTCTCTAGAAAATATTGATCAAGTGACTTTATCAAATCATTACGAGTTTTAGGATTTCGGAGATACCAAGGGTTGATCGGGGCTACCCGCCCCTCGGTCCCCGAAGACAATTTCATCTGAAGCCATAGAGGAGAGTGATCAGAGATTCCCGAGCCATATGTTTAACCTCAGTGACAGAGGGTGCCTGTTCAGCAGGTACCACAACGTAATTCGGCTACCATGAGCGCGAGAATGGAACGTGTATTGCCGCTGAACGGGGTGCAACAGTCTCCAGCAATCTACCAGGCCTAGAGTGTCAATGAAGTCATGAAGCCAGTTCTGTGCCCCCTTGAAGTCCCTAGGTGGCTGTCTATCAGAAACACCAGATACAACCGCATTGAAATCACCACCCAGCAGTAATGACCCTTCGGGGAGAAGGAGGATAACCCGTCCCAAGTCCGCAAAGGTAGTTGACTGCAGGCCAAGGGGGACATAGACGGAGACCAGGGAGATGGTCCTACCCTCCCACGCCCTGTAAGAGCGACATAGCGCCCTCTATCATCAAGGACTGTTTCATCAACTTCCAGCGGGAGAGAGTTCTTAATAAGGATACCCACCCCCTGGGAACCAGAGGAGAACCCCGCATGGGCAACCAAGCGATACCCCTTACTATTCATGGCATAACATGTATTCCCTATCAAGTGAGTCTCCTGAAGAAGGACCACATCCGGGGAGTGACTTTTTAATAGTTGCATTAACTCCATGTTTTATCTTATACCCCAACCCATTCACATTCCAGCTCATAAGCCTCAACCCCCTACCCCCATCCCATAAGACAAAGAAGACCCAACCCCGAGAAGAAACCAGCACTGTAATCAGAAAGTCTTGCAATACTGTGCCTTGCAGAAAAATGAACTTGAATACTAACAAATCCCCCCTTCCCCCCACCAACAACCCGTTACAAACCCCCCCACCCTGCACCCCTGCGTAAGTCTAGAAAGCCACCCCAAGTTGCAGTGTGCCTGTCGCCCCCACATTTAAACTAATCTACAGAAAGTCGAGCAGAGGAGGAAAAAGACCCGCCAATAGCCCCGCAACCCCCCCAAATGTCACACCGAATCATACGACATAATTAGTGCACCACAGTTCGAAGCCCCTCAAAGACCCCAGGAACCAGACAAAGAAAGCGCTTATTCCTGTTCCATCGATCCGCCCTCAGCACCGCCAGCCTGTTCATCCTGTGGACGATGGGTCGGTAGAGTATCCTGCCAGTCGGCCGCCACTTCCGGTCTATCGAAAAAATAGGTCCACTCTGAGTGTTCAATTCGTAACTTGGCCAGAAAAAGCATGGCGTACTTGAGGCCCATTTCCGCCTCAGGAGCTTTCTGTACTCTGCTCGCGATTCAGCGCGTTAAGAGCCGGTGTTGGGGGCGTGGCCTTAAGGGTGGTGGGCGTGGCCGCAATCAACCCCTCGGACTGGCAGCAAGTGAAGAGGGATTACTCGTGAGCGCTGAGATCCGCTTTACGATAAAAGCAGCATGGGAGAGTGGCGGTAATTATTAAAAACACAGTATTACACAACCAGTTTAAAACACCAAAGCAGCTTCTCCCGGCTTTCCGCCTCAGGAGCTTTCTGTACTCTGCTCGCGATTCAGCGCGTTAAGAGCCGGTGTTGGGGGCGTGACCTAAGGGTGGTGGGCGTGGCTGCAATCAACCCCTCGGACTGGCAGCAAGTGAAGAGGGACTACTCGTGAGCACTGAGATGCGCTTCACGATAAAAGCAGCATGGGAGAGTGGCGGTAATTATTAAAAACACAGTATTACACAACAAGTTTAAAACACCAAAGCAGCTTCTCCCGGCTTTCCGCCTCAGAAGCTTTCTGTACTTGTTCTGTAGCCTGGGCATAGCGATCCATGATGTTAGTTTGGGTATAGCCACCCCGCCGAGTGGTCTTAGACTTTTGTTTGTCCCCCTCCGGTTTCCCCGCCATTGCGGGAAGTAGTAGGTATGGTCCCAAATGGGGGTGGAGGGACAAAGCACAAACAAGGCAGCTGAAGAATGGTAGACTATGCCCGGCAGCAATCGATGTCGGTTGACTTGGAACAGTCACACTAAGTGGAAAGATGGAGGCGTCAAAGGTCCCTCGAGCGGAAGTACAGAGTCAGCCGGAGAACACGGCTCAAGCGTCTTTCCAGAACAGGCCAATCAATGAAATATACACACTCGAGTGCCAAGCCAAACAGTTGCCCTCGGCGAGAGGGAGGCGCTCCCAGTCCTGGATCTCTATATTTGGCAAAACCGTAAGTGAACCGGACCGGTCGTCCCCTCCACCTCAGGCCGATGTTGTTCAATTGCACCTCGGGCACCATGCCAACTCCACAGCTGGGCATCACGGAGGTGTAGGCCGCAATCTTCCAAGCGCCATAACTCCGGCTCCCAGGGTCCGATCTGGATTCTGATTGCAGTTCTTGCCTCTCCCGTGATTCGTCTTCACAAAGACATCAATAGGAGACAGGATAAACAACAGGATATATGCGGGAGGTTACGAGGGTCTCGGGAGCCCTGTGATCACGCGGCCATCTTGGTTACGCGCGAAGCTCCTCAATATTTTTATTTTAAACCATCAATTTAAAGGGGATAGATGAAGAGACAAAAGTTACAGAGACAAATATATGACCGCAAAATAATTTCTGCTACGCTAAGTTAGATCAGATACAAACCCAAGGGATCTGTAAGGGAAAAAACACGACCCAGCCCTAGGCAGCAGTGGAGGGCCCCTGAATCAAGAGTCAGGGATCAAAGAATCCAGAACCAGGACAGGGAGAGGACAGGAATAGCTAGGCCTCTCTGCAAACCGATGAACAGCGGCGCATCAGTCATTTGGACACCTTCAGCCTAAGCGACCTTAACCACACCCCTAAAGCACCTATTCCTATACCCTAAAAGTACATGTCCATCCCACAATAGTTGCTAAATTTGCATTTTCTAGCTAAGGGATTGGTTGAGTTCTAGAGGTGCGAAGTCACTCCACTATGAAATCATCTACTTTTGACTACACTATTGTTCTAAAACATTTTTTGATATAGTCATGAATACAGCTCTCTCTCATAAGTACACATGTATCAAACATAACCTAATTTTATTAACAATTCATAACATCCGTCGACTTCATGTGCAGTTCCCACATTCATATTGACTGTTGGCAGGCTTTCAACGTTCTGTTCTTCACCAGGTCAAGCTTTTTCTGCTCTCTTCAGCACTTTCAGTTATGCGGTCACATGGTTCCTGCTCGCTCCTAATTCCACCCACCCTTGGTTAAGCCAGCTTTAAAAGATGGAGGACTCGTCCATTACTAAAGGAAAGTAAAACTGACATTATTAATTCTGTGACAATGCAATTTTTACTGTTTACCACCCACTTGAGCTCTACTTCATATTAACGGTTAGCCTAGCCTAGCATAGCACAAGTAGAAAAACTGCATTATTTTTTAAGATAAAGCAACACACACCATGCTTTTTACTAAATACACATGCGGACTTGCCATGCATACCTTCTTAGTTCGTTCTCAACACAAGATTTTTACACTTCCGGTTATTTATGTATTATTCGGGGTTAGTTCATGCATATTGCAAAGCAAGCTTCCCGCGTGTGGTGTAAATGTGCTCATTAGTTGTTGTAACACTACTTACTGTTAGTATGTATTACAGGGGTGTTCAATTGAATAGGTTTCTTTCGTGAAATCCTGCTCCACCAATCCCCCTCTGATGACTTTTAGGAGTGTCAAGAAACTCCCGGTCTCCGGTGGCACAACGTGGTACTACCGCGCAGAACGGCAGAGAAGACCGAAAGTATCAAGCGGATCTCGAACTACCAGTACCAGCATGCCTAGCGCGATCAGCGCGCGAACCAGAAACGCCTACATAAGGCGCACAGGAGCAAGTGACTGGGTCGGATATTGAGATCCTTGCCGGCCTCCTTGTTTCCTGTACAGACCTTGCTGTTCGTTTACGCCGGACCAGAGTCGTTCGTGATATCATAGGACCTGATTTCAAGACAACAGTTCCATGACGGAGGTAAGACGGAGCGGCTGCTCGTTTTCCCGTCACTCGAGCGGAGTCTTGGTAGAGTGTTGGTTTCTACGCTCCCAAGACAGGATTGAGCAGAAACGCACACCACAAAGGTGTTTGCCGAGTCTCTGCTGGGGTTTCAGATTCCGGTGTATCCGAGAGGCACTAGAGGGTGTTGGTGCTGTAACAGTGCACCCCACCGGAAAGACAAGTGGACGCCAGCCTACAGTGTGTATTGATTGAAGGTGGAGCGGCTGTTCCCTTCCTTGCTCACTGTACCTTACGGTCGAGTGCCCGGCTGGGCATTCCCGGGGGCGTTCCAACACTGCGCAAAAAGCAGTTATAACAGGCTCTACTGCTCAGTGGAATGAGTCAACCCCATTAGCCTCTTTCGAACTGCATTGTCGGCCGTTGCTCTGCACAGTGCCCTCCGCTGGGGAATACCGGGACCGGTATTCATGCGGAGGACGGTTGGATCAAGGCCCTACTGAAGTACAGGGCGGCTAATGGGTATCCTTATACATACTGTTTATTTCTTGGTTTACTACAGATTGTGGGGAATTCCGCACACCACAAGACTATAGATCACTATTTTACTTTGTCCACTATTCTGTACTTATTAAAGGTTGCTGGGAAGCACACCTAAAACACTGTTGTTGTGTGGTCATTTTTTTTCTCCCCGATTCCGAGATCTGGGGAGGATTACAAGGAGCCACCATAAATACTCACCATACCAAGTGCCAGCTTTTATTTTATCTAAAATGTACTTTCTCTCTTTTTATGGCACTCTCATCTAGCTCTTTCATCATATTATAGTATTCTCCTTGTATATCTTCTAACTCTATTTCTTCTCTCTTTCTTTTTATTCCTTTTCTTTTATTCTTTTTGTCGGTTGCATCTTTTCTTTCTCTTGTGCATTTAACAACACTTACACGCTGTTAATATTACTAGGGCCACTATTGCTACTGAAAGTTTTGGCATTATTATTTTTCCTAATAAACTACTTCCAACAGTAGAAAACCTCTCCTAAACACCGTCAACTTCCAGTTGGGTTAAATCATTATATAATTTTGTAATATTTCGAATACATCCCTCTATCCCTTTACTTTTGTCTGGGATGTAGGTACAGTAGTGTTAAATTTAGACATGCCACAGACTCCAATCCACCCTCTTTTGCCAAACGAACATCAAGGGCAAGTCGATTTTGCAAAACCATTGATCCGATTGCCACCATTTCGGTATCAATCATCAAGAAACCACCAGCAGTATTTGTTGATAAACGATCAACCCCTGTGGACAATTTTCGAATTTTGTGCAAATTCAGAACCACTCCAAATGAGGGTATCAGTGCACCAAAAATATCACCTATTATTTCTGAAAAAACGTGCTCTTTTACTACGTATTAGTCCTTGTTTTCCTCCATTGATACTATTGTCTTTACAGTCTACATGGTAGACTTTTGGAAAAACAATTGCACAATAACAGCTTCCATACCAATGTGCAGGCAACCTATAATAGGCTTTCTTACCACACACATAATAGATTCCTAGGGAAACCGGATCAGTTCCACCCTTTAATCCCCATCCTCCAGTAATTTGGAAAGTATGCTCACATCCACTAGTGCCAATGAAGTAGTTATAACCAGTCTTCATCTTAAGTAAACATACTTTACCTTTCTGTGACCAGTCCAGGGACATTGCAGCTTATCTCTCACCCTTCTCATGATTTCCTTCTCTAAAATCCCTAGGTGGTGCCTTTGGCTTCTGTTAATCAGCCTTTCTTTGGAAACTTCTATTTCTACCATTTCTACTTCCATTTTATACCATGTCTAACAATAATTCAACATGTAAGTTGCAAGTTGTTCTTCTTACAAGCATAATCTGTGTAAGGATTTCGTTATATGCAAGAGTTCTCCCATATAGCGTGCATTTTTACCACTTACAACACTATTTAGTTCTCTTATAACTGGTATTTCTGAAATTACTAAATCTGTATTAGCATGCTGAAACTCCAGTTTACTTGTCACAATGAACAGGCTACCGAGGACACTACATGACACACCATATGTTAGAGGAAGGTGGTGATAAGTCCCCCTTTGTGAGACAGACAAAGGTAATTGTAAACACACATAACAATCACTCACATTCATTGTTAGTGTACGCATACAACAATTTGGTAAAAACATTTAATGAAAAATCACTGATTTGTCATGATGGAGAATATTTCCATCCATTTGCTCTATATTAGTATCCACAGGTGTTTTAGAAAGCTCATGAATTCCTTCAGTCGACACATCATTAGTATTATTTCCATTGTAATTTACATTAAAAATGGGTCTGACAACAATTAACAATATCCACATAAATGTTAGTAGGAAAACACTACATAAGCAAGCTTGAATACATCTACGTTTTAGACTAGATTTTGGTTGCCAAGTCACTTCTGCCATTTTGATATACTACAAAAATACAAAAGTCTAAAAATCTATGGACTGTATTCTATGTAAAAATAAAAATCATTAAAATAGATTTTAGTTTAATCCTACACGTCAAAGCTGTCTTCTTTACCCCTTTCTTTTATTTCTGCCTCAGGGTCTTTCTTGAGTCTTTCATTTAAATGTGACTGACCAGTTGCTCCTTAATCTTTTTACAGTTCCTTTTAAGGTGTTTACAGTTTGCTTTCATCTGCCTTCTCAGTAACACTACTTTCATTTTCTTCAGCAGGCTCTAAACTTTCGAATTCTTCTAGTATGACGTAGGTCCATTAAGGAGCTTTGCATTTTCTACATAGAATTCTTACTCTTCTTGTTTTACGTGTTGCTTTTCTTCTTCTATTGTCAGGTTCTGTTTGACTTGAGTCTTTGTTACTTTGCTCTGGTCTTTTTATCAATTTTCTCTTTACTAATCTATATTTCAGTCTTTTTACACCACTTGACCCATGGTCTCCTTTTCTAGATATCTTCGTTTGTACTACCCTTTCACCTTCTGTGTTTTGTTCACAAGTTCTTTTATTTAGTCTTCGTTCTATCTGTTTTTCTCTGTTACTTCATATTTGTTACTGTAGATTCAACACTTCTGATTCATCAGTGAGTTCACCTTCTTGTAGCTCATTTGTGACTTTACTCTCCTCTGGTCCTACTTCTGGCTCAACAGCTGTTTCACATTCTTCTGTCTCGACAATTGCTTCACTTCCCTCTGGTTCAACTGCAGCCTCACCTGCTTCTGATTCGACAGCAGTCTTTTCAGTCCCAGTATCTTGTGCCCACTTTACTTGACTTGTGCTTGGCTGTTTATCATCATATCGTTCATCAGAATCTGTCTCTCCAGACTCTTCAGCTTCGCACACTCCAGCTGCTGGATCTTGATTTTGATTTACCAGTTGCTGTTCTTCAGGTCTTTCAATTGGACTTGGAACTAGGCGGGTATGGCTTGTATGTATCCAATTTGGCAAACCTAAACACTTCACTGCTGTGGTCATTACCAATATGATTTGGTAAGGCCTGCTCCAACGGGGTTCTAGGCATGTTTTCCTCATGTGCTTCTTGACTAGACTAAACTCACCAGGATTCAAATCATGTGCTTGGTTCCGCTGTGTCATTATGGCATCTCCTCCAACCTGGTGGGATACAGAGCGCACCATGTCAGCCAGTCCTTTGCAATAATCTAGCACATCATCATCAGACATATTCATCATTTTGTTCCCAGGTATGTATGCTTGTCTCATGGCTCTTTCCATCAACACTTCATGGGGGATTAATCCTGTCTTTTTGTCAGGAATACTTCTAAGACTCATCAATATGAGGGGTAAAGTGTCAGCCCATTTCAGTGTTGTTGATGCACATCCCCATTTATCTGCTCAACAATACCAGATGCTACTGGTCGATAGGCACAATGAAACTTCTGCTCAATTTGTAATGCTGCACAAATCATCCGAATTATTTCATCATTGAAGTGCAATCCTCTATCTGATTCCAAAGTTACTGGAAAACCAAACCTGGGGATCAGTTCTCTCAACAACAGCTTAGCCACTGTAAGGCTATCATTCCTTCTCGTTGGATAGGCCTCTACCCAGCAAGAAAACAAACATACAATGACAAGAATGTATTTCAGCCCATTGCATTGTGGTAACTCAATGAAATCAATCTGAAGTCTGGTAAAAGGACCTCCTGCTTTCCCAATTACACCCCAATTTACAACTGCCCATCTTCCTAGTTTTGGTTTTTGGCATATGGCACACCTTTGACATAAATTCTGCGATTACCCTGAACTTTGGATTATACCATGTCTGCTTGAACAGTCTAATCATTGAAGCTCTTCCAATATGTGTCAGTCCATGTTACATCCTGGCCATGTGAGCAAGTAAAGAATCTGGTAATTCTGGTCTTCCATCGTGATAGACCCATACCTCATCTTCTGCATTTTTCCAACAACCTGTTTTACTCCATTCTTCCTTTACCTCATCAATGGCTTCTTCCTGTATTTGCCTTACCTTATCCCAAGCCTCAAATGTGGTTGTTAACATAAGGTGGCCTTCGGTATTTCCTCTTTCAATTGGTCTGTTTATGGCCGTTGTATTTTGTGTACAGTAACGCGCTAATTGATCCACGTATCTGTTGCCCTTTCACATCATCACCTCCGGATTGATGTGCAGCACATTTAACTGCAATTCATTTTGGCAACTGCAAAGCATCCAATAATTCCTTTGGGGAACCTGAGAAAGTCAGAAATCCTCTTTGCTTCCATAGCTTACACAAATCATGTACCAGCCCAAATCCGTACTGACTGTCAGTGTAGATTATTACTTTTAGATCTTTTGCCAATTTACATGCTCTAGCCAGAGCAATTAACTCTGCAATTTGAGCGGTGTTTACCCCCTTCAAACAAGATGCTTCTAGGGCTCCTGATAAGGTGCAGACAGCATAACCAGCACACAATTCACCCCTTTCGTTTCTCAAACATGATCCATCCACAAACAATTCACAATCTGATTCTTCCAAGGGTTCATCCTCTATATCAGGACGGGGCTTAGTACAGAGTTCTGTCACTTCAAGACAATCATGTTCCGCTTCCTCTCACCTAGTCACATCTTGAATCACATCTTGAAGTAGCAGGGTTCACAGTAGTGCACCTCACCTAGTCACATTTTCAGCACCTAGACTCTTTCATATTTAGTCAAGACGACTAGAGGCCATATGTTGAGTCAGACTGCGGGTTAAAAGGATCTCAACAGAATGTGGTACATCCACTATAGCTGGATAACCCATCACAATTGCTTAACTTTGTTCCAGACTTACACAAGTGGCGGCTACTGTTTTTAAACAGCCTGGTAATGCTGCAGCCACTGAATCCAGGGTAGCAGAAAAGAATGCCACTAGACGTCTTGCCGTTCTGAGTTAAGACTGCAAGTGCATTTCCATCTCTCTCACAACAGTACAATGCAAATTCTTTAGTATAATCTGGGATCCCCAAAGCAGGTGCTTGAAAAAGACTGTTTCGTAATTTTGTAAAGAATTCCATACTCTCTTCGTCCAACACAATTGGATCTTTCACATCTTTTCGTGTCAAGCTCTGTAGAGGTTTTGCAATTGGTGAGAAACCACAGATCCACTATCTACAATATCCAACCATTCCCAAAAACATTTGCACTTCTTTTTGATTATTGGGTGAATTCATTTTCTTGATCACACTGATTCTCTCCGGTGTCACCTTTCTCACCCCTTTTTCACTCTTGTGACCTAAATACTGAACTTCCTGTATTCAGTATTACAATTTAGATAGTGACACTTTGTCATCCTTCTGCTAAATGGTTCAGTAAAGCAATTGTATCTGTTACACATGCTTCTCTGGTTTTTGATGCCACCAGTAGGTCATCAGTGTACTGAACCAAAACAGAGTTTCCAGGCATAACCAAAGTCTCCCAAATTTTTTTCAAGATCTGATTAAAGATCGAAGGACTCTGTGTACCCTTGAGGAACTCAGCACCATGGCAAAACACTGTTTGTGAACCAGAATGCAAATAAATATTGACTTTCCGGGTGCAGAGATATGGAGAAAAATGCCGGACACAAATCAATAACGGTGTACCATTCAGCATCACAGGGAATTTGGTAAAGAATTACTGCTGGATTTGGCACTACTGGACAACACAGCACTACAATTTTATTCACCTTTCTCAGATCCTGAACTATTCTATATTTTCCATTAGGCTTTTTAATTCCAGTAATGGGTGAGTTACATGGACTTCTCTTTATTTCTTTTAGAATCCCCTGTTCAATCATTTGGGCAATCACAGGTGTGACTCCAGGAATTACTTCTGGACTCATTTTGTACCGTGGGTTTTTTGGATATATAGCACCATTTTTTGCTGTAATTTGAATTGGATCTACATTTCTCATTAACCCAATCTCTTTTCATGTGAAATCTCACACATCGGATCTCACTGGACCTTTTAATTCCTCAGGCAAATCTTCCTCAGTGAGGAGTGAATATAATTCATTCACTTCTGATATTCCTTGAGCCATCATTACTATGTATTCAACATCCTCATCGGGTGTCATAAAGGCAACGCCCCCCGATGTACAATAAATGGTGCATTTCATTTTGCACAGCAAATCCCTGCCCAGGAGATTAACAGGACTGGAATCACAAGCCACAAACCGATGCATGTCTTTGAAATTTCCAATATGAAATTCTATCAGGGCTGTGACAGGGGTTTTAATATGTTTATTTGCAATGCCTACAACTTGGATAGTTTCTCCCGAGAGGGGTAGGTTTGGAATTTCTGCTGCACTCACAGTAGAACGGGTAGCACCAGTGTCCAACAAGAAAGTGATAGCTTTACCTTCTACCTTTCCATCAACAGATGGACTTGACTGATCTACCGCTAAAGATGCGCCAAGTACGCACTCTTCCTCCCCCCTCAGGCACCGTCATTGAGATGAATCTGAATCACTCTCATTGCACCACAACAAATACTGCGAAACTAGTGGTTTCTTATCAAACTGCTCTTCTCCTCGGAATCCAGTACTCATACGGTACATCTGCATATGAGCATTCACATTGTGGGGTATAGGAGGTTGTGGCACCTGAAACTGTGGAGTAACTACCTGCTGCTACTGCTGTTGATTCCCAATCACCTCATTCTGCATCTGTGGATTTAAATTTTGTTTTACTCCATTACCCTTTTGACCAGATCTACAATCATTCTTCCAATGTCCAAATTGTCCGCAAGCATGACAAGGACATTTCTTTTTAGCTTCCTCCTTACACGTTTTAAAATTCCCTTAACCTACATTGGGTACTAGTCCAACCTGACTGACTTTGTTGCACATTACTATTTTCTTGCTGCTGTTCTGCCGCCCACATAATTCTCTCCTTTAACGTTTTAAGCCTTAAATCAATGTCATCACTACGGTACTTTGCATACCTCATAATCTTGTCTATTGATTTGCTTTGCCAGCAGAGCATATGCTGTTGTATCATTGCACTAATCTCTGGTTTCAATCAGTGTACAAATCGATACACAAAATATCCCATATCTTTATCTCCAATATTCTTAAACCAACTGTACTGTTTAAACACCTGCAACAATCTCTCATAATATGCATGCACTGACTCTTTAGGCTCTGTAAATCTTAACCCAATTTGTTTCTTTAGGGAAACTCTTCCCTTTCAAGAAAGTAATGACCTGATGGTACTTCCTTACCACCTCTTCGGATGGTGCACCTGATTTCGCATCTCTGGGATATTCATCCTTAGGCCAGTCAACAGTAATTTTACATTCTGTCCACAAGTCAGCCGGAACCACTATTTCAAAAAGACCATCTAAATCTTTCAACAGCACCTTTTGAAACCTTTACAAATCTATCCACTTGTTTATACCATTCAACAGGCTTCTCTCGCAATCTGAGAAAATCATTGGTGAATGACAATATATCATGTCTAGTCCAAGGTACATTAACATATCCACCACCTGGAACTTATCTCATTGGGCATGCCCTTTCAACTTGCTCGGTTTCCTTCAACGGAAACCTGGAAGTTCCCTTACCAGTAGTTTCTTCCTTCTTTTTCATCCATTTACTCCTCCATCGTTCTACACTTCCACATTTCTTCAAAATATTAATTCTCTTATCTGCAATCCTTTCCCTGACTTATTCAGACTCTCGAAATCCAGTAAAAGCCATTCTGTACGTTTTCTGCAACACTTTCGACTTTTCTATATCAACCCTAAACTCACTAGCAGCTTCCGATAGTTTCTCATGATGATTCTTCGCTCTCCAAGTAATGCTTTTACACAAAAACAGCACTCTTCCTCACAATAATTTGCTAGTCTATCTGGACTTACTGTTCCAATAATAGTCTCTTCCAACTCTACTTTCAATTGACTCACATTTATACTCTGTGATTGAGCTTTTGGCTTGGTCATTTCTTTTATCCAATTAGTTAATTTTTCTGGAGAGGGACCTGCTGAACTCCTTGCTAATGGAGTAATATCTGGCCCTATTTTCCTTTGGTCTAATTGAATACTTCTCCTAGGAGTCTGTGTTAATAAATCACCGACCGGAAGGTCTAACAGTGTGGTATATTGGTCATTTTGTCTATTTTCATTTGTTACTTGACACTATTTCACTCCTTAAACTACTTCTTGGAACTGACAATGTATTTACTTTTGGCAATGTCGATTTTTCTCCAAATAATGGAACCACAGGCCCAATTGTCACTGTACCTTGGGGAGTTAATGGGGTTATCATTTCTGGAGCGCTTGGAAACACCTCCCCTGAATTTTCTTCATATGGAGGAGATCTTTTGGTCATAATATCTTCTAACAATTAATCATCGGTTTCATCCAAGCCCTCTTAGGACGTTTCTATATTTTTCCTTTTCTCTTTACACTTAGTACCTGTCTGACTCCCTACTGTCAAAACTGGATATAGACCTTCAGTCACCATAGCTCTTCATCTTTTCATTTGATCTTCTCGCCTCTCAAATGGATATCTAGACATAAAGCCTCTGAATCTTCTACCACTTCTATCTTTTTCTCGCTCAAAAGCTTTCACTTCGTAATCTTATAACGCTTCATACTGGGTAAGTCTAGGGTTTAGCTCTAATGAATTCATTCTATTTCGCAAATTTTGTAAAATCCTTACATTAAATGTACTATACTACGGGGAAAGCTAACATCTCATCATCGTTTGTATATTTAATCCACTTCTCTAATCAAACACACGTATGGTGGGCTCCATCATCATATAAGAAGCAGGCTTTTTTGGGGGTGGAATTGGGAATTCCGTCTCTAGTCACAATTTGTTTGTCTTACTTAAAGAAATTCTTTGTCTTTAGCATGCCCATTTTCAGACTCTTTTATTAGTATTTCTCAACAAACAGAATAACAAAACTTCTCCGTAACTCTCCGTTCCCTATTTGCGAAGTTCTGTTCTATACTAGCGCGACTCACACCAACCAACCAATCAGAGCTCTCTACGTAACTACAGTCTCAACCAATGTCAGCACGACTCACACCAGCCAACCAATCGGAGCTATAAACACCCCCGCTATCTGACCAATGCCAGCGCAGCCTTTTGTGACGTCAGTTTTTACTCCTTCCACTGACCCTCCCTTTACAATCTACTCTTGATACACGCCTGCTGCTTTGTCCAATACCAGTGCGGCACTTTGTGACGTCAGTATCACTCCTGCTAGTGACCCCTCCTTCACAAAATCTACCAGCAATATTTTTTTTTTGTTTTCTTAATAAAAAAAAAAGAATAACCTGTTAGCAACAACATAAAAAGACAATGCTACCTTGTCTGCTCCCATAAATAAAGAGATAGTCTTCACTTTTCCAAGAGATCCTTAGACTGCAAGTAATAATAACGACCAGCGTTATCTCACTTCTCTATCAAGCTCCAGGGAGACCTGTTAATCCTCTAGGGATAAAGCCGAAGTTTCACAATAGGATAGTCCATACACATTCACCCAAATCCCTGATGGGCTGGGGTCAAGTTTGTTAACTTTACTTCAATTTTACTCTTGTTTACTCCGGCACTAAATTTAAACAACCTGTACTTTTGCATATTTAAGACCTTTTAATAGACTTCATCTACTTGGTCGATGGACCAACTAGTTAAAGAGTTGATGGCAATGGTAATTCTCAAAAACATTTAATCTTAGAAACTGGCTTAAACAACCGCAAACTATTGGTGAGATTTAATAATTTTATCTAGTAATAATAAATGCTCATAGCGATTACATTCATAAATTCAAATACTGGAAACCTCATGAGAGAGAAACTTCGATCTATAGCAGAGTAAAAACGGAATAATTCATCAACATTACCTTGCAAAGAGTAGATAGATGAAGAGACATTAGATACAAGTAAAAATATATCTTTTTTTAAACCATCCATTTGGAGGTGATAGATGAAGAGACAAAAGTTAGAGACAAAAATACGACTGCAAAATAATTTCTGCAATGCTAAGTTGGATCAGATACAAACCCAAGGGATCTGTAAGGGGAAAAACCACCGCCTAGGCAGCAGTGGGGGACCCCTGAACCAAGAGTCAGGGATCAAAGACTCCAGGACAGGAACAGCTAGGCCTCCCTGCAAACCGACGAACAGGGACTCATCCCTCACTCGGACAACTTCAGCCTAAGCTACCTTAACCACACCCCTAAAGCACCTATTCTTATTCCCTAAAAGCACATGTCCGTCCCACAATAGTTGCTACATTTGCATTTTCTAGCTAAGGGATTGGTTGAGTTCTAGGGTTGGGAAGTCACCCCACTATGAAATGATCTACTTTTGACTACACCATTATATAGTCATGAACACAGCTCTCGCTCATTAGTTCACATGTATCAAACGTAACATAAGTTTATTAACAATTCATAACATCCATCGACTTCGTGTGCCGTTCCCAAATTCATATTGACTGTTGGCAGTCTTTCAACGTTCTGTCCTTCAACAGGTCAAGTTTTTTCTGCTCTGTTCAGCACTTTCAGTTATGTGGTTACATGGTTCCTGCTTGCTCCTAATTCCACCCGCCATCGGTTAAGCAAACTTTAAAAGGAGGAGGACTCGTCCATTACTGAAGAACGGACAACGGACATTTATTAATTGTCACAATGCAATTTTCACTGTTTACCACCCACTTTAGCTCTACTTGATATTAATGGTTGGCCTAGCATAGCACAAGCAGAAAAGCTGCATTATTTATTAAGATAAAGCAACGCACGCCATGCTTTTTACTAAATACACATGCGGCCTTGCCATGCAAACCTTAATTCGTTCTAAACACAAGATTATTACATTTCCGGTTATTTACGTATTATTCAGCATTAGTTCATGCATATTGCGAAGCAAGCTTCCAGCGTGTATTGTTAATGTTCACATTAGTTGTTCTAACACTACTTACTGTTAGTATGTATTATAGAGGTGTTCGATTGAGCAGGTTTCTTTTGCGAAATCCTGCTCCATCAGGGTCTTATTCATCTGCACTATGTGTGATCTGAAGCCGAGATCTGTATCCATGTAGAATCCCTAGGATGTCTTGCTGTGTTTTTTCCAGATGTGGTGCAAAGCTGTTGAAATTCGGATTTGGACCTAATGTTCCGTACTTGATTGTCATTGAGAATAAACTCCGTCTTGGTCAGCTTCACATGAAATGTGACTTACACATTGAAGCTTGAATGGTTGCAAGGCAATTCTTTAGCGGTATGCTGCTGTGGCCATGTCAGACTCTGGTACAGCTAGGTATTATCTGCTGACTGGTCATTGCTTCTCATACTTTAGGGCTCTCAAAACCTTTAGTTAAACATTGAAAATCCCTAGTGTGAGGATGCAGTTGTGGGTAGTGCTGCAAGTTATTGTGCTGGTCTTGAACCAAGAAGTACGAGCCAGGGTCTGTTCTTCATGCATGATTCAAATTATCGTATAACAAAATCAACAAATGCCATTTGGAGTACACAGGTGACGGACAGGACATCGTAATGCAGTACTTAAGGTTGATTGGTGCGTATTGTGATGCAGTGTCACCTTGGGTAGGAATGTTCACATCTACAACCTGTGCATTACATTGAAGCTGGGAATACTTTGCCAAATTAATTTCTGTACAAGGCCTGCTTATTTGGATTTTTAAGTGTCCCGTTTGTGATGTTACTGTCATTTGCCATTTACTACTTGAACTGATGAAATTTGAGTAGACGTTTCAGTATTGAAACTTAAAAGAATAACATTTTGAGGGTTATGTTAAATCTCCACAATTCTCAGGTGACAATCTGTAACTTTCATGCGTGTGAAGCACTGTGCTTCTTGGGATTTGGATCAGCTTATAACATTTTGTTCCTCTTTCCAGATTTGTATTATGGTGGTGAAGCCTTCTCTGTAGAGCAACCACAGTCTTTTACATGTCCTTATTGTGGAAAAATGGGTTACACAGAGACATCAATACAGGAGCACGTTACTTCTGAACATGCAGAAACATCAACAGAAGTGGTAAGCCTCAGTCCCATTCCCTACTAAATTGTTCCCAGCTTTTTGGAAATTTCTTTTTATTTGTGCACACACATGCCTTTTTTTCAGACCCCTAGGATGCCCAAACTGACAGATCATAAAGTTACTTTTTGCTAAAAGAATTGTTATTGAATCAAATAGTATAGTCATTGCATTGTTCATTCCTTGTGTTGTACAAGAACAGGCTTCTCCAACGAGTAGCTTGTGAGCTAATGGTAGCTCCCCCACCTATATGTAGCTCTCCTCTGTGCAGCTCAGCCTCCAAAATTAGAAGCTTTTACTTGGCTGAAGTAATATATGTACACCCAAACTAAAAAGTGTGTATTCGAGAGAAAAACATGCGTATTTTCAGGATTAATAAGCATGTTTTTTGAAAAAATGGTTACATTTCTAAAATCTATTTAAAGCTGATATTTGAATGATAAATTGTGGTGTTGAGGAACTTTATTGCTAATATTACTTTGGTGCTTGGTGGTATTACAGCTATGACTGTTATGTATTGCCCGTGTAACACATTCTTTGCTGACAGTCTTTTTTTTCGTCTTTCGTACATTATTGGTGGCAACAGTGCCTGGTGCACTAAGGTAATCACTCCTTGTAATCTTTCATATGCTGGCTACTAATAAAATCTTGTCCAAGGTGGTGGTCTCTGTTAAAATACTAATAATATTAGTAGCTCAGGTTGTATTATAGAGGCATGCATGGCTTACCACGTGTGCCTCTACCAAGCAGCCTAAACTATGAATGCGTTTTAACCACGCATTCCTTTACCACACATGCCTTTACCATGTAATTTCACGGTAAAGGTATGAATGGTAAAGAGGTATGCATGGCTAAGGTCACAACCACCCCCCCCCCCCTCCCCACCCTCCGCTACAAACTCTGTGGTCCAAATACCCTGATCCCCTACCAACCTCCATGCTGTTCCTAACCTTTAACAAACACTACCGACCCCTTCCTAGCCCCCTGCGCTGTCACTAAAACTACACCAACTCTTTCTACTGCCCTTAGGCCTAATACCCAAACCCCTATTTTGAAAAAGAAGCGAACCCCCTCCCTAAAAACTACCCGACCCTCTCCTTGTAGTGTAGTTCCTATATTCCCAATAGGCTCTGCACATTGGAATAACATAAACAGCAGTTTAGACGTAGGACTGAGGTCGACTAGGTCTCTACTGAATATGTTCGACTTAATTAGGTATGCCAGCTAGCTCAGAGGTTACTAGAAACTTTCTCGAATGAACAGCGAGGAGTTAACTTCCCTGATTTAGACAAGAAGGGATTAGTTTCTGACAACCCCATAAACATGACAACTTTGCTCCCCCAGAATAAGGAGTATATCTCCAGAGTTGTGTGAAAACAATAGATAGCTATTTCACTCCGTCAACCGTGCATACTTAGTTTCACCAGGGTGCAGAGAAAGAGAGGCGGGCGTTTTCAATAAAAGGTGTTATTTATTGAGCAGTCTTCTTTCTCATGCAAGAGAAATGAATTGCCACAATTGCAATACTTGTTATAAAGTAAAGTGCGTACAATAAAAGGAGTATTATAAGATAATACTGTAAAAGCATTGATATTGTTTCTGAGCCATATGATACTTAAAACGGATAAAATATATACAATTACATACAATGATAAAAGTTGACTAAATGTACTCAACTAGTGCTTCTAAACCTAAGCCTAGTACGTGGGAAGGAGTAAGGGAGTTGCAGTTTAAGTTAAGTTAGTTTTGCCAAGAATCTGACTCAAGAATTCTCTACGGGTCTAATCAGCTCCGTACCTTGGTTTTAGAATGAAGGAGGTCTTGTATCTCGTTGTCAGGACTCGATCTCCCAGTAACCCACAAGGGTGACTGGAAACACTGGAGCTGGATTTTCTCGGCAGGAGAAAAAGACAGCGTCTTTCTCAGTGCGTCAAAAGGGAGGGACGGCTTCCTTCGGCACTCTCATCAGCTGGGCTTCGGATAAGTAGATAGCCGCTCTGCTCCAAACCACCGTGTGTTGCTTAAGGCAAATGCTGGTATATTTATACCTGGAAGGTGCCGTGTTTGCCGTAAGGTTGGACATAAGACGTCAATAAAAGATGTCACTAAGAACTGGCCATTCTTTCGGACTCGCAGGAGTTATTTTACAAATCAAAACAAAAGCATGGGGAATTCCCAGGTTACTGGAGGTTTGGTTTGTTGAAAGAACTCGTTGTACTTTCTAGGTGTCTAAGGAAGTAGCCTTGCCGTATTTGGACTGCATTGGCTATTACTAAATATGGATATGATTCTTATGCCTTTATAAGGAAATGATTTGTTACAACCACATAAGGGCATAAATCCGGAATATTTAATTAGGGTCCTAGATACGTTCACAACACCCACTTCACGTATACTGTCCACAACACCTACTCCACGTATAATGTCCATCATTACTAAATACTAAGCAATATATAAACATATAAGTATGCATGTGTTTTCCAGCCCACCCCAAAATACATCAAATGCATTTGAAATGGTATATATACTCGAAAATGAGTATTACACTGTACGCTTTAAGCAGTGGTACCATTCAGATAAAATTTTGTACATTTAGAATGTTGACTGAATGAATCACAAAATGTACATTCATGAAATGGCTCTTAATACAGAAAAAAAAGTCGAGACCATTTAATCACATATTCATACAAGATCGTACATGAGCTAGAGGCTGATTTCAAAAATATTGTCTCTAGAGTCTCTAAGAATAGAAGTTCTGTTCTCTAATAATAGTTCTACTTTAAGCAGAGTATCATGTGCCAAAAAAAGTAAATATTTTGGAAATTGGGAAAAAAATACTTTTGCTTTCATGGGAAAAAATAGTTCCAAATGTTTTCAGCAGTGCTGTTTATAAAAACTGAGGGACGAATTCAGAGTTCAGGGAACGCTGTGTGCTCGCTATTTCAATTGTTATTCTCGTTGTTAGGAGAGAACATTACCTCAGATAGGCCAGCAAAAAATGCGTCTACCACAGTAGGTGAAATTTGGGCCAACTCTGAAAAAGTTGAAATATTGCATATATGCGATGCATTCACATCATCGGTGTCTAGATTAGCAATGGTTACGGAAGGTTGTACCTGTGTGGTGCCGCTTTCATCTTGTACTTCACCGCCACCCAATCGTAATGGTGAAGTCTCAACGAATGCTGTCATCAGAATCGGTAGCCGCTGGGGACAACACGTTGCATGAGTCGTTACCGGACAAAGCAAAGCATCAATATCCATTGGTACTGCTGATGGTAGTGTAAGACAGACGTCCAACACGCATTCTTCTCCGCATAGCAAACATCGAAGCACAGGTAAGATGCAATTTTGCCAAATTGGTCTGAATGAAAGAAACCAGGTTGTATTCAGATCTCTTAGCCGGGCCAATCCAAGGACCTTAGTAATACGGTCTCGGTATCATATTGCTAGGATCGTCTCTTCCATCGTAGCCTGAGTTTTGTCTGTAACTTGGCTTGCCATATCGGAGCAGAAGGAACAAAAATAAAATTCCTGCTACGAGTCCCAAAATAAGAGGCAGGCCACCGAAAAGAGAATGCACAAAATTTGGGAAGATGCCCAGAACTGTTTCAAAGGGTGCTAACAGCCCCGAAATAATTATCTTAAATACATGTGCGATGCCACTGGTATCTGACATGTTTAAATTTGGCTTAACATTTCTGCGAAATGTACGGGGCAATTTGTCGATAATAGGGTATGTATCTCTGCCGTTGTCCTAACAACTTGCAGGTCATACGTTTCTTTGGACAAGGTTAAAGGCACAGTTGTCTGTAAAAGAATAGACCTCATTCTGCTTAAAGTATCAATTCGAATAGAAGAGCTATTCACAGAAGGCTATAATGCTGCCTCCATGCCTGGATTGCTGTTTGGATACAATACTTGCATACAACAAATGACCCTGGAAGTGACGCTCACAAGATAGGGTTTTCCTTACATCATGCCACAACAGCTGTGGTCACTTAATATAACGTAGCTACCGTTGGAAAGTTGTCTGGAAAAGGGCTCTATCTGTGTAGCAGGGGTGCCGTGCAGATGACATGAAAGGTTGTTTGATGAACCTTCGCAGGCTCCATGCAAGTTTATACCTTGACACAGAAGTGTACCGCTTAGTGATTTTTTACAATTGTTACCACTAAGAAATACCTCTTTTTTTCCCTCCATTATAACATTTATGTGTAAAAGGTAAATTCCAGGTTGATTTGATGTATCCTTTACCCAACCTTTCATAGAGGCCTGCTGGTATATATTTTTGGCAGTATTGAAACTGAAAAGTTATCAGGATTGTAATGGTGCCATGTATTATCCATTCAATGACAGGTCTTTCTGACATTGTCAATGGTAATCTTGCTAGTTTTTCAATGCTCAGCACCGTATAATCGGCTCCTTTTTGTGCCAACGAGATTTGTCTATCAGTAAGGGTAAAGATAGAAAATAATGACGTTATGTTGATTAGACGCCATGGCACGTGACCTGAGCGGAGGTTTTGTAACGTCCAGCCAAGCTGTACAGTAGAACGCAATTGGGATTGACCATGTTGTAACATTATCATATCCTGTTCTATTATATCAATAGCAGATGATACAATGCTGTCCAGTGAATAAATTCTGGAGGACAGAGTCGTTAACCCATTGTCCACTACACAAAGGGATTTTTCCAAATGAATACGATCAATTTCTTGTATTTTTTCTGCAGTTTCAATTTGTGTTACCTTACAAGCTTCATTGTAAGCTGCGTATATACCGGCGTATATGAAACGTTTTTGATGCTGTTTGCGAGGTCCCAGTAAGAAATCTCGCAAGTCAGCACCTTCTTTAAGTAAAGTTAAGTGTTGCTTAATTTCGGGAACTGTGGATTTCTGTAGCCAGTCGAGGCATAGTTTCCCTACACTGTATGTTGTAACTATCCCTGGATGTTGTCTCTGGGACTATCTTGGGTCTGGCCTGTTCTGTTTGAACCCCTTTATTTTGTTCAGGAATCTATCTTGACAGTTATTAGTGTCTGTGGGCCAGATCAACCATTTGTTCCAGTCTGGAAGTATTCTGTTTTGTTTTAAAATATAGGACACATCTAACCCCTCATCTGTAGTGGTGTTTCTATTGGGCATAGGCTTTGGTATAGACGGGTTGTTTAAATCTTTTATCTTGGCTAAACCAAGACAGGTTGTTTGTTGAATTGTGTCATTCAGTAACATTATGTGTTCTGGGATCATGCAGGCTCTAAACAATGATTCTAGACCCTGTACCTGCCATTCTTTTGTACCCCAGATGGTTTTTGTTTCAATGTTTTTTCCAAAATTCAAAACCAAATGTAGACATTTTTTCTTAAAATTTTTCCAAATAAATCAGTTTAGTATTTGTCAACATGTTTTTCACTCCTGTCCTGTTTAACATTTTGAAATAAAACGTTTCTGTATTAGTGTAATTGAACCCTGAGATGTCTGAAAATTTCTCATAAAATATTTTGAACTGCCTTTTGGCGGAGTTGCACAATGTTCCCATTGATTATAACTGAAAACATTTCTAGGATTTGCAGACTTATACAGATAATGATGCCCAAAGTGATTGTAACAATACATTTCCTCGTAATTCGACGAACCCTGTAAATATTCATGTTCTGTAAATTTTGCTGACATTTCTAAATCTGACCTCATATTATTAATATTTTCAAAGTCCCAATCATCAGAGAAGGTACTAGGTGATACAAAGTCACTTAAGGAAATCTTAAATTGGTGTGGATATTTCAAGAGCTCAACCGGGCCATAGATTTCATAGTCAATTCTGTCCCATGCTATACCACCAGGTATAGGGATGGCTGGGATGTTCACTAATGATAGTTCTCTTTTTTCGATGTGAGAGGATCTGTGTGGTTTCAGGACTAAGTTGATGTTCTGACTTGCTGTGTTCTTTGTACTATATTTTCCATCAATAAATCTACCCAAACTTAAAACCAAGATGAGCCACAGAAGAAGGAAAATACACCTAACACAATCCATATTTTAATCCATGGTGAAGTTAGATATGTTTCTCTCAGTTGATGAAAGAGCTCTGTGATTTTCTTTTTAAAAGTTTTTGTTGCTGGCTTGTCTCCATGTTCACTTGGATCATCGGAAAAGTCATCAAACTTGATAAAGTACCCAGATGTAGTTCTGTCAATTGGTGGGATTGCTTCCGGATTTCCATTGATCTTTGCATTTTCTTTTGTTACATTTGTATAGTCCGAGGCTACATCGTTGTAGACTGGTGTTTCTTCATGAACTGTTGCAATTTGTGTTTCAAGAGGCATAAGTTCCATGGCTTTGTTGCATAGTCCTTTTTTAATCACTGCAGGTTTATCAAATGTGATTAGTCTCTCAGTTTGAGCCTCTTATATTGTAGAGAGATTTGGTCTTCTGCTATTTCTTGGGAGTCCACTGGGCCTACTACATATTATCAGCCACATGGTTGTGGTTTCACCAGGTCAATTGATAAAACTCTGTTCTCCTTTTTACCAGCAAGGGGCTGTAGTACAACTGTTCTTGTTCCGCTGACAGCTAAGACAGTTACTGCTTTTCTGTAAGAAGGCCCAAATTCCTTCTTCACCGCAATCTTTTCTCTGACCAGATCCCCAATCTTTGGAATCCAGACAGGTCTTGCTGGGACAGGTGGTTTTCCTTCAGTGCTTGTTGGCTTTAGCTTTTCGTTACTCAGACTTTTTCTTGTTTCATTTAAGTCCTGTAAAACAGCCAAACGATCTTTGATATCAAAAGTTTTTTGTTTCACCACTGAAGTCTGACAGTCCTGGATGATCATTCTAGTACCAAATAAAAGTTCATACTGACTGATACCTCCTAGAGAATTTCTTGGCATGTTATTAACACTACGTTGGACACTTATTAGATGTTTGACCCACCCGTCACCCAAACCTAATACCCTCGCTGTTACAGATTGCTTTATGTCACAGTTTTTTCTCTCCACTATCGCATTTCCCTCGGGATGGAATGGACTAGAATAATGCAATTCCCATGCTGGCCATGGCCTCCTTGTAAGCCCGAGAGCTAAACGCAGGACCCTGGTCAGAATGTAGCATGCCAATTGCGTATGTGCCGATAAAGATTCTCAAATCTTTTATAATAGTTCTGGCGTCAGCCGATCGCTGGGGGTCTCATCTAAATGAATCACGTCTTAATAAATATGGGATCGCATTTTTCCGTCTAGATGTCTGCGCATAGATAGCCTGATGCTGTCTAATAGTGGTGTAGGGCTGGTGTCTGGTCCAGTTCACTACTGCGATCTCTGTTGCATTCCTGACAATTCATTGCAAAGTTATAAATTTGCACGCTCATCCCCGGCCACCATTATTGTGATTGTAATTCTGTTAGAGATTTCAGTCTCTCTTGATGCCTCAGACCCAATCCCATGTGTGCTTCTTGTATCAAGAAGACTCTCCGGTTCATGTTTGGAATTACTCTATCCCCCACTCCAGGGATTTGAGCAAACGGAACGGAGTTTGCATCAATTATGTATGTATTGCCGAGTGGATAGTTTAGAGGTAACGCCGCATAATTGCCTTCCATTGAGGCTTTTACTGCAAGCAGCGTTTCACAGTCTATTTGTTTTGTCGTACACTTTTTTGTAGCTACGGAAGCCGAGTGATCAGGTGCCGCTGTGGCTCTTTCAGCCAATGAATTCCCTGGAACGTGAACGCCATCACGTTGAAGACTCTGCGTATGTATCACGTGAGTCCTTTGTAGTTCTTTCTGCAAAAGAACTACTTGTTCCCATAATTGTTTATGCTTTATTGTGGCACCTGTCTCATCTTTGTAACCGTTTTTTATCCAGGTCTGCATGGAATTATTGTAAGACCGGACGCAGTAATGCGAATTGCACACTATTAGTGTCGGGAATTCACGATCGGCATTTTCAAGCGCCATCTTTAGAGATCTAGATTTAGAGCTCGCTGAGCTGTACAGTTTGAGTGATTCAGTGTAAGTGACCGTCGGTCTAAATTTACCTAAGCGCCAGCGACCTTTAACAATCGCGCACGCAGCATTGTAAATTTGTTTTCCCACAACATAGTGTTGTGCAAATCTGATTACACAGGTGTACTGTACGAGAGGCAGAATTTCTACTGACAGTGGGCATTTTTATTCGTATTCCAGATTTTCTAGTTTTTTCATTTTCGGATCAAAAGCGTGTTTCACGTCTTCTGTAGCAATAGAATTTTCCCATTGTATCCATTTTGGATCTAGAGCTATAGCATTTGGAATGCCTGGTCTTGTTACTGCCTCAAGGGCTGATACTGCTGTCAAAACACATATACTCTTCCCTTGGGCTAGGGCTCTTTCTTTTGCTACAGCAGTTTGGACCGCAGTTAGAATTTTTTCAGTAGAACTGAATTTCATTTCAGCTTGTGTGTACAAGTGTGATTTATAAGCTATTGGTACCGTTTCTCCCTCATTAGAGGTCAGGTATGTGAATCTGCATCTTTCTGGGATGACTCTGATTACAAGATTGCGTTCGTTTGCGCGTGTTCGCAGTTTTGTCTTAGTTAACATGTCTGTCTGTAATCTTAAAATTTCTGTGTGTTTTTGAGTCCAATTGTGACCAGCCTCCAGCCGCCAATCACGCGCCTGGAGGCGCTACAAAATCCCAGCTCAGTCCCGGTGGAGCAGGGGCTGCCTAAGCACTTTTGGGGGCCATTACAGTTTGTTACCTGCTTCCTGCTCACTTCTTGGTTCACACTCCAGCCGCCGCCACTCCAGCATAGCGGCCGCCGAGCCGAGGAGAGGACTACTTCCCCCAGACTCCCCAGCGGCATCGTGACCAGCCGCCAATCACGCGCCTGGAGGCGCTACAAAATCAGAGCTCAGTCTCCCCGTAGCGAAACGCGCGTGGGCGTCGCCGGGAGAAGCCCGGGACAAGGGCAGGACAGTCTGTGGCAGTCTGTGGCAGTCTGTGGCAGGGCGAGGCTGGGCTGGGCCATGGATTTTGGTTTCTGGATTGTGGACGTTGCATGTTTTGGACGTGGTAGCAGAGCCCATTCATATTCGTCTAAGTGAGATTTTAATCCTTTAATCTTCCTGTTTGTTTGTCTACAGGATTGACTTTTAATGTATCATGGAATGAGCTGATGTAAGCCCCTTACTACTGCACTTTGGAATTTGTTGTTCTAAATTTAAATTGAATGCTTTAGGATATTTGACAGTGCCAACAATGTCTAAAGCCAAAACTGGTAAAATCTGGTAAAATCCCTAATAAAGAACGTTCCGCATTCCATAACGCGGTGCAAGACGGAAGGCTGCACACTGCGAAACGGAGCTAAAACAACAAGATACCTCGGCGCTGATTATACACACGAGCATGTGGCATCAGACGTGCTGGATTAACATTATATAATTTTGAAATAAGCACACCAGTGACAAACGCATTGGTATAATTTTGGACACTTGCATATTACAAGTGCGGACCGGTCGTCGCACTTGGACGTATCAAGGCACCACGGGAGGGTGCCATACAAATGGTTTTAATTGACGTGCACTTTGAGAGATATCCCCTGTCACTCCGTCCTGATGAAGACCCGTTGTTGAGGACTTGAACCGCCCACTCTTTCTTTATTTGGGTCGAAACGTCGACGACATTCCCTTCTGGGAGCCTGTACCTAGTGACCCCTGTCCCCAGTCCACCTTCCATCCCCTTCTCCCTGGTAATCCTATTGCCAACGGGGCAATCTAAGGACCAAGGAATTGTAGATAGCACTTAGCGAGTAAAAAAGAAGTATTTTTTACAAGCTATACCTAGGACAGGCTCAATGTTTCCCTGTATATAAATGACCTACACTGTTTTTCTGATCCTCTTGATCATTCACTTGAGCACACGCTTTATCTTTCTCTGTGCACGTTCTCTTTTTTCCTGTTTTAGAGTAAAAATGTATTTTGTTTTAGGATTTGTGTAAATATATGTATATAGAGACATTGATTTCCATTTGTTAATACATGATATATTAAATTAATTACCTCAGCTGAACCCCCTTCTTTTCGAGTTTATTGATTTATTGGCACATACTGTAAATGTTCTTTGAGGTTGTGGGCTAGCATCATCCATGTCAGAAAGACTATAGATTAAGTCTGAATGTGGAGTTAGTAAGATTGATCAAATGTTATGATTATTTTTCACCAGTGAAATTATGTCGAGGACCATTTGTTGTCTATACTGCTGATTACCCAGGTCCTTTGACTACATTGGGTCTACCCCTGTTTTATAACAGTGGGGATATTCTAAGGCAGGGGTCTCCAAACCGGTCATGGAGGGCCGGATCCATGCCAGATTTTTTAAATTACTACATGTATCTCAATGGAGATATCCAAAAAATCTGGCATGGATCCAGCCCTCCAGGACCGGTTTGGAGACCCCTATTCTAAGGTAAGGAATCTATCACTAACTAATGTCTCTTACAGATATATTGTTACACAAGTAGTAACTTGTACTTATGGGGCGGTAGTTAGCCGGGTCAAGGGGGGAGACTTTCTTATGAACGGGGATTATTTCGGCTCCCAGCCAGGTTTCAGGGATCTCCAAACCCTGAAGAATGGCATTAAAATAAACACAGATATAGGGGGCCCATACCTTTTGTTCGCTACAGTAGAGGTCGCCGAGGATCCTGTCCAGGCCCGGGGCTTTTCGTAATTTCAGACTATCAAGGGCCACCCGCACTTCATGGACAGAGCAAGGTGGGCAGACCGGGGCCAGAGCTTCCAGGAGAGCCAATTCTGTGGGGCGGGTTTGCATTACGGCCTCCTAATGGTGGTCTCTATGGCCAAATGAATACAGGGGCTTAAAGTGATCTCGCCAAGCGTCTTCACTAAGATTAGAGATGATGGCAGACTTCCCCTCGACCGACCCGACTCGCACAAGATTCCAGAATGAACTGAAATCTCTGGTTCCCAATGCCACTCGGATATTGTCCCACCTGGCGGCTTCCCACTCAGCCCTAGCCTCCTTAATCAAAGTTTTATACACCTCCCTCGCCGTTCTAATGCTAGAAATTGAGCCCGATTTGACCTCCCTGATCAAGCACCTCTTCGCGTAGCTACATGCTTTATTAAACCAGTTATCCCGCCTCTTTATCCCACCGCTCCTAACACACGAAGAATAGAAATAGCGGGCCATGGAGCCGAAAAGGTTGTTATGTATGTCTTGCAGCCCCTGGGAGTGGGGAGGGAGAGGTTCGCAAGCTGCGCCCAGGAGTTTGGAGACCTCTGTGAGAGAACTTACGAGTTGATATAATTCTGCCAGCCTCTCAGGCGCCAGTGCAATCCTCTCCCATCTAACTCTTCTCCCTCCCTCTGCTATGACTAGATTGCAGTCAGTAGCCGTCTCTTCACGTCCTTGATCATTGTGGCAACCAAGGGGAGCTAGCAGTTCTAATGACAGTAAATTGTGATCGCTGTCAACCCTTGGGATCACAGAAAAAGTTCTGAGACAAGCCCAAAACTCTACATTCACCAGTATGTAATCTATGGTAGAGCTTCCCCCAGTCTATTAAATGTGCTAGTTCCTGGAACATCTGGGACCAATCTACCATTAACGGCCCTTAGTGAATATAGGAAAACCAACTTGTTAATTGCAAGGGCCAGTGGAAGTAGGCGCTTTTCAGGGTACATGGTGCAGTCCGGAATGACACAACTTTCGTCCTCGTCCGAGGATATAGAGGGAATCCCCGAAAGTGGCTCAAAATGGCAATTGAGGTCTGCACCAATAATTTTATGAGCACCCGGGGGGAGAGATTGTAAGAGAGCCTCCAGTGCTTCCAAAGTTGATAGGCCGAGCTGGAGCGGATAAGGGCGCAGTTATATATTAAACACTGCCAGCATAGTCCCCTTATTAAAATTCAGTAGAACACAAAGAATGTCCGGGCAGTGAGAATCTACAACCTTTACCGTGCATCCCAGATGAACAGCAACCCAAATACATAGCCCCCCGTAGGTCTGCCCCTCAAGCCCTGAACTGCTGGGACATGGAAGGACGTGTATCCCTCCACAGCATCCAGGTCTCTTGGAAGAGACATAAATCATAGCACTCCATCAGCTCTCCCCACTCCGGATTTAGCAGCTTTCTCTCAAGTCCTGCTACATTCCAAGAGCCTATAAGTGGAAAGTGAGTTGAAGCAGGAACCGGGTGTTCCGCCAGTAGTAGAGGCTCGATAGGGCAGGCAGGTTTAGAATGTAAATGGTTACACTCTTCCTCTACAGAACTAAATAACACTTGATTAGGAGGGGGCGGAGGAATAATAAAATGTGTCCCTTCCAGACCAACTGTCTGACCAGAAGCACCCTTCACTCTGCTAGAATTCCCCCCACCTTCACACACTAAGTGGGGCAAATCAGATCCTACGGGGGAACAGATTGGTAGTGGTCAGTCTATATTGCTTAGGGCAGAGTATCTATTACCCACAGCAATGTTAAATTCGTAATCATAACCAGCAAGAAAGGGGCGAAATGGGTCAGACCCCCTAAAGCTGAAGGTTGTGAGTAGAAATACCCCAAGTGGACAGTGTTAATAGAGTTCGCGTGAGAAAACCCTCCATAGTGTAATACATGTTAGACAGCCCTTGGATCCCGAAAATTTACAATCACACAGTCACCACTAATATCCTTAGGTATCGTCCCCAACCAACTTACTCTACGTGCAAACATAATTTCTCCCTGCCCGACACCCGTTAAAGGTCTGTGCCTACTTAACCAGAAGATAACTTTGTTCTTCAATTCCGGAAAGGATTCCCTTGTATCGCATGGGAGGTTAGGGACGCCTGTGAGCACCACCACGAAGGGCGAGGCTTCCGGAGGAAGCTGGGGTAGGGGAAGAAATTTAGAAGAGCCCAGCATGTTGTTATTTCCTAGCGGGCCCTCTAAGAGCCCGGTTGGCTTTGGCAGCCCTGGTGGTTCCTGTACTTTGCATCCCGGGACAGATGGAGACATAGTGGGGCGACCAATGGGACCTGGGCCGTTAGTAGTTAGTGTGGGAATCGTGATCTTAGGGGGGATCAGTGCAGAGGTGGAGGGATTAGGTCAAAGACTGTTGCCCGGAGGATGATCCTTCTGAGCCGTGTTGGTGGGTCCTATAGCTACTGCCGAGATATTATTCCCCGACGCAGTGGCGGTCTGTGCTTTCCCTGGGCCTTTACTATTTATCAAAGAAACCAGTCTATCAATCTTAGAGGACAAGGATTTAAAGTGAGTATTGATGACCAGTTCCATGTGGGTCTGGAGATCGGACAAAAGGTCAGTAGTCCAGAGAGGGGGACCAGCGAAAACACGAGGACCGGGGTTAGGGTCACGGGAGCCCTGCTCGGAATCTTCGCAAGCAGGAGTAGGTACTCGTGCCTTAGTGGGTTTCCCCTTTTCCTTAGATTTTTTGGGTCTGGCACCACGCACGTGCTACTGGGGTGGAACCTGGGCGGGGGAAGAGGAAGATCGTGATTAAGCGCTCTCAACTACAAACTCTGGGTCAGACTCAATCTGAGCACCGGGTAGGTCTGAGAATGAGGGCATAAGGGAGGTCATAAAATCTGTAGGAAAAGCTGTGGCTACGGAGCAGTCTTCCAGAAGAGTGGAGAAAGGCATAGCAGGGGTAATCGGAAGGCGCCTTTCCGTATTTTCTATAGCGTTAGCCACAACCCCTATTGTTTTTTGAGCCGTTTTATCAATAGCCGTAAGGCTAGGTAGGGGTTGCGTAGAAGCCGCTAATAGCCGGGTCGTAGGGCGGTGAGCAGTCGGCTTATCTCCCTTGCCCATGCTGCTGCTCACAGCCACTTACAGCCAATTGGGGGGTAAAATAAAATACCTAAAATACAAGATTATACCAAGAGCAGGAAGACCATAAACTATACCAAAATGGCCCAAAAGAAATATTTAAACAACGAGTTTTGCTAATCACTTCGACTGCATATTATGAAGTAACATTAAAACGAGATACCGCTGTAAAGTTCACCCAAGATGTCTTTTGCAGAAAGGTTTAGAGGGATGGCCCAGCCCGGCCTCCTTCGGCCCCGGACTGCCACAGACGGTCCCGCCCTTGTCCCGGGCTGCTCCCGGGCACACTGCCGCGTAGCGGCACGGCAAAATGGCTAAATAGCACCCTTGATTAGATGGCGGGCCTCAGCGAGGTGGCCAGGTGTTACAGCGGCCCAAGTGCTCCTGGGACTTTGAGTCCTGCATGCGGGCCTCGATGTGTCCTCTCCGCTCAGGCTGCACACTCCAGCGTCAGGCAAAGAAAGCTAAGGGCTCCAAGGATCACTGGTGGCACAAGGGAAACAACAGCTCGCCCCAACTAGCAAAGCGGCACCCCTAATAGTAATCAAATAGGGAAATAAAGCATTGTAATCCTTAAGACAAACATGTTTTTAAGAAATAATACTAAAGTCATGTGATCTTGTTGAAAAGCTCGTAGGGTCAAAAAAGAGAATGCAAGACCTTGCAATATGACTAAAAACTATTTACTCGCAGCACCTCATGGCACAAAATTATCATGTCAAAACATCAATAAATATACATCAAAACATGTCCCCACACCAGACTTTCCAACACATACTCCAAGCTCATTCAATCACACACATACATCCACAAATAAACACGTTTCTCAAAAACAGTCCTCTGAATGATATAAGGAGTGGGAGGAAAAACACTGATCTCCGTGGTACAAGACCAGGGGATTCCAGTTAGATGAACATAAACTCCCACGTTCAAATAACGCCGACGCGCGTTTCAGTGCAAGGTATGATCAATGGGCGCACCTTCATCAGGGCTCTCACGTCAGGTGGGGGAAGGACAACAAAGTATGATAAATATACGTGACCAATCTGTTCAGAAAAAGAAATAAAAATTTTTTTTTTTCACAACCAATTTTATTGAGCAAAAGAGTATCAAGAATGTGGCATCTTCACACACCAAGATCACCACATCAGTATCAATGTAATGGTGACATACATAGTATTCACGAAGCAAGTATCAATAAAGCTCAGCTTTAAAAATGCCCTAACAACCCATCCCAACCCCAACTACACCCCCACCCGTACCCACCATCCCCCCCCCCCCCCGCCACACATGTACAGAAGCAACACAAAGACGATTCACATAGAGGAAGCAGGTATAGTGCAACCTGGGTTTTGCCATTGGGGCCAGAAAAGTCACTGCGATCAAATGTCCTCCTCCTGCTCTGCCGGGGGTTCCAAGGACAGGCCACGGTAGTCGGCCCACCGCTTCCAGATCTTGAAGTGTTTGCGTGGGCAGCCCCGCGCCTCAAAGACCGGTTTCTCAAGACCCATAAAGTAGTCCAGCCCAGCCTTCCACGCAGACAGGGGGGGGGCCCTCACAGATTTCCAGGCCCGAGCCAAGTCACGCTTAGCAACCACCAGGCCCAGGAGCAACAGGTGACGTTTATATATGTTGCCCCCAACCCCTTCCATGATGTGCAGCAGGCCTAGCCGGTGGGTTCGAGGAAGATCCCAGCCCAGGACCTCAGCCAGGCAATTCCATACGCCCCTCCAGAATCCAGCCAGGCGACCACACGACCACACCGTATGCAACAGGGAGCCAGGCAATTCCCCACAGCGCAGGCACTCCGGTGACGCAATCAAACCAGCCTTCCACAGTTGTTCACGTGTATAATAGGCACGATGCAGGTATTTGAATTGTATCAGGCGGAGCCGAACCGCGATAGCGGTGCCGCGCGGGGACTCCAGCGCCTCCCTCCAGTCGTCCTCATCCAAGGCGCCCACCTCTACCTCCCATGCTTCCCGAAGGGAGCTGAGAGTGGATGAGCAGTGAGTAACAAGGGACTGATAAATCCTAGAGACCTTCTTGTCTCCCAAGTCTCCCATAAACACTTTCGCCTCAATCGGGCTGAACTCCGGCAGGGAGTCGAGGCCGGCAATGCTTGGGGCGAGGGCATGTCTCAGCTGTAAGTAACGGAAGAACTGGGACTGAGGCATCTGGAACTCCACTCGGAGTTCCTCAAAGGACTTGAGGGTTGCGCCTGACATGACTTGGCCCAGTTGTGTAATTCCAATAGCCTCCCAACCCTCGAACCCGGCCAGGGCCGCCAGTTCTGGGAGCAAACCGCTGTGCCACAGCGGCGTTTCAGCCGTTAATTTGCCCCACCAACCCATGCGGCGCAAAGACTGCCGCCACACTGCAAAGACCACTTTTGTCACCGACGGCAACCCACGGCGTATACGGGCCGAGTAAAGAACGGTGTGGAGCGTACGGTCACCCATGAGATGTCTCTCCAGGGCATAGGCCGGGTCACTCCTGTCCCCGTACCACCATTCATTGAGGACAAGAAGATGTGACGCCTGGTAGTAGGAGAGGAGGTCGGATGTGGCCAAACCACCACAGTAAGTGGACAGAAAGCACGTCCTCGGGGCCACCCTGGCTGCTCCGCCATCCCACAGGAAGCGGCTCAGCACAGAGTTCACATGACGGAACCACTCCATGCCAATAGGGTGCGGGAAATGTTGAAGTTGGTACAACAGTCTCGGCAGCGCCACCATCTTAAAGATGGCCGACCTCCCAAAGATTGTAAGGGGCATTCTGGACCATGTTTTAACATCAGCCTGGACCCGTTCCCACACCGGCAAGACACTGCGTGTCCAGGCCACGGCTCGCGAAGTCGAGAGGAAAACACCCAAATATTTCAGGCCGACCGTCGCCACGCGCAGGTCGGCGGTCCAAGGGTCGGCAACCACTCCGCCACGTAAAACCCACAGGGTCGACTTAGACAGGTTAAGGCGGAGCCCTGAGACTTCGCCAAACCCCCGCATGATCTCCAAAACTCGAGGGCCCGAGCGCCGCAGGTCGGTAAGGAACAGGAGGACGTCGTCTGCGTAAAGTGCAATCCTATCCGTAAGGGTATCGTTCCAGACAAAGCCACGCAGATGGGCATCCATTCGTATCCGCGACGCCAGGGGCTCCATGGCCAGGGCAAACAGATAGGGGGACAGCGGGCAGCCCTGCCGAGTACCGCGGCCGATTTGGAAGCGCCCTGAGACCGCACCGGCTACACGGACCGACGCCGTAACATTGGTATATAGGAGACGGATATAGGACAAGAAAACAGGCCCTAGATTGAGGTTGGGTCAACAAGGTGAACAAATACGCCCAACTCACCGAGTCAAAGGCCCGGTCCATGTCCGCGAGGAGGAGTGCGGCCTGTTCATCCCTAGCACCCATGGCGTCGATCGCTGCCTGCGCCCGCCGGATATTATGTCGGGTGGCCCTGTGCGGCATGAACCCGGCCTGGTCAGGGTGGACCAGGTCGGCGATGTGGGGCAGAAGGCGGTTCGCCAGGGCTTTCGCCAAGATCTTGGCCTCGATATTGAGGAGGGAGATTGGCCTGTAAGAGTCGTGGCGGTCCGGCGCCCTGCCAGGCTTCAAAAAGACCACAATCTCAGCATGACGCCAGTCAGGTGGCAGCTCGCCTCTAGACCGCGCTGCCTCTAGGGCATTGCGAAAGTGGGGTCCCAGCTGAACATGAAACTTTTTATAAAATTCGGCAGGATAACCGCTAGGGCCGGGCGCCTTCCCAGTATTCAATTGGCCAAGGGCCTCCCCAAGTTCCTCGGACGTAAGCGGGGCCTTCAAGGCCGTTCTAGTCTCCTCCGGGACTGCCTGCGGGAGTAGGTCATCCAAGTATGAGGCAATCTCGCCCTCCACCAGTGGGTCACGAGGAGCGTATTGTGCCTCGTAGTAGCGGGCAAAGCTAGCCGCCAACCGATCCGGGTCGGTCATAACTGAGCCATCCCCCGCCGTAAGGCCGGGTAGCTCAAGGGGCTGGAAAGTCGCCTGGCAAAGCCTATGTAGCATGGTGCAGGACTTATCGCCCCACTGATACACCCTGCTGCGCGTGGCGAGCCACGCCTGCCGGGCCTCCTCGTACAGGACCGAGGAATATGTCTGCTGGGCCTGCAGGAGCTGTCGCACGACGCCCTCGTCACCCCCGAGTCGACCACGCTTCTCCAGCTCCTCCACGCGGGCCGCGGCAGTCACAATGGCCTCCCGACGCTCCCGCCGAGCGGCCGCACACCAAGCTATATCAATGCCCCGGATCGTGGGCTTCAGCGCCTCCCACACAACAATGGCATCGACACCCCCCACCAAGTTCTCGCGCCAGAAGTGATCGATCTCTTCGCGTAAGTGCGCCACATACTCCGGCCGCTGCAACTGCCAGGCGGACATACGCCAGCGAAAGGGTTGTCGTTTAGAGGGGAGGGTCAAGGTGGCTAGGACAGGGGAATGATCCGAGAGGCCCCTGGGGAGTATCGTGGCGTCCCTGACACGGTTCAGACAGGCACCCGGTACAAACAGATAATCGAGTCTCGAGAATGACCCATGCACCGCCGATACATACGTGAAGGCCTGCACTGCGGGATGAAAATGCCGCCACACATCGATCCAGCCCAGACTGCGCACAGTCGCACACAACCGGGTGGGGGCAGCCGCGGGGGGGGGGGGTCAGACACCACACGCGCTCGCCGCTGGCGGTCCAGGCCCACATCCATGACTTCATTCCAATCACCCCCCACCACAGTCAGGACCTCGGGGATTTCGTCCCACAACGCAAACAGCCGCTCAGACAGTGCCCATTGCAGGGGGGGAGGGGCGTAAACACTTCCAAAGACCACCGGCTCGGAACCCAGTAGGCCCTTAACAAAAACAAACCTGCCCTGAGGGTCGATCCATTGCTTCTCATGAACATAGGCCACCCTACGATGTATCAATATGGCCACCCCCCGTGATCCCCTCGTAAAGCCAGCATGATAGACCTGGTGATAACCGAACCTCTGGAGGCTAAGGGCCTTGGAGCCCAGCATGTGCGTTTCCTGAAGCAGGAGTACATCCACCATCTCCCTCTTCCCCCACCGCAGCACAGCCCCACGCTTGATCTTATCCAGGATACCCCGCACATTCCATGTCACCACCCGCAGGGTCTTTGAAGGAGACACAATCGCAGCATCAGCCATTGTCAATATACAGTCCAAAATCTGGCCCTCCCTCCCACCCAGGTGCAACCCGCAAATCGACAAGAATCACAGCCTCCGACATGTGTGGACCCACCCCCCCAGCCCGCAAACTCAGCGCCCCCTTCCCAACCCAGAACCCCCCCAACAAGTGCAACACCAAAACACCCCCCCACACCCCACACCCACCACCCCAATACCTCAGAAAACATTGAAGTACCTGTCGCGGCATGGAGAGACCCGGGCCCAAAACAGAGGACCCTGGGCCCGCCATACCAATGGATCCCCACAACCCCACCATGACACACACTCACCACCCCCCCAACAACACTCACATCCGTGAGGGTCTGAGGCCCACATATGGTACCCTCCGAGCCACACTGCGTCCCCATGACAATAACTGAAGTCTTCACATGGGAACCGGCTGGCACATCAAGGACAAAGTGAAACAGTCTCACCAGCCAAAGCAGAGCAATTCAGTATGCAGCATACAAGTGCGTGTAGGCCCAACAATGTTCAGCTGCCCGCATCGGAGTGTTCCGAGTCCCTGGCACCACCCGATTGCGATGCACAGGCGGAAGCCGATCTTTTCTTGGAGCGAGACCTCCGATGGCGGCCCTTCTTGGTCTGGCGATCCGTCCGCTCCGGCGACGATCCCTGAGACCTGCCCGGGTCCAGCCCCGGCTGGGCATGGGGCCGGAGTCGCACCGCCTCATCGGTCCAGCGGAACACCTCCTCAGGCGAATCGAAGAAATGGGTCCGAGACTGATATATTACTCGCAGGCGAGCCGGATACAGGAGCGAGTATTGGAGCTTGAGGCCCCGAAGCTTAGCCTTAGCGTCCATGAAGGATTGCCTCTGCTGCTGCACCATCTTCGTGTAGTCCGGGAAAATCATGATGGTATGATTCTCGAAGGTGAGGGAGCCCTTGTTCCTCGCCTCCCGCAGGATAACATCCCGGTCATGATAGTTCAGCAGGCGAGCGATAACTGGCCGTGGGCGCTCACCCTCCGGTGGCCGCTGGGTCAGAGCCCTGTGGGCCCTCTCAATCACGAAGCACGTAGACAGTGCCCCTTCGGGGAGCCAGCTCTCCAGCCACCCGGTCAGGAACCGCTCCATGTTGTCCTTCTCGCACCGCTCTGGAAATCCAATGAAGCGGAGGTTGTTGCGCCGCGCGCGCCCTTCTGCATCTTCCACGCGGGCCGCCAGTGTCTTTTGGACGCTCTCCACCTCCGCTAGGCGCTTCTTCAGGCCACTAATGTCCGCCTCAGTCTCCGTGATACGGGTCTCGGCCCCAGCGATCCGCTCCACCGCGTTGCGAAGGTCCTGGCGCAGGAGCGTGACATCCGCCCCAACCGCTCCAATCTTGGCATCGAGCATGTCTCGGGATTGGGTGATGGCCGCCAGGATAGCTGCATTGTCCGGCCCGGGGCCGCCGCTGCCACCGGCCGCCCCGGCGCCACCACTCGGCCCGGTGAATTTATCGATGGGGCCATGTTTAGGCGGGCCACCTCCTCTGTCCCTGGTCATGGCAAGCGCTGGGCAGGGCGGACACCACCTTCGAACCTTCGGGCACTGTCACAAATCCTGAGCGGGGCGGCCCAGATGAGGCCCCAGGGAGGGATGCGGGCCGGCCGCCGCGATCGGATGTCGCGAAAATCGAGGTCCCGGCGTCACCCCGGCAGAACAGGCCGCACCCACACTCGTCCCCACAAGCAGCCGTCCAGGGTATAACAGGAAGAATCTGCGGGTCCGCAGTCTGTGGGCAGCCGTATCCAGCGGGCCGAGCCAGGGGAGGCGGATCGGATGCCCCTACCGGCCACTAGTCCATCCCCGGCCGCCTCTGGGCACAAGGAACCCTGTCTCCAGACTGTTGCGGGGCCACGCCTCACCGCCACCGGCCGTTGGTCGTTCAGGGGGTGAGCCGATGGGTAGGAGCTGTTGGCACCGTCCCGATCTCCAGGCGATCGCGGTCGAAGAGATGAGCCAAGGGCGGCGTAGCGGATGCCACCCGCACCCGCCAGGTCGCAGCTGCCACCAGGCGTCGCGAAACTCGAGGACCCCGGTCTCCGGCCGGCCACCAGGCCGCACTCCGCCGCCGCCTCCCTTCGATCACAGGAAGGGAGGAATTGCAGGATCAACACACCAAAGTAGACAGGAGACTTCACTAGATCGAAAGCAATCACTGGGCACCAACAGTGGGCTCGGGGGTCAGGATAAATGATCGAATTAAGTCCGGGCCGGCGGGAGCTCTACAAGGCTGCGACCGCCATCTTCGCCCGCCAAGCCACGCCCCCAAGAAATAACATTTTTAGATTCAACAGTCCGACATATGTCCGATTCAATTACAATATAGGACTAATTCACACTCTAGATATATTCATTTAATCTAATTTCAGTTCATGTGTATTTTCATAAGTTAGTAGATCGTACATAATTATATCTCACACTTTTAGAAACAAATCAAACATTCGGTGGTGAGCTCCAAAGTTGAAATAATAACAACAAAGATGTATTCAAGTTGTACCAGCAAAACAACGAATTTTTTCAAAATTTTTTTTTTATATGTATACAGAAATCCCTAGATCACAAACGTATCTAAACCACACATTTCATCGCATGCACACACATTTATTTTATATAATCAACACACCGTCACCAGGCTAAACCTGCGAGGATAGAGAATGCCGCTAACCAGGGCAATAGGATTAGTCTCTTATCATTTTTAGGCACAGCGGGGCTAGTTCGAGTAAGCACTCAAACATTCATAAATGACCCAAACCGTTTTTTTTTTAAACACAGTAAAGTTAGAAAACGGGTCCCCGTTTTACCTCGGCCGACAACAAAGAGTCTGCTAGAAATCCATTCAGGCCGTCGCTCGTCATTTACACCAGGGATGAAAATATACAGGATCTGCAGGTATTGACAGTGCACTCTCAAGTCCTAAACCGATTTTAAACAGAGGGGCAATTTCCGATTCCCCTTCGTTTCAACGAAATGTGTCTAAGTAAGGAATTGCACCAAAGTCAGTCTTACTTAATTTTCCATGCACATTTAGATGCATCAAAACCGAATAAACACATCTCATATAGGCTAAAATTTACCTGGTACAGGCAGGTGCGATTCCCACAGTGACGAGTCGGTCTTACATCAGTCTATTGGAGGCGCCTCTAAATACAAAAAGCATTAGGTTGAATCATGAGCCCCCATTTACCACAGTTACCGAAAAAAAAGTCTCTATCCGATCAGTTCACGGGCTAATTGTCGGGTGTGTTTATGCGTTTAATACATACCAGGAATTCGAGGGGCATAAGAAGTATTATAGATTACGAGCCCAATGCACGAGGGAGGTTCTTTGTGCCTTTTCGTCTCCAGTGGAATTCTTCCCACTCTGAAAAGGAGATACACAAGGGATATTAAGAGGCTATGTACGGACGGCCACAGTCAGAGATCTAACTAGAGTGCTCGATGTTTCAAGAAAGGTTAGTTTCCCTGCCGAGTGAGCTACTCGTTTAGAAAATAAGATGGAGCACAAGCGATAGGCCTCCCCCTGTTTCAGACCATGGGATCCTAATGGGACCAAGCAAATCTAATTCCCCCATTTCTCTTACCTTCAGTAGGGCGACGTGCGCCTCTAATTCCTCTCCTCGCCGATTGCAAACAAGACTGTCACTGGTTGCCAGCGGCTTAGCAACAGACTACCCTTGCGTCTTCCCACCTTAAATAAAGGAAAAAAGGTTACGCCTACAACTACAAGGCAGACACACCTGGTCTTCCCTTCAATCGTCACAGGGTCAATATTGCAAGACCCGGACTGGAGCCCAGTAATCCCTCCTGGCCACGGCTGATCACCCGCCGCCTCAATCGCGGAGAAACATGCTGCTTTAGGTCTAATATCGGAAGGCCTGGCTCGAATCACCAACGACGGTCCTGCTGTCCCTAACTCAATCAGATACAGGGAGAGATGGGTAATTCGAGTGTCGGGCAAGAGTTTAAATACAAATCGCACACCCCGCATAGATTAGATAGTGAGACACTGGATTAGATTTCTGAAATATTAAACGCATTAAAGTATGGACCAGGGGTTTCCAATAATAAACATCATACCCAATATCAGCGAGTCCATTCCCCCTGTGCGAAGTATCACAACAAGGGCTCGCGTACATAATTAAGTCAAAGCTTATTAGGTGGACATTCCAATTGTCCATAAGAAGACATATCAGGACCATTCCAGAAATATCTGGTATCAAATGTAGGGACCCTGCCACGAGTCACGTAGCAGTCTAGATGGAAATTCTGCAGGTTACCCAATAAAGCGAAGTGTATCTGGTAGGACCACACTTTAAAGAGAGTGCCGGATATGTGTACAGAGGTATTTAGAGTATGGCATTCTCCCAAGGACAAAAATCGATCAGGCCAGATTTTACCGCATCTAAAATAAAAATCCAAAAAACCTCTTTTCTTTCTCAACGCAGTCCCGCCTCTGCCTTTCACATCAACAAATCTGTTGAGTTGCCTGTATTCTTACCTCATCCAGACTCAGTGACAGAGCGGGCTCTTCACACAGATATCAACAGGGCATTACTATACTACATGGAAAGGACAAAGCCTTTTAGGAAAACCAAACCACTTTTTTGTTGCTTTTGGGCACCCACATAAAGGCAATCCCATATCAAAAGCGGGTATTGCACAGTGGTTTGTTAAGTGTATTCCAATATGTTACGTTAAAGCTAAACGCACATCAACAATTCCCCCTAGAGCACACTCAAACTAGGGGCTTCTATGGCATTTTTAGGGAATATACCCTTCGATGACTGTTGCAGAGCTGCTGCATTGTCTACACCCCACACATTCACAAAACACTATTGTGTGGATGTGTTAACAAGGCAACAAGTTAGTGTTGGCCATGCAGTTTTACAAACGCGATTTCAAACCACTGCAACAGCTACAGGTTAGCCACTGCTTTGGGATATAACTGCTGTATAGTCTTTGCTAAAGCATATGATCTACAGCTCATATGCCTCGAACTGAAAAGCTACTTACCCAGTATGCATCTGTTCTTGGCATGTAGAGCTGTAGAATCATATGCGCCCACCTGCCTCCCCGGGTACCGTTACCTGTTGCAGTACCATCTTACTTAGATACATTATACATAGACATCTCATTTACTACTCTTACTAACTCCATCATCACCCTTTACGGCAATACAATCTAAGGATGGAGGTGATGCCCATGCGCACGATCACCGAAAGGAGGAGTCACCTACCTTGTAACTGGAAAGACTTCTTTGAAGAAAAACAAAGTGCAAACATCCAGACCCAACACTAGATTGGTGATCTATGCTAAAGCATATGATTCTACAGCTCTATATGCCAAGAACAGATGCATACTAGGTAAGTATCATTTTCCTTTTTTATCACGATGTTGACATTTTTCAAAGCGAGAGCCCTTTTTTCCTATTTTTGGTGCTTTCAACCTACTATACACAAGTGCGTGTGTTTTTATCGGGCCAAGTGGGGGAACTCTGGGTGGTAGGAATTTTCTGTATTGCTGTGGATTCCGGAAGATTACATCACATAAGTGCAAGGAAAATTTGTGATTTTAGGCAACGCTTTTGAGGTATGCATGACATTGTGGGTAACAAAACAACATGGGATCCATGCGAAGCCACCACCCAAGACTCCCCAGTAAGAAGTGGGTTTGTAGGTTTCTTTAGGTGACCGTTGAGCCCGGGCCCATTTAACATCGCTATCCCCATTGCCAAATCAGTTTAGGTTTTTTGACAGGAAATGTTTGTTTCCACATTCCATTTTTGGGCTAATCCGGTTGTGAATGCTAGACCCACCCTTACAAGAATGGTTGTGTTTTTCACAGTACAAGTGTGGGAATTCTGGGAGGTAGGAATTGTATGGATCCCTGTGTATTTCCAAAGTGTACATCACAGAAATGTAAAGAAAATGCATGATTTTAGGCAGAGTTTGAGGTATACAGGGCATTGTGGGTAAGCGAATGTCGTGAGATCCACACAAGGCATACTATCCTGCATTCGTCCGATGTTTGTGTAGTTTTTTGAAATCTCAAGGTCTAGTCGTTTTCTTCAGGTTGCGGCCTACCCAAGCCCAAACAGCACTGCCATTCACCAAGCCAAATGGGATGATATAGGTGTTAAGCCACACTCTCCTGGCACAGAAAAAAGAGATGGCCCCATACTGTCGAGGACAAGACACAACAAGAACCAGACGTTTTTTTTCTGCCCTCAAACACTGCCAACTTACCATTCACACCACATTTGTCACACAGTCACTTTTAATCCAGTACCACAAAACTGTTCTTTGGGTGCAAATATTTGTTATATTATACTAAAAAACATTGATGGAATGTATGTACCCACAATGCAATGGTAATAATACAGAGCATCTGGTTAAAAACGATTTTTCTCTTCCAGGGGATCCTCATCAATAGTCATAAGCACTGAATATTCCCGCCCATGTGCGGGGACCCCGCAAATAATATAAAATTATATATATAAATCACATATAAATAGCTCCACATATATGTATGCACATATATAATTTTTTCTCACACCAATGCAGTCCCAAAACAGAGGCTAAACAATGTAAATACTCATACATACACTGTAATTAGCAAGGAAACAAAAAACACATTAGGTCAAATAGAACTTTGTGTTTTAATGAGCAAAACACTCATAAATCCTGAAATTTGCTAATAAATATACAGTGTTAGCCACAGGCTGCATTGAACAGCAATAGCATAGAAAATGAAACCATTTTCAACAAAAACTGGCACCGTGCCTTTAAGGCAGCCATGACCCCTGGCTTCCCATCATGCCTCAGGGGTGACAGTTAGGTCAGTTGTTCTTTCAGGCTCCTTCAGTCAGGACCCTGGTTCAACAGCTCCCTTTCTTTTTGACTTTCTGTCAAAAAATACTAGAGAATTTCTACAATTTTTCCTTTCACTCAACGTCTTTTGGGCATAGAGTGTTAGTGCTAGCTTTTTTTCATCTGAAAAAAGGAATTTTTCTGTCAAAAATGCCTTCTCTCTTTGACAACTGCCCTTCCTGTGGGAAGAAGGCCAAGACTGACACACATCCTGTGTGTATCCTCTCCCTCCCTGATTCTCATTCTGCGAGTTCTTGTGAACACTGCAAGAATTTATCAAAGAGAACTCTCAAGGATAGGGTGGGAATTCGTATTTATGGTCTCTCTGAGAGAGGTAAGGTCTCCTAAGAGGCAGGAAAAGCGCAGGACGTGATAGACGTCGAGAGAAGTCCCGACTTGCTCTCCTTCGGCGTCGGGATCGGCGTCGAAGAGGCCGTCGACGAAGACGATGAAGACTTCAGCGTCGAGAAGTAAGGTACCTCCGCTGCAGTCTACGGGGCGTGCATCGTCGAGAGAAAGGTCTCCATTGGAGCATAGGAGCTCAACGTCGAGACAGCCGGCGTCGAAGCATCATCACCAATCTTCAACGTCGCGGCTGCCTCAGTCGATGGCAGGTCATCGGCGTTAGACGTCGAGGCACCCTCCGTCGGCGTCTGGCCAAGGACGCTCGACGTCGAGGCATCCTCCTTCGCCGTCACACCATCAACGGTCGACGTTGAGGAGATCCCCGTTGACGTCACCGCATCGATGGTCGACGTCAAAGCAGCCTCCGTCGACGCCTGGTCAACGGCGTTTAACGTTGAGAGGGTCCCTGTCATCACAGCAGCGTGGGTCGACGTCAAAAGATAAATCTTCAAGGCAAGTCTCTCCTCCAAGATCTCAGGGGAGGTCACCTTTGGGGCAGACTGCTCAGGAAAAGCGAGTCAGCCCTTGGATCAGGCTCATGCCCTCCCACCACAGCAGAGGTCCCCAAGATCGGCTTCAGCTGCGGAGGTGGAACATTCCTCAGTGCATACGAGTCCTCCGGCCAAGAGGAAAAGAGTATCTGATGGACGTACTTCCAGAAGTCGCACAAGGTCTAACTCCAGATGTAGAGGGGGATCTCCGGTGAGTTTGTCATCATCCTCTTCGAGCTCCCGGTCTCACTGTGGACGATCTTCAGATGTGATCTTCTACTCCTCCGATAGTGAGAGGTCCACACATTCTCCTGCTCGTTCGCAGCATGGGCAAGGGGATTTGCCTCCTCCGGCACGTTCTCCAGTGAGAGAGTGCACCCAGAAGTCTCCTTCCATCAGGCTGTCACCAAGATGGTGTAGGCCTCTGCATCACTGGGCTCCAGACAAGGAGCCAGCAGCCAGGTTGCAAGCTCATCGGGATCAACAAGTCTCCCGACCCAGGGAGAGATCACGCTCCTGAGTGCGCTCCAGTAGGCGGAGATCCAGGTCTAGGAGACGGGCTCGCAGATTCCAGACTACTTCTTCATCTACGACCCGTTCTCACAGGGATTATTCTCCGACTCTGGCAGACAGTCCTCCATCAAGAGTATCCCCTATAGACTATATTTTCACCTTTCAAGACATTGTGGGCAGGGGTGTTTTGAAACTGGGAGTGCCCATGACTACTCCACAGGTCAAGACTTCTGTGATTTTTGAAACCTTGCATCACAGAACGGCGCCCAAGCCACTGCTGCCATTGGTACCTGGAATCATAGATCCAGTGAATGAGGTCTTCCTTACTCCAGCGACTATAAAGGCCGCCCCAGCAAGGATTCTTAAAGTATCGCTCGCCAGAGGAGGATCCACTCTTCCCCAGGTCTGACCCACCACCAGACTCTGTGATCATTGCGGCGGCGAAGAAATCCAGTGCTGTAGTTTCCTCATCCACAGTGCCTCCGGATAAGGAAAACAAAATACAAGATTCGTGGGGGAGAAGAGTCTGCAACACCTCAGCCTCTTTTCTCAAGGTCTGTAATGCGGAAGCCCTTCTGGGGAGGTATGACAGATCCCTGTGGGATTCTCTTCAAAGGTTCATTGAGAAGCTCCCTCAAGAGGACCGTAAAGATTTGGAGGAGATGCTTTTGGAGGGCAGCCAGGTCTCCAATCAGATCATAAGCGCCGCGGCGGATGGAGCTACCCTTGCAGCGCATGGCTATGCGCATGGAGTGATGGCGAGAAGGTAGTCATGGTTGCGCTTGACAGCCTTGAAACCTGAGGCTCAGGCTAGGATTGTGAACTTGCCTTTTTCAGGTACATCATTGTTTAGGGCAAGCACGGATGAGGAAATGCAATGCAATGCATGAAGTAAGAGTTGGACACTCTTAAGGCCGTGGGACTTGAAAAGAAGAAGGAATTTCGGAGGAAGTACTGCTCCTACAACAAGGGCCCTTCCAAGTAGAGGGTTCAAACCCCTCAATGGCAGAAGGATCAGGACCAACAGGGGCAACAGAAGTCCCAGTTCAGAGGCAAGCTAAATTCCAGAGGAGTTGGAAATCAACGCCAGGGCAATAATTCCAAAAAGTCCCAGCAGAAGCAATGAGTTCTTCCTTCCCCCAGCGCTGTTGACCACTCCAGTGGGAGAAAGCATTGCGCATCATGTGTCAGAGTGGGAAAGCATTACTCAGGACAGATGGGTGTTGACTACACTTCGGAATGGGTACTGTCTTCGTTTCAAACACCTGCCTCCACCCGTCCCCCCAAGGCGAACCTTAAGTCATCAGCTCATTCTTTTGAAAAGTAGCGATACTTCTCGCAAAATCAGCCATCGAGAGGGTTCCAATCGCTCAGAGGGGGAAGGGAGTGTTCTCTCGATATTTCTTGGTCAGAAAAAAGGGACAAAAGGCAGAATTCAGGCCCATTCTGGACTTGAGAACGCTCAACCTGCACATCAAAAAAGAAAAGTTTTGCATGTTGACACTTCACCAAATATATCCGAATCTCAGGAAGGGATATTGGATGTGTTCGATGGACCTCCAAGATGCCTACTTCCATGTCCCAGTGCACCTCAAACACAGAAGATTCCTGCGGTTCCAAGTGGGGACCTCTAATTCAAGGTCCTGCCTTTCGGGTTGCAGTCAGCTCCCCGGGTATTCACGAAGTGTGTTCCAGTAGTAGCGCCCGCTCTACGCCGAAGCGGAATCTTTGTGTACCCGTATCTGGACGACTGGCTAATGAAAGGTCCTTCCCCAGACGCTGTAAGGAACCAATTCCAAACCTGCATCCAGCTCTGTCACCGGTTGGGTTTACATGTCAATTTCATCAAATCAGTCTCACAACCCACCCAGAAGATTCACTTCCTAGGAGCTCTTCTAGGCTCTGAGGTAGGAAAAGTTTTTCCTTCGGAGGAGAGACAGTGTTCTATAACCCAAAAGTGTCAGCTGGTACTTCGCCACAAGTTACAGAAAGTGCGAAAGATTGCCTCCCTGCTAGGTTCGATGGCTTCATGCATCTTTCTAGTCCCGAATGCCAGGCTGCAGATGCGTCCTCTTCAGCAGGATCTGACGGACAAGTGGGACCAACAGTCAGCTCACTGGGACGATCTGATTACTCTGTCAGAAACAGCTCGAGCTTCCATTCCATGGTGGACAAAGAACCAAAACATGCAGGTGGGAATTCTGTTCCATCAACCTCCTCCTGCTCAGACCTTGATCACCGAGGCTTCTCTTCAAGGCTGGGGGGCATACATGGGTCACCTCCAAATGCAAGGTTTGTGGTCTCCCAAAGAAAGTACGTATCACATCAACATGCTGGAGTTGAGAGCACTCCACCTGGTTCTCAAAGCGTTCCTCCCCTCGCTTCAGGAAACATCAATACTAGTACAAACGGACAACACCACCACAATGTACTATTTAAACGAGCAGGGGGAAAAGCGCTCACGGACTCTGTCAATGGAGGCCCAGCGCATCTGGCATTGGCTTCTGGCTCGCAAATTGTCGGTCACAGCGATCCACCTCCCAAGAGAACAGAATGTGAGGGCGGACGCACTGAGTCGGCATTTCGAAGATAGATGGGACTGGGTTCTAAACGACGAGGTGCTCGAAGGAATCTTCCAGTCTTGTGGGCGGCAGTACTTAGATCTGTTCGCGGACGACAAAAACACCAAATGCAAAGACTTCGCCTTGCGGTTTTACCGTCCAGGAACAGGAGGGAATGCCCTTTTGATAGACTGGTCAGGGGAATTTGTGTACGCCTTTCCACCACTTCCGCTGATCCCGAAGGTGGTGAGCAAGCTGACACACTCGTGCACAACAATGATCCTCATTGCTACCGACTGGCCGAGACAATGGTGGTACACGGACCTGCTTCATCTATCAGTGGCTCCTCACAAGAGACTGCCATGCAGGCCGGACCTGTTATCCAAAATGAACGGGAGGATTCATCATCCCAACCATCCGTCACTGAACTTGACAGCATGGCTCCTGAGGTCATACAATACGGCAATCTAGGATTGCCACAGGACTGCATGTCCATCCTGAAGGAAGCGAGACAACCTTCCACGAGACATTCTTATGCTTGTAAATCGAAGCGCTTCTGTCTGTGTTGCATGCAAAATGGTGGTCATCCTATTAAGGGTCAGGAGGAAGTTGTTCTTCCTTATTTGTTGTATCTGGCAAAAGCAGGTTAAAAGTTTAATTTTATTAAGGTGCATCTAGCCGCTATAACAGCGTATAGGCGGACACCGTCACAACCTTCTTTTTTCCAGTTACCAGCTGTAAAGGACTTCCTGCAAGGGTTGAAAGAAGTGTACCCTCCAGTGCGTCAGCCTTCTCCTCCCTGGGAGCTGAACCTGGTACTATCGAAGTTAATGGGTCCGCCTTTTGAACCCATTCATAAAGCTACCTTGTAACACCTTTCCTGGAAGGCCGCTTTTTTGGTAGCAATCACGTCCGCTAGTAGGGTGAGCGAGATCCAAGCTCTCTGTTCCAAGGAACCCTATACGGTGAATAGAGTGGTACTAAGGACACATCCCTCTTTTCTTCCTAAAGTGGTGTCAGACTTCCATGTCAATCAGACCATTTCTCTGCCCACTTTCTTTCCCAATCCCTCTTCTCCAGCTGAGAGGGCTTTGCACTCTTTGGACCTGAAAAGGGTTTTAAAATTCTATCTGGATAGGTCCAAGGCTATACGTCTTTCTGATAAACTGTTAACGATGGAGCGATCAGAACAGGTTATGCAGCCTCGAAACGGTCTATTTCGAGATGGATTGTTTCGTGTATCATGCTTGCTTACCAGTTGGCGCCGAAAACTCTCGGGTTTTCTCCCAGAGTGCATTCCACCAGGGGTAGAGCTGCGATGGCAGCTTTTCTCCAGAATGTGCCCATGTCTGAGATCTGTAGCGCGGCAACCTGCAAGTCCGTCCATACATTTACCAGACATTACTGTCTTGATTCTGACACTAGAGCACATACCCAGGCAGGCCTGGCCTCCCTGCGGAATCTGTTTAGCAGCTGAGTACTCTGCTGCTACAAATGTTTCGGTTGGGTCATATATGTCTCATTTACCTGCAGGTGGTGTTTGGGCTTGTTATTCTATTCAGTGCTTATGACTCTTGATGAGGATGCCCTGGAAGAGAAGGATACATTACTTACCTGTAATCCTAGTTCTCTTACAGGGGTATCCTCATCAGTCATAAGCAACCTACCCGCCTCCCCAGGTAAATGAGATTTTTTTGTCTGTTCTATGACTTGTAGTTGAGCCCTGACTTCAGGGTTATGCAAAGAACAACTGACCTAACTGTCACCCCTGAGGCATGATGGGAAGCCAGGGGTCATGGCTGCCTTAAAGGCACGGTGCCAGATTTTTTTGAAAATGGTTTCATTTTCTATGCTATTGCTGTTCAATGCAGCCTGTGGCTAACAATGTATATTTATTAGCAAATTTCAGGATTTATGAGTGTTTTGCTCATTAAAACACAAAGTTCAAGGGCTATTTGACCTAATGTGTTTTTTGTTTCCTTGCTAATTACAGTGTATGCACGGGTTTTTACATTGTTTAGCCTCTGTTTTGGGGCTGCATTGGTGTGAGAAAAAATGATATATGTGCATACATATATGTGGAGCTATTTATATGTGATTTACATGTATAATTTTATATTATTTCCAGGGTCCCCGCACGTGGGGGGGAATGTTCAGTGCTTATGACTTTGATGAGGATACACCTGGAAGAGAACTGGGATTACAGGTAAGTAACTTATCCTTGAAAGCCCAACACATTTAAAAATAGGAAAATGTCTTCACAATACGGCATAATTGATTTAGTGATATAAAAAGACCCCACAATAGACAAGGACCGGGAGAGACACAACACAAACTAATGTGTAAATATCAACCGGCTGATCCATTAGATCTGTGGTAGAAAGTCCGTTATACTTTATCTGAAATTTTGACTCCGCAATCCCAGATCACATAGATTCAGCATTCCAGATTACGTCGTAGCGTTTGTGTAAAAGACCTATAGTCACCACCTTCCTCAGGACTAACAATTCAATTCTTTCATGATACATGAAAAGTAAAAACTGTAAAAAAGAAAAAAATAATTACACGCAATGATTCAAATGCTCATAAATACAAATCATGCATTGTAACATAGCAGCGTACATACATGTATACAAGCAAGTACTGCTAGAGAAATTATTTGTGTTATACATCCATAAACCTAGCAACCCCTTCTTTTTAAGTTGTACCAACAAACACCCATCCCCTCTTTCACGTCAAAGCGTGCATCTCCTGCACATAAATCAAATTGTTGGGGCCACAGATGCCCCGTTATAAATGCTTATTTCCATTTATATTCACTTTTACACCATAGTTTATTCATATGCCCATACATCCATCTGCACCTCTCGAATATCCAAAGAATGTGACTCGCAATGCACGCTTTAAAAATATCCAATATTACATACTGCGCAGGGCATATCAAACGCTGGCGCGTCTCCAACACTACTTCCCCACCACACAGTTTCTATGTCCTAGATGCCAACCATCAAATGCAGACTTTCAACATATGTTCTGGACATGCCCTACAATACAAACATACTAGTCCACCATGCACAAAACGCTGAGGGAAAACACAGTCATGTCAGAAATGAACACCTAGGAAGCCTGCGCACTTGGAGGATTCCGACAACCGCAAGAAAAAGACCTAAACAGACATTCACGTGGTTGGAATCATCTGCCTAACTTCATCTCACCGTCCTGACATGTCATAGCTGTAAGAATGTTTCACGGCGATCTTTGCAAGAAAGAGAGAAGATTCACCTTCAGGGAACTGAAGAGAGGTGCAGCTATCAAACACAGCCTTCAAGTGGGATCTCAGCAAGGGCAAGGTCGTTCTTCCACCAGGGCTCTGAAGAGCATTTTTCTGGCCAAAAACTGTATTGGTCCCAGTCTATGTTGAGAGGATGGACGTTAATGCAAGGTACATTGCCAATTTGTTTGCCATCAAGAGCTGTCTTAGCATCGAAGAAGCATTGCTACTCGCTTTCGAGGCTGCCTCAGTCGATGGCGAAGGGGCATACGCCGTCAACTCACCAACTGCGTTAGTTGTCGAAGTTTCTCACCATCAAGAAGGTAGTGATTGGCCGTCAAGGGAGGTCAGCAATGAGGACGACACCGATTTCCAAATGTCCAAGTATGTCAACACTGAGGAGTTTTTCGACTTCAAGTAGAGCACAGGAAACGAGGAAAATAATATATTCCTCTCCAGATTATCAATATTCAAGAGCCACCACCAAAGCCTAGATCGCACTCTTGATCACGACACCACTCGTCATCATGGCCGCCATTGATCTAGGTGCTCTTCCACCTATTCACGAAATTTCATCGTCCCCATTGGTCTCACCTCAGAACATCAAGGTTGCAGTCTCATCAGTACCAAACTGATACTTCCTCCACTACTACAGGAAGATATTCCCCAACGTTGACAGACTCTCCCTTGCCTCGTGTTTCCCTAGTGGATGATATTACAACCATCCATGAGGTTCAAAGTGGATGAGTGGCCATGCTTAACATGCTGATGTCTGTTCGTACTCCTTCAACTCAGGTCATTTTCTAAATGCTACTTCAGCGTACAGCCTCAAGACCTTTGCTTCCACTGGTTCCCTGCCTCCTTGAACCTGCTATGGAACTCATTTTTATGTTTAAATTGTGTTTATTGCGCTGCACAATCAATCTGATATACCATCATGCTTTACAACTGGTTCGGCGTCAACATTCGGCCTACCCAGCGTCGGTACAGCTTTTAGGAACCAATCAAAACCACAGCAGTAAGGGATAGACATGCATAGTGAAGTGCGGTTCTCAGACTCCGGTATTTAGATCAGATGCGAAGAGAAGATCTCCTGAGTACCGTTGGCGGTGGCTCGGAGTCGCAGAATATTCAAACAAGGCTATGCTTATGTCTAAAGAGTCTGTGTCAATGCTTTATAGCAATGTCGGTGAAGTAAAACAACATTGAAACTTATATCCCCAACCCCACCTCCCCCCAACCTACCAACCCACCACCCCTGTTCCAGGTCCAATTGCCCTCCGCATTGTAATGATCATTCAGTTCGTGGGTCCTCCGAGGTCGTGTTGCGACAGTCGCAGCAGGCGTAGATATCTAGGACAAGTCACCTCCCTGAACTCCGTGGCCAAGAGCGCTAAGAAGGGTCGCCACAACTCTGGGTATTTGTCTCCCTCCCCTTTGGCAATTAGCGACAGTTTCTCAATTCCCAGGACGTTCCAAAGACGGTGCAACCAGCCCTGAAAGGTGGGGATGTGTGCGGTGCGCCAGTAAGTGAGAATGTTTTGTAACGCAGATCCCAGGGCTTTGGCGATCAATCTACCCCGGTGGGAGCGCAGTGGGTAGGTAATGGGGTTGGGTAAACCCAACAGCACATAAGCGGGGAATCTTGGAAGGGTGGTGTCTAAGTGTAGGTCTACCTCGTCTAGTACCTGCTTCCAGTAATCTTGTAGAAGAGAACAGTCCCAAAGAATGTGTACTAGTGTACCCTTCTCCCCACACCCCCGCCAGCAGAGTGTGTCTCGCGTGTGGTCCATCTCGTGGAGCTTTTCTGGGGTATAATACCAGTATGTGGCAATTTTAGTGAGGGTGTCCGTCAGGCCCATGTGATGAGCAGAATGACGGGCCCTATAGCAAATGCCCTCCCATTCCTTAATGCTGAGCACGCGCCCTAATTCCCTCTCCCATCTCGCTCTCCCTGCGTTGTGGACATGTGTGTACCTCCCCAACAACATACGATAAACATCTGATATTAATTTTCGGTCAGATTTCCTTGAAAGTAGCCAATACTCGTATTCGCTGAGTCTGCGATCTGCGCCGTCCCTTGTATGGGGGTTGAGTGCCCAATGGCGCACCTGGAGGTAACTGAGGTGCTCCTCCTCAGGCAAGCCGTATTCACGACGGAAGGCGTCAAATGGAATGGCCCCTCCCTCCGCGTAAATGTGGAAAAGAACCCTACATCCCGCCGGGCCCCATTTCGCAAATGCCGCCATGTCCAAACCAGGACCAAAGTCCGGGTTGGTCAGCAAGGGCGTCAGTGGGGATGGGAAGGACGTCAGTTCGTGTGCTGTGCTCACCTGGTCCCACACCTCCAAAGGCGTTCTCCAGATGAATGAAGCATAGAGATTAGGGGGTCGATGCCGCCGTCGCAGGAAAGGAACCTCCTGAAGGGTGCGGCCCGCCACTGCCTGGTCTTGGAAGAGCCAGTGCTTGTCGGACTCCCATGTTCGAGGCATGTGGGCTGCTGAATTCATATCTGTGCATAGATCGCCGCCTAGTGTTGGGTCCGGATGATTGCACATTGTTGTCCTGAAAGAGTCTTCGAAGTATCAAGAGATAGGTGGCTCCTCCCCTGGACTACAGTGCGCATGGGCATCGACTCCATCCCCAGATTGTTTTTTTCCGCCATTGGGTTCGGATGTCTTTGGTTCCCCTTGTCGGAATAGATAGAAAAACTTTCCTTGAGACCAAAAGGTCTTTAGTCTATACGTCGGTATTGTCTTGCGTTCGGCTTAACAGCTTCTAGTTCGGCTCCGAGCCGATTTCTGTACTTCCGCGTGCTCTCGGCGCGGAAGGTCTTGTCGACGCCCCTGACTCATCGACCATCCATCATGGAACGAAGTCCATTCAAGAGATGTCCGGTCTGTAACTCGAAGTACCCACACATCGACGTCCACCCGGTGTGCAACAAGTGTCTGTCGCCGGACCACGATGAGGCCAAGTGTATGGCCTGTTTGCGATTCAGGTCCAAGAAGACACTCAAGCTCCGACAAGCTGCGCGCCTGGAGGCCCAGGAATCTGCTCCGGCGCCTACGGACGTTTTCGATGCTGGGGATGTCGAGGAAGAATATATCCAGGACGTTTCGGAATCGAACCCCACGTCGGACGTCGAAGATGAATACGACGCTGATGCCGAGGTATTCAAAAGCGAAGAAGTCGTCGAGGAGGTAGGAGACAACGACGGGGCCCTCGGCCCATGGAGGATAGCTCTGACGAAGAGCTCCCTCAGACTGACTCTGGGGCCGTGCCTATCTATAAGGCCCAGGTCGAGGGATCGCCTTCGGGCCTTACCCAAGACCTCGATATGGGTTCCACGGCCCCGTCTTCGGGCCCGTCCACGGACATTGTTACCGAGCCACTCCCGGTCAAAACAAAACCGAAAGTGAAATCTACGGTCTCGACGCCAGATACTGCGCAGATGCAAGTATCGAAACCGAAAGTGCGCATTCCATTAGTCAGATCGAAAACTTCTGAGGCCTCGGCGCCGAAGAATCCAAAGATGGCTGTCAAGCCGAAAGGCCAAGTCAAGGGCGCCGAGCCAAAGGCTGCCGCACCGAAGACTAAGGTGAAGGTGTTCGACACCGGCGCGTCGGCGCTGAAGACGGTTGGCGCCGGCAAGGGCCCGGTCGACCCGAAGAAGGCTGTCGACGACCCAAAGAAAACTCTCGGCGACCCGAAAAAGCGACCCGATGACCCGAAGGTCCTCTCTGCCCCGCGTCCACACGACAAGGCCAAGGGTGCTGCGCCACGGGAGTCGACTCCGAAGGTGGCCTCAAAGTACTCCGCTGAACCGGCGCGTCCATCCGCCGCATTCACCAAGAAGGTCACGGACTCCCTGCAACGCATCAGGGACGGCACCGCGGCGGTCGAGCCGAAGGACCCTCCGCCTACCAAGCCTGTGGAGAAACCGGTTAAGGCGTCCACGCCGATCCTCTTTACCTTGCCGCCTAAGACGGCACCAAAGGCTTTCGCTCCTAGGCCGGGGGCCGGCGTGCCCGAGAAGGTCTCTTCGGCGCCGAAGGCGTCGTTGGTGGTCCAAGGCCCGCGACCTCGACAACCTTCGGAGGAGAAGCGTCAAAAACACTTCATCGACGCCGAAACGGGCAGGCTTTCCCTTCTGAAGCGGAAAATCACCCCAGAACCCCAACTGGAGTCTTACAAAATCCCTCTTAAGAAGAAGAGGGACTCTGCTTGCTCTCCTGCCTTGGTGGACCCCCTTTCACCACAAACTCATGAGGTCTCGCCCACTTACTCCGATGTGGACGCTGGTGAGGGCGATGAGGAGGATGAATGCAGTTATCCAGTCTACACAGACCCAGAGGATACAAATGAGCCCTGGTCAACTGGTGGTGACCCTGGGGATCCTCATTCAGGACAAGACCCTCAACTCTTTTCTGCTAAGACTTCACCTACTGAAGACTCTGCTGCTTTCAATGCCCTCATTGAACGGGCCGCTAACAATCACAATGTCCAGCTGCATGCTGACCCTGTGGATGTGGATTTCCTCTTTGACACCTTTTCTGTATCGGAAAAGACTGTGAAAACTCTGCCTATGCTAAAAGGTGTTTTGAAGCATGCTGCTGAGGTCTTCAAGGAACCTACCAGGGCAAGGGTGATCAACCCTAGGATTGACAAGAAATACAAAGCGGCACCTACTGATCCTACCTACATTAAAGGACAGTTGCCTCTGGACTCCCTGGTCGTCTCGAATGCCCAGAAGAGGGCCAATTCTCAGACTACGGGTGATGCTCCTCCCCCAGACAAAGAATCCAAGGTCTTTGAGGCTTCGGGGAAGAGGGTAGCAGCACAGGCAGCCAACATATGGCGCATCTCAAACACACAGGCGCTTCTGGCGCGTTATGACAGGGCACACTACGATACACTAGAGACCCTTTTGCAACACCTGCCTGATCAATACAAAGAAGGGGCTGAGATGCTAATCCAGGAGGGGAAGCTAATCTCCAACGCTTCCATTAAGTGCGCTCTGGACGCAGCCGACACCGCTGTGCGAGCTATTAACACCAGTGTTATGCTTCGGAGACATGCCTGGCTGAGAATCTCTGGTTTTAAGCCAGACATCCAAACCACCATCTTGAACCAAACGGTCAACCCAGATCACCTGTTTGTCCCACAGGTTGACACTACCCTAGAGAAAATGAAGAAGGACACTGACACTGCAAAATCCATGGGCGCCTTGCAGTCCCAACAGTTTCGGGGTGGGTCCTTTCGTCGCTCCAATACTAGAGGCACCTCAAGGGGTCAGCTTTCCCAGTCCGCGCAATTCTACAAGGGCAACACCCAGACTACTTATGCCAACAAGAGTCGAGGTGGATATCGCGGCAACAGCGCCGAAGGCAGAGGACGTGGCAACAACAGCTCCGGGTCCTCTACCGCTAGCAAACAGTGACGCCTTGTCACTGCCCCCCGACCACACGACACCGATCGGGGGGAGACTCCAGCAGTTCCTGCCCGTCTGGAAGTCCATCACCACGGACAAGTGGGTCAGAAAGCTTATCCAATTCGGTTATTGTCTGGAGTTAACATCCACTCCACCCAACATACCCCCAAGGCACCGTCCTATGTCGGACGAGCACTTGCACTTATTGCAGCAGGAGGTCAACGTCATGCTGCAAAAAGGGGCAATAGAGCTCGTGCCTATGCAGGAAAGAGGCACAGGGGTTTACTCCCTGTACTTCCTTATTCCAAAGGAGGACGGAGGAAGGTGATTACCTGACTATGGTTGCCCCCAACTTTTTGCCTGGTGTTTTGCTGGTTTTCCGACTTAGTTGGCCTGGGACCCTGCCAATCAGGACCCCAGGCCTACTGCTCTCTCTGTAAAATGGATTCCATGTACCTTAGGTACATATCCAATTGGTACTGGGCCACCTTATCAGACCCTGTAACTCAGGGCATAGGTGTACCCAGGGCCTACCAGGGGCTGCAGCATGTATTATGCCACCCCTGGCTGGCCATCTAAATCGGACACAACTGGCTGCACGACAGCTGGGGCAAGGTGGTGTAATCACCCTTTTCTTTAGATATAGTATACCTATATCTAACCCTAAAATGGACACACAGATTCCTATCAGTCACTCCTATGGCAGGCCTTGACAATCCTGAAGGCAGAGTGCTTGGAATCGTGTGAGATGGTGCTCTGGCATGAGCTGAGCCCGTTTGCAGCTTGCGGAACCAAGTCCTAATAGCTGTTCCATGATAACGCATACCATATACTCTTAAGTGCATTGTAATCCTCGCGGTTAAATGCCAACTCTGGTATCGCTTTATCAAAACATGTCGAGTAAGGTGTCATACGAATTGTAATACTAACCCCTCGCCAATTCTGGCGACGGGGTTAGCATTCCACCCTTCTAGAGGGACACGACATGTATGTAACTGTGAACACCGGTTAAAGTTAACTCAAGCCTCAGCATCACAAAATGGATGCTGCCACCACAGACACAAGTCTGACCCCCTGCAGCTGGGAGTCCTTCCAGCGAGGGGAGCTTGGACAAAGGGTTTCCTGTCAGGGGCGGTGCTAGCACCATCCCAGACAGGGTTTTGTGTATCCTGGGTAGGCAGGGCTTTACAGGAAGGTGACTGCAAGTGGCACCCCGGTGCTCACTACGCATCTGCCGGCTAGAACCAGTTCCAGGGGCACACCAGCCCCTGGCCTGGGGAAAGTCCGGCATGGGAGAGGGGTGTAACCAACCCCCTTCCTGGTCCCACCCCTAGGGCAGGACCTAGTTGCGTACCCACCCCTTTCTTTAGGATAAAGGCAGGAGCGGGGACCCTTCCAAATTAGATCATCTTTGATTCAAGATACTACTTTCTACGAAAGGAACTCTCGACTTCTTCTTAAGATTTCTCCCTTGTGGCTAAGGAGTAGTCACCCTGCACCCGCAGGCACCATCAATAACTCTGCGGTTTGCTGCACGTCCTTCCTCCGGAATCCGACTGACCAGCTCGACGAGACCCGGCTTCCCTGGCACCTCTGACCTCTACCTACTTCTACAGCTAAGCTGAGAACCGTAGGTGCGACGAGACCTCGAGGGACCGGCCATCATCAGAACTGCACGGCTTCTTTCCAGCACGATCGCCGAGGGATCCTCTGGTGAGTGCTTTGGGGTCCGAGAAGCCCCGACCCTGAGCAGCTCCAGCACCGAAGTCCAGCCCCCCAGCATCACGAGATCTGCGTGGGGCCCTTCTGCTTTTTGGCTGCTCACCGCGTTGTCTGACTACTAGCCCGCTGGCTTGTGGCCTTCCAGGCGACGACCGACGACATCACCACTGCTAGTCTGGTTGCTCCAGACTGGCCCTTGCTCCCTTCCAAAAGAGGAGCACCCCGGACCCTCCTGGTCCACTCCAGACGCCATTTTAGGTCCACCGCGTGGGCTTGAATTTGCCAAGACTTGTTGCCCCAATCCTGGGTCCAGCGACGTCGACAGCATCAACAATCGTGGGACAGCTCGCACCTCCATCCTGGTCGCCGACAACGCCTCCTGGTCCGTGAGACTGCAGAGCCCAGCGTCGCTCACTCACCTGGTCGAGGTGACTCCATCCGGTGCCATCCTGGTGCCCATCTGATCACTGGCTAGTGATTCAGGACTTGGACCCCTCTGCTTACAGGTGTCTTCCATCTTCGATCCAGGCTTGGATCCATCGAACAAACTTCACTGGTCGCCTGCCAGCAACTCCTTCTTTCAGGCTCCTGGTTCGTCAACGAAGGTTTCCGATGTCTTTTCAGACCTATGCAGCCGCAGCCCCTGGGCTAGGTAATTTCGGCATTTCGGTGCCCCAGCATAGCCTCACTATCCAAGGGTCCAGATCCACTTTCGTTTTCAACCTACCTAGTCTGGTTCGCCCGAGAACACTAACTTTGCTTTTACTAGCCTCCATAGACTTTGTCCCGCATCCCGCGTGAGAGTGCACACTCTGCACCCGAGTCATCTAGGCCTCCTACTAGTAATCTGAAGGTTCAGTAACATAGTTCTAGCGATTCCAAAGCCTATTAGTCCAGTACTTACCTGCTAGTAATTTCGCATTCCACTTTCATAGTATATGGTTTTTCGTGCCCCTCGGGCATTTGTGTAAATTGTGCAACTTAAAGTATTTTCGTAAGAGTTTTGTTGTGTGCTTAGTACCCTGTCCTCATAAAGAGTACAGGGCTGTTGTGATCTAAATAAATACACTGTTTATTTTCATAACACTTGTGTGGTGTCCTTTCACTTGGTGTTCAAGGGGTATATGTGATGGTATAACAGCTGGCTTAACACGCCCTCTAGAGTTTAGCCCGAAGACTGCTCTTGTCCATGCTACTAGGATAGCTGGTCTATCGGTTGACTTACAACCAATCACCATAAGGGTTGTTTGGGCTGATACATAGTGATCACTAGAATAGTGAACACTGAATATCAGGCCAACTTCTCACAGACGGGTCCCTCAGGCCCATCCTAGACCTCAGGCCCCTCAACTTCTACATCCTGTCGGAGCACTTCCATATGCTGACCCTGCAGCAAGTGCTCCCGCTGCTCCGGCAAGGGGACTTTCTCGCAACTTTAGACCTAAAGGATGCATACTTTCACATTCCACTACACCCTTCACACAGGAAATACCTCCGGTTCACCATCCAAAACCAGCACTACCAATTCAAGGTTTTGCCTTTCGGTGTCACCACGGCACCCAGGGTGTTCACAAAGTGCCTGGCGACGGTGGCGGCACATCTAAGGAGACAAAACATCCACGTCTACCCCTATCTGGACGACTGGCTCATCCAGGCAAAGTCAGCCCAGCAGTGTGCCGCCCACGTGTCCCACACCATTCACCTTCTGCACGATCTGGGATTCTCACTGAATTACCCAAAATCCCACCTCCAGCCCGCCTACATATGGCAGTATCTGGGTGCGACCATAGACACTCTGGCAGCCACAGCACAGCCGAATTCAGTGAGAATCAGCAGCATTCAATCGCTGATCCAAAAATTCAGACCTCAACACTCACTTCCAGCAAGAGTGTTCATGCAGTTGATAGGCATGATGGCCTCCTGCATCTCCATAGTCCCGCACGTGAGACTACATATGCGTCCGCTTCAGGAGTGCTTAGCACGTCAGTGGACTCAGGCTCTCACGGCCAGTTGAAAGACCTAGTGTTGGTGAGCGGTCGGGCATACAACTCTCTGCATTGGTGGAATCCACGAAACCTTTGCAAGGGCCGACTGTTCCAAGAGCCTGTGCCACAGATCATCCTGACGACGGATGCTTCTCTCCAGGGATGGGGAGCGCATGTACTCCAATACACTGTGCAGGGACTATGGACGCAACAGCAAAGGAAGATGCACATCAATGTTCTGGAACTGATGGCGATCTTCATGGGACTAAAAGCCTTCAAAGTACATCCGTGCAACAAGGTCGTGTTGATCCGGACGGACAACATGACGGCAATGTACTACATTCAAAAGCAGGGAGGAACACACTCTCCGCAGCTGTCTCATCTGGCTCCGAGCATGTGGAAGTGGGCCATTCAGAGGAACATCTTCCTCATGGCAGAGCACCTCCCGGGCAAGGACAATCAGATGGCGGACCTGCTCAGCAGGCACAGCCACCAAATGCACGAGTGGGAGATACATCCATCAGTTCTCCAACCGAAGGTGGGGTCACCAGAGATCGACCTCTTCGCCACAAGGGAGATGGCAAAATGCCAAAGCTTCGCCGCCAGGTTCCCACACCCACAGTCGCAGGGCAATGCGATATGGATGAACTGGTCAGGCAGATTTGCGTATGCTTTTCCCCCAGCACCTCTGATACCGCTGGTGGCACGCAAGCTCAGGCAGCACTCAATGACTCTCATCCTGGTTGCTCCGACGTGGGCTCGCCAACCATGGTACACCACGTTTCTAGAACTGTCCGTGGTACCGCATCAGAGGCTACATCTCGCACCCAGCCTTCTGACGCAGAGCCATGGCGACATTCAGCATCCAGATCCGCAACAGCTCAACCTGGCGATCTGGCTCCTGAGGTCCTAGAGTTTGGCTACCTGCACTTACCTTCCGACTGTATGGACATCATTCGGGAGGCGAGGAAGCCCACCACCAGAGCATGCTATGCGGCAAAATGGAAGCGGTTTGTCATTTATTGTGCAGACCACAACATTAACCCGCTGGATGCTTCTATTCAGAACATCATCAGTTACCTTTTCCATCTGTACAAGTGTAATCTGGCCTATGCTTCCATTCGCATTCATCTGTCTGCAATGGCCGCTTATCTCCAGAATAGGCAGCACCTCTCCCTCTTCAGGGTGCCTGCCATTAAATCTTTTCTGGAAGGGCTCACACGAGTCATTCCTCCACGGACTCCACCAGCTCCGGAGTGGAACCTCAATGTGGTCCTTACCAGGCTGATGGGTCCTCCCTTTGAACCACTGCATTCCTGCGAGATTCAGTTCTTGACGTGGAAAGTGGCTTTCCTCATAGCAATTACATCGCTACGGAGGGTTATTTAATTACAAGCCCTAACTATCCAAGAGCCATTTATTCAAATTCATTCCAACAGGGTAGTGCTTCGCACTAACCCTAAATTTCTTCCCAAGGTTGTGTCTCAATTCCATATCAACCAGACTATTGTATTACCTGTTTTCTTTCAAAATCCCGAGTCATTGGCGGAGCGGATGCTCCATACCCTTGACTTCAAAAGGGCCCTAATGTATTACATCGATAGGACCAAGGATTTTAGGAAAACTAAGCAACTCTTTGTCGCCTTTGCACCACACCACAAAGGTAACCCTATTTCCAAGGCTGGTATTGCTAGGTGGATCGTTAAATGTATCCAGATCTGCTATCTGAAAGCAAAACGCACTCTTACCATTCCACCAAGAGCCCACTCCACCAGAAAGTTGGGGGCCTCTATGGCATTCCTTGGAAACATTCCTTTGGAAGACATATGTAGAGCAGCCACATGGTCTACCACACACACATTTACTAAGCATTACTGTGTTGATGTGCACTCCAAACAGCAGGCAGCTATAGGGCAGGCTGTTCTCAAAACACTTTTCCAAACTGCTGCAGCTGGCACGGGCGGCCGCCGCTAATGGAGGGACTGCTATGTATTCTATGCACAGATATGAATTCAGCAGCCCACATGCCTCTAACCGAATATGCTACTTACCAGTATGCATCTGTTCTTGGCATGTAGGGCTGCTGACATTCATATCGCCCGCCCTCCTCCCCGGCGCCTGTAGCAGCTGCAGTATTCACATGTACTCATAGCATGGTCATCATTCACTGAGTTTCACTCCATCTTGGCCACAATGGCTAAAAACAATCTGGGGATGGAGTCGATGCCCATGCGCACTGTAGTCCAGGGGAGGAGCCACCTATCTCGTGATACTTCGAAGACTCTTCCAGGACAACAATGTGCAATCATCCGGACCCAACACTAGGCGGCGATCTATGCACAGATATGAATGTCAGCAGCCCTACATGCCAAGAACAGATGCATACTGGTAAGTAGCATATTCGTTACTCCACTAGCGTGCGTAGCTGCGCCGCTTGGTAATATAACAACAAGTCTCGGAGGCCTAGTCCCCCGTGCTCAGGAGGCAGCATCGCCAAGCGAAGTATCATTCGTGGGCGTCGCCCATTCCATATAAAGTGTGCTAATTCAGCTTGGGTCTGACGGATCCAGCCCTCCGGGGGTCTCATAGGGATGGCACGGAACACATAGAGGACCTGCGGTAGGATTGTAATTTTGAATTCCGCTACTTTGCCTGGCCACGATAGTGGAAGGTGTCTCCATCTGCCCAGTTCCGACCGGATCGTTTGCTGGAATCTCGCGTAGTTAAGGTGGACCGTGTCCTGCAGAGTAGCTGCTAACTGAATACCCAGATAGGGGACAGCCTCAGACGCCCACGGGAAGGGGAGGAGTCCCTGTAAGTGTGCCCTCGTGGACGCTTCCAGGGAGAGATCGAGTGCTACCGATTTGTTGAGGTTGACTTTGAAACCGGCCACCTCTGCGAAGGCCTTCATAATCGCAACACAGGCCGGGAGCGACTCGCGGGGGGAGGACAGTGACAGCAGAACATCGTCCGTGTACAGACTTATGGTATGTTCAAAAGCCCCCATTTTAATTCCGTGAATTCCTGGGGCGAGTCTCACCGCTTGTGCCAGGGGCTCCATATAAAGGGCAAATAACAGGGGAGAAAGTGGACATCCCTGCCTCGTGCCCCGCTCTATCGAGAAGCGGGCGAGGAGCACCCATTGACACGAACCGTCGCCGAGGGCCTCGAGTAGCAGTTCAAGACCCAGGTGCGGAATCAATCCCCCATTCCGGCCCTTACCAAGACCTGCTCCAAATACGGCCAGTGGACACGGTTGAATGCTTTTTCCGCGTCAATCGAAAGCAGCATATATTCCCCTTTCGTACGCGTGGCCTTCTCTATAAGATGTAGTGCCCTTTTCGTGTTATCAACGGTTTGACGTTCCGAGATAAACCCCGCCTGATCTGGGACAATCAATCCTGGCATTAGCGGGCCGAGTCTCGCGGCGAGAATGCTTGTGTAGAGTTTCAGATCTATATTGAGTAGCGAGATGGGCCGATACGCCTCGCACCTCGAGTGGTCTTTACCCGGCTTAGGGATCACTGATATGGTGGCGTCCAGAAGGTCCTCCGATATCGCCCCCGGCTCCGAAAAGTAATTAAAGAGAGTGGTAAGCAGCGGCACCACTTGTGCACAGAACTTTTTATAAAACAGGGCCGTGAAGCCGTCAGGCCCCGGGGCCTTCCCCAGCTTAAGCCTGGAGATGGCCGAGATGACCTCTTCAGGTCTAATGTTGCAGTCCAAGGCCGCAGCCTGATCCGCAGTGAGCGATGGAAGTGAAGCAGAGTCGAGAAATGTTTCACCCCCTGCCTGATCCAGTGTCTCCCCTGCATATAGAGAGGTATAGAAATCGCTGAAGGCGGTTGCAATCTCACCATCCTAGGTAGCCAGGTTTCCCTCGGGCGTCCTAATTTCTTTCACTGTTTGACGCTGACGTTTCTCTCTAAGCGCCCGTCCCAACAGACGCCCGCACCTGTCTCCCCCGGTGTAATACATGTGGTGGACCCTCAGTGCTGCGAACTCCGCTCTGTCCTGGTCTAGTGCACTCAATTGTTTTCTAACCAGAGTTAGTTGCCTCCAAATCCTCGGGGCGCATGTCCTTTGGTGCATGCCCTCCAACTCCCTAACTTTCTGTGTCAGCTCTTCCCTTTTCTCCGCCCGCGCCCTGTTTTCCGCCGAGGATAAGGCTATGAATTCTCCTCTAAGCACCGCCTTTATCGCTGCCCAGTGTGTAGCCGGGGAAGTGTCAGAAGGGTTGTTATGTAGTAGGTATACTGTGATCGTGCTGATTATTTTCTCATGTGCTTCCTTGCTGTGTAGGAGCGTGTCCCTGAGGCGCCAGCACCGGGTGGGCCGCTGCACTGGTGGGAAAAGGAAGGTCGCCAGAAGGGGAGCATGGTCAGAAAGGGACGCCACACCTATCTCTACGTTGGATGTCAGTGCCTGTAGGGAGGTAGAGGCCAGGAAGTAATCCAGTCTGGCGTATGTGCGGTGCGCGCTCGAGAAGTATGAGTATGCTCTAGTGCCTGGATGAAAGCTGCGCCAGAGGTCCACTAAACCTAGCTCCCCTAGTCTCGCCAGTCCCCCCTCAGACTAGGACCCAGCCTGTTTGGAGCGCTGCGCTGACCTATCTAGTGTGGTGTCAAACACAAGGTTAAGGTCAACCCCATAAGTACATGTCTGTCTTCAGATGCCGCTACTACACTAAGCGCTTCATGAAAGAATTTTTCCTGTCCCTCATTAGGGGCATATACGGAGCAAACCGTGAACTCAGACCCCCCCCCCCCAGAGAGAAATGGTATGACAACAGCCTCCCCTTTATCTCCGCTCCCTTCCGTAGCACCCGTCCCCAAAACCTCTGTGCCACTAAGATCGCGACCCCAGCTTTCTTGTTCGGGGCGGATGAGAAGAAATGCTGCGGGAAATTGCGTGCTCTCATCCTCGCGCAATCTTTCTGTAGTAAATGCGTCTCCTGTAGGAGACAGATGTCAGCTTGTGCCTGTTCGAGGCAGGATAGCACTGCCCTCCGCTTGATGGGGTTGTTGAGCCCCCTTACATTTAGGGAGAGAATGCGTACTTCAGTGGGAGCCATGAGTCACCCTATTCTCCTCCCACTCCGTGCCTCCGTGTCGGCCCCGGATGCCTGCCACCCTGCTCCAACATGGCCCTCCCAGCATTCTGAGTCGTGTCCAATCGTGGCCTGCCACAGGGCCCCTGGAGTGCTCAACAGACTGTCGCATCGGACCCTCCCGGACCTGGAACCCCTCCCTCTCCATCCCGCAACATCGTACTACCTCACCCCTACCCCCGGCCCAGCCCCAACACCCTCTCCACCCCTCCTCCCCCCTCCCTTCCCAACATCCCTGAGTTAGAAACCAAAAGGCAACGTGCCAGAAAAGTACACCATTGTCCATCATCTCTCCCAGATGACTGGTCACACTGTTACACGGGGGAAAATGAAGCCCAATCACTCATTCGTCCCCCCCCGCCGACCCTCCAAAAGAACATTTGAGACCCCACATTTTGCAAGGTTCAAGGGCATCAACCGCCCGGCTGTTGTGATGATAGGTCCGTAGAGACCGCTTCCACTGCTGCCCTGTGACCACTTTCAATCTCAGTTTTGGGAGGCCTTCTGATGCGGCGCCGACTTGGCTGCTGGCGCCAGTGAGATGAGGATTCTCCCGAATTTCCTGTATGAGACGGCTGCTCTTCTTCCTCTGCCGGTAGCTCTATGTCCAGTACCTGACAAGCCTCCTTCAGGGAGCGAATTTGATAGAGTTTATTGTTCAGCTTAAATACAATCCTGAAGGGGTGTCCCCAACTATACGGTATAGACTGCTGTTGGAGGTGGCTCGTCACTGGTTTAAAGCAGCGACGTTTCTGCAGTGTGAGTGCGGAGAGGTCCTGGAAAAGCGCCGGGGTGTTACCACGAAAGGAGATGGGCTGCCTTTGCCTCGCTTTCTGAAGTATGTCCTCCTTGGTGCGGAAATCTTGAACACAGACCAGTATGTCCGCAGGGAAAGTTGACCCAGTACGTCGGGTTCCTGCCCGGTGTGCTCTGTCAATCGGGAGTACCATGTCCTCTGGCCGGTCCAGTATGTGATTGAAGAGCTCCCTAGTGAACTTGAATAGGTCTTTGTCCTCATCGGAGTACGCCACTCCCCGAATGCGTATGTTGTGTCGTCTGGAGCGATTCTCCAAATCTTCTAGGTGCGATTGTAAATCCACCTGTTGGTCATGGAGGCGTATAATGTCTTGTTGGAGAGCCTCTGTCTCTGTGTTTCCCGTCTATCTTGTTTGGCCTCTATTTCTGCCACCCGTTATCCAACACCGTCTAGTTCCGAGCGCACTGTCCGAATCTCCGCCGCAAACTCTTTCTTGAGAGTGTAGATGTCCTCCCGTAGGGATGTGAAGAGGGACTCGAGGAAGGCCTTTGTTATGAGTTCTGCGCCATCCGCCTCTGACGTGCTGTGTTCGGCGCCGGCACCAGAGGCCTCTTTGCCCGTCGTGGGCGAGTGGGTCTTCGCGAACATATCTTTCACAGTCCTGTCTTTACGGGCTTTCGTGACCTGTGACATGATAGCGGCTCTGTGGCGGGTTCACCTCTTGGGCGGAAACCGGGGCAGACGGTTGAGCGTGTATAGATCGCACCGGCCGGTATAGCACGTGTCGGCGGCCGCTTCTCCTCTCACGACAAGATGGCGCCCGGCTAGGCCCCTATCTCGTAGGGCTGCGGTGTTGCGAGCTGTCCTCCGCAGGTGGGCCCTACTAGCTCCCACAATTCCCCACCGCACCAGGCCGGGACCGCGTCTCCTATCGTGGGCTCAACTTCGGCTCCCCGGGAAGCGTGAACCGCTCAATAGCACGGGCAGCAACGTGGCACTCACCACTGCATCCAGCTCCCGGACAGGCCGCTACGGCCACCCCGTGCACGTGGCTGTCTCCGCTGCAGGCCCGCAGCAGCAACAGGCGCAAGTCCCGCCTGCCGCCTCACACAGCACTCCTGTGTGTGCTGGCCCCATTGTGGACGCACAACAGTGTGGGGGGCGCCTCAAATCGTGGGACCCTAGACCCTTGCGCCTCTTCAGTAGGGTCCCCTGTCAATATCCCCGGCCCCCGCTGTGTCCCAAGGTTAGTCCGCGTTCCGCATTCAGCGCGGGTCAGGGGAGCTCACCGCCTTGTCTGCCTCCCAACGCCCAGAGTCAGCCAGACGCCCCACCATGCTCCTCATGTGCTCCGTGGCGGCGGGTCTTCAGAAGCATTCGGTCCTGGAGACAACCGATGCCTCGCGCCCATGTAGGCGCGTGTCAGACCCGCCGGAGACTCACCAGGCGAGGCGGGGGAGTCGTGCACTGTCTCGAGCCTCCAGCTCGGCCGCGGCGTCTCAGGTTGGTCGCTCCTCCCCCAACTCCCGACCCGGGCGAAGGCCGCGGTGCACGCCGCTAGTCGGCCTGTCCCCCGGGTGGTCCCTTCTGGTCCGAGGCTGGTCAGCTGGCTCCCCACCGTGCCGGAACACCGGGCGGGCTCGTTGGGCTCGCTGAGTAGGGGCTCCGCGGTTCCGGAGCCCGTGCTGTGGAGGGCCGACGGCAGGAGCTCCGAGGAGTGCAACCGTCTACGCCGCCATCTTGGCCACGCCCCCCAGGAAAGCAGAACTCATTTTTATGCCAGCCATAGTGAAGACTGCTCCATCCATGCTTCAAAAGAATTACCGACCTTTAGATTAAGACCCTCTATTTCTCAGATTTGATCCTCCACCCGACTCTAAGATCATTTTGGCTGCTACAAAATAACATTCCTCCTCTCCATCAACGTCTTCTCCTCCAGATAACTAGAGCAGGAAACTGGATTCAGCAGGCAGCAAAGTCTGCAGCACCACAGTCACATCTATGAAGGGAGCCAGCACTACTTCTCTCTTGGACAGATACGACTGGTCCCTGTGATATTCCATACAGCATTTCGCTGGACATCTTCAGAGAGACGAGATGATTTCATGGAAATCGTCAATCAGGGTGCAGTAATCTTGAATTAACCCCTTCACTGCGGCGGCTATTCCGCCGCAGTGCTAAGGCGGCGGGGTGGAAATGCGGCGGGCGCATGCTTGTGACAGAACAGCTCCCTCACCAGCGTCGGTGGCGCTGTGCTTATGACGGAGCAGTTCCGTCATGGCCCCGCCCACTCAATAGAACGCTCAGCGCAGGCGCGGAATTCGCGCTGCGCAGGAGCGTCGGGCGGGCCATGACGGAACCGCTCCGTCATCAGCACAGCGCCACCGCGGCTGATGACAGAGCGGTACCGTCATCAGCAGGGGAGGGGTTAAATCATTAGTGCTGCAGCTGATACATCATTACTAGGTGTTCATGCCTACTTTCACTGGGTGACTTTAAGAAGACATGCTTGGTTCCGGTTGACATCTCTCAACCTGGAGGCGCAACATCACATTCAGAACTTGCCATTCTCAGGCCATATACTCTTTGGATGCCATGCAGACAATGAGATAGCAAGAATGAAATCTGCAATGCATACTGTAAAAGATGTGGGTCTTAAAAACCCAAAAGATCAATGAAAATCATTCTGACCCTACCAACCTCGGTTCTTTCCACAGTTGGTTAAAACCCCTCAATGGATCACAGGTAGATCTCGACAGCAACATCAAAGATCGTACCAAACACAGCAAAAACAAACCCGATCCCTCCCGTACAACCAAACAGGGATTCAACTAACATTTCCCCGATAACATAATACCTGACAGGGGAAGACTACAAAAATGTTTTCCACAATGGGTAACCATCACATCACATCAGTTCAATAGATTTTCGATGTTATCCACCATGGTTATTGTCTGGAGCTCACCTCCACTCCTTCGAACATACCACCTCATTATTCACAGGTTGTCCACACAACATGAAAACCTGTTAAAAAAAAAAAAGGGACTCCAGCTCTATTAAAAAAAGGAGAAATAGAATTAATACCAATACAACAACCGGGCAAGAGTTTACTCCCTTTACTTTCTAATTCCTAAAAATGGCAGAACTTTAAGACCCATAATAGATCTCAGACTTCTGATCTGGTATATCCTATCAGAACAGTTTCATATGGTCACTCTTCAAGATATAATTCCACTTCTCCAAAACGGAGACTTCATGACAGCATTGGGTCTAAAGGATGCATATTTCTATATCCCAATTCACAAAAAAGAATGACAGAGCGCACACCAATTGTTTCTTTGCTTCCTCAGTTTTGAAATTTTACATGTTATAGGCGTGCAGGCCCAGTTCCGTGGACTGCCAACACACGTGTCTGAATATTCTCCAAAGGATATGGGGCAACATTGTACCCCATTCCGGACGCACAGCCTTGAATTTATGCATATCAAAGATGCACACATTGTTCCAATTTTGCCAAAAATATGTTTTATTTTCATTTCATCCATTTCTTGTTAAGCTTTAAACTTTTTTCGTCCAGTCACACAGCGGACGCATATGTTTGCACAATCCTTAATGCTGTAGACATGCCGTTAGGCCTTACTCCAAAGCATGGCGTGTAACATAAGTCTTCATTAATGAAATGTTCTCAATACCCAATGCATTTCGGGCCCTTCAATTTGGCCCTTCTTCCGGGGTTTATCTACAAAATTCAAAACACGGTGGTTAGGCTGTGTTATTTCAATCAATCCTATTTGTTACATTATGCACGTAATACACACTAAAGCCAAACATTTTCATGCACTGGGAAAACCCCATAATCAAACGTTTTGCCCACTGAATTCCTAACTACAAGCTTGGTCTTTCCCATAACAGCTCTAAAATCCATTGAGCTCTTCCAATACATATGCTACACCACGTATTCCAAACATCCCGAAGCGGAGGGAGTGAAGTCGTCAGAAAGATTTTGAACTGGAGGGAAAACAGTCAGTTGAACGATCAAGGTACGGGCTGGTTTTGTAAACTAGCTTGCTTTATTTTCATGAGAGGGGAATGTTTGGGATACGTGGTGTAGCATATGTATTGGAGGAGCTCAATGGATTTTAGCGCTGTTATGGGAAAGACCAAGCTTGTAGTTAGGAATTCAGTGGGCAAAACGTTTGATTATGGGGTTTTCCCACTGCATGAAAATGTTTGGTTTTAGCGTGTATTACGTGCATAATGTAACAAATAGGATTGATTGAAAGAAATCAGCCTAACCACCGTGTTTTGAATTTTGTAGATAAACCCCTGACGAAGGGCTAAATTGAAGGGCCCGAAATGCATTGGGTATTGAGAACATTTCATTAATGAGGACTGATGTTACACGCCATGCTTTGGAGTAAGGCCTAACAGCATGTCTACAGCATTAAGGATTGTGCAAACATATGCGTCCGCTGTGTGACTGGACGAAGAAAGTTTAAAGCTTAACAAGAAATGGATGAAATAAAAATAAAAAGTATTTTTGGCAAAATTGGAACAATGTGTGCATCTTTGATATGCATACATTCATGGCGGTGCGTTCGGAATGGGTTACAATGTTTCCCCATACCCTTTAAAGTATATCCCAATTCACCCAGCACACTGGCAATATTTCAGATTTGCATTCATCAGACAGCACTTTCAATTCAAAGTGCTACAATTCAGGGTTACCACAGCCCAACAAACCCCGAACCCGAATATTTACCAAATGTCTGGCAGTTGTAGCAGATCATTTAAGAGGTCAAAATATGCACATTTTTCCATAGTTAGACGATTGGCTCATCAAAAGCAACACAAATTTAACTTTTACAAAGCATGCAAACGATCCATTTACTGCACAAACTAGGTTTTGCAATAAAGGCAGTAAAATTACGCCTACAACCACTACAGATACAGCTATACTTAAGAGCTATTTGAAGATGTCAGACAGGGGTTGCTTCCCAAATGCAGCCAGATTTCAAACTTTCAAAATTCTTGTGCCACTATTTCAAAATAAATATCTGTGAGGACAGTTCAGTTCTCCTAGGAAACATGGCTTCATGCTTAGCCATAGTACCTCATGCCAAACTAAATATGCACCCCTTACAACAATGGTAATTTGGAGGATCTAGTGTTGATCAGGTTTGCCAATCTCTGCAACGGTGGAACTCCAACAAGCTGGTACAAGTACAACGATTATACACCCACATCCACAAACAACCATAACAACCTACGCTTCGATGATAGGGTGGGGAGCACACTTACAGGCCTTAACTATGAAAGGGCATTGGACACACAGCCAATCCCTTCTACACATCGATCCCCTAGAACTCTTAGCAGTTCATCTAGTGATAACAGCATTCCTTCCTCATATAAATTAAGGTAGTTTTAATCAAGACAGACAACCTGACTACCTTGTATTAGCTGAAAAAGCAAGGGGGGGGGCAAATCGCCACAAATGTCTCTGCTAGCACATAAGAACTGGAAATTTGCTCCACAGCACAACATTCAGTTGCTTGCAGAATACATACCAGGAGTAGACAATCATCTGGCGGGTCTTCTCAGCAGAACACGCCAAAAAGTCCACGAGTGGCAAATAAATGTTCAAGTCCTACACTTATTCTTCCAACAGTGGGGACAACCAGACCTAGACCTATTTGCAACACTACAAAACGCAAAATTCAAAATCTTCGCCTCCAGGTCCTAACACCCACAATGTAAGGGCAATGCACTAAATCACAATTGGTTACAGATATTTTATAACGCTTTTCCACCTCTCCCCCTGCTTCCATTTGTCATTCGCAAATTAAAGCAGACATCCCTCAGACTAATACTGATTGCTGCAAAATGGGCAGACAACCATGGTATACAACAATGCTGGAGATGTCTGTAGTACCACATCAAATGTTACGCAACCGACAAAACTTTACGAAGAAAAAAGGATCCATACTGCATCCAAATCCTAGAACTCTAGATCTTGCAATTTGGCTCCTCAGGTCTTAGAATTCGGTTATCCAAACTTACCAAAAACAATGTATGGATATCCTAAAAAAAGACCTATGACCCACAACAAGGTGCATGCTATGCAGCAAAGTGGAAATGATTTGTTCATTACTGCCATTCAAAGGTCATTAATCCCATACACGTATCCCCTCAAAACATTATATGTTGCATGCTTCATTTAAAAAAATGTAGGCGCTGATACCTTCCGGTCTAGCCAGCGCTATATAAAACTCTTTAAAATGAAATCAATCAAAATAAATAAATAAATAAAACCAAAAAAATAGTTCCATTAAAATGCACCTTACATCACTAGCTGCATATCTTCAAAATCGAGAACATACTCCCCTGTTTAAAATTCTTGTAATTAAAGCTTTTCTACACATAAGTTATTCCACCTAGGGTACTACCTACAGAAATGTGGAATCTAAATATTGTGTTAATAAGGTTAATGAGGCCACTGTTTGAACCATTGCATACATGCCAATTGCAGTTTCTATCATGGAAACTCTCTTTTCTCATTGAAATGACCTCACTCGGAAGAGTAGGAAAAATTCAAGCATTAACTTTAGAAGTACCATTTTTTAAAGTACATAGGTATAAAGTTGTTATAAGACCTAACCCTAATTTTTTTATACCTAAAGTAATATCTCATTTTTACAAGGCACAATCCAAAGAATTACCTGTGTTCTTCCCTCAACTAGAATCAGTATCTGTAAGAGCTTTTGATACATTAGCTGTCAAGAGTACTAATGTACTATGCCGATAATACACAATCTCTCAGCAAAACACAAATATTTGTGTTTTCAAAACCACATAAAGTGAAAGCAATCTCTAAGTCGGGTATTTACACGTTGAATAGTAAAATGTATTCAAACATGTTATGCCAAAGCCTAACAAACACTCCCTATTCCACCAAGTGCCCACTCTACACGCAAAAAAAAGGGCTTCTATGGCATTTCAAGGGAATATTCCAATAGCCGACCTATGTTAATCAGCTACATGGACTAGATCACATACATTTACAAAGCATTATTGTGTAGATGTTATGGCGCGACGGCAAGCCAATGTTGGTCAAGCAGTACTTTGTACTCTATTTCAAACAAATGCACCATACACAAGTTAATCACTGCTTACAGGGAGATCTGCCATTTAGTCTATGCTAAGCATGTGTATCTACGGCCACACCTATTGTAATAGTTTAAAAACCTCTGTTTCAGCATCTCGGGGGTAGAACATTCTGATGTCGAGGGTCACAGTGACAAACTGACTGGTGAACTTAAAACATTGGTAACACAGACCGAGCCTGTGCTCTCTCTGGTTAGATGAAGGAGAGGTATGAAGGATTTTTGTTCAGTTCTAACAGATGAATGTACTTTAGTCTTTGATTAGCCCTCATTAAAATGTTAGCTGTATTATATTTTCTCCAGTATTAGGGGTGTCTTTCATAGATTCACATGCTTGAATATTCCCCGTCGTCGAAGTGGGAGTCCCACGGTAAATAAAATAGCAATAATGCTAATATATATACATATGTAATATCATAATAAATAATAAAACAGATAAAATATATACTGAAAAACCTCAACAAAGGTTCCTACATAGGAATGCATTAGAGAGAAAAAACTCATTTGCAACATATCAGTGTCATTATGTTAGTTCAAACTGCAGCCAATCAGGCTCAAGCACCCTCTAGAAACTTCTCCTCAGAAGCTCAAGCCCTCAGATTTTCTACCGCATGTCGTGTGAAGGGAGTCTCCCTGAGCTCTGCTCAGTTTTTCTTCATATCTACTCTTCTACTCAGTGTTTTCTCAAAATGTCAAGTAAGAAGTCTTTATTTAGACCTTGCTCTTCCTGTGGGAAACTGCGTTTGTTTGAGAAGGACCCCCACCAAAAGTGTATTTACTGCTTGTATCCAGAACACAAGGTGGCTGACTGTAAGTTCTGTAGAACTTTCCCTCCTAAAACCCTCAGAGACAGGGAGGGTCGTCTCCTTTTATGGCTGAAGCGCCTTCAAGATAAGGACGCAGTTTTATCAGACGCAGAAAGTTTCCAGTCAGGCCCTTCTTCTGTGGCTTCCAAGCGTGGCAGTGTTCAGGAGTTGCCATCTCCTTTTCTAAAGAAGAAAAAGCTGGCTTTGACTGTAGCTACAGTACCACCTACTGCTACTATGACTGCTGTGTCTACGCCCACGAGACCTGGCTCTCAGGCGTCTTTTCCAGCCTCTATAAGTGTGGTTACACTTATGACAGCGCGGTCGTCGACGGGCTCGTCGACGACCATTCCATCGACGAGATTGGCTACTGTGGCTTCGTCGACGACTACTGTCACAACGGCGTCGTCTGCGAAATTCTCGTCGACGGCTTTCACGTCTACGAAAGCCTCTACCTCTTCAGTCTCGTCGACGGTCCCTATTATATCGTCGACGAAGAAGCCAACGGCGACAAAGAAATCATCGTCGACGGTCCCGTCAACGTCTAATCTCCCGTCGACGTCTAAGCTCCCGTCGACGTCTAAGCTCCCGTCGACGGCTAAGCTCCCGTCGACGGCTAAGCTCCCGTCGACGTCGAAGACACCGTCAACGTCTAAGACACCGTCGACTTTGAAGACACCGTCGACGACCCAGTCGACGTCGAGAACACAGTCGGCGTCGAGGACCACGTCGACGGCGAAGTTTTCATTCAAGGATTCGACGACGATCCCGTCGACAAAAACAACGTCGACGGTAGTATCAAAGCCTCCTGTGTCGACGAATACATCCAAGACCTCGTCGTCGACGCAAGGGTCTACGTCAACATCTGTGTTGACGACAGCTTCAAGTTCTCTGTCCTTCGCCAATATGCCCTTAGTGCCATTGGACACTTCAGTCCCTGCAACGGAGTCTTCTATCAGCATTGTGGAGGATTCTACTCTCCAACTGCAAACACCCACTCTACAGCCACCTTCTCCGTTGTTCGTATCGGACCATGAGAAGGAATCCGTTCCAGATGAAACTGTTTATGGTGATGCTCAGAGTCCATCGGATTTAATAATCAAATGTCAGGACACTAGTTCTGAAGAAGATGAGGATGAGACTGTAGACCAGCATGAGGAACAATGCGTGCAGGTTCCTATGGCGGCTATTCCAGTGTCGCTATTTTCCAACCTTCAACATATGTTGGAGGATTATAATAGAAGATTTCCGCCTACCCCCCAGGGTACTCCGGGACATGTTACCTCTGACGCAGCAATGTCTTTTCAGCCTCAGCAAACACCTCCTAGGCAATCTGCTCCTTCAGAAAATCCGCGTGCAACTCTCCCTGCTAATTCACAGCAAGATGTGGATGATGAATCAGAGCCGGAAAGAGAGGAAGGTGAGGTTAATCAGGATACAGATGATGAACAAGATCCATATATGGCGGAATTCGATGACTATCGAGTTCAGACACCATCGCCACAACAGGGCGCTTCCAGTGATTCACCTCCGGTTGACATCGCTAGCTTCCATAAATTGATGGATAAAGCGGCGGACCGCTTCAAGTTACCTAGGGTGCAGCGAGACGAAGACTGTTTCCTTTATGATTTTAAGGACCAGCCTTATAAGCAAGTCCATACCATACCAATCATAGAATTTGTTTGGAAAGAGGGGCTAAAGATCATGCAGGCTCCTAACTCCTTGCCTGCTCAAATACCTCGATTAGAGAAGAAATATAAGGCCCCAATGGGCTCGCCTGCATGTTTACTCTCGCATCCTAAGCCAGACTCCGTAGTGACTCAGGCAGCGCAACGTCGTGCGCGCAACCCAGCAGCACCTATCACTTCCCCTCCCGATAGAGAGGGTCGACGTTTAGATGCAATTGGAAAGAAGTTTTCGTCCATGGCGTCTACTTCAGCCCGAGCCGCAAATGCTCTAGCCATTTTAGGTCGTTTCGACCGTCAAATGTGGTCAGACATTTCCGTGCTGCTTGCGCAACTTCCAGAAACATCCAAAGCGGAAGCGCTCCAGATCCTTCAGGATGGGCAAAGAGCTTCGGAAGAAATGATTGACTGTGCTGTGGACGTGGCAAGTACTGCCTTCCGTATTCTTGCCAGTGCTGCGGCGCTCCGACGCCAGGGATGGTTGAAATCCACGTCGTTCAGGCAAGAGGTCCAGTCAAAAATACTTGACATGCCATATGATGGTGAATCTTTGTTTGGTTCTCACATTGATGAATCATTGGAGACCATAAAGAAAGATACCGACACAGCAAAGTAGCTTGGGTCCTTACAGTTCAAAAAGCAGCCTTTTCGTGGAGCGCGTGGACGGGGCACCTCGTCCAATTATTCACGAGGAGGACAATCGCAGTACCGCCAGTACAATCAGGGAAACCAACGTTACTCAAATCAGCAATCTTCTCGTCAACAACACTCCAAGTCCTATAGAGTAAAGTCTAATTATAGAGGTTCCAACAACAACAACAAACGTCAATGACTTTCGAGTTCAGCAGAATGTTGGAGGGCGAATCTCGCAGTTTTACTCCCAGTGGTCTCAAATAACATCAGACCAATGGGTTTTGGACATTGTGCGCAAGGGTCACGCCTTGGAGTTCACAGAGATTCCTCCTCATTCTCCGCCTTCGGGTCCGCCACCTCTCCATCTAGAAGAACTACAACATCAAGTTCTACTTTTGTTAACAAAGGGTGCAGTCGAAGTGGTTCCTGTATCTCAGCGAGGGGAAGGTTTCTATTCAAGGTTTTTCCTCATTCTGAAGAAGACGGGGGAGTGGCGTCCTTTTATGGACTTGAGAGCTCTCAATCTATTCCTAAAGCAACAATCTTTCCGCATGTTGACGTTGTCGGAAGTCTTGCGACTTCTCTGCAGCGGAAATTTTTTGACGACAATAGACCTGCAAGACGCCTATTTCCATGTGCCAATTATCCATCGACCTCGGCAATACTTGAGGTTCTAGGTGGGTCACGTTCACTATCCGTTCAAAGTCCTACCTTTTGGCCTCCGATCAGCTCCTCGTGTTTTCACGAAGGTTCTGGCTCCGGTCATGGCTCATCTGCGTCTTCAGGGAGTCCAGATATTTCCTTACCTGGACGATTGTCTTCTAAAATCCCAATCCTCGCTCCAGTTGGCTCACGACACACGTTTGTGCCAAACCCTGTTCATGTCTCTAGGGTTGACCATCAATGTGGAAAAGTCACACTTCACACCTCTACGGAACAGGAATTTCCTCGGAGCTATCCTAGACACGGACGTGTCAAAAGCGTTCGTCTCCATCGAACGGCGACAGAAGATAGTTCGTCTGGTCTCAACCATCGGGTCAAAAAAGTCAGTTTCAGTGCGGATGTTAAAATCATTTCTGGGGATGGCATCATCTTTTATCGCACTGATCCCAAATTGCAGGTTACGTACCCTTCCTGTACAGGAGGAATTGGACCTGCAATGGCGACAAGTGTCAGGGTCGTTCAACGACCAGGTGACAGTCACACCCCGCATGAAGACCAGTCTGCTCTGGTGGGAACAACGAACCGATCTGGACAAAGGGGTTTCTTTCCTTGCCCAGCCTCCGGATATGACATTGACCACGGATGCGTCCATGGAAGGATGGGGTGCCCATCTCCTGGACCTTTCCATCAAGGGAAAATGGACGGCGATTCAGCGAACCTGGCATATCAACCGACTGGAGTTGCTGGCAATCTTCCTGGCGCTCAAAGCATTCTTGCCCGTGGTGCAAGGGGAATCGGTGCTGGTTCAAACAGACAACACCACCAGCATGCACTACATGAACAAACAGGGCGGCACGAAATCTCAGCCTCTGTCTCGTCTGGCTCAAAGAATTTGGGAATGGGCACTTCGTCACAACATTTCTTTGACGGCAGTCCATCTGCCGGGGGCATCCAACATACTGGCAGATTCCCTGAGCAGGTCTGCGTCATCCACTCACGAATGGGAGTTGCACCAACCAACTCTAGACCTGGTGTTCCGTCGATGGGGTCATCCCAAGATAGACCTCTTTGCAACCCCAGTGAATCGGAAGTGCCAGACTTCGCAAGTTGGCATCCTCATCCAGAATCCAGCGGCAATGCCCTACTCATGGATTGGAGCAGACTGTTTGCTTATGCGTTTCCACCGATCCCATTGGTGCCAAGAACGTTGTGGAAGATGCGCAGGCAACCCTGCCGCTTGATTCTAATCGCCCCACGTTGGCCCAGGCAGGCTTGGTTTTCGGAACTCCTTCTAATGTCACAATGCAAGCCCATTCATCTACATCCACGTTCGGACCTCCTGACGATGGACGGCGGGCAAATTTGCCATCCAGACCCGTCGACGCTTCAATTGTCGGCATGGAACCTGAATACGTTGAATTTGCCTCCTTAACTATGCCCCAAGAATGTAGACATTCTAGCGTCTGCTAGAGCTCCATCAACCATCAAAACATATAAGTTAGTGGAAGCGTTTCTGTCATTGGTGCGCTGCATCTAACATTCATCCAATTGATTCCACTCCGGAGCAACTTTTACCGTTCTTTCTGAGCCTCGCTCAGTCTGGTCTCTCACATGCCACATTGAGAGTCTTTCTGGCAGCCATTTCCCGCTATCGCCATGATGGCTCTACGTCTCTCTGTTCATCCAGAATCATCCGACAGTTCTTTAAAGGTCTTTTCAGGAAGTTTCCTCCATTAAGGCGCCCTCCTCCGGCATGGCACCTCAACGTGGTATTATCGCAACTTATGAAGCCTCCATTTGAGCCGATTCACCGAGCACAAATCAAGTTTCTTACCTGGAAGGTTGCTTTACTTTTGGCTTTAACATCGTCTCGTCGTGTAAGTGACCTACACGCTTTTACCATCAAGCCTCCGTATTTACAGTTCAAGCCCGATGGAGTGTCACTTCGTACCAACCCTTCTTTTCTACCAAAAGTACCTACTGACTTCCATTTGAACGAACCTGTCTTCTTAAAGAATTTTTTCCCGGATCCTAAATCTCCAGCAGAACAACGACTACATTCTTTAGACATAAAACGTTGTCTAAAATTCTACATTTCCAGAACAGCCCCTTTCCGTAAATCCGATCAGCTATTTATAGCATATGGACTGCTGCGAAAAGGGCATTCAGTGACTAAACAAACAGTTGCACGATGGCTCTCTTCAGCCATATCCTTTTGTCATCAGCAGGCTGGCAGGCCTTTACCGAGTCCAGTAAAGGCACATTCAACAAGAGCGATGGCATCGTCCACCGCGTTGTTTGCGGGGGTGCCTCTACACCAGATTTGTCGAGCAGCGGCATGGTCCAGCAGGCACACCTTTACCAGACATTATTGTTTGGAAGCTGTCAACGAAGCGGATACCGCAGTTGGGCAAGCAGTGCTTCGTCATCTTTTCAAATAAGGTGAGCCTCTGTTCCCTCCTCCATTTCTTGAGATTGCCTTTGCTTTTAAGCTATATGTTGTTCTTTTCAAGTGTTAAGAATTATTGCAATCTCAGTTCTAGGAGGTTACTGCTATCTATTCTATTCAAGCATGTGAATCTATGAAAGACACCCCTAATACTGGAGAAGAACAATTGTTACTTACCTGTAAACAGGTGGTTCTCCAGTATTGGTGTCTTTCATAGATTCACATGCGACCCTCCCTCCTCCCCTCAGAGGCTCTTGTTCTCCTCATACGCTCTTATTACTTGTGCTACGAAAATCTGAGGGCTTGAGCTTCTGAGGAGAAGGTTCTAGAGGGTGCTTGAGCCTGATTGGCTGCAGTTTGGACTAACATAATGACACTGATATGTTGCAAATGAGTTTTTTCTCTCTAATGCATTCCTATGTAGGAACCTTTGTTGAGGTTTTTTAGTATATATTTTATCTGTTTTATTATTTATTATGATATTACATATGTATATATATTAGCATTATTGCTATTTTATTTACTGTGGGACTCCCACTTCGACGACGGGGAATATTCAAGCATGTGAATCTATGAAACGCACCAATACTGGAGAACCACCTGTTTACAGGTAAGTAACAATTGTTCAATCTTCTCATTACTAATCCTCGTTTTTGCATTACTTATTATTATAATCACCGGTCATTTCATATTTTCTAGATTATTATAATATAAAGAATTGGATGACCCTATCAGAAAAACCATGCAAGATTATCTGTCATTCCTGAAGTAGACTCGATGTTGACTAAGCTGCTCTGACTTAGTCATTGGAGTTTGAGAGACCATTGCCTTTTCCCTTCACTTGACGGCCCATAGGCTAGTTTCACCAGTTTTAAAGGGTCAAAGGCAAAGGGCATTTGTCTCTCTTCAGGGTCACCCACTGCGACATCACCTGATAGGGTCCTGAAGGGTACAAAACGGAGAATCCAGAAAATCGTGCTAAAGACTAACAGGACTGCTCATATGCTTAAATTTCCTCCTTTGGGTATGAAAGAGATCCTTTCCTTCTCCATCGTTCCATTAAGCCTAACATTTGCACAGAAAGACACAATTAATTGTAAGTACATGCACCTAACCATGGCTAACTGAAATATAGCGGAAAATGTATGTCAGCTTATTGGTTTCCACCTTACCAGAGGAGCTCTGTCAGTTAGGAGTATGATACCAGTTTGATAGTAGAAGCAAATTGCCATCACGTCATGGAAATGTGTTGTTCCTGGGTTATATTGCCGTGCTGTTTGTGGCAATATCTGTACTTTCCAAACAATCCGTCTGCATAATATGCTTCATAGTAGCCGCCATGAGTAAGGCAATAGTTTTCTTAGGTTATTTTCTCTTTTAAAAGACTGAAAAATCGAAAAGCAATGAAATTGTGTATTTTTAAACCCACTTAAATTATCTATTTTTTGTAATGCTTTTTTGAATTTGTTAAGAGGAAAAGCACAGATGTTGCCTCTACATATGCATTTTTGTTATGTATGAAATACTTGTCTTTCTGCTGGAGAAGTGTTCATGGATCCCACATGTCGAGAAGAAGGGACCCTGATAGTGAGCTAATATTGCAGGTTAGCACCTTTTAATTCTGCCCTGATGCACCCTCCACCCTACGTCCTGTTGATACTCTTTAGGCATCCCTCCTCATCTAACCTAATCTCATCAATATGTACTCCACAACCTCTCTGGCTTCCTTTACTTTGGTGGACTCATTTTTCCGATGCCTCTGATATTCTTTAGTCCAGGTGAGACAACCCATTAGGTTTCATAACCTATGTCTTCTACGTGTACATAATCCATTCATTCAGCTTCGGAGATTCACTGTTCCAATTCCATCACTTTTGTTGTCATCTCCTGTAAGCCTTGTCTCCATAGTAGGTCTTCAGTACTTCCCAAATTTTGTTATTCATATCTAGTGTTTTGTATATCCTCCCTTGTTAGTCTTCAACCTTTATTCTCCAGTGTATGTATTTGAGCATAGTCATCATGGAGCTACCACTTTCAGACTGTGTATTTATCTAATTTTGACTGTTCACTTGACTTCTCCCCGTTTCGCCCCATAGTGATACTAAAATATGTTGGTATAGAGATGTTATCTTCGTATGCTTTTATAACCTATACTTGAAGTTGAGATCCTGAGTATTTGCACAGATGTTTCCCACTCTATACATGATTTCTTTTTAGCACCCTTTTGCCTTGTCTTTGCTCAAATGCTGTGCTTGGAGTTTTATGTATGTATAGACCAGCCTACCGCTGAACTTTAACAGTGAATTTTTATATCCCAGTTTTGAATGTCAATCATGTCCCCTCTGACCCCCCAGCACCTTTTCCCCAGCCTGTTCACTGTCTCCTGCTGTGTACATTTGTACACCTTTCAGTGTGCAACCTCACTCCTCCCAATGAGGATAGCGCCATGGACATAATGGACCACTTTTTAACACCTTCCATGTTCATGACTAGCTCAGCTAGTCATGCAGTACACTGCTCGTGTGCTCATGACGAGCTGAGCTCGTCATGAACAATGGGATTCAAGGGAGTGCAGCATCCAAGATGAATCACCGTAGCATTGAAGGTGATATGTACAGAGTCCAAGGTGATAAACAAAACTGGTTTGACCTCACCATGATTCTGGTGGGTAAACTGGCATTCTTTTTACCGGACTCTCTTGACTACTTCACCTTTTAAAGTACAACATTACTGTCAGCCTATGTGAAGCTCTCTTATGCAAGATAGTTTGCTCTTTGTGTGTGGCAGATATCCAGAGGGTGCACTATGGAACATAGCTGGTATAAGACCATCAATGAGAATTTGTTGGAGAACAGGAAAGAAAGATGCATATAGACCCACAAAAATGGTTCAGAAGCTATGTTGTTTCTGCAAACAAATGTTTTCAAATAAGCGGAGAGCATTTTGCATTCAAGTTCTTCACATTTTGCATCCTTGACAACAGGCCTCTGAATTGATATTCTGCACTTCAATAATTTACTTTAACTTTAAATAACAAGGAACTGTTTTACACCTTACACAGCACAGCTCTGTGAGAAAATGTTGCTTTTGGAGTGTAGTCAAGATCAGTTGACGTGGAATAAACAGTGATTGTAACATTGGTCTTTTAAGACTGTAAAATGATGTGTTGTAAGTATTGTGATTTTTGTCATTTCAGATATGTCCTATATGTGCAGCATTGCCCGGAGGAGATCCAAATCATGTCACAGATGACTTTGCAGCTCATCTTACACTTGAACATAGAGCTCCTAGAGATTTAATATCCTTTAACATGAACATTTTAAATTGTATTAATTAATTTTGGAAGATCTTATTTAGTAGATGTCTATTATTTTCACTCCTAGAATCATTGTTCATGAAATTATAATTATGCATTCGGGGTTATATCTGTACCTGAAGGTAATTAGGAAAAAGAATACAGCCATGCCTGATAACTCAAGCTCTCAATCGCTGACGATTTAAACATCTTTGAAAATCACTCTTACACCTACTAAAAATTGAATACTATTAGTAGAGATGCTCTGTTAATAACCATGATTGTAGTTTTGTTACTGAATTCCAGCGAGAGACTATCCTTTTTCTCCAATAATCGGTAAATGCTTTATAAATTTGGCATAACTTCGCATTATGTTAATCGTGGTCTTCTTTGAAAAATATTATGGATATAGTTACATCTGAGTATTATTACTATTGAGATTCTCGTATGATGTTGTCAGATTTGCATTGTCTCATGCTTGCAGCCATTTTCTGATTAAAAATTTGCCATACTTTGGTCCCAGCAGTACTTTGTGGAGAAGGTTAACAGAAAAAGCAAGAAAAGGATAAATAGGAACCAATATTTATTTGGCACTCCGACATAGCACTTGTATTTTAAGTTTCCTTGGATAGAGAAGCACAAGACTTTCAGCCACTGTCATCCAGCAGAAGGATGCATATAATGCTTCATATTCTGACCTATACCATTTAAGGCTAGGAGACAGTCTGGGCCATTAGTGTGGGACACCATAACCTAAATAAAAGGATGCCCACAGTATGCATAGAATGGCTCTCATGCTGAGCCTGATCAAATCTGGGTTTCAACAATAAATCAAGAATGTAGATTTTGAGTGGTTGCCTCCTTTTTGGTAGTGTGGCAACAGTTGTACCAAGTATGACTGGTTTATTTCTAGGCTGTCCCCTATTGCACCTTGCAGGGGACAAAGTACTTTATGAAGGAGGATATGCTGGAGCACTACAGGAATAGATGCTTCTTGTTGATACCGCAACACATTTTCGTACAAAGAAACCTTTGAACACTTCTGAAATTATAGATCCTTCTATCACCAGGGCACTTGAGAAATTGGTGTCTCATCCAGACTGGATCCTTGTAGAATTAACTCCCCTCAAGAGGGTCGGCTATCTCAGACAATAATAATGATGATGATGATGAACCCTATGGTGGGAAACACCGCATCATGCTTGAAAGGGAAGTTGAATGGAAAGAATATGATGCAAATTGCTCGAAAGCAGAAATTACAGTTCCTGACTGCTCTCACCCCCTCCACAATAATCAGGCATTTAATGCACTGACATAGGTTTGCAAAAAAGTTCCACTTCCCCCCAAGAGGCTAAAGGCATAGGTTTGATTTCCTAACTGGCACATTTAGAACACCCGCAGCTGCTTAGTAACAGTTGCCCATATATCACCAATTGTGAAATAATCCAGGAAAATAGTTTTTCTAGACTTCTTTTCACCACAGTTAACACCAAAAACAAGATGAAATGTAAGCCAGTACCCTAAGACTTAGTTGCACTGGAAACTGTGCTTAAACATAAGCTGAGGGAGAGCAGTTAAAACCAAAGCAGCCTACCCTAGGTTTATAGATTTGCCTAAGACCGCTGTTTGCTGTCTCTGGGAAGATCTTAAATTTTTTAGCAGTGGGCTTACAGGCTGCCTGTTGCTTACCTTTGATTGCTGTAGGCCTCCTTCCTATTTTTTGGTTTGTCGCTTCCCTGGAGCATGGCATGGACACATTACTTGTATCCCTCTTATGCTAAATATTTAGAAACTACTTTTTTCTTTGTTTTTAAGTATGAAAGTGTTTGCTTATCAGCTATCTCCCTTGTATACCTCTCCCCACTTTGTGTTACATCCTGCTTCCCCTCCGTATTGCTTCCTGCCCCCTCCCTCTGTGTTGCCTCCTGCAATGTTGAGGAAAAGCGCTATGATGGGGCCACTACTGCCCACATCACAGCACTTTTTTCACACAGCTGTTGTCTTCTCCCCCATGTCCTTCCACCCACATTGTTGCCACCTACCCCGCCCTAACAGCAGTATGGTTTGCAAACTTCCAAAAGACAGATTTAGGCGGTAATCCTAGCGGTCTAGAGATTGGTTGCAGTTGATATCATATTTTTAATAATGCCTTTCTTTATTGGATTATCCTACAGGACTAGAATCTCAAAAAGTGACATTGAGAACTTTTGATTGAACTGTTTAGTGATTCTTTGAGTTCTAACTCTTGCAGTTGGAGTTTAAGGAGCCCCAGATTGCATACATTATTTGGTGACGGGGCATTTCTGGAACCAAAAATTAAACAAACCTTACTATAGATGCCTACTTTACAGCATAGGGAACCCACGTAGGCGAGCCACAACCAAGTCTCCTGGAGCAGTGTTATAGCCTATTAGGAGAATATCTCCTCGAAGGACTCCACATCCTACATCTTTCATAAACCATGTATGTTCCAGGAGAATAATGCTAGATCGTGCAAGGAATTTAATTTCTAATCTACTATATTATCCATAAAGTTCACTTGGTATCCTTAAAACTATAATGCAGACTTTCCAGATACTGTTTTAGTTAGCTATGGCAATGATACATACTGTAAATGATATAGTCTTAGCAGCTGGGCGAGCTTGGTTCCCTTTTCTTTTATTTTTTTCTTACCCACATTTCTTTCTAAGCTGACTGATCTAACAACTAACCCGTCAAGCGTAGTAAGTGTTAGATGCAGGGCGAGGATTTGGCTTACCTTCAGCCAGAGCTGACACTTTTATCATTACCATACTTGCTTCCCTTTTTAGGTCTCGCCTAGCAGCGCGCTTGTGCTGCTCTAGGAGCGGACCTCTTCAAATCCCTCCAGACATTAAGAAAGCTTTCTGAAAGCTTGTGTTTCTGGTTTTCAAATTCTATTGGCCTTTGCATGTGGCTTTGAAAAAATGGAAGCACGCAATTAGCCAAAGGCGGGTGCATGTACCACCTCTTCTTAAAATATGCACTCCCATGGCGTTTTGCTGTCTGGAGCGAGCAGCGGTGCGCAGGGTGCAATCTGTTGTGGATCATGTAACTTTTCCTGGGACATGTTACTTTCGCGAAGGCATCTGCATTCCTTATAGGGCACACGGGCCCCTGCACGGGGCTTAATTTTTCTTACTCATCTTTGTGATTCACTCCCGCTCCCCACCCTCCCAGGCCTTTCTCCATATGGCTGTACACCCCTTCCCCATTTTCTTTCTCATTATTTCCCCAACCTCTCCTTTGTAATATTTTACTACCTTCCTTTGGCGTGAGCGGGTTAAAGGTTGTGCAGGGCAGTCGTGTAAATGTTCATTATTGGTAGCGCCTAACAACGGTGTTTACCTAATTTCTAAGCACTTCTAAATTTGGCAGATAATCAAACTTAGGCTCGGTGTTAAAGACCTGCATCCAGGGTCCTACAGTGCAGTGACTTGGGTAAGTCGAGGTTAGAGCTCGCGACTCCCTGTTTCGCAGCTGGGAAAATATTAGCGTCCAGTGTTTTTTTATTGCTGTTCCAACGTCCCCTGCAGAGCTGGGGGTAGGCGCTCACCCTTTTGCCCGCCGCATTTCTCTGCTCAGCTCAGGGGGTACTTGCTGCAAGATAGCTCGACGGGTTCATGCAATTACTGCTGCTTCCAAGATCTGTGCAGACCTTCCACGCCGCAGGTTAATTCACTCCCCTAGGATCAGTAAACGCTAAACGGAGCTCTACAGGGTAATTGTATCCTTCTTTATCTACGGCTACGGGCAGGGATTTAAGTGAGCCGGGTCCTGCCACTGCTCATCACCGACAGCTCTAAAGAGCAGGTGCTGAGACTGGTCCCTTTGGGGCTCTCCATCAAACATTTTATTTGCTTTTGATGTAACTTTTTTTTTTTGCGGTTCTATATTGCGCGAACTTTAAGCACTTTGCAAAAGCTCCAACAAGGACATATACATTTATTTTTTGGTAGGCACGGGGAGCAAAAGCCATTTGTCCAGAATCACAGGATGTTTAGCCGACCGAGACTCGAACATCCTTACCCAGCTCCAGAGGCGGCAGCACAGGCCCTTACGCCACAACCTCTCACACACAAACTGAAGCATTTTCAATATTATATAAAATGAAGCCAGAGATGTGTTTGCACATTGTATATGTATTTTATGCAACTACTAACCATTGGCAAAGCCAATAGTCCTGACTTGTAGGTGTAAGGTTACTTGTTTTATTATATATCTGGAGGCAATGACAGAAGCAGCAGAAATAACAGTTGTGCGGCACACTGTGCTAAGAACACATTTTTAGCTTAATGTCTTTAGCCAGGCATTTAATTACATCGGCCACGCCCCTTTGTGACCTCCAGTTTTTTCATCCCACGTAAAGCCCTGGCTACAGAAATACTGTGGTAAAATGTAGCCCCCAAGTGCGCACTGTTTGACGCCTCAGTGCGATCACCGCGCTCAATGAGGAGCCCACCCTTGCTCCTTTAAGCCCGCTGAGACGCCCATTCCATCCTCTCAATGTGACGAAGTTGCGTGGTATTGAGGGGAATCCAGCCTAGGCGTGGTCAGGCAATGACGCAATAAGCAAAATAAAACAATAAACGACTCAAGATAAAATTGTGGTTTGGATGCGCCACAAACCGCTTCAAATATGTGGAATCACAAGAGAAGGCAATGAAAGGCAAAGGGCGGGAGTGGAGGGGGGGGTACAAGGGAACCTTATTTTAATCGTGGCTGGAGTGAGGATGAAACAATCTCCCTTCGTCCTTATGTGGCACAGAAACACAAGCATTTACAATGCAACGGTTTCGCCTTTGGAAAAGTTAGAGCTATTGGCATTGTAAATGACAACATTTATATTTATGTGTTTGTTTTGAAAACAGACAAATAAATGGCATTGTCATTTACATTGCCATTAGCTTAATCTCTCGCAAATGTGAGACCTATTGTACCCTACGGACGAGCTCAGCAGACAGCAATTACTACCACACACACACACCCAGAGCCACACAAACACACACACCCAGAGCCACACAAACACACACACCCAGAGCCACACAAACACACACACCCAGAGCCACACAAACACACACACCCAGAGCCACACACACACACACCCAGAGCCACACACACACACACACCCAGAGCCACACACACACACACACAGAGCCACACACACACACACCCAGAGCCACACACACACCTAGAGCCACACACACACACCTAGAGCCACACACACACACCTAGAGCCACACACACAAACCCAGAGCCACACACACACCCAGAGCCACACACACAGCCACACACCCAGAGCCACACACACACCCAGAGCCAGCCACACACACACCCAGAGCCACACACACACACACCCAGAGCCACACACACACACCCAGAGCCACACACACCCAGAGCCACACACACCCAGAGCCAGCCACACACACACCCAGAGCCACACACACACCCAGAGCCACACACATACCCAGAGCCACACACATACCCAGAGCCACACACACACCCAGAGCCACACACACACACAGAGCCACACACACACACCCAGAGCCACACACACCCAGAGCCACACACACCCAGAGCCACACACACACAGAGCCACACACACACACAGAGCCACACACACACACAGAGCCACACACACACAGAGCCACGCACACACACACACACACCCAGAGCCACACACACACCCAGAGCCACACACACACACCCAGAGCCACACACACACACACCCAGAGCCACACACACACACACACACACACCCAGAGCCACACACACACACACACACACAGCCACACACACACACACACACAGCCACACACACACACACACACAGCCACACACACACACACACACACACACAGAGCCACACACACACACAGAGCCACACACACACAGAGCCACGCACACACACACACACACCCAGAGCCACACACACACCCAGAGCCACACACACACACCCAGACGCCCATTCCATCCTCTCAATGTGACGAAGTTGCGTGGTATTGAGGGGAATCCAGCCTAGGCGTGGTCAGGCAATGACGCAATAAGCAAAATAAAACAATAAACGACTCAAGATAAAATTGTGGTTTGGATGCGCCACAAACCGCTTCAAATATGTGGAATCACAAGAGAAGGCAATGAAAGGCAAAGGGCGGGAGTGGAGGGGGGGGTACAAGGGAACCTTATTTTAATCGTGGCTGGAGTGAGGATGAAACAATCTCCCTTCGTCCTTATGTGGCACAGAAACACAAGCATTTACAATGCAACGGTTTCGCCTTTGGAAAAGTTAGAGCTATTGGCATTGTAAATGACAACATTTATATTTATGTGTTTGTTTTGAAAACAGACAAATAAATGGCATTGTCATTTACATTGCCATTAGCTTAATCTCTCGCAAATGTGAGACCTATTGTACCCTACGGACGAGCTCAGCAGACAGCAATTACTACCACACACACACACCCAGAGCCACACAAACACACACACCCAGAGCCACACAAACACACACACCCAGAGCCACACAAACACACACACCCAGAGCCACACAAACACACACACCCAGAGCCACACACACACACACCCAGAGCCACACACACACACACACCCAGAGCCACACACACACACACACCCAGAGCCACACACACACACACCCAGAGCCACACACACACACCTAGAGCCACACACACACACCTAGAGCCACACACACACACCTAGAGCCACACACACAAACCCAGAGCCACACACACACCCAGAGCCACACACACAGCCACACACCCAGAGCCACACACACACCCAGAGCCAGCCACACACACACCCAGAGCCACACACACACACACCCAGAGCCACACACACACACCCAGAGCCACACACACCCAGAGCCACACACACCCAGAGCCAGCCACACACACACACCCAGAGCGACACACATACCCAGAGCCACACACACACCCAGAGCCACACACACACACAGAGCCACACACACACACCCAGAGCCACACACACACAGAGCCACACACACACACAGAGCCACACACACACACAGAGCCACACACACACACAGAGCCACGCACACACACACACCCAGAGCCACACACACACCCAGAGCCACACACACACCCAGAGCCACACACACACACACCCAGAGCCACACACACACACACACACCCAGAGCCACACACACACACCCAGAGCCACACACACACACACACACACAGCCACACACACACACAGCCACACACACACACACACACAGAGCCACACACACACACAGAGCCACACACACACACAGAGCCACACACACACAGAGCCACGCACACACACACACACACCCAGAGCCACACACACACCCAGAGCCACACACACACACCCAGAGCCACACACACACCCAGAGCCACACACACACACACACACACACACACACACACACCCAGAGCCACACACACACACACACCCAGAGCCACACACACACACACACCCAGAGCCACACACACACCCAGAGCCACACACACAGCCACACACACACCAGAGCCACACACACACACACACCCCCCCCCCCCCCCCCCACACACACACACACACACCCAGAGGCACACACACACAAAGAGCCACACACACACACACACACCCAGAGCCACACACGCACACACCCAGAGCCCCCCCCCACACACACACCCAGAGCCACACACACCCAGAGCCACACACACCCAGAGCCACACACACCCAGAGCCACACACACCCAGAGCCACACACACCCAGAGCCACACACACCCAGAGCCACACACACCCAGAGCCACACACACCCAGAGCCACACACACCCAGAGCCACACACACCCAGAGCCACACACACCCAGAGCAACACACACCCAGAGCCACACACACTCACACACACACACACAGATCCACACACACTCAGATCCACACACACACCCAGATCCACACACACACCCAGATCCACACACAAACACACACACCCAGATCCACACACAAACACACACACCCAGATCCACACACAAACACACACACCCAGATCCACACACAAACACACACACCCAGATCCACACACAAACACACACCCAGATCCACACACAAACACACACACACCCAGAGCCACACACACACACACCCAGAGCCACACACACACACCCAGAGCCACACACACCCAGCCAGAGCCACACACACCCAGCCTGAGCCACACACACCCAGCCTGAGCCACACACACCCAGCCTGAGCCACACACACCCAGCCTGAGCCACACACACCCAGCCTGAGCCACACACACCCAGCCTGAGCCACACACACCCAGCCTGAGCCACACACACCCAGCCTGAGCCACACACACACAGCCTGAGCCACACACACCCAGCCAGAGCCACACACACCCAGCCAGAGCCACACACACCCAGCCAGAGCCACACACACCCAGCCAGAGCCACACACACCCAGCCAGAGCCACACACACCCAGCCAGAGCCACACACACCCAGCCAGAGCCAAACACACCCACCCAGAGCCAAACACACCCACCCAGAGCCAAACACACCCACCCAGAGCCAAACACACCCACCCAGAGCCAAACACACCCACCCAGAGCCAAACACACCCACCCAGAGCCAAACACACCCACCCAGAGCCAAGCACACCCACCCAGAGCCAAGCACACCCACCCAGAGCCAAGCACACCCACCCAGAGCCAAGCACACCCACCCAGAGCCAAGCACACCCACCCAGAGCCAAGCACACCCACCCAGAGCCAAGCACACCCACCCAGAGCCAAACACACCCACCCAGAGCCAAACACACCCAGCCAGAGCCACACACACCCAGCCAGAGCCACACACACCCAGCCAGAGCCACACACACCCACACCCACCCAGAGCCAAACACACCCACCCAGAGCCACCCACACCCACCCAGAGCCACACACACCCACCCAGAGCCACACACACCCACCCAGAGCCACACACACCCAGCCAGAGCCACACACACACCCAGCCAGAGCCACACACACCCAGCCAGAGCCACACACACCCAGCCAGAGCCACACACACCCAGCCAGAGCCCCACACACCCTCAGGAGAGCAAGCACAGCGAGGGGGCAGGGAAGCAAGCACAGCCAGGTGGCAGGGGAGCAAGCACAGCCAGGTGGCAGGGGAGCAAGCACAGCCAGGTGGCAGGGGAGCAAGCACAGCCAGGTGGAAGGGGAGCAAGCACAGCCAAGGGGCGGGGAAGCAAGCACAGCCAAGGGGCGGGGAAGCAAGCATGGGCAGGGAAGCAAGCACAGCCAGTGGGCAGGGAAGCAAGCATGGGCAGGGAAGCAAGCACAGCCAGGGGGCAGGGAAGCAAGCACATCCATGTTTCCAGTGCTTGGCTATTCTGAACAAACCGTTGGTATCCGGCCTGCCACTCAAACGAAAAAAACTCTCAGAATACCTTAAATAGCTGAATGAAACCTCAGAAGTAGAAACATTATGTCCTGACTGTGAGAAGTTGGCCCGATATGCAGCGTTCGCTATTCTAGCGACCACTATGTATCGTTCCAAACGACCCTTATGGTGATTGGTTGTAAGTCAACCTTAGACAAGCTATCCTAGTAGCGTGGATACGAGCAGTCTTCGGGCTAAACTCTAGAGGGCGTGTTAAGCCAGCTGTAATACCATCACATACCCCTTGAACACCAAGTGAAAGGACACCACACAAGTGTTATAAAAATAAACAGTATATTTATTAGAATCACAACAGCCCTGTACTCTTTATGAGGACAGGGTACTAAGCACAGAACAAAAGCTCTTAGAAAATACTTCAAGTGCACAATTAAAACAAGTGCCCGAGGGCACGGAAAGTTTAGTGGTCTCGGGCGGACCCGATAAGGCAAGTCGGAAGCAAGGGACTCGGGACCCTAGAGTAAGGAGGCTATGCAGGCACCGAAATGCCGAAGTTACCTAGCCACGAGGGCTGCGGCTGCACAAGTCTTACAGGCGTCGGGGTCTTCGCTGACGAGCCAGGAGCCGGAAAAAAAGGAGTTGCTGGCCGGCGACCAGTGATGAATAGTTCGCAGAGATCCAAACCTGGATCAGTGATCGTTGATACCTGAAAGCAGAGGGGACCAAGTTCGTACTACTAGCCAGTAGTCAGAGGGTACCAGGAAGGCACCGGATGGCCGTCACCTCGACTAGGTGAGTGGGCGACGCTAGGCTCTGCAGTCTCACGGACCAGGAGGCGTTGTCGGCGACCAGGATGGAGGTGCGAGCTGTCCCACGAAGGTTGATGCTGTCGGCGTCGCTGGGCCCAGGATTGGGGCAACAAGCCTTGGCAGATTTCAGGGCCACGTGGTGGGCCTAAAATGGCGTCTTGAGTGGACCAGGAGGGTCCGGGGTGCTCCTCTCGAAAAAGGGAGCAAGGGCCGAGCTGGAGCAACCAGACCAGCAGCGTTGGTTGTCGGATGTCGTCAAAGAAGGGCACAAGCCAGCGGCTAGTGACCAGACAACGTGCTGAGCAGCGAGCAGAAGGGCCCCACGCAGATCGTGGAGATGCTGGGAGACTGCACTTCGTTGCTGGAGCTACTCGGGGTCGGGGCTTCTCGGACCCCAGAGCACTCACCAGAGAATTGCTTCGATGGTCGTGCTGATTAAGAAAGCGTGCAGGTTTTGATGATGGCCGGTCCCTCGAGGTCTCGTCGCACCCACAGATCTCAGCTGAGCTGACGACGTGGGTAGAGGTCAGAGGTGCCAGGGAAGCCGGTTCTCGTCGAGCTGGGCCGTCGGATCCTTGAGGAAGGACTTGCAGCAAACCGCAGAGTTCTTAGATGGTGCCTGCGGATGCAGGGTGACTACTCCTTAGCCACAAGGGAGAAATCTTGAGAAGAGTCTCGGAAGTCGTTTCGTAGAAAGTATTCTTGATTCAAAGATGATCTAATTTGGAAGGGTCCCCGCTCCGGCCTTTATCCTAAAGAAAGGGTTGGGTACATGACTAGGTCCTGCCCTAGGGTTGGGACCAGGAAGGGGGGTAGTTACACCCCTCTCCCCCTGCTGGACTTTCCCCAGGTCAGGGGCTGCGCCCCTGGAACTGGTTCTAGCCGGCAGATGCGTAGTGAGCACCGGGGTGCCACTCCGCAGTCACCTTCTTGCAAAGCCCTACCTACCCAGAATACACAAACTCTGTCTGGGACGGTGCGAACACCGCCCTTGACAGGAAACCCTTTGTCCAAGCTCTCCTCGCTGGAAGGACTCCCAGCAGCAGGAGGTGAGACTTGTGTCTGTGGTGGCAGCGTCCATTTTGTGGAGCTGAGGCTTCAGTTAACTTTAACCGGGGTTCACAGTTACGTACATGTCGTGTCCCCGTAATGCTAACCTCGTCGCCAGAATTGGTGAGGGGGCAGCATCCCGATTCGTATGACACCTTACTCGACATGTCTTGATAACGCGATACCGAAGTTACCGATATGATACGCGTTATCATGGAACAGCCATTGGGTCTTGGTTCCGCAAGCTGCAACCGGGCTCGGCTCGTGCCAGAGCCCAATTCACACGGTTCCATGCACTCTGCCTTCAGGATTGTCAAGGCCTGCCATAGGAGTGACTGAGAGGAACTCGGGTGTCCATTTTAAGGTTAGGTATAGGGATACTACACCTACAGCAACGGGCGAGTACGCCACGTGGCCCCAGCTGTCGTGCAGCCAGTTGTGTCAGATTTAGATGGCCATCCAAGGGTGGCATAATACATGCTTCAGCCCCTGGTAGGCCCTGGGTACACCGATGCCCTGAGTTACAGGGTCTGACAGGGTGGCCCAGTTCCAATTGGGTAATGCACCTAAGGTACACATATCAATTTAGCAAGAGAACAGCTAGGCTGTGGGTCTGATTGGCAGGCCCACAGTCCGAGAAAGTCGTAAACCAGTGAAACAAAAGCAAAAAGTCCGGGTGATCATAGAATTGCAGACCCTACTCTCCTACACTGACTACACGAGAGAGGCTGCAATTGTAACTGCGAGGGACAAATACCACTGAACTGGGAAGAAGACTGCGTACAACTATAGGGGAGGAATAACAACCTCGTACACTACTGCATACCACTGTGCTTTAGATCCAGGAACACCACAGGCCAAGGTTTAGACGCTACTTCAGAAATGCCACAGCACAGAAAGAATAACATTACCTAATGTACTTGTGTAATGTAGTTGGTGCTCATGTAAAGCACTCCAATACCTACTTTCGCGTAATTTAAAACTGCCCAAAAATAGAAGCGGGGTTGAAGTCCTGGCAAGGTGTTACAAATGCAGTTCATTAAAAAACGTTTTTTCTTGTTATTGAGGCCGCAGAAACAGCCAGCCTCGAGGAGCAGCTTCAAGCATGGGGAGTAACTGCGACTGTGAGGAAGCTGTTTTCGGGGCTCGTTCTTTGGATGCTTACCGTGCCGCGAGAGCGGGGACGGGGCTTCGTGATAGGAGAATAAAGACTCTGCAATGGACAGAGGCTGGTAATCTATAAGAGCGACATAGGTGGCATTGTGTGAGGAGTTGGGCACGAGGTGACTGACTCGGTGAAGTCCGTGAAGGGAGCAGGACTTTGTAGCCATTTGAGGATCGGTAAAGCGAACGCCATAAGTGGACTGACTGGGGATTTAATAGAAGGCTTTGGGCGCTACAAAGGGGGACCTACTCAACGGGGCATTGGGTTAAGGAGAAGTGGACTGTTCTATGAAGAAAGCAGGGTTGGGGAGTAGGTGAGACAAGGTTTTCAGGCTGTGGGCTCCCTGGGGCAATTGTTTGACGTTATAGTTAGCGAGAGCGGGACGGAGAAGAGCTGCGGGGAGGAGAGCTGCGGGCAGAGGGAAGGGGGGGGGCATGCACGACAACAAACCGAGAACACAGGACACCCAGATGACAAAAACAAAGGCAACAGACACAAAGAACAGTACACAGAGATGACAGGAGACGGACAAGACCTACAAAGTAAACAACCAGAAAACAAAGTCAAGCCACGGACGTACAAAATGCTGCTTACCTACTAGCAAATCAAGGAAACTGAAATCGCGCAACCCACCCCTGCAAAACACACTACCAAAATGGCCATAACATGCCGAGGGCAAAAAAAAAAAACATCCGCCCACCGCCGCATGATGTTCTAAAAGGGGCGGGATGAGAAAAAATCTACGGAATGCCCACAAATCTTTCCGGAGAATAACTGACAGATCTCTCTTCGAATGGCTAGCCTCCATTTATGGAGCTAGCCAATGGAAGAGACAGGCGGGACAAAGCCCCGTACTGCTAAACAAAAGATCTCGCCTGCGCGAACACTGCTGCGCAGTGGACGCCAGGCGAAACCTAAAAAAATTGCAAAGCCAATTCGTCTCGCCTAGAAAAGAATAATTGGCTTTGTTAATGTGATTTTTAGTCATGATGCACAGCGGCTGATATAAAAGTTTTTGTGTAATAAAACCCCCCAGGATATAGCGGCACAAATATGGAAATTTAGCGGCCCAAATATGCAAATTTAGCGGCATTTTTGCTGCTTTGAAATAGGCAGCCTGGAATATGGAACAGAGGAAGCAGCCCACAGGTGAAGGATGTTGTCCCTAGGAAAGCCAATCCTCCATTTGCTTTAGTGTAGGTTCTGAGAAGCCCATCAAAGATGGCCTGGTAACATCCCGTAGGAAATGGCATTCCAGAACTTACCTTAGTGAAATTAAATATTTGCATAAGATCACACAATTTCAGCATGGAAGCTACGATTTTATCCAGATTTTCTGGCTTCACTTTGTACAAATCAGCAAGTAAGTGGGTATCTATTTGTCTTTCCTTATGTTAAGACTTTGTCTTTAGTTTTAACCTCCAAGTGCATTCTTCTGTAGTTTTTTAAATTATAGCTTCAACTTGAGCCAAAGGTATTGAAGTGCTTCACATGTGCACCAGTCACACTACAAAATTGCAACACAAACACTTGCATTGTTTATGTACTAAAATAAGGGTCTATAATGAGGTGAAGGAACAATTATATATGAACATAAGAGCTACTCATTACCTTATTGCCATCCTATGTAGCCGATTTGAACCTCTCAGGATGATACATCAATGGCTTACGACTATAAAGCATTGCTTAACTCTTAATATAGCAAAAACAACTCCATCACCGTAGTGTTTTTTATATACTTAATCCTGAACTTGCTGTGATTGTGTTAGACCTGCCCCCAGGGGTTAACCTTTGTTCATTGTAATACAAACACTTAAAGTAAAAGATCTGGATTTTTAAGGGCTAGACTCATACTGGACCTCTAACTACATCAAAGTATTCTTGAGCGTCCATCTTCATCTATTGCGTAGCTCTACTTCTCAAGTTTTTACTTGTCATCGGTGTGTCCAGTAATAAAGCTGCTTTTCACAGAGGCACTTCAGGCGATAAATTATGCCCTTTCTCTTCTGGTCTTGGATCTTTGCTTATTCTAGTAAACCAATGGAAGAGGTTTGCAGGATACTTATGGTTACAGGCCCTATCAGTGTTCTTGTATGTAGATCACCTAATACACATTCTCCCAGAAATTTCTATTCCAGCGTTAATTAGCTCATCCTGCAGCTGTAAATGTTGCTGTAAATGTTGTTTAGACCATTCCCCGGGAATCTCCAACACTTGAAAGTTGATAACATGTGACCTCTTCTATGGGAGTAGTTTCCAAGTTATGTGGGTTACCTATAAATGAATCACTCTCTAAAGCTGTCAAACACTTTACCAGAGTAATATGGCGAAATTCTGCAGAAAGGAAATAGTGGCCCCTGTACTCCTTCAATTTCATCGTCACTTTTGTAAAAATCGCGGAATTTTACAAAAGTGCCGATTTCGCTGGCACTTTTGTAAAAATCGCCTAATTTTTTACAAAAGTGCAGATTTCACGGCAAACCACGAAATCGCTAAATCCTGGACAGTCTGACTGCTGTCTCATAGCCCTTTTTTTTACATCACTTTCAAACATGTTGCACAGCAGGTACAGAGCCAACTTTTTATATAATTTACACAGCCAACTTGTATCAGGAAATAAAAAAAACAAAGCCATTGCGAGACCTATTGGTTTTTGCCAATGCTTGTTCATAGATGATAGTCAAGAGGGGTGGCCTAGCCTCCTCCGGGCTCTGACCAGCGCAGGCGGGCCTTCTCTTAGCCCAATTTTCACCTGTACACATCCTGCCTTGCAGGAGCAGGTGGTGCTCAGCGGTGACTGCTCCTTCACCTTCCCAGCACTGCAGGCAGGTTCAAGAAGTACAAAGTAAAGGCAAAATCAAGGAAAGTATCTTGTGACGCGGGAGCAGCTAGTGCACTTTGTGACCCTGCCTGAGCTCAGCTGCGACTGCTTCTCCTTTGCCCACACTGCAGGCTGGCACAAGAAGTCCAAAGTGAAGACAGTGTCCAGAACATGCACCTACAACTCTTACCCCACCCAGAGTTTATGATGGTGACATATACCTCACTGGTGCGGGGGGGGGCGGCATCTGGGAGAGGTGGAGGCCAGAGGTCTCTGGTCTTTGAAGGAGACCCAGTACTACATCAGTCTTCTGGACCTTGAAACCAAACGTTCGAGAGCAGGTAGAGGCTGGGCACTGAAGTTCCAACTCACTTCGTCTCATACCCCCTAATCTGAAAAATAAATCTACCCAGGCTTGCGCCTTCACAGTAAAGGCTCCCTCGTTATGGAACTTACTCCCCAAAGAACGCCACTGCAACCCCTCATTTTCTTGCTTTAAACAGGACCTCAAATCTTTACTGTTAAACTAACTAGTTCAGCATTCTTACAGTTTGATCCACATTTCCATAGGTCCTTGACTCTACAGATTCTTTTGTTATAATATCCTAACCCAGTCAGTCCCTGCATTGGCACTAATGTCAATACCTTAATGGCTGTATTGTTATGTTCTTTTCTTGACTGTTCGTACTAGTTTATTGCTGTTTTATGTATACATCCTTTGACTGCGTTTTACCCACACACAACCACGCAAGTCTCTCGGGATAACCTATGATCTTGTAAAGCGCTTTGATGGCCCCACGTCTTTCTAGACCTAGGTAAAACTCAAAAATAACTAATTAACAACTTAATATGATCCACCTGGCCCTAAATGCCTTCAAGTCATCCATCAGAGGGAGGCGTGAAGATCCTCAGGGAGAATATGACTGCCATGTTCTTTAAATGATTTCTACTACCCCTCTCTCCACACTGTACCATAGTGCACAAGAGACAAAAATGTGTGTATGAGATTTTCGGAGTATGAGGAGCACCCCCACTCTTGGACATTTTGCTGCTTAGAGTTCTAAGTTCTGTCAAACCACTAGAGCGATAGCTCTGCTGGCAATACCACCCAAAAGACCATTTTAATTTGCTTTTTTGAAGGTGAATGGAAAGTATGATGCAAGGGTCTACTGCTTTGATGTGACATTATGTACCCTATGAAATTTGAAATACAAGACATGTTCTTATGACTTTACGGGGCTTGTGCCATTAATAACAAAGCTGGCATCCATGTTATGTTAGCTTTTGATGGGTTTTCTCTCTAAGTGACTTTTCAAAACCTTCAACCATCCTATTTAAGCAAGATAAGTTTGAATTACTTTGGTTTTTCCCAAAAACTTCATACTTTTTAAAAGTATACTTACTTTTTTCAGTTTTCTATCTTATACATGCTTTTCTTAACTCTTGGACAACGATGAATCCAGTGGTGTCCGACACGTGCGAAGAATGTTTCACCCTGGCAGGGGTTTAGGTGGTCCTCGGGCTCGAAGGTCTAATATGCACTTTACAAGCAGTTCCACTGGTGGACTATCTTCTTCACAGAGTTCATACTCTCCAAGCAATAGAGAAGCGATGGATCCTATAGCCGGTAATAAAATTGTCCTTTTTTATCCAACAATTTTGTACATGAAAATCTCTCATCTGACTACAGATATTTTTAGCACTTCCCTTGTGGTTCCTATACAAAGTATTCTGAAAATGTTCTTCGGTGTAAATGTGTTAAATATAGCCATGAACTCCAGGCCTTAGACACTGTCATAGCCATTAGAGACATAAATGTGTATAACACCTTTAAATGAGCAGGTTTATCCATGTATCTATTCATCAGTTGTTTAAACTATCCTGCAAAGGATATATTAGTCAAATTAAGCAATATCTAGCACCATATGGTAAATTCCAATATAAAGGCAACTTAAATCTATTCTCTGAAGCTTTCTAACCCTAAGGCATGGTCACCGTAAAGTTCTCCCCTTCATTTGACTAAACCAAAAACAACAACTGATGGACGGAATGCTGAACAATGCAAACATTCACCCCAGTCACAAAGATCTGGGCTCAATCTATTGTTTTTTTGCTTACCACGCCACCCCAGTTTGGACCCAGCCATATGCATATCAGTTTGGGTTGGACTGTTCCCATGGGGAGCAGAGTCAACACTGATTTGCATATGGCTGAGTCCAAACTGGGGTGGTGTGGTGAGCGCGAAAACAATGGATTAAACCCTTATCTTTGTGACTGGGGATGAATGTTTGCATTGTTCAGCATTCTGTTCATCTTTTGTTCTTTTTGCTCATTTATTTGATAACATAAACACAACACTATAGGGTACCACACAATGAATTTTCGAGAAAATATTTCCCATACTGGTCCCATTCTACTTTTGAGAATATTGAATGTCCAGTCATCTAAAATGATGAGCACAGTGCTATTTGGAATGTAACAAACAGAGGATAGATAGCAGAAAATAGAGTTTAGAACATTGCATAGCATCACTGCATTACTGTGCTACGGTGGGAAACAAATACAAATATAGTTATTTTGCGAACAATTGAAATGGCATTGTTAAGTATAAAAATGCAAGCACTGTTTTTTGGCGGAAATATTTGGACTTGTGGTGGATGCACTCAATGAGCCTGCCATCGTAGCGGGATGGACACCGGCCGACAAGTATTCGGCAGCTCCATTCACCGTATTATGATGTGGCTGTTGTGTAGGCGGTCGGAAAAATGCCTTTTACTATTGCGGTTTATGCTGCTGCCTAGAAAATGGCTGGGGGGGTGTGGAGTGCAAAAAAACGATGGATTTAGGGCCAGATCTCTGTACCGGGGTGAATGTATGACATTGTTCTGCATTCTGTCCATCAACTGTTTTTTTTGCAATTGTCACCCCGAGTGGGAAGGGTATGCTCAGACGTGAGTCCCATGCTCTCCACACCACTGGAGTCAAGCTATCCTGGCTGATGACGGCTGATAGCCAGAAACCGGTCCTAGGATGCTTGATTCCGGTCCAGGGAAGACATGGCTTGGCAGTTCGGGCTGGACTGTTCCCATGAGGCACAGGGTCAAGGCTGATTTGCATATGGTCATGTCTGAACTGGGATGGTGTGGAGTGCAAAAAAACGATGGATTTAGGCCCAGCTCTCTGTACTGGGGTGAATGTATGACATTGTTCTGTATTCTGTCCATCAACTGTTGTTTTTGCTAGAAAATGGCTGCAGCACAAGTCGCAGTAGTAAAAGGCATGTTTTTAAACATCCATGCACTGTGTGCATAGATGTTTGTGGGGCACTACATGTGTCCCCCTGGCCACACAGTGGAGGCCCATGGTGTGCAAGGGTCCTGCTTGGGGCTCCCAAAGTCACTTTCCGTAAACCTTTCCATGATGGTGGGACCATCCGGGGAAAGGCTGTGGGAATGGACATCGTAATCCCTGCGGTGGTGTCTGTGCAGGCACTGCCTTCATTGTAGGGATTACTGTCCGACCACCGCCCCTACGATTTTCTTGAGCCTGACAGAGGTGGCGCTTTCCTCCACACAATGCGCTCCAACCACCGGTATCTTAATACAGTGGTCAGACCATTTCTCTGGATGTTGAGAGGACTGCAACCGATGGCCTGTCGGTGGTGGTTCGCCCAACATCCTAATGAGGACCTGTATGTTGAAATGTAAACAGCAAAACTGGAATTTCTGCTCCATTAATGACTTTGTTATATGAAAAGACGTCTTGCACAAGATATTCTCATTTAGCTGTCTGAAATAAAATCCAAAGCCTTGATGAAAGGTGGCATGAAGAAATTAATTTGACTAATTAGAAATAGCTGTCCTCCACAAATGGGTCTTAACCGAAACTGCTGAGCTGTAGTCTTTCATTGGAGGGACCACTCATCTGCTGGATACTCCACAAGAATCTCAGGAAATTCAATCCGACACCAGCGTAATGAACCAGTACCAGAATATAATGTGATCAAAGTATTTTGAAAGTTGCATCGGTGGTACTAAAAATGTGTTCCACTCATGTTATGTTGGCCTCAAACATTTAAATTTTAATCAGCAGACTTCGAAACGAGCGATGTTACTCCTTCAGTGGGAGTTTCTGCTGCTGTTTCTGCCTTCAGTCCAGTATGGGACGTTTGTGCTTTTGTGCAAGAGATCTTTTCCTGTCTCTCTTCCCCACTTTTTATGCAGCTTACCACCCCTTTTACATTTCGATCTGCACCTAAAAGTTCATTCGGGATTTGACCGCTACCAAAAGTGTTTACATTTGCAGTGGGTTCTGAAACCATCTAAACATTCTTATTTTTTATGATTGGTCCGCCATTGTGCTTTCTGTGCCAATTGGATACAAATAAGGACGGCCATTAGAATCCGTGTAATGTCAGCCATCACAGCCAAAATTCTCCAACAGGATTTGTGACCAGGAAGATATGTGTATAGAATCCTATAATAGAGTTCCTATATAATAGAGGTAATAGAGGTCCTGTATAAATTTGATTCGCATCACAAATGCCAATTTACACAAAAAAGTACCACTTCATTATTCCATTTGATTCAGAGGAACTTCCAATTGAAGCCCTGAAGAAGTCCTTGTGACAAAACTCATTGGTTTCGTTTGAATTAAAGAAGAGAAATTTAACAAAATACAGACACGATGATGCACATGAACACATCTAATGGAGTCTGTGTATCATGTTAAACAATTCAGTTGAACTGTTGAAGTGTATCCATTGTATGTTGAAATGTTGTGCTGGGCCACTGAAAATTTGATAATAATATAACGGAAAAATTATTTTTTTTCCTGTAAGGGAAACAAAGGGGGCTGGCCTTCCCTGTCCATGCACTATTTTGATTTACTGTGACTAAACTTACTAAAGTGTTGGATGCAATGGGTCACCGCCTCAGCCTCTTTGTGTGAAATATCAAATGTAACACAATTGACTGCTGTTCGGTCAACAAGGCGCACACAGAAACTGCACATCCAGATGGCTGCTATTTAAGCAAGATAATTCGGAATAAGGTTTTCCTTTTGTTGAAAGTAAGCAGGAATGAGGTTTTCTCTCAATAGTAGGATCTATTGAGTGACCCAGGACTGCATCAGTGTCATGCTTTCATCTCAATTGTCTCATGAGCAGAATGAAAGGCATTTCATAAATATATATTTAGTGAATTTTGATTTAATGGCCTTACCATGGTCTTAATACTTGGAATGCTCTATTCTGATGAACATTGCAAAAACCACAGTTGATGGACAGAATGTAGATCAATGTCATACATTCACCCCAGTACAAGGATCTGGGCCTAAATCCATCGTTTTTTTGCACTCCACACCACCCTGGGTTAGACACTGGCTATATGCAAATCAGCTCTGACCCTGTGCCTCATGGGAACAGTCCAGTCCGAACTACCAAGCCATGTCTTTCCCAGACCGGAATCAAGCATCCAAGGACCGGTTTCTGGCTATCAGCCTTCATCAGCCTGGATAGCTTGACTCCAGTGGTGTGGAGAGCCTGGGACTCACGTCTGAGTATACCCAGCACACTTGGGGTGAAAATTGCAAAAAACACAGTTGATGGACAGAATTTAGATCAATGTCATACATTCACCCCAGTACAAGGATCTGGGCCTAAATCCATCGTTTTTTTGCACTCCACACCACCCTGGGTTAGACACTGGCTATATGCAAATCAGCTCTGACCCTGTGCCTCATGGGAACAGACCAGTCCGAACTACCAAGCCATGTCTTTCCCAGACCGGAATCAAGCATCCAAGGACCGGTTTCTGGCTATCAGCCTTCATCAGCCTGGATAGCTTGACTCCAGTGGTGTGGAGAGCCTGGGACTCACGTCTGAGTATACCCAGCACACTCGGGGTGAAAATTGCAAAAAACACAGTTGATGGACAGAATGTAGATCAATGTCATACATTCATCCCAGTACAAGGATCTGGGCCTAAATCCATCGTTTTTTTGCACTCCACACCACCCTGGGTTAGACACTGGCTATATGCAAATCAGCTCTGACCCTGTGCCTCATGGGAACAGACCAGTCCGAACTACCAAGCCATGTCTTTCCCAGACCGGAATCAAGCATCCAAGGACCGGTTTCTGGCTATCAGCCTTCATCAGCCTGGATAGCTTGACTCCAGTGGTGTGGAGAGCCTGGGACTCACGTCTGAGTATACCCAGCACACTCTGGGTGAAAATTGCAAAAAACACAGTTGATGGACAGAATGTAGATCAATGTCATACATTCACCCCAATACAAGGATCTGGGCCTAAATCCATCGTTTTTTTGCACTCCACACCACCCTGGGTTAGACACTGGCTATATGCAAATCAGCTCTGACCCTGTGCCTCATGGGAACAGTCCAGTCCAAACTACCAAGCCATGTCTTTCCCAGACCGGAATCAAGCATCCAAGGACCGGTTTCTGGCTATCAGCCTTCATCAGCCTGGATAGCTTGACTCCAGTGGTGTGGAGAGCCTGGGACTCGCATCTGAGTATACCCAGCACACTCGGGGTGAAAATTGCAAAAAACACAGTTGATGGACAGAATGTAGATCAATGTCATACATTCACCCCAGTACAAGGATCTGGGCCTAAATCCATCGTTTTTTTGCACTCCACACCACCCTGGGTTAGACACTGGCTATATGCAAATCAGCTCTGACCCTGTGCCTCATGGGAACAGTCCAGTCCGAACTACCAAGCCATGTCTTTCCCAGACCGGAATCAAGCATCCAAGGACCGGTTTCTGGCTATCAGCCTTCATCAGCCTGGATAGCTTGACTCCAGTGGTGTGGAGAGCCTGGGACTCACGTCTGAGTATACCCAGCACACTCGGGGTGAAAATTGCAAAAAACACAGTTGATGGACAGAATGTAGATCAATGTCATACATTCACCCCAGTACATGGATCTGGGCCTAAATCCATCGTTTTTTTGCACTCCACACCACCCTGGGTTAGACACTGGCTATATGCAAATCAGCTCTGACCCTGTGCCTCATGGGAACAGTCCAGTCCGAACTACCAAGCCATGTCTTTCCCAGACTGGAATCAAGCATCCAAGTTTTTAGTTCGGACTGGACTGTTCCCATGGGGCACAGGGTCAGAGCTGATTTGCATATCGCCATTGTCTAACCGAGGGTGGTGTGGAGTGCAAAAAAACGATGGATTTGGGCCCATATCTTTTGACTGGGGTGAATGTGTGACATTGATCCACATTCGGTCCATCACCTGTTTTGTTTGCAATACCGCCATAAGTGCGCTGGGGATGCTCAGACGTGGGTCCCAGGCACTCCACACCACTGGAGTCAAGCTAGCTGGGCTGATGAGAGGTGTTACCTCGAAACCGGTCCGGTCCTCGGATGCTTGATTCCGTTCTGGGAAGGACTTGGCTTTTGTAGTTCGGACTGGACTGTTCCCATGGGGCACAGGGTCAGAGCTGATTTGCATATCGCCATTGTCTAACCCAGGGTGGTGTGGAGTAAAAAAAAACGATGGATTTGGGCCCTGATCTTTTGACTGGGGTGAATGTGTGACATTGATCCACATTCGGTCCATCACCTGTTTTGTTTGCAATACCGCCATAAGTGCGCTGGGGATGCTCAGACGTGGGTCCCAGGCACTCCACACCACTGGAGTCAAGCTAGCCGGGCTGATGAGAGGTGTTACCTCGAATCCGGTCCTCGGATGCTTGATTCCGTTCTGGGAAGGACATGGCTTTTGTAGTTCGGACTGGACTGTTCCCATGGGGCACAGGGTCAGAGCTGATTTGCATATCGCCATTGTCTAACCCAGGGTGGTGTGGAGTGCAAAAAAACGATGGATTTGGGCCCAGATCTTTTGACTGGGATGAATTTGTGACATTGATCCACATTCGGTCCATCACCTGTTTTGTTTGCAATACCGCCATAAGTGCGCTGGGGATGCTCAGACGTGGGTCCCAGGCACTCCACACCACTGAAGTCAAGCTAGCTGGGCTGATGAGGTGTTACCTCGAAACCGGTCCGGTCCTCGGATGCTTGATTCCGTTCTGGGAAGGACATGGCTTTTGTAGTTCGGACTGGACTGTTCCCATGGGGCACAGGGTCAGAGCTGATTTGCATATCGCCATTGTCTAACCCAGGGTGGTGTGGAGTGCAAAAAAACGATGGATTTGGGCCCAGATCTTTTGACTGGGGTGAATGTGTGACATTGATCCACATTCGGTCCATCACCTCTTTTGTTTGCAATACCGCCATAAGTGCGCTGGGGATGCTCAGACGTGGGTCCCAGGCACTCCACACCACTGGAGTCAAGCTAGCCGGGCTGATGAGAGGTGTTACCTCGAAACTGGTCCGGTCCTCGGATGCTTGATTCCGTTCTGGGAAGGACATGGCTTTTGTAGTTCGGACTGGACTGTTCCCATGGGGCACAGGGTCAGAGCTGATTTGCATATCGCCATTGTCTAACCCAGGGTGGTGTGGAGTGCAAAAAAACGATGGATTTGGGCCCAGATATTTTGACTGGGGTGAATGTGTGACATTGATCCACATTCGGTCCATCACCTGTTTTGTTTGCAATACCGCCATAAGTGCGCTGGGGTTGCTCAGACGTGGGTCCCAGGCACTCCACACCACTGGAGTCAAGCTAGCCGGGCTGATGAGAGGTGTTACCTCGAAACCGGTCCGGTCCTCGGATGCTTGATTCAGTTCTGGGAAGGACATGGCTTTTGTAGTTCGGACTGGACTGTTCCCATGGGGCACAGGGTCAGAGCTGATTTGCATATCGCCATTGTCTAACCCAGGGTGGTGTGGAGTGCAAAAAAACGATGGATTTGGGCCCAGATCTTTTGACTGGGGTGAATGTGTGACATTGATCCACATTCGGTCCATCACCTGTTTTGTTTGCAATACCGCCATAAGTGCGCTGGGGATGCTCAGACGTGGGTCCCAGGCACTCCACACCACTGGAGTCAAGCTAGCCGGGCTGATGAGAGGTGTTACCTCGAAACCGGTCCGGTCCTCGGATGCTTGATTCCGTTCTGGGAAGGACATGGCTTTTGTAGTTCGGACTGGACTGTTCCCATGGGGCACAGGGTCAGAGCTGATTTGCATATCACCATTGTCTAACCCAGGGTGGTGTGGAGTGCAAAACCAAACGATGGATTTGGGTCCAGATCTTTTGACTGGGATGAATGTGTGACATTGATCCACATTCGGTCCATCACCTGTTCATGCTGCATTCTGGGCGTTGAAGTCCTTTGTCAGAGCCCATACAGTGAAGGGAGTTCAAAAACACCAGGTGGTGCTTCCAAAATTGTTTTGGCAGATGATTTCACGCCATTGCAGCCGGATTTGCAGATAAATCTGTCCTTTGTCCCCCTTATCAGGCAAACACCGCGTTTGCCTCCTCATGGGCTCTGACGAAGGACTTCAACGCTTAGCATGCAGCGGGACTGCAGTCGAGCACAAGATGTCTCACCTGTGAGGTAAAAGGTGGGGCCAGTGATCACATGACCAAGAGTGGTCACAGGCTTAAACATCACCGATACGGACCCCCGGAAACAGCGAGAAGGCAGCTGAGACGGGCACTGATGAGGCCAATGGATGGCTGAAACGCGTCTGCCCAGCGTTTCAGGGACATTACCGCCAGCGCAAGAAAATCAATAAATATTTGCTTATTCCCCCGGAGCTGTGTCACTCTCTTTCTTGAGCAAGAGGGAGTCTGGAGGCTATATATATATATATATAAATATATATATATATAATCACAAATCTTCAAAACCTTCACTGCTGCGGCGAAAAGAAGAGACGGACCCCACGGCTTCAGGCAAGGCAATAATTTATTTTTATACCTTTCACGGGATATATATGTACATACATATACAGGTGTATGTCAAGACACTGGAGTTTATACATACACACAAATATGTATGAAGACCAACATATATGTAACTATGCAGCCCCATAAAAGCCCAGGCTAAAAAAAGGGACAAACAGCCAGAAAACCACTCCGCAATACTTGTATAGTAATAAATTACTTAAGACAACTTGTAATAGAGACCATACACCCAAATGACTTCATACAAGAATCTCTTTATTTTCCAGAAGAAGTAAAAAAACACAAGTAATTGAAGGCAGTTTGGCCCATAGGCTGCATAGGAGTTACTGTCCTGAGACCGAAAAGACAACTGGCACCTCGCCTTTAAAATTTACAAGAATCTAGGCACTTTGCCTTTAAGAACCTCAGAGAGCCCCATGCTCCCAGCATGCACCACAGGTGGCAGTTAGGTCAGTTCTTTTTTCTGGCTCCTTCTGTGAGGATCCTGGAGCTTGAGCTTGACAGTTTTTTGACTGTTTAGGCAGAAATTGTTATGTTCGAGGCATATGAGCCTTATTTTAAAATAACCTGTTTTCTTTTTTCGTTCATTTTATTTCATTTCCCCTGATTTTACCTGGCGCTGTGTTCTGACCCTCACTTGCACCATAATTCTACGGTTTCCCCACTGCTGTTTTGCGGGTCCGGTTCCCGGGGAGGCTTGGGCGCTACCTACACCACCTTGGGTAAGGAGGGACTTTGGCGGCCATCTTGGAGCGGTCTAGCGCTCGGGGGTATTCGGAGCCGCCTACTTAAGACGCTCTTCACAACGCGCAGCGGGTGCGCCTTCCCTGCGCCAGAATCCTGCCCGTCTGCGCTCGTCAGCGTCTCGGTCGGGGGTGGTCTCTGGTTCCTTGGTAAGCGCTCTTTTGCAGGAATGCTTTCCTATTCTTTTTCTGAGATTTTGGCTCTGTGTAGGGACCCCTCGTTTTGCCATCATATATTTCCGGGAGGGCGTGTTCTTAAGCAAGGTTGTTTGGGCTGTGGCTGGCGTTTACCAACTATTGGCACTAACCGGCAGGTTGTGTTACCTGCTCTAAATGAATGCCTTCTTCTCAATACGAGACCCCTCGGCAGACACTCCCTCGATATCTGGAATCTTTTGACAGAGTCTAAACCACCTTGTCTGTTTCTCACTGAGACATGGCTTGGAGAAGGCTCTGGCCCCGATTTAGCCAATGCCATCCCTCCTGACTATACTATATTTAGGAAGGATAGAGTGATTGGCAGAGGAGGAGGGGTCGCTCTGGTTGTTAATAAACTCTTATACTGTACTACCTTTTTGATTGACAATATTTCCAATTGTGAGGCGCTGGGCTTCGCTCTTACGTTGTCACCCCATCAAACGGTCGCTGGGATTCTACTCTACAGAGTACCTGGTCCTTTGGGGCCCTTTTTTGATGAACTGCAGGCGACACTTTCTGTGCCCTGTCTTAAATCAGACCATTGTATTCTGTTGGGCGACCTGAACATCCATATGGATAATAACTTGGACCCTGATGCCCTTAAGTTGCGGGACATTACTCTTCCTCTGGGGTTGGTTCCATATATTATCTGGCCAACTCATAATAAGGGTCACACCATCGACCAGGTTTTCTCCACGAAAACGATTAGTGCATCCATGCCACTTCCTGTCTTATGGTCCGACCATTTTTTGATAAAGTTTACTATACCTCTCCTTTCTGTGACTGCGCCAAGAGCATTGAAAGATCAGAAAGGAACTACACGACCTTTTCATCAGGTCTCCGCAGAAATGGTGTCTGAGGCGCTTTGTCGTTACCCCTGTTCACTCTCTGGCAGTCTGGAGGAAAATCTTGAGTTAGTGCATAAAGGGATGAGTGCTATCTTTAAAGAGCTAGCTCCTGGGAAACTGGCTAAGTCAGTTGACAGGCGTACTTCGGCCCCGTGGTTTACTTCATCTTTGGGTGCGATGCGGCAGGAATGTAAGAAAGCCGAAAGGGCCTGGAGACGCCTGTATGACCCTCATACCAAGGCTAGCTATAGGAATGCCATTAAGTTATATCACAGGCATATCCTAGCAGGAAAAAAAGTCTACCTTGAGCGTAGAATAGATGACTCTGAGAGCACCAGCAAAGAGATATTTAGGATAGTTAAGGAGTTTACTTCTTCATCCTCCAGTGCCCCTTCCCATATGCACACTGAAGTTTGGATTAGCCAGTTAGCGGACTTTTTCGTGGATAAGATTAAAGTTATCTGCGATTCCTTTCGCCATCCATGCCTTTCACCACCGCCGGGCTTTACATCTGGCTCGCCTATATCTACAATTGAAGAAGGTCCACTTCTGTCTGAATTTCCGGTGATGTCTCCCACGGTCTCTCTTGATCTTTTGTCTCGGCTTAAATCCGGCTCTCCGTCTGACCCTTGCCCGGCTAAATGTTTAGATAGAGTAGCGCCGGCTTTAAATGCGCTGCTTAATCCTCTGCTTAATGCTTCATTGAGCACGGGTGTTGTCCCTCCAGCATGGAAGCAGGCATTGATTCTTCCACTGATCAAGAAGACTAACCTTGATCCTCTTATCCATGCTAACTACAGACCTATCTCTCTCCTCCCTGCTCTGGCTAAGGTGACCGAGAAGCACGTGCATAGCTCTATTTCCAACTTTATTGAGAGTAATAACATTCTCCATGACTCTCAATCGGGCTTTCGCACGATTTTTAGCACGGAGTCCCCATTCTCGAGGTCACCGATGCCATCAGAGAGGTTTTGGATACTGGAGGGAAGGCCATTTTGGTTATGCTGGATCTGTCAGTGACTTTCGACACCGTCCCCCATGAAGGTCTCCTCTTAAGACTCCAGGAGATCGGTTTTCGAGGGACGGTGTTAAATTGGTTTAAGTCATTTCCGACCGGCCGCCGGCAAGTGGTCTGGGCACCTCCGTTTTCCGCTGAAATGCCGCCGCTGGAGGTGGGGGTGCCGCAGGGTTCTATTCTGAGCCCTGCGCTTTTTAACATCTACATGGCCCCCTTGGCGGCGGTTGCGGAATCTTTTGGTGCCCAGATCATAACCTATGCGGATGACACCCAGCTGCTCTTCACATTTGATAAGGGCAAGGACTTCGACGGCCCGCGGATTAGAGACTGTTTGGGAGCGGTCTTTGCCTGGTTCCAGCGTCACGGCTTAAAATGCAATTCTGATAAATCGGAATTGCTTTTTTTTGGATGTCCTCCTGATCCGGGCTGGAAGGCCTGGTGGCCTTCAGATATGTTTCCACCAGATGCTGCCTCTTCAAAAGCCAAAAACTTAGGCGTTGTGGTAGATGATGGCCTCACCATTGGCCCCCAGATCATTGGACTGACTGGCAAAGGCTTCGGCCTCTTGAAGATGCTGCGGAAATTTCTTCCGCTGCTCTCGCTGAAGCATAGAAAGATTATCGTCCAGGCCTTGATAGGTTCGCATCTGGATTACGCAAACGTTCTCTATCTTGGCCTGCCGAAATATCTTTTGGCCCGACTGCAGATTGTGCAGAACTCTGCGGCTAGAGCCATTTTTGGCCTCCAGCGCAGAGCTGTAGCCACAGAGCTGTTAAAGAAATTACACTGGCTTCCAGTCGCTAAAAGGATCGCTTTCAAGGCGCTTATTTTTGCCTTCAAGTCCCTTCATCGGATAGGCCCCAAATATCTTCAGAAACGCTTGGCTTTTTATGTGCCTATCAGGACGCTACGATCTGCATCTTTATCCAAAGCCTTGATTCCCCCTATCCGCCTGACTAGAATCTGAGGACGCTCCTTTCGATTTCTAGCGCCTCAAGGCTGGAACGACCTGCCTGTTCTGCTCAGGAAAGCTGATGACTTGCTCTCCTTTAGAAAAGGACTTAAAACCTGGCTTTTCACTCAGTAATGGTTTCGCTTCCTTTCTTTTTATGTCTGTTGTGCTATGTTTCTCTCTATTCTTTAGGCTCTTTGCCAAAGCGCCGGGACACTCCTCGGAGTAGCCGTGCGCTATAAAAGAGCATTTTTAACATAACATAACATGAGCTGCAGATCGTACACTTAGCATTAGATCGCCACCTGGTGTTGGGCTCGGATGATTGCAGGTTGTTGTCTTCTTGGAGAAGTCTTTGTAGTCACGATATACGTGACTCCTCCCTTGGACAATACTGCGCATGGGCGTCGGCTCCATCCTTAGATTGTTTTTTCCGCCACTGGGTTCGAATGAAAGTTTCTCCGCTCCGGCTAGAAAAACTTTTCCAGCAACTTCAAAGCGGAAAACTTCCACAAACTTCGAAAAACTACCTTCGACATCGAAGACCAGGCTTTTCGACGACATAACTTCAATTCCGGTCATCGAAGTGGGCCGTTGGGCCTATCAACGCCGTGCGGCCTACAACACATGGAAAGAACTCCATTCAAGAAATGCCCGAAATGCCAGGTAAAATTCCCGCATAGCGATCATCACGAGGTTTGCAACCTCTGTCTATCGCCGGACCACAACGAGTCGACCTGCACAGCTTGTGCGTCCTTCCTGTCGAAGAAGACCATCCGGGATCTGAGGACCCGTCAACACGAAATGAGGAGATCAGCCCCAGCGCCGGACAATATCTTCGACAATGAGGTTCCGCTCGTTCCAGAAGAAGACTCGCCGGATCTCCAGATCATATCAGAGGCAGAGGACTCTGACGACTCGATTCCAACACGTCAACCCGTGAGTACCTCTGCCCCTGCACCTCCTACACTGCCCAAGCCAAAGGTGAAGGTCAGCACTCCGCTCAAAGGGCCCAGTCGAGACCAAGCGCTCCCTCTTAAAGCCCAAACGTTGAGCTCGGCTCCGAGGAAGACAACTACGCCTTCAGGTACTCCGGCACCGAGCAAACCACACGTGCCGATCCCACCACTTCCAACGGCACTGAGGCCAAAAGACTCTTCGGCACCGAAACCGAAAGACTCTTCGGCACCGAAACCGAAAGACTCTTCGGCACCGAAACCGAAAGACTCTTCGGCACCGAAACCAAAAGACTCTTCGGCACCGAAACCGAAAGACTCTTCGACACCGAAACCGAAAGATTCTTCGTGTCACGGTTAGCAGCGAACAAGTAAACCAAGTGAAGAACACACAAGCCACTAACCTGAGGTGTCTAGCCAGCGGGGACCACGGCGAGATGATAGTCTTCCCTATACCCGATAGCACTGACCCTCCCCGTGTGACATACACACCGGAGACAGGTAGTCCTCCAGGTAAGGGGAAGGATAGTTGATCAGGGAAGGTTGTTGTGAAGACACCCCTCAAGGTCTGGTCTAAGACTTCGGATGACTTCAAGGCACAACAATTTCTGGAAGCACAAGAACACTTGTTTAGCACTACAAGGGGGAAGATGCCAAAGTTGTTGCATATATATCTATATATAACCAAGTATTCACTTACTGATAACCACCGCTTGTAACAGCCTGAAGTCTGGGAAAGGATGATGACTCAAGTTCAAGCGGAAGGTGGGCTGTTAACTCACAGCTCAATCCAAGGAAAGAGTTTAGTCTAAGTGAATAGCACCAAGTAGTTACATTCACTACCGGTGGGAAGATTTGCTCAGTATCTGAATAGTTCAACTATCCTCAGGGTTGATCCGATGGAAAAAGTAGAAAACTACACTATGATAGCACGGCCGTGCTAAATGTCATGTGTCTGAATTCTACTTACGGGAAAAGAACAAAGTATCTTGGCGTCCTCAGCGGGAAGGAAAGTGTCCGCGCACACCCAACTCTCGGCGTCCTCAGCGGGAAGGAAAGCGTCCGCGCACATCCAACTCTCGAAACTCAAGAAAAGCTAGTTCCAAACACGATCGTAAAACTGGAAGGATTGACAAGCACCCGATGATGGGAAAAGAGTGTTTTTATACACTCCCAGAGGGCGTGGACCGTTTCGCCAGGCCCCAGGGCTTTCTGGGAGATGTAGTTCTGCAGCGGTATTGCCCTATACTATCTCTCCAGCTATGGGTAATCGCTACAGAACCCCCTCTCGAGGATCGCCGACCCGGCGGTCGACCCGGCTTCCCTGGATTCTGCAGATGAAACTGAGCTACCAATTCGGGGCAGTGGAGGTTCTGTTCTGGTTCCCATGTTCTCTCCTCAACCCCAAATCCTTTCCAACCAACCAAATACTGCACTCTGCCCCGATGGATCCGCGAATCCAACAACTCTTCTACCTCGTATTCCTCCAACCCCTCCACCAACACCGGGGAAGGATGAACGGGTGATCTAGTGTCCACGGGACAAGGCAGGAGTAGGGAGACGTGAAAAACAGGATGGATCCTCCAGTTCTGGGGAATAGACCATTTCAGTGCCACAGGGTTGATGACTTCCTCGACACTATAGGGACCAATGTATCTAGGTTTGAGTTTGTTAATACCCCGGAGATGAATGTTTTTAGTGGAAAGCCATACCTTGGCCCCCACCTGATAGACTGGTTCTGGAGTGCGTTTCTTGTCTGCGTAGCGTTTCTGTGAGGCCTGAGCTTCCGCCAAGTGGCGCTTCGCATCTATCCGTACAGCCCGAACATGCGCATGATGTTCTTGAATACTGGGCAGGTTGGTTGATACTGGCCAATCGAATGGAAGTATGTTCGGATGATACCCAAGAAGGCAAAAGAAAGGAGAACAACCCAAGGTGGAGTGGTCAGAGTTATTATACGTGAATTCCGCTAGCCATAAGAGGGTGACCCAATCCGTCGAGTTTTGCAAAGTGAAGCAACGCAGATATTGCTCAATAGTTTGGTTGAGCCTCTCCGTTTTGCCATCTGTCTGCGGGTGGTAACTTGTAGAGAGCCTGACATCAATAGCTAAAGATTCACAAAGGGCTTTCCAAAAACGGGATGTGAATTGAGCCCCTCTGTCGGTAATGAAGACTCTAGGAATGCCATGTGCCCTGATGAGATGCTGCAATATAACCATGGCCAGTTCCGCGGATGTGGGTAGACCCTCCAAAGGTACAAAATGACCCATTTTGGTCAAGTGATCGACAATCACCAGTACAGTCGTTTTTCCTTGACATAATGGCATCTCCACGATGAAGTCCATTGAGACCGTATGCCAATGTTTAGGGGGTACAGGAATGAGACGTAGCAGACCCGTAGGTCTGGTGTGTTTGGCTTTACCTTGGGTGCACACTGAACAGTTCCTTACGTATTTCTTGACATTATTTGTAAGGTAGGCCACCAGAATGATCGCTCTATGGTAGCGATAGTCTTGTACACCCCCCAATGTCCACCTAACACAGAATCATGTGCCCAATTGAGCACCTGCATTTGCAACCCAGGGTCCGGCACATACAAGGCCTGGCGGTAGTACAGGAGTTCATCTGTTTGTGACCGCCATTGGGGTTCTTCTTGAAGCCATGTTTGGACATCGACATCCGTTAAAGCCACTCTTATATCCTCGATAAAGTCTGTGGAGGTGAGCAAAGCAATGGTGCTTTCGGGAAAGGACTTTTCAGGCAGGATGTATGATGGTTCCACGGGGACTTCTGACTGGGTCTCTTGAGTGTCTTGATTCCTGGAGAGGGAATCGGCTTTTCCATTTTGAGGGCCGGGACGATACTTGATGACGAAATCGTAATCCGAGAAAAAGAGAGTCCATCTCAATTGCCGAGGAGTGAGAGCCTTTGCTGTTTTTAAGAATAACAAGTTCCGATGGTCAGTAAAGATTTCGATGGTATGTCGTGCTCCTAGCAGGTAATGTCGGCATTCCTCACAACCCCTCTTGATGGCAAGCAGCTCTTTGTCGGTAATAGAATAATTGATTTCATTAGGACTGAGTTTTTTCGAGTAGAATGCCACCGGGTGGATTTGTCCTGTTTCAGGGTGGCGTTGCGAGAGCACCCCCCCAAGGCATACTGTGATGCATCGGTTTCCAAAATGAATGGAAGTTGGGAATCGGGATGCCGCAATATGGGGGCCAAGGTGAATCTGTTTTTCAGGATACGGAAAGACTGTTCCGCTTCCTCACCCCACTTGAAGGGAACGTTTTTCCTTAACATATTGGAAATGGGGTGGATGATTTTAGAGAAGTCTTTAATAAAAAGTCTATAATAGTTCGCAAAGCCGAGGAAACTCTGCACCGATTTCACGTCTTGTGGGGTTTTCCAATTCGTGATGGCCTCGACCTTCCCACTTTCCATCTGAAAGCCATTGGCGTTGATCACGTACCCCAGGAAGGAGACTTCTGTTGCATGGAAGAGGCACTTTTCCAGTTTGGCGAACAGCTGGTGTTCTTGCAGACGACTTAGAACTTCCTTGACATGCTGTTCGTGTTCCTGGAGAGTACTTGAATATACAAGGATGTCGTCGATGTACACCATACATATGGTATCCAGAAGGCCCCTGAGCACTTCGTCCATGAAAAATTGGAATGCCGCAGGGGCGTTGCATAATCCAAAGGGCATGACGTTGTACTCGAATAAGCCGAACTTTGTTCGGTACGCGGTCTTCCACTCGTCGCCCTTCTTTACTCGGACCAGATGATAGGCCCCCCTCAGATCTAACTTGGTGAAGTAACGAGCGCCCTTTATCTGGTCCATCATGACTGGAATCAATGGAAGGGGGTATCTATTCTTCACCGTGATGTTATTCAAGGCCCTGTAGTCGATGCAGGGTCTCAACACTGCACAGTCCTTCTTCGGGATGAAAAACAGGGGCGAAGAAGCAGGTGATGTGGAATGGCTGATGAATCCAGTAGCTAGATTCTCTTCAATGTAGTTCTGTAAATATGCATTTTCATGTTCTGTCAGGGCATACACTCGACTACACGGAATAGCCGCACCAGGGAGGAGTTCGATGCAGCAATCGTAGACCCTATGTGGGGGGTAAACCGGTAGCCTTCTGTTTGTCGAACAGGGAACGAAAATCATTGTAAATCTCTGGTAGACTGGAAGTACTGCATAGGTGTTTCTCTGCACATGCCACAGCCAGGTGGCGAATACTAGGACACTCTTCCTCTCCAGCTGACAAAGAAAAAGGGTTGTGACAATGTTCCATACAATAGGAGGAGGTTAATGCGACTGTGCGAGCAGACCAACTCACCACGGGATCGTGTAGCGTTAGCCATGGCATTCCTAATATCAGGCGAAACTGAGGAGCAGCAATTAAATCAAACTGGATATATTCTGTGTGTTCTCCATGCTGCATTCGCAAAGGGATTGTGTGTTTTATAACAGGCCCAGATGACAAGGTGGATCCATCCACAGCCTTCACATGTTCTGGTTCCTCCTTCTTTTCCCACGATATCCCAAGGGAGTTTGCGTAGTCAATGTCCATGTAATTACCAGTGGCCCCTGAATCTAACAGCGCATCCATCTGCGCGACGTTATCCCTCGTTGTCCACAGGGACACAGGCAGGTTCATATGAGCAATAGCAGGCATCATCGTATTAGCCAGTAATGTGGAGATCATTGTTGGTCGCCGGTCCATCCCAGAGATCTCAACCTGGTTTGGACGTTCTAGTTTTCCGACGTCTCTCTCGTTCCAAGAACAGCCGATTTTCGTGGCGCTGGATTCCTCTCCGATTGTGGGGCTCTTGCTCTACACTCTCTGATGAAGTGTCCCCCTTTACCACAATACAGGCATAGTTTCATCTTCCACCGGCGCTCTCGTTCCTCAGAAGTCAGAGGACCTCGAATACCCCCGATCTGCATGGGCTCAGTACCATCAGTACTTTTGGCACTGTCTTCCTGCGGGAGTTTGAATTTAGGATACCATCCACGTCCATCACCCCTGCTCCGATCTCTTCTCTCCAACAGCCTATGATCCAATTGTACCGTTAGGTCGATGAGTTCCTCACAAGTCGGAGGCAGTTGGACTACCTGGGACAAGACGTCCTTCAATTCACTCCTTAGGCCTTGATAGAACTGCAAGGTCCTTTTTTCTTGTGGTCAATCAGTTTCGGCTAGGAGCCGGTTAAAAGAGGTGATGTACGACAATAAATCCTGTGACCCCTGTCGCAGTGTCAGGAGCTCCTTATCCAATGATAACATGTGGGTCTTTCGATCAAACAGTTTCCGTAAGGCAGAACAGAAATCGGGGAACTGGTGCAAAACGGGATCGTTCTTTTCCATTAGGGGGATAGTCCAGCTTGCAGCGTTTCCACCCATGTACGACATCATGAATGCTGTTTTGGCCGCGTCATCCTGAAACACAGAAGGTTTACACAAAAAGTGGAGGCGGCACTGGTTTAGGAATGTCTCGAATTTCTTGGGATCTCCGTAGAACCGCTCAGGGAGAGCCAACGGAATACCAGTGTTCTGAATTACGTGCACCGTCGGAGAATGGTCCGTGGAGGACGAAGGTATGACTGTAGGAGAAAAGAACCCACCCCCAGCTGCCATAGGGGTTGTAGGCTGTGATATGGTTTGTACTGGAGGGGGAAGCGTGGCCTCTCTAATATAAGACCCTGCCCCGGGATTCTTTCGTGACATGCCAGCGACTTCTCTACGCATGGTGTTCATATCTTTTCTGAGCTCTTGGTTCTCAACTCGGGAAGCATGCACTTCCTGCTGCAGTAAGCTAAAACCTTCAAGCAACGAGGCCAAGGTCGCACTCGTATCCATGGTCCAGGCTAGTCTTCTTCCTTGGGCTTGTCAATCTGTCACGGTTAGCAGCGAACAAGTAAACCAAGTGAAGAACACACAAGCCACTAACCTGAGGTGTCTAGCCAGCGGGGACCACGGCGAGATGATAGTCTTCCCTATACCCGATAGCACTGACCCTCCCCGTGTGACATACACACCCGGAGACAGGTAGTCCTCCAGGTAAGGGGAAGGATAGTTGATCGGGGAAGGTTGTTGTGAAGACACCCCTCAAGGTCTGGTCTAAGACTTCGGATGACTTCAAGGCACAACAATTTCTGGAAGCACAAGAACACTTGTTTAGCACTACAAGGGGGAAGATGCCAAAGTTGTTGCATATATATCTATATGTAACCAAGTATTCACTTACTGATAACCACCGCTTGTAACAGCCTGAAGTCTGGGAAAGGATGATGACTCAAGTTCAAGCGGAAGGTGGGCTGTTAACTCACAGCTCAATCCAAGGAAAGAGTTCAGTCTAAGTGAATAGCACCGAGTAGTTAAATTCACTACCGGTGGGAAGATTTGCTCAGTATCTGAATAGTTCAACTATCCTCAGGGTTGATCCGATGGAAAAAGTAGAAAACTACACTATGATAGCACGGCCGTGCTAAATTTCATGTGTCTGAATTCTACTTACGGGAAAAGAACAAAGTATCTTGGCGTCCTCAGCGGGAAGGAAAGCGTCCACGCACACCCAACTCTCGGCGTCCTCAGCGGGAAGGAAAGCGTCCGCGCACATCCAACTCTCGAAACACAAGAAAAGCTAGTTCCAAACACGATCGTAAAACCGGAAGGATTGACAAGCACCCGTTGATGGGAAAAGAGTGTTTTTATACACTCCCAGAGGGCGTGGACCGTTTCGCCAGGCCCCAGGGCTTTCTGGGAGATGTAGTGCTATAGCGGTATTTCCTTGTACTATCTCTCCAGCTATAGGTAATCGCTACACTTCGGCACCGGAACCGAAAGACTCTTCGGCACCGAAACCGAAAGACTCTTTGGCACCGAAACCGAAAGACTCTTCGAAACCGAAAGACTCTTCGGCACCAAAACCGAAAGACTCTTCGGCACCGAAACCGAAAGACTCTTCGGCACCGAAACCGAAAGACTCTTCGGCACCGAAACCGAAAGACTCTTTGGCACCGAAACCGAAAGACCCTTTGGCTCCAAAGCCGTCGACCTATAAAGATGGAAAGTCAGCTTCCACTCCGAAGACTGCCGTTCCGGTGACACCTGCAAGGCCGGATCCCGAGGTCCCGAAGCCCTTGAACACGCCTGTCAAACCGAAAGTAACACCTTCGGCACCAAGACCTTTGCCACAGGACACTGTAACACCTCCCAAGGCAAAACGACAAAAACAACCTCTGTCAGAACCGAAAAAATCGATGCCGAAAAGGTTGTAGAGGAGGAGGAGGAGGAAGAATTGTTTAGACCAGACCCTAAACAGAAGAAAATCTACATAAATCCAAAGACTGGGCATGTGGGTGCTATACCTCTTAAGAAGAGACCAGCAGAAATGCCACCTACACCTGTGGTTCCTGCCAAAAAGGACTGTGCAACTTCCCCTATGCACCCCCCCTCTCCTGTATCTCCTTCCTCTCCTATCCCTCCTTACATTTCACCTCACATCTCTCCTGTACCCTCTCCTGCATCCTCACATTCACCCCAAACTGATGAGGAGTATGACCTAGGTGGTGGGGAGGATCTGCACACAGACCCAAATACATATCCTTTAGATGAGGATGTCTATACCTTTCCACCTCATAATGTGCCTGATTTCACGGAACCGCAGTTATACCCATCAAAGCCCTCTCCTCCAGAGGACAGCATTGGCTTTAATCACCTCTTACACAGGGCCGCTATCTACCACAATGTTACAATGCACTCTGATGACATTGAGGAGGATTTTCTGTTGGATGCTTTTGAGCCATCACACAGATCCACTCCCATTCTTCCCATGATCAAAGGAGTCATTAAGCACGCTCCAGAAATGTTCAAAGATCCAGTGCGTGCTAGGGTACTGAATCCAAGGATAGAAAAGAAATACAGGCTTGCACCCTTTGTCCCAACCTATATTAAGAGACATCCTCCATTAGACTCCTTAGTAGTGTCCAATGCAAGAAAAAGGGCGAATTCACAGACTTCGGGGAAACCCCCCCCCCCACCTGACAAGGAATCCAAAGTTATTGAAGCGTCGGGTAAAAGGATTGCTGCACAAGCTACAAATATATGGCGCATTGCCAATACACAAGCCCTTCTCTCACGTTACGACAGGGCTAATTACGACCAATTAGAAACACTAATGCAGCACCTCCCAGATCAGTATAAGGATCAGGCAACTGAGCTTATTCAAGAAGGCAAATTCATATCCAATGCCTCAATAAAATGTGCACTAGATGTCGCAGATACAGCTGCTAGAGCTGTAAATACTAGCGTGATACTCAGGAGACATGCATGGCTGTGCATTTCCGGGTTCAAACAAGGGGTGCAAACCACAATTTTGAACCAGCCCTTTAACCAGAACCAGTTATTCGGTCCAGAAGTAGACACTACACTGGAGAAAATGAAAAAAGACACGGACACGGCAAAGTCAATGGGGGCCCTACAATCCACACAAAATAGAGGTTCCTTTTGTCGCTCCTTTTATAAAGGAGGCTCCAAGCAGACTGGAGCAGGCACAGCAACATCTTTCAAAACACAAACACAAACCTCCTCTAATAAGGGATATTTTAGAGGAGAATACAGGGGCAATAATAACAAAGGAAGAGGACGCGGTAACAACAGCAATCGCTCCTCCTCCACAACTAAACAGTGATTTCCCTCTGCTCCCCCAACAGCATTCCACTCCTGTGGGGACAGATTAACACAGTTCCTGCCTGTCTGGAACTCCATAACAACGGACAGGTGGGTGAGACAGATTATCCAAAACATACCACCCAGGCAGCATCCTATGTCTACAGATCACCTGACTCTGCTTCAACATGAAGTCCTAGCACTTCTACAAAAAGATGCTATTCAACTAGTCCCATTAGAGGAACAGGGCACGGAGGTTTGCTCGCTGTATTTTCTAATTCTCAAAAAGGACGGCACACTGAGACCAATTCTCGACCTCAGGCCCCTTAACCATTACATACAATCAGATCATTTTCATATGATCACTCTGCAACAAGTGCTCCCACTGCTGCAACAAGGCGATTTCCTTTCAACACTAGACTTAAAGGACGCCTACTTTCACATCCCAATACATCCTGCTCACAGGAAGTACCTACGGTTTGTAATACAAGGACAGCACTATCAGTTCAAAGTCCTTCCATTTGGTGTCACAACAGCTCCAAGAGTGTTCACAAAGTGCTTAGCAGTAGTAGCAGCACATCTCAGAAGACAACAAATACACGTCTTTCCTTACCTGGACGATTGGCTCATAAAAGCCAAATCATTCCACCAATGTGTACAACACACTCAGCTGACAATTCAACTGTTGCACGACTTAGGGTTTACGATCAACTGCACAAAGTCGCACCTAGAGCCTTCACACGTGCATCAGTATCTAGGAGCTACCATAAACACATCTACAGCTCTAGCATATCCTAGTGCAGCCAGGATACAGAGCATTCAAGCCCTAGTCTCAACTTTTCAACACCAGCAGTCTCTCCAAGCAAGAGTGTTCATGAGATTAATAGGCATGATGGCATCTTGCATCTTCATAGTGCCACATGCAAGACTGCAAATTGTTCCATTACAAGAGTGTCTAGCACGACAGTGGAATCAGGCTCAAGATCAGCTCACAGACCTGGTGTTGGTAGACAGCCGTACGCATTGCTCTCTGCAATGGTGGAACACTAAAAACTTGACAAGGGGACGGCCGTTCCTCGAGCCTGTTCCACAAATAGCGCTCACAACAGATGCATCCCCACAGGATGGGGAGCCCATCTCTTACACCACACGACTCAAGGTCGATGTAACAACCAACAAAAGCTGTTGCATATCAACCATCTAGAGTTTCTAGCAATATTCTTAGCACTCAAAACCTTTCAACTTCAAGTACAGAACAAAGCTGTCTTAATCCGGACTGACAATATGACAGCAATGTACTATATACAAAAACAGGGGGGGACACACTCTCTGCAACTGTCCCAACTCACACAGAACATTTGGAGATGGGCCGTTCCTCAAGACCTATATCTGTTAGCGGAACACCTTCCAGGAGTTCACAATCAGATAGCGGATCTGTTGAGTCGGCAGTCACAACAGATTCACGATTGGGAACTGCATCCACAAGTTCTTCAACCATTCTTCCAACAGTGGGGGCACCCACACATAGACCTGTTTGCCACCCACGAAAATGCAAAATGCCCAGCCTTCGCCGCCAGGTTCCCACACCCAAGGTTAGAGGGCAATGCAATATGGATGAACTGGTCAGGCAGATTTGCGTACGGTTTTCCGCCTCTCCCCCTTATTCCACTAGTGGTGCGCAAGCTCAAACAGTCTCTCAAGCTCATTCTAGTAGCTCCCACATGGGCACGCCAGCCGTGGTTCACCACGCTATTAGAGCTCTCCCTGGTTCCACATCACAAATTACAGCTCACACCCTCGATGTTAACACAGAACCATGGAGAAATCAGACACCCAGACCTGAACCAACTGAATTTGGTGATCTGGCTCCTGAAGTTTGGTTATCTTAACCTACCACCAGACTGCATGAATATCATTAAAGAGGCGAGAAGACCTACTACTAGAGCGTGTTATGCCGCCAAATGGAAAAGATTTGCAATATATTGCAAACATAATCACATTGATTCACTGGATGCTTCCATCCAAAATATCATTTCTTACCTGTTACATCTACAAAGGTCTAATTTGGCATACTCTGCCATACGCCTACATCTTGCAGCAATTGCAGCCTATTTACAAAACAGACAACACTTGTCTCTTTTTAGGGTACCTGCAATCAAAGCATTTATGGAAGGATTAAAAAGAATAAACCCTCCCAGCCTGCCACCTTCTCCTGTATGGAACCTAAATTTGGTCCTTACGAGACTCATGGGACCCCCTTTTGAGCCTCTACATAAATGTGAACTGCAATTTCTCACATGGAAAACTGCTTTCCTGGTTGCCATCACCTCTCTCAGAAGAGTAAGTGAAATACAATTGTTCACTATACAAGAACCATTTTTTAAAAATACATTCTAATAAAGTGGTTCTCAGATCTAATCCAAAATTTTTTCCAAAGGTTATCACACCTTTTCATTTGAACCAATCGGTAGAGTTACCTGTGTTTTTCCGAAACCCAGACTCGGTAGCAGAAAGGGCCTTACACGCGTTAGATGTTAAAAGAGCTCTGCTATACTACATAGATAGAACTAAATCCTTTAGAAAGACAAAACAATTGTTTGTATCTTTCTCTCCTTCACACAAAGGCAACCCTATCTCTAAGGGTGGGATTGCCAGGTGGATTGTTAAGTACATACAGATATGCTATCAAAAAGCTAAACGCACACTAACAGTTCCTCCTAGAGCACACTCCACTCGCAAGCTAGGAGCCTCTATGGCTTTCTTAGGAAATATACCATTAGAGGACATATGCAAGGCAGCAACATGGTCTACACCACACACCTTCACTAAACACTATTGTGTTGATGTGCAAGCCAAGCAGCAAGCTGCAGTAGGCCAGGCTGTCCTTAGAACATTATTTCAGACTACTGCAATGGATACAGGCGACCACCGCTAGGGGAGGCACTGCTATACAATCAATGCTAAGTGTACAAGGGGGCAGTCACCTATATCGTGACCACAAAGACTTCTCCAAGAAGACAACAACCTGCAATCATCCGAGCCCAACACCAGGTGGCGATCTAATGCTAAGTGTACGAATCTGCAGCTCTACATGCCAAGAACAGATGCATACTGGTAAGTAGCATTTTCCTTTCTTGCTGTTTAGCATTTCTCTTGTGCTGGAAGAAGTTTTACCTTTTTCTTTCAGGAACTGGTCACCTTTTTCTGTCAAAATGCCAGCTCTCTTTAGAAATTGTCCATCTTGTGGAAAAAAGATGGCTAGGTCAGATCCACACTCCGTGTGTATCGCCTGTCTTCCTTCTTCTCATAAGGTAGATGCCTGTTATCACTGCCAAAGGTTGTCCTCAAGAACACTCCGTGATAGAGAGAGGATTCGGCTTCAGGCGGCGATGGAGAGAGGAAAATCCCATCCAGAAAGTGGCCTTGGGGATCAAGAGCCCTCATCTCATCAGAAGCATCGACACCATCTACAGTCTGCCTCCACAACATCGAGAAAAAGGCACATTCCAGATTGTTCGCCGTCGAAGAAAAAGCCTGAACAGTCTCCGACGTCGAGACAGCGTAAGTCTCCATCGTCGAGAAAGGCCTCGACATCAAAGCGTCCTGCTTTGGACCCGAGGTATGGTCAAGATGCGGGTCTATCGACGTCTAGACACCCATCGACGTGAGACACTCTCCGTCACCTCGCCGTAGGTCGACGTCGAGAAGTTTGCAGACGTCGAAGAGACCTGAAGATCGGTCGACGTCGAGAGCAGGTCACCATTCGACGTCGAGATCACTGCGACGTCGAGGTCATTCGAAGTCAAAGTTGCCATGACGTCATGTGAGACGTCTCGGTCCCCTTTGAAGACGTCGAAATCTGCACAGCCCTTGACTTCTACAGGACATCACCATGGTTCAACGTCAAGGGAGAGGCATTTGGCGATGTCGAGGCCATCGACGTCTAGGGACAAGGAACATGCTGGGGCCTAGGAGGAGGTTGCCGGTGCATCTCACTCTCCCTCAAGATCTTCGTCACCTGAACTTCATATTGTACAGGTTTCACCAGGGGTCTCTCCAGAAGTTGGTGAAGAACCTAGGCGGAAGAAAGCTAGGTCTATCAGCAGTCCTGGTTGGGACTACTCACGTACCTACTCTCCTTCCCACCTGTCAAAATCTCCAATTCAAAAACCTCGGAGATCTCCACGAAGATACAGGACACCCACTGTGGTATCTTCAAGAAGAGGAACTCCGACTAGATCACGCTTTCCGCGATCCCGTCATAGGCATTCAAGGGATAGATCTAGATCTTTTCATTCTTCACCAAGGAGGAGACCACGAAGATCTTGCACCTGGTCTACCTCGTCTACTAAGACCTCTATAAGAGATTACTCTCCTACTTGTACCTCTACACCTCCATCACGAGTTTCACCTGTGGACGATTTCACTACCTTCAATGAGGTGTTATGTCGAGGAGCGAGCAAGTTAAATAAAACGATGTTGGTCCCTACTGTGTCTACCTCTGTAATTTTGGAGACCCTGGATCACCGTTCCTCAGCCAGACCGTTGCTCCCACTTGTTCCTGGCATTATTGACCTTGCCACTCAGACTTTTCTAACTCCTGACACAGTGGGTTCTGTACCTTCACGAATAGCTAGGAAATATAAGGCCGCTGATCAGGATCCATTATTTCTTCGCTCTGATTCGCCTCCAGATTCTATCATTGTGGCAGCGGCTAGGAAGACTCAGTCATCTATGTCTTCCCCCTCAGCTCCTCCAGATAGAGACCGCAAATTAATGGATTCCATGGGCAGGAAAATGCGCAACACATCGGCCTCTTTCATGAAGGTTTCCAGTGCCTCTGCTCTATTACGAAGATACGACAGGTCCTTATGGGATTCCCAGGGTCGTTTTGTAGATAAGTTTCCTAAAGAAGATCAGCAAGATTTTCGAGAAATCTTACAAGAAGGAGGTCTTGTCGCTATCAAGTTATTAGCGCCTCAGCGGATGTGGCTGATTTAGCTCCTCACGGATACGCTCACGGGATCTGTTCAAGGCGTTCTGCATGGCTGCGATTAACTGGCCGTAAACCTGAAGTGCAGCGAAAAATGACTAACTTACCGTTTAATGGATCTTCTCTCTTTGGTCCTCATGCAGACGAAGAGATGACAAAAATGAAAGCGGTACTGGACACAGTTAAAGCGGTAGGTCTGGAGAAAAAGAAAGTCTTTCGAAAGCGTTTTCGCTCCAATGAGAACCGCTAGTCCCAACAAAAAGGTCAATCGAACCAGTGGTCGTCGCAGGGTCAACAACAACAGCAAAGGTCTCATTTCCAACAAAGACGACCAGGGAGGGGAAGAGGCAACAATAAACAGGCCTCTACCTCAAAACAGCCAGCGAGACAATGAGGAGGTACTTCCTCTAAACGTGTTGTCCACTCCGGTAGGGGGAAGTATTGCTGGTTTTCTGGAGGAGTGGCACAATATAACAAGCGACAAATGGGTGTTAAATATTGTCAAATGGATATCTACTACGTTTGAAGACCCCACCTCCTTCAATTCCTCCGAAGGAACTCAGTTCGTGTCATCCCATCCTACAAAAGGAGGTTCACAGTCTTCTGTTGAAAGAAGACATAGAACGTGTCCCAGTTCATCAGAGACGCCAGGGGATATGCTCTCACTATTTACTGGTCGAGAAAAAAGGTCCTTCTGTGGAGTACAGGCCTAATCTGGATCTTCGCATCTTAAACAGATACATACAAAAAGAAAAGTTCCAGATGCTGGCTCTACACCAGATCTTCCCGCATTGACATCAAGGAGACTGTATGTGCTCCATAGTTTTGCAGGACGCTTATTTCCACATTCCAGTGTCCAGGAAGCATCGAAAGTTTCTCCGTTTCCAAGTGGCTCGGCATCATTATCAGTTTCGAGTTCTGCAATTCGGACTCAAGTCAGCCCCAAGAACATTTTCAAAGTGCATGGCAGTGGTGGTGGCTTTTCTGCGAAAACGAGGAATTTTCATTTACCCATAGTTGACGACTGGCTTCTGAAGAGTTCCACTCCATCTCTGCTTCAGTCGCATCTGTCTTACAGTCTCCACATTCTGAACAAACTGGGTCTACGAGTCAAATTAAAAAAATCGAATCTGAAAGAGACACTTTAGTGGTAGATTCCTTACCTTAGAATATCCCCAGGCGTCAGACTGGATCCGGAAATGTTTGCGTAGCAGTACCCTTGCGCGTCGGTAGGCATCGTCTGCGGCTCTGCGTCAGTCATCTGCGTCGTGGGCGCCGTGATGAGGTCGTCGGAGTACTTAGACGCCACCTACGCGTGCTGACGTCCGTTCTTCTTTTTTCCGCGCCAGCAAGCGAAGATCTGGAAAAAGTAGTACTTCTAGTCAATTTTTGACTAACTTTCGACGACTCTGATCGGTGCCATAGAGATGCCTGGATTTAAGCACTGCGAGGATTGCGACCGCACGATGTCGGTCACGGATCCTCACGGTCGGTGTCTACCCTGTCTCGGCGTCGACCACGACGACAAGACCTGCCCCGACTGCCGGGCCCTGTCTTCAAAAGCCAGGCGGGAGCGGTCCCGCAGGCGACACGAACTCCGGCAGTCAGCCCTGCGCCGCGAGAGGTCCCGGTCCCACGGAAGGTCGAGGGACAGGTTGCGGGGTCAGAGCCACCACAGCTCCGAGAGTCGGCGCCACTCCTCCGGGTCGAAGTCGTCGTCAGGTAAGAAACACAAGAAGTCGAAGAGGCGTCATCGCTCTTCTGACTCCATGCCCCCCACCCCCGTCGCTCGTTCGGGTGGCACCGCCCACGCGGCTCCGTCGGAGTCGCGGGCGCCGCGTCCAGCTCCACTCCCTCCGGCCCCTGGGCGAGGCGCGTCGCCGGAGATCGAGCGCTTCCTCATGGCCATGAGGTCCCTCTCTCCTCTGACGAGCTCCGCGGGGCCTTGGGGCCCAGCTGACCCGTCTGGGGCCCCTAGCGGGTCGGGGGCTTCAGCCCCGACGCCGTCGAGTGCTTCGGCCCGACGCTGCCGGCGCCTTCTGGCCCGGCGCCGCAGGACCCCACGGTCTCGACGGCGCCTCAGGGCTCCACGGTCCCGGCGCCACAGGGCACCACGGTCTCAACGGGCCCGGCGCCACAGGACCCCACTGGACCCGCTACGGGATCCGGCTCATTGCCGGTGGACCTTACGGCCTCCCCGGTGTCGGTCCATCAGGTGTCACCTCCGGCGCCATCCCCGATGCCTCCCTCGCTCCGGTTCCGGCGTCGGACCAGCGCCGCTAGGCGCCACTTTCGACGCCGCTTGGGGAGTTTACCTTCTATGAACCGGCCTCATCGTTTGATGACCCTGACTATCAGGGGATGGGTGACGAGGAGTATTGGGAGGGGTCTGAGGACCCTCTGACCAGAGAGTGTCGGTCTCAAGAGGACTGGACAGGTGGACTTGGGGATGCCAGTGGTCTGGACACCTCACCAGACACTGGTTTTGTCTCACCTCCTACCGTGGCTTCGGAGGAGGGGGCAACCTATAGTGTGGTGTTGATGAGGGCTGCCAAGGCCTTGGGCCTTGAGCTCTCCGTCGCGGCTGTGAGGACTAACCTCCTCACTGAGGTCCTTAAACCGCAGTCATGCCCCACAGAGCCTCTGCTGCCGTTTAATGAGGCCTTGTCTGACGTTCTTTTGGGCACTTGGTCCAGGCCCGCTACAGGTTCGCCCGTAGATAGGAACGTGGCCAGACTCCATCGCCCGGCCCCGGGCGACCCAGTTTTCCTATCCACCCACCCCACCCCCGAGAGCCTGGTCATCCAGGCATCCACTTCCCAGACCGCATACCCGTCGGTCCCACCGGACATGGAATCCAAGAGGTACTAGCAGTACAGTAAAAAGATCTTCTCCTCCCTTAGTCTGGGACTGCGGTCTTCCAACACTGCATGCCTCTTGGGCCGCTACACCCACTCTCTGTGGGATACGGTTGCGGAAGTGCTGCCAGAGTGTCCGTTGGAAATACGGGCCAAACTCGGCCAAGCCCTTGTGGAGGGCCGGGACGCAGCCAAATATTCTATCCGGTGTGGGCTGGACACCACCGACTCAGTAGGTAGAGCGATGGCAACAACGGTGGCGATTAGACGCCACGCCTGGTTGAGGTCCGCCAACTTTTCGACCGATGTCCAAAACACACTGATGGACATGCCGTTTGATGGCTGTCGCCTTTTTGACGACAAAGCAGACCATGCGCTTGAGCGCTTTAAGGACTCCAAGGCTACGGCCAAGTCCTTGGGCCTCTCGGCCCACGCCAGCAAACGGGTGCCTTTCGCTCCTTTCGTGGCCAAGGAAGGGGCGCCCCCACACGTGCCGCCAGCCACACGCCGCAGGCTAACATCCAGCGAGGTGGCGGCCGTGGAAATCGCCTTGGAGGCGGTCGGGGACAGCGGCGAGGCCAGTCCACACCCTCCCCGCAGCATCCGCCTCTAAACCCTCCTAGTCCGTGCTTTTCGGCCCACGTGACGCCAGTGGGGGGCAGGGTTCGCCATCACCACTCTCAGTGGCGCACTGTCACTTCGGACAGGTGGGTGCTGCAGATCGTCCGAAGGGGCTACTCCCTCCCCTTCGAGACGACCGCCCAGGCCATGCCACCACAACACCACCGAGTATCGGGGGATCATATGCGGCTCCTGCAGGAGGAAGTTTCGGCCCTCTTGGCCAAGGGGGCCATCGAGCGCGTTCCTGGGCCAGAAGTAGGACGTGGTTGCTATTCCCACCACTTTCTGGTATCCAAGAAGGGCAAAGGGGGCCTACGCCCTATCTTGGACCTACGGAACGTCAACGGCTTTCTCCGCAAGGAGAAGTTCAAGATGCTGACTCTGGCTCAGGTCTTAGCTGCCCTGGACCCAGGAGACTGGATGGTAGCGTTGGACTTGCAGGACGCTTATTTCCACATCCCCGTCCTGCCGGCGTTACCTGCGGTTCACGGTAGGCCACGAGCACTTTCAGTTTACCGTGCTCCCCTTCGGCCTTACCAGCGCCCCACAGGTGTTCACAAAGGTGATGGCGGTGGTCGCAGCTCATCTGCGCAGGTTAGGGGCTTCAGTCTTCCCCTACCTCGACGACTGATTGTTGAAGGCGGGCTCGCCCCAGACAGTCGTCAGCCACCTCCAGACGACGGCAGACCTCTTGCACCAGCTGGGGTTCTCCATCAATGTGCCGAAGTCACACCTGTGCCCCTCTCAGAAGCTCTTTTTTATCGGAGCGGTTCTCGACTCGGCGCAGTTCCCTCTCCCTTCCCCAACCGGAGCACGTAGTTGTGACGGATGCGTCCCTCCAGGGCCGGGGAAGGCCACATGGGAGAGACGGCTCCATATCAACCTTTTGGAGCTGCGGGCGATTCGTCTAGCACTGAAGGCATTCCTCCCCTCTTTCCGGGGGAGGGTAATGCAGGTGTTCACGGACAACAACACCGCCATGCAAACCGGGCGGGGTGGGGTAGTGGACCCTCTGCCAGGAGGCTCTGCGCCTCTGGCAATGGCTGGAACATCAGGGCGTGACCCTGGTGGTTCAACACCTGGCAGGTTTCTGAACGCCAGGGCGGACAAACTCAGCCGCCGGTGCATGATGGATCACGAATGGCGTCTGAACTCGGACGTGGCACAAGGTCTCTTTATGCAGTGGGGAGAGCCTTGGTTAGATCTATTCGCCACCGAAGAGAACGTGCAATGTAATCAGTTCTGCACGTTTGAATTTCCAAGGCGGCACTCGCTCGGAGACGCTTTACGTCGCAAGTGGAGTTGCGGTCTGTTGTACGCCTTTCTGCCTATACCACTTCTGCCCAGAGTGCTAAAGAAGATCAGGCGCGACCGGGCACAAGTCATCCTTGTGGCTCCGGACTGGGCACGAAGGTACTGGTATCCCGAGCTACTCAGTATGTCAGTCGATCCCCCGGTTTGTATGTCTCTTCAGGAGGACCTTCTGTTGCAGCAGCAGGGGGACGGTCCTCCACCCGAACCTGTCCAGTCTCCACCTCCATGCTTGGAGATTGAGCGGTGACAGTTGAGGCCATGTGACTTGCCTCCTGAAGTCTGTAACATCATTCTGGCAGCCAGGCGTCCCTCCACAAAGTCGGTATACGCCTGCAGGTGGAACAGATTTGTGGCATGGTGCACAGCAAAGGCTGTGGATCCTCTCTCTGCCCCTCTTTCTGAGGTTCTTCTCTTCCTTCTTTCTCTTGCCCAGCAGGGCTCTGCTCTGGGCACTATCAAGGGCTACCTTTCTGCTCTTTCAGCCTTTTTGTGGCTGCCTGATCAACCTTTTTTGTTCAAGTCCCCTATTGTTAATCTATTCTTGAAAGGCATCACACATACTTTCCCTCCTGGTCCCTTTGTGATGCCTCAGTGGGACTTTAACTTGGTTCTTACTTTTCTGATGTGCGCTCCCTTCGAGCCACTTCACAACTGTCCTCTCTGCCTTCTTACTTTGAAGACTGCCTTCCTGGTAGCCATCACCTCTGCCAGGAGAGTCAGTGAGCTCCAGGCTCTTTCATCCAAACCTCCTTTCCTTTCGGTCCATCCGGACAAGGTTGTGTTGCAGACAAGGCCGTCTTTCCTGTCAAAGGTAGTCACAGCCTTCCACATCGGGCAATCCATCACCTTGCCCACCTTCTTTCCGCCTCCGCATCAATCGAGAGAGGAAGAGAGGCTCCACCGTCTGGACCCAAAACGTGCGCTCTCTTACTATCTAGATCACACACGCCAGTTCCAGGTGGATGACAAACTCTTTGTTGGTTACGTGGGCGCCAAGAAGGGAAAGGCGGTGCACAAGCGGACCATTTCGCGGTGGATCATCTTGTGTATCCAGGCGTGTTACTCGTTGCCTTAGAAGGAACCCCCTGTTGGGCTGAGGGCTCATTCCACTCGAGCCACGGCGACTACAACTGCCTTGGGCCGAGGAGTGCCCTTGCAGGACATTTGCCAGGGAGCTACGTGGGCCTCTCTGCACAAGTTTGCAAGACACTATTGCCTGGACAGCCAAGTCCGGAGGGATGGCTTCTTTGGCCGTTCCGTCCTCCAGGACTTTCTGGTGTGATTATTGGTTCGCAGACCCATCACCAGGGTTGGTATTGCTGGGGTATCTATTCTAAGGTAAGGAATCTATCACAAACGTGTCTCTTTCAGATGCACAAGTTACTACTTGTGTAACGATATATCTGTAAGAGACATTAGTTAGTGATAGATTCCTTACCGACTCACCCATCCTCCCCGTTCTGCGAACCGATATCTAGGGTTACGGTCATCCCCTTTCAGGCCCCTAGTTTCAAGGCACCAGTGTTGGTTTTTAGCATAGCTCTGCGTTTCTGGCGCGGAAAAGCTGTGTCTAAGAACTGACGTCATCACGGCGCCCACGACGCGATGACGCACGCGGAGCCGCAGACAACGCCTACCGACGCGCAAGGGTACTGCTACGCAAAAATTTCCGGATCCAATCTGACGCCTGGGGATATTCTAAGGTAAGGAATCTATCACGAACTAATGTCTCTTACAGATATATCGTTACACAAGTAGTAACTTGTGCTTCTCAACCCCACTCAGAGAATTCACTACCTAGGATCGTCACTGGACACCGTGGAAGGAAGCGTGTGTCCTTCGGAGGAGAGATTCGCATCCATCAGGAAGAAGTCTCAGGAGCTTCTACAGACTCTCCGCCCTTCGGTCAGACAAGTGTCCTCTGTCCTGAGGTCCATGGCCTCGTGCATCTTCATTGTCCCAAATTCTCGATTGCACATGGGTCCTCTTCAGCAGGCTCTGGAGGACCAATGGGCACAGGCTTCAGGGAAGTGGGAGGATGAGATCGCCTTCTCCAGTCGGCCAAGGCTCCATCAGGTGGTAGACAAAGAGATTGAACCTACTGCAGGGTTTTTCCTTTCACCAAGAGACTCCAACGCAAACTATCGTGACAGACTCCTCACTACAGGGCTTGGGTGCCCATATGGATCACCTCCAGGCGCAAGGTTTGCGGTCGGACACAGATAAGGGTTACCATATCAACTTCCTGGAACTGAGGGCAGTCCAGCCAGCTCTCAAATGCCTCTTCGCCCCTGTGATCCTACTTCCCGTCTGAGATCCAACTCCCTCTTAGTTCAGACAGACAACACCACGACAATGTTTTACCTGAACAAGCAGGGAGGCACCAGGTCCAGAAATCTGTCCCAGGAGGCGCAAGCAATTTGGAAGTGGTTACTGGCAAGACGTCTAACCATCAAGGCAGTCCACGTGCTGGGTGTTCTAAATGTCCAGGGGGACTTCCTCAGCAGAGAGTTTGTAGAGGCGCACAACTGGATGCTCAACAATGACGTTGCTCAATGCATTTTTCAACACTGGGGCTTTCCAGACATAGACTTGTTCGCAGACGCAACAAACGCCAAATGCCCTGTCTATGCATCCAGGTTTCCCCAACCATGTTCAAGCGGGAATGCACTGCTGATAAGCTGGTCCCAGATCTTGCTCTATGCCTTTCCCCCACTAACTCTCATTCCAGTGGTGATACCCAAATTTTACAAGACCAACTCCAGGCTGATACTGATAGCTCCGGAGTGGCCGCGCCAGTGGTGGTACCCAGACCTTCTCCAACTCTCCGAAGTTCCACCCCAGACGTTGCCTTGCCGTCCGGACCTGCTGTCTAAGAGCCAAGGCTACGGCTGACAGCATGGCTCCTGAAGTCTTGCAATATGGACACTTAGACTTACCAGATGACTGTATGAGGATCCTCAAGGAAGCTAAAAGGCCTTCTACTAGAGCTTCCTACGCTTTCAAATGGAAGCAGTTCTACATCTGGTGTTTGAATAACGGACATGACCCAGTTACAGGACAGGAACAGGCAATCTGTTATATCTGGCTAAGTGGGGGCTGCAATTTTCCTCCATCAAGGTACACTTAGCAGCCATCACAGCGTACAGAAAATCACCTACACAGGGTTCTTTCTTTAAGATGCGAGTGGTGAAGGATTTTTTAGAAGGATTAAAATGTATCCACCAGTTCGAGCGCCCTCTCCTCCGTGGGAGCTCAATGTGGTCCTAACCAAGCTGATGGGAGCACCTTTTGAACCAATACACAATTCTTCTTTGCAGCACTTATCTTGGAAAGTGGCCTTCTTGGTCGCAATTACCTGTGCTCGTAGAGTAAGCGAATTGCAAGCTCTGTGCTGTAAGGAACCCTACACTGTTTTTCGTGCAAATAAGGTGGTTCTTAGAACTCATCCTAGTTTTCTGCCAAAGGTGGTGTCCGAGTTCCACATCAATCAGGGAATTACTTTACCCACTTTCTTTCCCAATCCTTCTACGCACCATGAAAGGGCCTTACATTCTTTAGACCTTAAGAGGGTGTTAAAGTTTTATTTGGATAAAACTAAAGCTATTAGAAAGACGGACCGGTTATTTGTCAATTATGGTTCCATCAATACTGGATTAGCAGCTTCTAAGCGGTCCATCTCAAGATGGATAGTCTCCTGTATTTCCTTGGCCTATCAGTTAGCTAATAACGCTCTTCAAGGGAGGCCTAAAGCGCATTCAACTAGAGGAAAAGCCTCAACTACGGCTCTCCTCAAACGTTCCCATAGCAGAAATTTGCAAGGCAGCCACACGGCGGTCTGTTCATACCTTTTCTCGCCATTACTGCTTAAATTCAGATACACAGGCAGATGCTCAAGTAGGTCAAGCATCTCTGAGGAATCTGTTTGGTTGATTATTGGTACCTATTACTTCAAGATTGGTTTTATTACTAGTGCTACATTGCTAGTCCGCGAAGTGTGGGGTATGGGCTTGGTATTCTATTCACTGCTTATGACTATTTATGAGTATCCCCTGGAAGAGAAGGATAAGTTACTTACCTGTAATCCTGGTTCTCTTCCAGGGGTATACTTCTCAGTCATAAGCACCCCACCCGCCTCCCTGGTCTAGCAATGTTAGTACAGGTTTTAAGTGGTTTTTATACACCTTTACATAAAGAACTGACCTAACTGCCACCTGTGGTGCATGCTGGGAACATAGGGCTCTCTGAGGTTCTTAAAGGCAAAGTGCCTAGATTCTTGTATATCTTAAAGGCGAGATGCCAGTTGTCTTTTCTGTCTCAGGACAGTAATTCCTATGCAGCCTATGAGCCAAACTGCCTTAAATTACTTGTGTTTTTTTCCTTGTTCTGGAAAATAAAGAGATTCTTGAATGAAGCCATTTGTGTGTATGGTCTCTATTACAAGTTGTCTTAAGTAATTTATTACTATACAAGTATTGCTGAGTTGTTTTCTGGCTGTTTGTCCCTTTTTTAGCGTGGGCTTTTATGGGGCTGCATAGTTACATATATGTTGGTCTTCATACATATTTGTGTGCATCTATAACTTTAGTGTCTTGACATACACCTGTATATGTATGTAAATATATGTATGTATATATATAAAATAAGGATTATGCATCATTTGGCATATAAAATCTCACCAGAGAGAATGAGACTAAAATCACTTGAAACTAACTGGACAGTGATCTGTAGTCCTAGAACTTTAAACATAAACATTCCTTCATGAATTGTTCACTAACTCTAGAAAATTGCTATCCCGTTCCAATGTGAATTTGAACAAGAGCATTTTAACACACACAACACAGTTGTAAACTACGTTTCCCATAATGCAGTTGCGTCATACTTATTGTTTTTTCACACTGTGCACTAAACATAAAAGAACACTAGTGTTAGAGCTCTGTACCCGTGATCAAGCCTACTGACGAATGAGCGAAAAATAAGGCTAATGGTTTAAGCTTTACATCTGCCTGCTTGTGTGCCTCCTTACCCCCGGTGCTGGGCCGGTCCCGCACATGGGCGGGGATATTTCACTGCTTATGACTTTGATGAGTATACCAATGGAAGAGAACCAGGATTACAGGTAAGTAACTTATCCTTCTGGGACCTTCTGCCTGCGAGGTCTCGCCCACCTGACATATGGTGTCCCCTAGTGGCATATCTCCCTTCCCGACCACATTCCAGCGGTACTGCATCTCCCACGTTCCCCGCCGGCTCTCCTGCGTCGGTCGCCGGTGTTGGTTAGTGATTGCCTCCCTCCTTGTCCATATCTTCCTCCCCCTTGCCTGGTCTGTTCCTTCACCACCTTCTACAGCTATTTGTTGCTTATCGTGCTGCTGCCATGTTGTACAGGACATTCTTCTGTCTGATTGAAATTTCTATATGTCTACTATATTTTGCGAATTGCCAGATGTGTACGATGCTCTGATCTAATGCAAAAGTGTACTTTGACAATGCTGAATCTGTCAATAAAGGTTTTGAATTAAAAAAAATTTAAAAAATCAGGCCTGTATTGTAATTGGAGTTGAATCACTGCAGGACACGCAGACAGATATTTATTTTTTTACATGGTCCTCAATAGTCCTAATAATGTTTTTTAAGTCCCAACAGATGAGACTGATTAGCTTTTAGCTCATTTATTTAGAATCAGAATAAGTCTTTGCACAGTGATTTATAACTGTTAAAACAAGATCGTAATTTATTTTTAAAATTGCTATAATTACTCGCCATCTGAAACACACATGGCAACCATCGTTTATCTGTGCAGTAAGTTTAGTCTTGGACCTCCAGTGTGCAAAGATCTGCCTAAGTATTGTATGGGCAGCTTTTACATCTTCATGATGTGCAAAACAAGCTAGGTTGATTACAATTGCGCTATCACTATGCTTTTGTGACCGGTTTACCCTGTCCCTCGCCTAAGGTTTCTTCAATTTGTTTAATTCAGCTTCCACAACTGTCAAAAATGGAAAGAAAGCAACAAGTCTTTCTAATATCCTTTAGATCAAAGCAGGCAATCATTGCGTTCCTGCCCGAGCTGATGTACCTCTCTAACAAGCATTTACAATGCAATGGTCTCGTCTTTGTTAAAGTTAGAGCTATTGGCATTGCTCATTACATTATTTTTGTTTTTAAAACATATAAATAAATGGCATTGTCATTTACAATGCCAATAGCTTAATCTCTCGCAAATGTGAGACCTATTGCATTTGCACCCACACACACACAGAGCCACGCGCACCCACACACACACACAGAGCCCCCCACAGAGCCACACACACACACAGCCCCCCCCACACACACTCACACAGAGCCGCCCACACACACACAGAGCCGCCCACACACACACAGAGCCACACACACACACACACAGAGCCCCCCACACACACACAGAGCCCCACACACAGAGCCCCACACACAGAGCCCAGCACACACACAACCACATACACAACCACACACAACCACAACCATACACACAACCACAACCACACACACACAACCACACACACACAACCACACACAACCACACACAACCACACACAACCACACACAACCACACACAACCACACACAACCACACACACAATCACACACAACCCCACACAACCATACACACAACCACACACACAACTACAACCATACACACAAACACACACAACCATACACACACAACCATACACACACAACCATACACACACAACCATACACACACAACCATACACACACAACCACACACACACAACCACAAACACACACAACCACACACACACACCCACACACACAACCACACACACACAACCACACACACACACACACACAACCACACACACACACAACCACACACACACAACCACACACACACACAACCACACACACACACACAACCACACACACACAACCACACACACAACCACACACACAACCACACACACAACCACACACACAACCACACACACAACCACACACACACAACCATACACACACAACCATACACACACAACCATACACACACAACCATACACACACCAACCATACACACACCAACCACACACACACCAACCACACACACACCAACCACACACACACCAACCACACACACACCAACCACACACACACCAACCACACACACACCACCACACACACACCACCACACACCACCACACACACATACGTTTGAAGCCAGAATACATCTGAAAATAGCCTGCATGACACACAAGGCTGTACACCTGAGCTCCCCCGGATACCTCACTCAGAAGCTGACAATCTCTGGGGGCTCTAGAAACACTAGAGGCACAAACAATCTTCTGCTAAAACCTCGAAGATTCCGGAAGGAAAAAACTTATAAACGCTCTTTCTCAGGAATGGCACCCAGGATCTGGAACTCACTCCCTCCTGAAACTAGACTCATCTCCTCCTTCACACTTTTTAAGAAAGAAGTAAAAGCTATTCTCATGGCCAAATATACTTGACCTATTAATGTTGATTTGTAAAGATTCTGACCGATCTGTATTATTCTGCTCGATCCCTATGACTGTGTTTTACCTGTATTATTTTCTTAACTGATTATCTTTGCACACACTTATCTGTAATATTTGCTTTATTGCTGTACCTGTGTTACTGTACTCCCTAATGACCTGCTCTCATTCTCTTGTTGGTATCCCCTGCATTGTAAAGCGCTCTGATATCTGCAAAGATCTTGTCCGCGCTATATAAAACTTTCAAAATAAATAAATAAATACACACAACCACACACACACAACCACACACAACCACACACACAACCGCACACACAACCACAAACACACACACGACACACACACACACACAACCACTTCTGTCTTTCCCTACCTCGATGACTGGTTGTTGAAGGCAGGCTCGTCCCAAGCACTTGTCTCCTATCTCCAGACTACGGCGAACCTCTTGCTTTCGCTGGGGTTCACTATCATGATTCCAAAGTCACACCTGACTCCCTCTCAGACACTCCCCTTCATCGCAACAGCTGTGGACAGGGTGCAGTTTTAGACTAGGATATTCGTGCTATGATACCGATATTTCAGCCTCTATCCTGGATTTCAGTGAGAATGACTGAGGCTGTTGGGCCTCATGGCCTCTTGCATCCTTCTTGTGGACCACGCCAGGTGGCACATGCGGGCTCTGCAATGGGACCTGAAGTTCCAATTGGTGTAGCATTGCTGAAATCTCACAGACCAGATCTTGGAGGGCACTGCGAAAAACTTGCAGTGAGCTATCAGACCATGTTTAGGTCAGAGGCAGACCGCTCTCCCACCCCCATCCAATCCTCTCAGTAGTGACGGATACATCCCTTCTGAGATGGGGTAGCCATGTGGGAGAATTGGAGATCAGAGGACTCTGTTCTCCAGCGGAGGCCCGGCTCCATATAAACCTGTTGGCGATCCGGCTAGCACTAAAAACCTTCTTGCTTTACATCAATGGGAAGCTAATTCAAGTGTTCACGGACAACCCTACCTCCATGTGGTACTGCAACAAGTAAGGCGGGTTGGGATGGTGGATCCTGTGTCAAGAGGTTTTGCGTCTCTTAACTTGGCTAGAACAGTAGGGCATTACCCTGGTGGTCCAGAATCTGGCTGGTTCTCTGAACACCATAGTGGACGGACTCAGCCGAAGGTGCATAGCGGATCACAAGTGGCGTCTCAATCCAGAAGTGTTGCAATGACTCTTTCAGCAGCCTTGGTTAGATCGGTTTGCCTTGTTACAGAATGTGCAATGTCAGTAATTTTGCGAGCTGGAGTTTCCAAGGCGGCTCTCGCTCTGTGGCTTTTTGTCACAAGTGGAGCTCCAGCGTCCTGTGCACCTTTCCTCCGATACCACTCCTACCCAGAGTGCTCAAGAAGATCACAAGCAACTGAGCACAAGTCATTCTTGTGGCTTCAAATTGGGCATGGAGTGTCTGGTATCCCAAGCTTCCTCCCCACAATGCGGATTAGTTCTAGTGTCGATGTCTTTTCCCTTCAGTGCCATAGTTGCCCTTTTTTAACACACCTCAGTCAGTCACGTCATGGCTCCGCGCTTCTGGCATGGAAAGTTGTGAAAAGTACTGACATCAGCCCGTCGGAGTGGGGGTTATATTGGCGACGTGGGCATCATGGCAACGACGAATATGAGGCCCACGTTGTCATGCGGAGTCGACCGACGCCACCTACCGGCACGCAGCGATACTGCTATCAAGAAAACCTTCTGGATCCAGCCTGATGCCTCGAAGTTCGAAGGTAAGGTAAGGAATCTGCGGCTAGATCATGTCTCTACCAGATACGGCGTTACCAAAGGTAAGTACCTTGTCCGAGGATCTTAACTAGCTGCACTACTATATTGCTGCCGTATTTACTCTGTATTTCATTCTTCAACTGGCCATTTCTGTCTTTTTGTCCTTTGGACTCTGTATGCTGGGTCTGCCCTGTCTGTGTCCCTCACTCTATTCACCAGCTAGTATTTCTCCTGCTGGCCTAAGCTGCAGAGCAGTCCTCCAGGTGCCCATTGGCTAATCTGCCTCTTTCTTTTATAGGGCTGAAGCAATTTCTCTCATTTTAAAAGCAATTGATAAGAACCGCCTGTACACTGCTGGCATTATACCCTTAACTCTAGTCTGAACAGGGTGTCTATGGAACCCAGATTTTCTAGAGCTTCAATTGGAGTCGACTGCCTTTCCCGGTGGTAGATAATCTGGCCTCACAAGCGCTCCGAACAGCCTTGCACCGAAATAAGGACATAGTAAATCTGCATTGATGAAGTTAGAAGAAACATGGTACTATTATTGTCCACCATCCTGTGTCCTGGATGTATTTGTGATTGATAGATTACTTTATTTGAAGACTCTTTAATCTAGAAAGTTGGTGGCCTTAGTCAATGGCAGACAGATATCTTTGCCTTACAGTGGCCGATATTGCTTCAGTCACTTGGTGTACCTTTCCTCACCGGTCTTAGCCCATTTAAAGGGAACATCAAGGTGGTTTCAGAATTCATCTGTTCATTGGAAAGTTCCCTTATCCTATCTTCCCAATGTCAACCTGCATCTGACTGTTCTCTAGAGCCAACTTTCTGTCATTATTCTGATGTCCTCCTGGTGTTTGCATTTGATTTTCACCTGTTATTATAGGGACACCTTGTGAGCGCGTACACTAACATGTTTTTCAACATTTATTCATCAATATGATTTAGCAGTGAATATATAGGTAGCCATGAGAGTAAAATCAACTGTTTAGCCACAAGTAATCTCGAAATTTGATCTTGTCAGACTTTGTGTGTGTCTTCCGTCATAACTTCTCATCATTCAGACAGTGAAGCGGCTGTACAGAATGTTCCTAGTGAGCTGTCTGTTGTGAAATGATAGAAAGACTCTTGCATTCATGTTCATATGTTCTTTGACTTTGCAAAAGCCAGCTAGAGCCGTTGATAAACTGACATTCTCGGAGTTGAATATTATTACAAGTTAGCTTAGGAAAAAACACCAGAGAAAACATTTGTGCAGTAGAAGGTTCTGCTACACGAGATATAGTCTAAGTCTGTGCCATACACTCACCAAACAGTGCTTTCTTAATTCAAATGTATGTTTTTTTGGCGAGAAAGTCCTTCAAGAACTTGTGTACATTTATTAACATCCATTAGTTCTTCCCAACTTTCTTGTGTTCCACTGATTTGGAAATGCTTCATTACAAGTCTTTAAAAAGTATTAGCTAATAAGAATATCACTCCTCTTCAGATGGAAACATAAACTTCCTGCAGATTCTTTTGAAATATCTTGCAGGGCCTTTACTGGTGCTGCACCAGTGCCACCTTGCTCTGTAACATGAAATGCTAGTAAATTACTTTGATTTATCACAAACCCCTGGATAAAAGTTGAAGCCAGATGTAGTCCGAAGCGCCGTTCCCTGCATTTTTCACAAAAGACAAGTATGGTTCAGTGATCATGCAAGTTAGAATTGCAGCTATACCCCGAGTTGGCCTAATCAGCCCTCTACATTGGCAGCAGTGAGGTTCATGTAGAACCCCCTCAACCTGGCACGATCTCTTCTTGTAAGTCTGTGGTGATAAAAGCAAGTCAGGCCTGCTTAGTGCTTCAACAGTTTTCTTAACGTAGCTCAATAACTGGATCGCAATTCCAAAATTGCACGGAAGGCAGTCAGTGTTAGTTTCATGGTTGAACAACGCTTTCACATTACTCCATAGTGAAATGCAAACGAGGAGCGTGGCCACCACTTCCGCCACATAGGCCAGGGACAGTTCCTTATGGAAACAAGCATTTGCAATGCAATAGGTTTCGCATTTATATTATTTTGAGCTATTGACATTGTAAATGACCATGCTTTTTTTGTTTTTCTCTTTTAAAACCTAAATAAAAGGCATTGTTATTTACAATGTCAATAGATTAAACTTTTGTAAATGCCAGACCTATTGCATTTAGACGAGTTTGAGCTATTGGCATTGTATTAGTTTGGTAAGTATTGTGATACTGTGCAAATGATTGGGTGTTCTTGGTGAACCCCAGACTGGGTGTTTGGCCTGGGGTGACGCATGGTGGATCGTGTGGAGGGTTTCGATGCGCAATTGGGTTAAGGGGTGGTCAAGGACGCGCGAGTGGGAGCAGCGATGTGGGGGGGGGGGGCTGCTGAGGTAGTCTTGGTTGTGAGTTAGGTATTGGTGGTTGGACGCAGGAGCAAAGGGTTTTTGGGTGGGACAATAGTGGTGGATGGCAAGGTATGAGGGGAAAGCGAGGGAGTCCAGGGCTCAGAACTGCTGACTTTGGAGCGGGGGAATGAGGTTTTGATCTTGCTGTGGCTTAACATCCTGTGATCCTGGATACATCCCTGAAATTATTCTGTGTTCTGTACAAAATCTATTGAACTGCTTTGCCCACTAAGAAAAATATGTTGGAGACATTAAAAGCAGCTTATGACGCGGCTGGTTTGTTTATGTAGAAAAGGCCCACTTGGCACACAGCATTTACATACTCACCGTTAACATTTAAGAAAAGTACGCATGATGAGGGGCGCATTAATTCATTTAAGCCAATACGAACGAGATCGCAGTCCTTCGGTATGACAACTTACTGGCCATCTCCTAATAGAGTAGAAAATGTGATTTTTGCTGCTTAAGGTTCGAAACCTTTCCAAATGCAGGAAAGTGATTTTGAATAAAGAAGGTCAAAAAAATCCACCACCTGTTCACAAATCTAACAATTCGCATTAAACCTACTTCTTGGCATCATTTGTGGCGTTAAACTTAAAAATAAAACATTTTTCAATAGTCTGACATATGCAAGTTTGGAATAAAATCGGTGCTATTTTTTTCCTATAGAGAACTGTGAAATATGCATTGGAGTACGGTTTAGATGGGTGTAGGGAGAGTGTGCGAAGAATAATTAACACGTCAACAATTTTTTTTGCAATGGAGCTCGTTCTGCCTGTTGCCTACAGCGATTTAAGTAACACTTAACGGCAAATCACAGCCACCTGCCAGAGGGTGACACCCACAACCTTGGTAGTAAGTAGCGCCCCATGTCCAATATCCGTTATTGCCTCCTTCGAAAACTACTGCCCTGTACACCTACCAAAGAGACCAAGCAAACCCGCCATCCACTGTCATTTTAGGCCATCAACATTCATCCAACCACCCCTCTATACTCTTTTCGACACTCAAAGGCCCGCTTCCATGAAAAAGCAGAGTTTGGAATCTGGGCCAAGCCCAGTGGAAAGCAAACCCGGGCACGGCGCTGATGGAGCTTAGCTTCGTGAACTCTGCCTGAATCTTGATGCAAGTCAAACAACGCTGAAGGCGCAGCGCCGATGGAGCTGAGCTTCGTGAACTCTGCCTGAACCTCAAGCTGACGACCCAGTCCGGATGGGCCGTCCAAAAGGAAGACAGGGCAGTAACTAAGAAGCATCCTTTTCAATGGGAAACCAGGGTTTAGCGTAAAGGCTGACGCGACCCAATGAAAATGATGGACGGGTCTTCAAGTCCCCTTCTGAAATCTCCTGATGACATTAGCTCTCGCAGAGCCAGCAGCACATGTGCGCTGCAACGCTAGGCGAGACCTAAAAATAATGTGGACTGCCTGGACCTAATCACAGCGGGCCCCTACTGAAGTGATTCTCCTGTTGTATCCTGGAGCAATCCCAGAAGCCCCTTATTCAAGCCCCATAATTCAAAACCGGTATGCATTTCAATTTGTAAATTTCATGGAGGTTAAACGGGTTTACTGCCAACTTTCCGGAAAACATCATATAAAGCTCCAAGCAAGCAATTAGAACAAAGGCAATGGTTAGAGATGCAGGACAGAAAGCTTCTCCAGACGTCAAAGGGCACCCCAAGGTATGGTAATTCAGTAACCCTTGAGATATGATTGCCCTTGATGGATATCGGTCTAACGTTAGTGTTTTGTATCCCACACACCATATAATGAGTGTTAGTATGTTGGTTTCAAGGTCCAGATTGTCCATAAATAAGACATAGTTAGTAATGAGCCCTTGTGAACCATTGGGCGGGCACGAAAGTAACACAGTGTCACTTGTATAACACCGCACTAGAACTGGGAGTGAATTCACTTCAGGAAGGTAATTTCCCTTTTCTGTAAGAAATGGGTACAGATCATTTATATATAAAAGGAACAAAATCGGTGCCAGAACTCTCTCTATGCCTTACCTAACCATAGCTGACATGCAGCAATGTGGTGGTCATAAAATATCGACCAGTGGCCAGGGCAGTCCCATCTCAACTAAGATGAGTCACTATTTGAATTGGTTCACATGATCAAAGTGCTACTTAAATCAATAAACACAAAAAACGGAACCCTTTTTTGCAATCATATATTTTCCAGTCAGTATGCTCAAGTTAAGGCACTGTTTCTGCATCCCCAACCCTTCTCTAAATCTATTGTGCCCTATTAATGACATCGGAACGCTGGGAACAAGATTCTATCCTATGCTGGATGATCCAACCAACAACATTTACTGCTGCTTCCAACAATACTGGGATCCTGCCCAGTGCATTTCTTAAAAGTAGGGACTATGACGGCAAGCTACCAAGAGGGTGGAACCCTGCAGAGTACTGCAGCATTCAAAGCATTAGTAATAATAGGTGCCCACATGGTGATATTTTCCTTATAAAGTTCCATTGGGACCCCTTCAGGACCCGGTGCCTTTGGACATAGCTAAAGACATCTCTTCAACAGTAAATCTGATATCTAAAGGGAACAATGGGGAAAAATCTACCCAATGTTCAATCTAATCCTGCAGGAAAGAGTAGATGCGTTTGAAGTGACTCGTCCAGCTATCTATGCTTAAGTTGGTCCCTAACTCAGTGATTGCTCTTAATGCCTGTTTTTCTGATCTCATTCAAAATATCCCCCAAACCCTTGGTGTCACCATCTTCAAAGGTTCTAATCAGACTTACCCAAGTTTCCTCTTTAAGGGTATGCTGTTTTTCACATTTTTTATGGAGATTATGTACTTGATCCTTGCTTTGGGTATGGCAGTACTATCCCTAGGATTGCGTTTAACTGCAAGGTATAGGCATTGATTAGCTACCATGCATTCCTTGTCAAACCAGCCAATCTTAGTCGTCATATTTTTTTTTCTGGGCCAGTTAAAAGGTTTTTTTTTTTTTGTTTTTTTTTAAATTTTTTAAAACCTTTATTATTTCAAAGCACACAGCTATTCAGCCTAACATCCCGGAGGCAAGGCAGCACGGTATCAGGAGGAGTAAAGTGCATAACAAGTTATATCAGAACATTGCAGGTTGTTTTTATTTTTTAAGGTTATATAACAACAAAACCCAAGAAAAGAAGCGCCAAAGGGCGCATGAGAAAGGCAATGGAAGAAGAAGAAACGCGCATGAGTCAGTTGGAGGCGTCGGAGGCCAGGTAAGAATCTAGAGAAGAACGGAAAGTAGGATAAAGGGGGGGGGGGGAGGAAAGCAGGAGAGTTACAGTAATCGTAAGAGTAGCTGGTGTCATCGGTTACGGTGACAGGTGTTCCTCGCGGGGAATAGGCTCCGGTGGTAAGCACAGGTCACCCCTGTAGGCATTCCACGCCCCCCATACCTTGTTCCACGTCTGAGGCCTCCCCCTGGCAGCGTACACCGTCTTCTCGCGTAACATACACCAGTCCATATTGGCCTTCCATTGCACCACCAGGGGGGCCGTAGTGGAACCCCATTTCTGCGCTATCTCTCGCTTGGCTATCATGTTGCCCAAGGTAGCCCAACGAGTCTGCGCCGTGTCGTAATCATTCGGCTCCCAGATGTTGAGGAGGCACCTCCGCGCCTCTGCTGCCAACTCGACTCCAGTCACTTCCCTCATTACTCGGTGTACTCTCTCCCAGTAGGGGGCAATAACGGGGCACTCCCACAAAATATGCATGAAGGTGGCAGGGGCTCCACAGCCACGACGACAAAAGCCATCAGGTGAGAAGCCCATGCGCACAAGCCGGGGGCCGGTAATATATACCCGGTGGAGGATCTTAAACTGTACTAGCCGCAGACGTGAGGAAATGGCGACTTCCTTAGGGGAAGACACAGCACTCTGCCAGTCCTCGTCGTCCAGTTCCAGGCCGTCGGCTACCCACTGTTCTCTTAAGCGCTGGAGGAGGTCAACTCTAACATTGATCAGCTTCTTGTAGGACAAAGAAATGGCACTATCAGGCATATGGCCGTCCAGAATCCTGTCCTCCAAGGGGGAGCTTTCAGGGATTTCACCCTCCTCTGGCCTAGCGGCACCTATCGCGTGCTTCAGTTGGGCGTATCGGAAAAACTCCGACCCACCCAAGTGGTATTCAGCCTGTAGTTGGGGAAAAGTCTTAACCTCTCCTTTAACTACCATGTCTTCCACCCTTGAAATACCTATAAGGTCCCACTTATCAAAACCCTTGGTGTGCCAGAGCTTGCCTAGGATATCAGAATCATACAGAGGGGTGAATCTCGTCAGTCTGCCCTGCCAGCCCTGTATCTTGGTAATCGTCCGCCACGTGTGAACCGCTGCCTTGGTCGGGCCCGTAAGGCGCTGATCAAAGGACCTAGAATACAGGGCCCGGTAGTAGTTCCCTCCATGCAAAAGCCACCTGTCCATAGCGTAGCCCGGACTGTCCGCGGGGCCATAAAGGCCATGGTTGATGGCAGTGAGCTGAGAGGACCAGTAGTACCGCCGCACATCTGGTAGAGCAATGCCCCCGTCATACCACGGCAATGTAAGCTTCTGGATGGCGACGCGTGGCCGACCGTCCCAGAGCAGGGCCGTTGCAGGCTCTCGACCTCTCTAAAGTAACGAGCCGGAACAAGGTCCTGGGTATTTTGCAAGGCATACAGAAACCTGGGCAGGGACATCATTTTAAACAATGCCGCCCGGCCCAGGAGAGAAAGCGGAAGCTTGCGCCAACTATCAACATCCCTCCGCAGTCTTTGAAGAGGAGGGAGTAGGTTGTAGTCATACCGCGCCTTAGGACTACTTGATATATAGATTCCCAGGTACTTGAAACCTTGCCCGGCCAGCTGTATATTGCAACCCCTAGGGAGGCGCGGCGTGTCTCCCTTGAGAATGTAAAGGGAGGACTTGGCCCAGTTGATGATCAGGCCCGAGTAGCGCCCAAACAGCCGGAGTACGTCGCACGCCACAATAAGCGACTTACAAGGAGAGGTAAGGTAAAGCAGGATGTCGTCCGCATACAGAGAGACCCTGTCTTCAAAACCCGGGGCCCAGGTGATTCCATGCAGGTCAGGGTGCGAGCGTAGCATGGCCGCAAGCGGCTCCAGAGCCAGCGCAAACAGGAGTGGTGACAGGGGGCAGCCCTGTCTAGTGCCACGATGAAGCGCAAAGGAAGCCGACATGCGACCGTTAACTGTGACAGCAGCCAGCGGGCACGCATAAAGAAGTTGCACCCAACCCAGGAAGCCCGGTCCAAACCCAAGCTTTGTTAACACCGCCAAGAGGTAGCTCCATTCCAGGGAGTCGAAGGCCATCGTGGCATCAAGGGAGGCAAGTACCGCTGGTTCCTCCAGAGCGTGAGCTCTGGCCATGACACCATGCAGGCGACGCAGGTTGAGGGCAGTGTTGCGGTGGGGAATAAAACCTGATTGGTCCGGGTGCACCAAGTCGCTGATGACTCCGACCAGCCGATTTGCAAGCAGTTTAGCTAGGATCTTGGGTTTCGCGTTGAGGAGAGAGATAGGACGGTAGGATCTACAAACGTCCCTCGGCTTGCCTTCCTTGTGAATGACCACTATGGTGGCCAGCCGTTGGTCCAAAGGGAGGACACCCTCCTCCCGAGCCCGCAGGAACATAGCTCTCAGATGAGGAGAGACTACGTCCGGCCTAATCTTGTATAACTCGGCCGGTATACCATTGGGGCCGGTAGCTTTACCCGACCGCAGGGCGCGGATCGCCAAGGCAATCTCGTCCGCGGTTATATCCCGATCCATATCTGCACGTTCCTCATCAGAAAGACAGGGGAGGTCAATCGTCGAGAGAAATTCGGCTGAATCAGCCTCGGAGCGGTCTGAACCAGAAGTATAGACACCCCGGAAGTAGTCTGCAAAAGACTCGGCAATAGCGCTCGGGTCCGTGACCGCCACTCCGTCCTCGCCCCGAATCTCCGGAACCACCCGGCTGGCCATCTCGCGCCTGTCCAACCAGGCCAGCAACTTACCGGCCTTGTCCCCAACATCATAAACGCGGCCCTGCTGTTCCTTGGCCAAAACCAGGGCGGCATTCGTAGCGAGATCATGGTACTCCGACTGATTCAAGGAGAGATCGTGTAGGAGAGAAGGGTCCGGTTCAGGCCCCAAACGGGACTCGAGATCCAGGACTTCCTCTTCAATATGCACAAGGTCGGCATCCCGGGCTCGCTTAGCCTCCGCGATAAGAGCCAGGGCCTCACCCCGCAACACAGTCTTGAATGCCTCCCACAGGGTGACCGCCGAGCCAACCGAGCCGGCATTTTCAGAGAAGTACAAGTCGATGGCCTTGGCTAGGAGTGCGCGCGTCTTGTGGTTGCGGAAATACCAAGGGTTAACCGCCACCGGACGGCTGGACAGGACGATGCCAAAGTCGAACGAGACCCACAACTGAGAGTGATCAGAGACGCCCCGTGCCAGAAAACGGGCCTCAGACACGGCAGGCGAATGCGCCGCCAGGGTAAGGACATAATCTATACGGGACAGACTCCCGTGGGCACTAGAAAGGAAGGAAAAATGGCGGAGCGCGGGATGCAGCAGTCGCCAGCTATCCACCAAACCCATGGAATCGAGGAAAGCCGGCAGCCACATTTGGGAATTCCGGAGGTCCCTCGGCGGTTGGCGATCAAGGGTGCCAGAGCAGACTGAGTTGAGATCACCCCCCAGGATCAATAAGCCCGCAGGCAGGGACAAGATGGCGCCACCAAGGTCCTGAAAGGTGCTGGATTGGAGGCCTGGAGGAACATAAACCGAAAGCAACGCTAGGGAACGCCCCTCCCATCTTCCCGCCACAGCGGCGTAGCGACCCCTATCATCAAGCACTGTGACGTCTATTTCAAGGGGAAGGGACGCACGCACAAGGATGCCCGCCCCCCGGGAACCCGAGGAGAACCCAGAGTGGGCAACCATTTTGTAGCCTTTACGGTTTAGGACCCTGCAGGAATTCCCTACCAAATGTGTCTCTTGCAGAAGTACAACATCGGGCATATGTCTCTTTATCAATTGGATTACCACCCCTCTCTTAACCCGGTCACCCAACCCATTAACATTCCAGCTAAGCACTTTTAAATTCCTACCCCCCATCAACCAACAACCCGCCCCACCCGACCCCAACCAACTCAATCCTCAAGTATACAGTAAAACACACAGTCCATTGCCTCAAGAAAGAGAAAGAGAAAGAACAAACGAACAAATAAACTTGCATAGTTGCACCCCCCACCCTGCACCCCTGCATATGACTGAAAAGCCCCCCCAACCAGCAGTGTGCCTGTCGCCCCATAACTACTCTACAAGAAGATACCCAGAGGAGTAAGGCATCCCCGCGAACACCCCCGCCACCCTCCATGTACAGACAGGAAAGTCAACAGGGTGTAATAAGGCAATATCCGATAGTCATATGAGGCAGAATTAACATACGATGAATCACCCACTATGGAGCCAAGTCTCACAGGTCCGGGCCACCAGCAGCACCACCTTCATGTTCATCCTGAGCGTCTCGGCGCGGCGATAAAGTGTCCAGCCAGTCACTGACATTTTCAGCAAAGTCAAAGAAGAGGGCACGGCCCTCATGCTCGATTCGGAGCTTGGCAGGGAACATCATGGAATATTTAAGGCCCAAGTCCCGTAGTCTTCGCTTCACCCCGGCGTAGCTCTGGCGTTGTCGCTGCACCGTCCTGGTAAAGTCCGGATAGAAATGGACGTCGGCGTTCTGAAATTTAAGCGGTCCATGCCGTCTGGAAGCCTGCAGGACCGCGTCTCTGTCTCGGAAATTGAGCAACCGGGCCACGATGGGTCTAGGTGCCACGCCCGACTTCGGCGGGCCACCCGGCACTCGGTGAGCTCGCTCTACCGAGAAAAAGTTGCTAAGGCCAGGCGGCGCCAGATGGGTCTTGATCAGGTCTTCTACGAGGAGATCCGTCGCCGCCTCTTCCGAACCCTCCGGTACCCCGACAATGCGGACGTTCTGCCGCCTGGCACGGCTCTCAAAGTCCTCCAGCCGCCTGGAGAATTGTTCCGCGGTCCTCTGCAGGTTCCGGACCTCTGTTTGTAGGTCCGAGACGTCGACCGTCAGGCTGGATGCCTTAATGTCCAGATCCTTGACTCGATCGTTAGTTTTACCCAAATCGGCTCTAATGAGAGTCAGGTCGACGGCCATAGTGTCCACTTTATGCGTAAGGACTTCATGCTGTTGCTGCATGTCCGCCCGGAAACTAGTGATGGCCCCCATGATGTCGCTCAGGGTAGGCTCCGAGCCTTCCGGTGAGCCCGAGGACGGGAGGTTCTTGGCAGAGGGTCCGGTAACAGGTGGCGTCTTTGGCTGGGTATAGCGCTCAATCCTGTTCTGCTGCTGCTGTGTCTTGCCGCGGACACCTTTGCCCGATGTCTTGTCGGGGTCCCCTCTGCCCGCCATGTTAGGTCCGATGAGAACAAAGGGCTATGCCAGGCAAGCCCGAGCCCAGTGAGCCGAAGATCTTGTCCGGGCCCGACAGCAGGAGGCCGCCTCAGGAACGCACTGTAAGCAATGACACTCCACGGTGAGGACGACAGGCAGGCACTCCGCAGGTCGGTCGTGCGTAGTGACGGAGTCCGGAGAGACAATGGCACTGCACTGGCACGGAGTCCCACTCGACGTAGCTCAGCGTAGGAGACACCGATTCGTGATCTGAAAACGGTTCTCGCCTCAGTGGACCATCAGCAACAAAAATCCACCCTCGTGGATCAGGATTTCAGGCAGGATGATTGCGGAGGATCGGAAGGTCCGCGGAGCTCCGAGCTTACGCGGCCATCTTGGTTGCCCGCGAAGCTCCTCCCCGAGTTAAAAGGTTTTTAATAAAAATGATTCAAAATGTCAAAAGCCTTAATCATATCAGCTACCGAGTAATCAATAACTAGCAGTTGAGCAAGAATCAGGCCAAGATTGGCCTTAACTGTAAAAGGCTGCAAGGTGCTAATATTTTCTGCCTACCACCTTAATCTAATCCACTGTCCTTGGGGGAGGGGAGGTCAAATCGGGCACACCTTTGCTAGCAGGTAATTGCTGACCCTCCAGAAGGCATAGATCTAGTTAATTAGGGTTATGGTTACTAAACCCACTTTCCACTGTGACCCCTGCCTCCACCCACACTACAGTACCCTTGGAGATGAAGATCTAATTTATAATAGTTCCTTGCCCCCAGCCTACAAAGGTGGGCATGTGTACCTGTTTGTCACCCACAATATCTGCCAGTTTGCAAAGGACAGACCGCATTAGATTATGCAGCTAAAGCTGGTCCTTGTGGTCCGGCTTTTTACTAGGTGGAGTAATAGCTGAAATCGAAAAGGGATCGCAGTGTGTTATATCCCCTTCAGTGATCACATAAAATGTGTTTCATAATACTACTGGCAATAGCTCTTAAGATCTCCATGGCTTCAAAAAAGGCTGGGATTTGACGACCCATCTCCACCACGGGATTCTAAAACGAGTAAAAAAAAGTTACATCTGTTCGGAAAACTATCCATAGCAATTATATTCATGGATGCTACAGACAATTAAAGTTAAATTGAAACGCTTCAAAATTTGTACCATGCTGGCCAGACCTAGACCCGTCCTCCCCTCCCCCAGGCTCTACCACCAGCCAAATTGGTAGCTTGTATACAAAAGGTTTCAACCCCATCCCCAAACAATGTCATCTAGGTGCCGGGTTTCCTGTAGCATCGCAATGTCAAATTTAGAGATCTTGTTGAACCAGTTTGGGCCTGTCCATCTAGCATTTAAACCAGCAATATTCCAGCACATCAGGTGGGTTCGTGCATCCTCAATTTGCTAGGCCTTGAAAGGAATCCCCACATGTGTAACACGCTCCAGGTTGCAGCAATCCTCATCTTGCCCTGCTGCTACTGCGAGTGGCAGGCAGTCACTGGCCAGTCATTCAGTGTCCTCGTGCCCATAAAAGGTGTACACCTATTGGGGTAGGAACATTTATGTGAGCTATTGATTCTAGATGGCAGGAGGCAATGCAGACATAATGGGCTAAGAACGAGAAAGATGCCTGTAAAAATAACACAATGGTAAAACAGTAATGCATTTGTTTTGAAAATTGCACCGAGCCTGTTGAGCACAGTGTGAGATCAGCTGACAAGCTAAATTCGGGGTTTTGCAACTGATCACCATATGGTCGTCGCTACATTGCTTGGTAAGGGGAGCAATCCCATTAACTCTCCATACGAAAAGAAGGTCCTTGAACTCCATAAGGGTGAAATCCAAAATGTTAGCCAGTGACACGTTTTTCAGATCACTGTGTGTGTCAAATAGGGGTTGTAGGCAGGCACTGAACAAGACATTGATCAAGACAGCTGCAAAAGGGCAACAATCTGCTTTAGATGTAAATTGTGGGCATTCTCAGTTGGGGACAGCCCTCCTATCTTGGTGACGGTGCTAGCGTTCCTAAATTAAGGAGCACCTTTGCTGGATTTTTCCAGCCCCGGAGAATGGAGTTCTGATCACGTGTTGTAGTGTAGTTCCTATTTTCCCTATAGGCCCTGTGCATTGGAATAACATAAACAGCAGTTTAGACGTACGGTCTTCAAGGTCTCTACTGACTATGCTAAACTTAATTGGGTTTGTACCAACTAGCTCAGAGGTCACTGGAAACTTTCTTGACTGAACAGGGAGTGATCATCTCCCCTGGCTCAGACAAGAAGGGATTCAGTTTTCCAACAGCCGCATAAACATGACAACTTTGCTCCTTAGAATAAGAGTCAATCTCTAGAGTCGTGTGAAACAATAGACAGTTATTTTACTCAGTCAGTTGTGCAGATTACTTTCACCAAGATGCAGAGAATAGAGAGACGGGCGTTTTCAATAAAAGGTATTATTTATTGAACAGTCTTTCTTCTCATGCAAGAGAAATGAATTGCCACAATTGCAAGACTTGTTATTATAAAAAGTGCGTACAGTAAAATGAGGATTGCGAAATAATACTGTAAAAGCATTGATATGGTTTCTTAGCCATACAATGGTTAAAATGAATAAAATATATACATTAGGCTAACGTACTCAACTGGTGCTTCTAACTACGCCTACCCCAGTGTACCTGACCTAAGCCTAATACTTGGGAGGTAGTAAGTAAGTAGCAGTTTAGTTAAGTTGGTTTTGCCAAGGATTTGCTTCAAGAATTCTCTCTAAGGGTTTAGTCAACACCATACCTCTGGAATAGAATGATGGAGGTCTTGTATCCCCTTTCAGGACTCGATATCCCAGTCACTCGCAAGAGTAGGCTGGAAACGCCGGAGCTGGATTTTCTCGGCAAGAGAAAAGACAGCGTCTTTCTCAGCGCGTCAAGGAGGAGGAGGGGCAGCGTCCGTGGGCTGCTTGCATCTGCTGGGCTCTGCAAGGGACAGCTGTTCTGCTCCTGTATTCACCACACCATCGTTATCGTAGTCGCAGCGTTTGATTAAGGCAACGTTGGTAATATTTATACCTGAAAGGTGCCTTGTTTGACGTAAGTTTTTGGACATAAGACGTCAATAAAGATGTCACTAGGAAGTGATCGTCCTTTCAGTGCTCATTAGAGTTCTATTACTAATCAAAACATAGCAAGCGGGGCTTTCCCAGGTTGCTAGGTTTTATCTTGTTGAAGAACTCGGAGTGTAATCTAGGAATCTAAGATAGTGGCTTCGGCTGTGTCATCCGCTGTAATGAGCTGCAGAGGCGAGTTTCAGAAATATGGCTGAAAATATGGCTCTGATCGTTTATGCCATTATAGGGGTATGAATGTATTATAGCCGTATAGGGGCATAAGGTCACAGTATTGATCGGGGTCCTAGATTAGAACACGACAGTGTCAGTTGCACCTATGGATGAGGTAAGTGTCACGATAGGTGGAGGCTCCTGTGAGAGGGGCATTTTCTGTGCTACTGGAATGGTTTCCCTGTTTACTACCACCAACCACCTCCGCTTTGGGAAGTGTGTTGATATGGTCGGTTAACTCTATATTGTATTTTTTTTTTTTATTAAACAGACCCTTTTCTCCACCAAAGGAGAAATGCAGGTATTAAACAGAGTTTCAAGCTTCTCCATCAAGGGGACTCAGTTGAAGCTATTCATGTCACCATTATTTCCCCCAGGCCCTGCACATGAGCATCAGTTCAAGTCGGTCAGACCTTACACAGGTCTGCTTTGGTTTTGTTTAAGTGGGAGACATTGTTTATAACGAATGCACTTCAACGCATTCCATTACAACGCTGTTGTTACAATGACTGTGTTACAACGCAAACCATTACATTGCAAGTCGTTACAACGACTTGCTCTATGGTTAGAAGGTGTTGGATTTACAATCCAACACCTTCCCTGCTGTTGCACAAACTGGAGTAGGAATAATAAGTTATACTATTCCTAAGTCCAGCGCACCCCCTACAGCAAGTCGTCGTAACAACTTGCGATGTAATGGTTCGTGTTGTAACAACGCGGTTGTTGTAACAACCACTTTGTAATGGAATGCCTTGTAGCGTTTTCGTTGTAAAGCGATATATTTAAGTTGTTATGAGGCCCAGTCTTACAGTTAATAATGCACATACTATTTGTTTTCCTCTTAGCAAATTGGCCCCCTTAGCTAATATGCGAGGTATCATGTACGATTATCTCCTTATGGATGCCATTTCCCGCCTAGTTGTCTCTCTCTCTCTCCACTGAGACAATGAGAACATTAATGGCTCTGGGACATTGGGAGCGAGAGGTGGGTATGGAGGTAGTGAAGTGTTCACAAAGGTCCAACGACAGTCTTTCTGCCATAATCATCTCTTTGGAGATAACCCCCAATGTTGTGGCCAGAAAGGTATCCAGAGTAGAGCAGACTGGGGGAGTTGAAGTTTTAACCCCACCCCCTCACCCCTCTAACAGCAATTTCTGTTACCCGTAGTGCCAGTAGACTGAATCCACTTTTATAATAAACAAAAAATGTGCCAGGAACGTTAGGCCTTACAAACGATGTCTGCCAGGTAGCCTCTGCATAAAAGACAAATACCCACGTTAGGGTAAGTAAACAGTACCTATATGGAGTTCTCAGCATTGCTGAAGGGCTAGACCATGGTTTGCAAAACAGCTTAACCCTCCAACTAAGAGGAGTGGCCCAGCACACGCGAAGGAGGGCCCACCCGGGCACAACCTGCGCAGCCGGGTACAACCTGCGCATTCGGGTGACTGATGCCTAAATTATCTGAATGATGTATGAACGAACTGTAGGTAGAACATGTTTATTAAAACTACTTGAATTACATTGGACCACATATTTCTGGTCAGTAAAGAAAATATATATTCCCTGACCTTATTTCAAATAATGAATATTCTGTGTTGCTATTTTTTCAGCAAGTAACTCATGTAGATAAAACCAGATCTCTTAAAATTACATTTGGTTATGTTCTGTTGCAATTCAAATGATTTGTTTTACATTTTAGTCTGTCCTTGGTTTACGACAGTTATTTTTTCACTGACATTTCAACAATATCATAACGGTTATGGATATGCCTAAGGTCACTCATTTCATAAGGACAGCAATCGAGTTAACCTTTTATGATCAAGGCTTAATTGGTGTGATCCTGAGACTATATGGAAGGAGTTTTCTATGGTGCTGTTCTATCCAAGCCTAATATTACTAGAATAAGCATTTGTTTTGGGAGGTAGTACAGTGTTTTTATTGCTGTTCTGATAAATGCTTATTTTTCTTTGGCAGAGCTTTTATCTCAATTATCAGGAGTAAGGCGTTCTGCAGGTGGACAACTGAACTCTTCTGGTCCTTCTGCTTCACAGCTTCAGCAATTGCAAATGCAACTGCAGTTAGAAAGGCAGCAGGCACAGGCAGCACGGCAACAACTAGAGACTGCACGGAATGCAACCAGGCGCACCAATACCGCTAATGCTACTACTGTAATTACACAATCGCAAGCTGCAACCAATACATCAAACACAGAAAACTGTTTGCAAACCCTACAGAACTCCCAGTTCCTGTTAACAAGGTAATTTGATTTCAAAGCAGGTGTCTCAACCTTCATATAGGACATAGCTCTTCTGACCTACCCAAGTGATTTTAGTTTCGTGGAAAACCTACTACCCATTTGTCTATCTCACAAAAATATGCATTTGCTGTTAGTACTTTCATGAAAGGTGATAGTTGACAGTTCACTGTTTTTTATGTTGATATCCTCGGAAGGATGAAAGGTAACAGAGCCCTGGCGTGAGGTTAAATTGTGACCTACATGTATGCATGCATCTGTGCACTTGTCTCTAAATTTGCTAAATGATTTTATCCACAGGTTCCAAAAGCGGCGGGATGTTTAAAGACCTATTAGTTTGGACCTCTCGGCTGGCCAGTTTAAATCTTGCTTTGGCTTCAAGTGAAACTTTGGGGGGGGGGGGGGGGGGGGGGTTACTTTCAATAAATTATGAAATAGCTTATTTCCGCTATTGGGCTTGGCCAAATGGAAATGTGGCCAAAAGATCTACAACCCATAACATTCCTTAATAAGCGTTTCTGTAAAATTCATAAACATGGATTCTCTTTGCTTGTATATGGGACTCAAATACGTCCGTCTCTGGCAACCGTTCAAAGAGGTTTGAATGTGAGTGGATGCTAATCTGATGTTTCATAGAAGTGTCGGATAAGTCTCTCTGATGATGGAATAGCCCCGAGGCTAAAGTGCAGGAAAACATTCTGTATTAGACATATGACCTTCAGGGATGTGAAGAATTAAATTACTTATGTGCTATACTTACAGCTTAAATGTCGCATACATCAATCCTGTGCGCTGAAAGGACGAGGTTTGTTTTCTGGGATCTTCTGTACCATAGTAAGTCTGTTAACTGTCTCTGGGATAGAGGAATGGTATTAAGTGACCTACACCTGTATGTTTTTACCTTGGGAGGATGCATTTTCGGAAGATTTGCTCTCCAGCCTTTCTCAGTGGTCTAGTTGGATAATAGAATTGGAAGACTTTGCTTAAGGATGCTTGTCCTGTGCTAATGTGGGTCCATTGGATGATGCTCAGGGGTTTGAAATTAGATCACTATTTGAGTGGTTGCCAATTTAGCTCCGTATTTTGGAGGGTTAGTTGACACTGGCATGTTTAAATTTCTAGTATTAGGCTGGGGTTAGGAACTTAAGTTCACAGATCAACGCTGAAAGGAATCGCATTGATAAAATGTCTGCTGGTGACAGTCTTATAAATGAAATGGATTTAGGAATGGGGTGTGAGAAATTTATTTAATATGCCTTTGCATAATCATACACAATTTCGCAAAATTACCTTGTAATGTAAAAAGCTCATTTAGCTCTATATTTTATTTCAAAATGCATCCTTGCATTAATTTTGGATGTGAGACAGGGCCGTTTCTAGGTGTTTTGCCACCCTACGAGAATTGAAAAATGCCACCGCCTCTTTTTTACTACCATCACTCTCTCCCCCTGTCATCCAGGCTAGAGAGGCACACCCTCTACTGCCAAACCCTTCTATGTTACTCTCATTTACTATCAGGAAACACAATCACAACAGTCAGTCCAGCAAACGACCTCAACGAAAGGCCCAGGCCAGACCGTTACGGTAGCCATACACTCACAGAACTATGTACACCGATGCCCAATAGAGCCTTGTGTTTAAATACCATGAGGCATCCAGTGCATCTCGTTTTCAAAACCAGAAACAACAAAAATAATAACTTGCTCCATCTTCCAAGGCCAGACCTAGTGGTTTCGCCACACTTGTTTTTTTCTTTCACTGAGGCACCTAAAATAGTTATCATCTACCATTGTATCCATTTAATAGAGGCTGATCACAACAATTATAAGATTTCCATGTCAGGCACATTATAGTTCATGATGCTCAAATCTGCGCTAATCAGAGACTATGGCAAGACGTTAATAAAGTTTGGCGTACAACACAGAAGGAACTGCTTCTTGGCACTGTGAATAGAAGTTATTGATAATCTTGTGCGTGGTACCGCTATAAGAGTAATCCTGACTGTAGGAGAGTAGGGTCTGCAATCCTATGATCACCCAGATTTTTTGCTTTTGTTTCACTGGTTTACGACTTTCTCTGGCTGTGGGCCTGCCAATCAGACCCACAGCCTGGCTGTTCTCTCTCTAAATTTCGACATGTACCCTAGGTGCATTTACCAATTGGTACTGGGCCACATTATCAGACCCTGTAACTCAGGGCATAGGTGTACCCAGGGCCTACCAGGGGCTGAAGCATGTATTATGCCACCCCTGGCTGGCCTCCTAAATCTGACACAACTGGCTGCATGACAGCTGGGGCAAAGTCGTGTAATCACCCTTTGCTGCAGATATAGTATACCTATATCTAACCCTAAAAATGGACACATAGATTCCTATCAGTCACTCCTATGGCAGGCCTTAACAATCCTGAGGGCAGAGTGCATGGAATCGTGTGAAATGGTGCTCTGGCATGAGCTGAGCCCGTTTGCAGCTTGCGGAACCAAGTCCTAATAGCTGTTCCATGATAATGCATACCATATACTCTTAAGTGCATTATAATCCTCGCGGTTATATGCTATCTCTGGTATTGCTTTATCAAAACATGTCGAGTAAGGTGTCATACGAATTGGAATACTAACCCCTCGCCAATTCTGGCATCGGGGTTAGCATTCCACCCTTCTAGAGGGACACGACATGTATGTAACTGTGAACCCCGGTTAAAGTTAAACGAAGCCTCAGCTCCACAAAATGGATGCTGCCACCACAGACACGAGTCTGACCTCCTGCTGCTGGGAGTCCTTCCAGCGAGGAGAGCTTGGACAAAGGGTTTCCTGTCCTGGGCGGTGCTAGCACCATCCCAGACAGGGTTTTGTGTATCCTGGGTAGGCAGGGCTTTACAGGAAGGTGACTGCTGAGTGGCACCCCGGTGCTCACTACGCATCTGCCGGCTAGAACCAGTTCCAGGGGCACACCAGCCCCTGGCCTGGGGAAAGTCCGGCATGGGAGAGGGGTGTAACCACCCCCTCCTAGTCCCACCCATAGGCAGGACATAGTCACCGGGTCAGCCCCTTTTCCTAGTATAAAGTTAGGAGCGGGCCCCCTTCCAAATTAGATCATCTTTGGAATCAAGACACGACTTTCTTCGAAAGGACTTCAAGATTTCTTCTTCAAGATTCTCCCTTGTGACTAAGGAGTAGTCACCCTGCATCCGCAGGCACCATCTTAAGAACACTGCGGTCTGCTGCAAGTCCTTCCTCCGGAATCCGACTGCCCAGCTCGACGAGAACCGGCTTCCCTGGCACCTCTGACCTCTACTCACCTCTACAGCAAAGCTGAGAACCGTGGGTGCGACGAGACCTCGAGGGACCGGCCATCTTCAAGACTGCACGACTTCTTTCCAGCACGACCGCCGAGGGATCCCCTGGTGAGTGCTTTGGGGTCCGAGAAGCCCCGACCCTGAGCAGCTCCAGCACCGAAGTTCAGCCTCCCAGCATCTCCACGATCTGCGTGGGGCCCTTCTGCTTTTTGCTGCTCACCGCGTTGTTTGGCTACTAGCCCGCTGGCTTGTGGCCTTCTGAACGACGCCTGACGACATCACTGCTGCTGGTCTGGTTGCTCCAGACTGGCCCTTGCTCCCTTCCAAAAGAGGAGCACCCCGGACCCTCCTGGTCCACTCAAGACGCCATTTTAGGTCCACCGCGTGGGCTTGAATTAGCCAAGGCTTTGTTGCCCAATCCTGGGTCCAGCGACGCCGACAGCTTCATCCATCGTGGGACAGCTCTCTCCTCCATCCTGGTCGCCGACAACGCCTCCTGGTCCGTGAGATCTGCTGAGCCCAGCGTCGCCCACTCAACTAGTCGAGGTGACTACCATCCGGTGCCCTCCTGGTGCCACCTGACTACTGGCTAGTAGTCACGAACTTGGTCCCCTCTGCTTTCAGGTATCGTCCATCTTCAAGATCCAGGCTTGGATCACTTCGAACTCTCTTCACTGGTCGCCTGCCAGCATCTTTCTTCCAGGCTCCTGGTCCGTCTACGAGGATTCCCGACGTCTTTTGAGACCTATGCAGCTGCAGCCCCTGGGCTAGGTAACTTCGGCATTTTGGTGCCCCAGCATAGCCTCACTATCCAAGGGTCAGAATCCACTTTCGTTTTCCTCCTACCAGGTCGGGTTCGCCCGAGAACACTAACTTTGCTTTTACTAGCTACCATAGACTTTGTCCCGCATCATGCGTGAGAGTGCACACTCTGCACCCGAGTCCCCTGGGCCTCCTAGAAGTAATCTAAAGATTCTATAGCCAAGTCCTAGCGATTCCAAAGCCTATTAGTACTGTACTTACCTGCTAGTAATTTCGCATTCCACTTTCAGAGTATATTGTTTCCCGTGCCCCTCGGGCATTTGTATATACTGTGATAACTTAAGTATTTTCGTAAGAGTTTTGTTTTGTGCTTAGTACCCTGTCCTCATAAAGAGTACAGGGCTGTTGCGATTCTAATAAATACACTGTTTATTTTCATAACACTTTTGTGGTGTCCTTTCACTTGGTGTTCAAGGGGTATATGTGATGGTATAACAGCTGGCTTAACACGACCTCTCGAGTCTTTAGCCTTAGACTGCTCGTATCCACGCTACTAGGATAGCTGGTCTATAAGGTTGACTTACAACCAATCATCAATAAGGGTTGTCTGGACTGATACATAGTGTTCACTAGAATAGTGAGCACTGCATATCAGGCCAACTTCTCACACTGACCAGAATTTGAGCCGGTGCAAGACAGAATGCACACTTCATAGTTTACAAGTGGTTCCATGTGGTGGAACACCTTTAACCAATCCCGGGTTTGCGGCTACCTTTGAACTGCATTCTGGGATTTGTAGTCTTATTTTTAACAGGGTAAGCACTGGTTCAAAAATACCAGCGTGGACATTGACATTGGCCTAAACAGTCACTACCGGATGACGGTATCGGGCATGACACTAGGCTAGTGGTCAGTTCTTTTTTTTTTTTTTTTACAGAGTTTTATATAGCGCTAACTTGACCAAAAACTATCGGGTACCAGAGCGCTTTACACAAGCACAAGTTACGTTACATCATGAGGACACATTCATTTTTATCAGGCACGAACAGCCTATTATTATGACAACAGGCGCAAAGTTCCCTGAGCTGCCAATATTTCAACCCAGAATTCCGAAAGAGAACAATAACCCCTTTGAATAGTTCAAGGCATGTTAAAGATGAAGCCAACTTAAGTGAAAATCTCTAATCCTTCAGTTGTTAAGCCATTAACCAGTTACCAGTAATGAAATGCGTAAAGGTTACAGGATAAGAGGCAATCGGCACGCAGTTACTCTGCTCAACCTTCCAACAATGTCTTCAAAAAGGTACTGAGCGATTAAAGAAAAATATGAATACAGGTTCACAAATAGCTCTGGCGCAGACCTAGCACCGTGATAAATTCCACATGTGAGTAGCCAAGCATGAGGAGGTGCTCGCCCTCTCCTCCGGGTTGGAACTCTGCGCAGAGATGATGAGAAGTTCCCCCATAACTTTTTAAACCAAGTTGACCAAATCCATTTTATTTCAACTCCTTGGTGAAAAAAAATTGAAAGTTCTCACACCGGTATTGGGATGTCTCGAGCGCCACTAAGCCCAACAGGGCACTTTGTGAAAGGAGCCAAGGAAATCCGAAATATTAGAGTAACTGAAAGTGGGAACTACTGCCCAGCAGAGAAGGAAGAGAGCGAAGTTTGGTTGGCATATTCCGCCCACCCCTTATTTAATTGCTCTTTTTCAGAAATAAAGGAGCCAGTTAAACTGACACTACTGCAAAGAGCAAATGATGCCCCGAAGGGCCCTGGCGGCTTGGCATCATTCCTAGACCCTGGGGATGTGCTCATTGTTGTGCCCTGGGCGCTGAGGTCGCAGTCTAGGGTCTAAACAAAGGGAAGTGTGGGGCGGAAAGACAAAGCAGGTTTTCATTCATCTCCGTAGTGAAGTGTTGCAGGAGGAGCACGGCCGTTTCTACCATTAGGCAAGACTAGGCGGCCACCTAACTTTACTTTCGTAGGTTCAAATAAATAAAAAAATCCCCCTTTCACCGCCCCCTCCTTTTTGCCGCCCTAGGCGGCCGCCTAGTCTTGCCTAATGGTAGAAACGGCCCTGATGTGAGAACAAGTTTTGCTCCGTAAACACAGCGGTTGTTAGAAATGAAAATATTAATTTGGGACGGGGGGACACTATCAAATCATCACACTCTGGTTAAATCAGAACGGACTCTGAAATGCAGAGAAGTCTGTTCTGACCTAACCAGGTATGAGGGCACAAAAAGCAGGGTCGTCCGTAGACAAGTGCTTGCTATGTTCAAGCAGCATTATCAGCAATTTCAAAGTAAAGTCCACAATACTAGAAAATTCCCAAACCAGTTTAGAAAAATAGAGAAAGATTTAATGAGAAAAAAACTCACGAAGAGGAACTGGAGATATGAATTTTTAAAGTTTTTGAGGCAGAAGTTGCTTAAAAAGCCTAGCATTATGTAGAATAAAACAGTTCACGATGCAGTGGCGAAATTACAGGATCTGAGTCGTTGGAGCCTCATAGGGATTGATGTGCTGGGGGCTGTCTGAAAGCGGGGAGAGATGGTGGGTTTCGCAGCGTTGCAGACAGAGTATCAGATGGGCAACGGAGCGTTCCTGCATTTTCAGCAGCTTAAGTTTGCTCTGCGCAGGCACCTGACCCCGGGGGTAGAGTTGCCGGAATATGACCCACTGGAGGATAGATTGCGACTGGACCCTATGTTAAACAAAGCAATCTCCCTTACGTACAGAAAACTTGTTAATAATGTTCCGGATATCTTGGGACCCCTGCGGGAAAAGTGGGAGTCAGATTTGGGACTGCTGGAGGATGATGATTGGGGGGAGGCGCTACAGTGCCCCCGAGAGGTGGCGATTCGGGCCTGGTTTAGGCTTGTCCAGCTGCGTATCCTGCATAGATCATATACCCCGTGAACCACGCAATACTGGATAGGGTATACAGACTCCCGCTTTTGCTTACGGGGATGTGGGGAGGAGGGGACCTTCTTTCACATACTCTGGGACTGTGCTAAAATTAGGGAGTACTGGTCCAGATTGATAGACATTATGGCAGAAGTGGTGGGAGCGGAGGTTCCGCTGGAGGCTATATGGCATGTACTGGGTGTCACTAATGACATCACCTGGCCAAAATGGGACAAAGTGTGGCTGGCCCTAGCTAGCTTGGTGGCCAAGAGAAATATCGCAAGATTGTGGGGTAGTGATCTGTCACCCACGGTGGAGGAATGGGAGCGGGATCTGGACTGGTGTCAGCGGGCTGAAAAGGTGATCTACGAAAGTCGAGGATGCCCCAAGAAATAGGAAAGGATATGGGCGGCTTGGAGGCGGTACAGAGGGGATTGGATGGACTCCCAGCCGAATGTATAGTCACCATGAGTGGAAAGAAGTGTAGGACTTGCTGGTTCTGGCCGGTGTCCTTCAGGGCAGAGGACTGTGATGCCTTCCCCAGGGTGGTTTCGGGGGTTGGGACTGCATTAAGGAGAGGGGCCGCAGGGTTCTGGTGAAAGGAAGGGGGCGGCGAGGGATGGTGTTCACCATGTGTAGGCATTGATGGGTTTCTGTTTTGATGGGAGGGGTTATCAAGGGTGGTGGGCCTAGCCTGTGCAATGTAACTGTGGGTGATTATATTTACGATAGTCAATGAATTCCCGTTGGTACGCTGATGTGCTATGTTCTGGAGCCGGTTATTTCAATAAAAAAAAAAACAGTTCACGATGAACCTGGACCTAGGTGCAATTTTGACCAGTCCCAATGGAGTGAATAAATGAATTCACCAGGCAAGTTATCCTGGACAAACGTTACCTTAGAGCTTACTCCCTAGCTTCTGAGAAAGCTTCTTGTTGTCAGTCCAGCAGTCTCTAGCTCCTAAAGGCAGGTTTCTGCATACTGGGTCTCTCTCCAGCCAGGTCTACTGTGCAGTTAAATAGTCTTTAGTCAGCTGGGCTCTCATGGAGTCAGGAGCTCTTCGCCTTTTTGTCTCTGAAGCAGCTAAACAGGAGGCCAACTACTTGACCCTTGGAGAGCAGTCCCACTCCCTTAGGACCAGCAAGATTCAGGAGTTCTTGTGTAAGTTCGCCTCTTTCAGCAGGAGTCTGGTGTCAGGAGCCAGAAGTGAGGATTCTTCTTCTAGGAGGGATGCCTTCTTCAAATGGCAATTTCTAAGGTCGGGAATTATTGTGGCGGGTTGCCAGATGGAGAACTTTTCCTCACAATTTTAACTATTTTCTCAGTCTCCCCAACAGTACTTCCTGTTTGCTTTACTTTACAATTATATAAATCAACAGGAGAGGGGAGGTAGAGTAACACAGAAGGATTCTAACTCCACAGACTTACTCGCATAAACAAAAGGAATTCTACTGGGGTATTGGGGAAGTGTTCGCCACAGTGGTATGGGAGCACTTAGTGTTTTGTAAAATACCCCTCACACACCAAAAGGCCCCTTGGTGTCATGCTTCATCATAGGGGTCTTCGCACCCTTCTAACGAGATGCGGCGTGCTGCGACCTACGACTACGCGGGAGCACTTATAGTTTTGACTATATGTGGTGCATGTGATTGGGTATATTTTATATGTGAGTGGTGGGTTGAGGTGAAAAAATTAAAAAGCACCTGGCTCGTGGGCATACTTGAAAAACATTTTATTCATGACCCCGGGCTGGTACTATTAAAAGAAGTGAAGTGCGAGGTAAACCTGTTGTGATTATAGACAGTACCTCAGGTGTGCGTCGACATGTTTCGGACGCAAAGCTACTTCATCAGGACGGGGGCACAACTTACCCCACCTTACTCACGTTTCACTATAATGTCAAAAAATGTTTTTTTGTGTTCTTAACAAAAAGTGAAAAAAATATATATAGGTGTATGTAATTACAGGCTACTATGTGCAATCACCTGGAACAAACCATATGCTTATTAGCCCTGTGGGAAAAAAAAGAGACACTTACAAAAACACACAACATAGAAACATAAACCACTCTAATAATGTTATAGAAGCTGTGGTCATACTTATCAAGTACTGCTTGCTTGCTTCATGAGCATTCAAGAAAGTCTGGGGGGTGATTGCTATGTGCAATCTAAGTAGAAAATAATGCAGGTTTTAATGCAGGTTTTAGCGTGGTTCTGTACTTACTTTGGTTTCCATAATAAATGCTTGTTGCAAAACCTATGCGCACGAACTCGGGATTACTCGTCCTCCGTCTTACCCCACACTCTGCTCCGCTGAACTGAATAGGAAGCCCAGGGTGTGTGGTATTTATACTCGAAATTGCGTGTAAATTGCCTCGTTAACGCCTAGGCGGATGTAAGTTTGGGCCCATGTATGGGTAATCCGGCGTTAATTAGGTGTTTAGGCGAGTAAATTAGTTAATTGCAAGCCCTTTTTAGGAAGATCCGGGCAGCCGCGGTGAGTATTTAGCCCCGTAGTCTGGTTTGCATAGTTCTCGCATGCGCGTGAAATGCTAACTGCTCCGCGCATGCTCAGTAAGTGCCTTTTTTACAGCGCATGCGCTAAGGGTGGATAGATTCATCCACGCATGCGTATTCCGGGGAAATTGTTGCACGGGGAAGCTTCTTCTCCGTATATTGGAGAGTTCGTGTTAGAGCTTCGCCAGGGATCGTTAAGTCGTCATTATTCACCATTAAATGACTATTGTGGCTGTATAGCTTTGCGATAATCAGATTAAAAGAACTCAATGTTACCCAGTTGCACAAATGGTTCTACAAAATATACGCTAGGTAAGGGCCACCTATAAGAGAACAAGCTGGCAGGTCAAGTGGACAGCTGTCCCCACGGGACCTCGTCATTAAGTCCACTGATATTTGTGCCCAGCCGGAACACCCATCTTTGTTCCTTTTGGAATAGGCCTTTATCAGATGGTAATTGTTCGATATCTGAAAGAAACACGTTAGTGTTAGATTCCTTACCTTAGAATATCCCCAGGCGTCAGTCTGGATCCGGAAACTTTTGCGTAGCAGTACCCCTGCGCGTCGGTAGGCGTCGTCTGCAGGCGTCCCCTGCGGCTCCGCGTCCGTCGTCGGCGTCGTGCGCCGTGATGACGTCGCTGGAGTACATAGACGCCGCCTCCGCGCGCTGACGTCAGTTCTTCTTTTTTCCGCGCCAGTGGACGCAGATCTGAAGAGCAGTACTCCGGTCTTTGACCAAGTTTTTCGATTGTTTTTTCTCTATTGTGCCTGATAGGATGCCTGGGTTTAAGAATTGCGATGACTGTGAGCGCACGATGTCGGTCACAGACCATCACCGCCTCTGTCTCCGGTGTCTGGGCCCCGACCACGACGTGGACTCCTGCGTCGACTGCCGGGCCCTTACCAACAAGGCTAGGCGGGAGCGGTCCCGCAAGCTACTGGAGCTCCGGGTGTCGGCCCCACGTCGGGACCGGGAGCGGTCCCGGTCCGGCCGGAGGTCGAGAGAGCGTTCGAGGGAGCGGTCGCGGAGCCGCGCCGGGCGCTCCGGAAGTCGACACCACTCGTCAGGCTCGTCAGGTAGGAAGCACAAGAAGTCGGGGCGTCGTCATCGTACCCCCGACTCCCCCCGACGCTCGCGCGATGCGGCCGGGGGCTCGGGTGACCCCAACCCCGCGGCTCCGCGAGAGTCGCCGGCGCGGCCTGCCTCATACCCTCCGGTCCCTGGGCATGGCGCGACGCCTGAGGAGATCGAGGCGTTCCTCATGGCCATGAGGGCGCTCGCTTCTCCGACGGGGCCTACGGCGCCTTCGGGCCCAGTGCTACCGTCTGGGGGCCCTGGCGGTTCGGGTGTCCCTGCCTCGGCGCCGTCGGGTGCTCCGGCCCCGGCGCCGCCGACGGCTCCGACCCCGGCGCCGCAGGGGCCTTCGGGATCGGCGCCGGCTGGTCTTCCGGCCTCCCCGGCGCCGTTGCCATCGGGGTTACCCCCGACGCCACCCCCGCGCGGCGCCGGTTCTCCGCTGCCGGTTCCGGCCGGCGGTGGGGTTCCGACGCCGGCTCCGGGCGGCGCCGTCCCCTTACCTTCTCCGACGCCGGACGCGGCGCCGGACGGGCGTCGCTCGACGCCGGTCCCGGCGCCGATGGGGCCCATGAACCCCGAGGAGCCGGTCTTCATCATTGACTCCGAATACGGAGAGGATGAGGAGTACGGTGAAGGTTGGGAGGGGTCCGAGGACCCTCTGGCTCGCGAGTGCCAGTATGACCCGGACTGGACAGGTGACTTGGGGGATGCCAGTGGTTTGGACGACTCTCCTAACCCTGGTTTGATCTCTCCTCCTTCCGTGGCATCGGTGGAGGGAGCTGCCTATTCTGTGGTGCTGATGAGGGCTGCCAAGGCCTTAAACCTTGAGCTCCCCGTCGCGGCCGTGAGGCCTAACATCCTCACCGAGGTCTTCAAACCGCAGTCATGCCCACTGGAGCCACTGCTGCCGTTTAATGAAGCCTTGTCTGACGTTCTGTTGGGCACGTGGTCCAGGCCCGCTTCAGGTGCGCCTGTTGATCGGAACGTGGCCAGGCGCCACCGTCCTTGTCCGGACGACCCCAAGTACCTGTCTACCCACCCCACTCCTGAGAGTCTGGTGATCCAGGCCTCGACCTCCCAGTCCGCATTCCCGTCGGCCCCGCCCGACCGGGAATCCAAGAGGTATGACCAGTTTGGCAAAAAGGTCTTCTCGTCCATTAGTTTGGGCCTGCGGTCTTGCAACACCGCCTGCCTCTTGGGCCGCTACACCCACTCTGTGTGGGATACGGTCGCGGAGCTGCTGCCAGAATGCCCCATGGAGGTGCGGGCAAAGCTCGGTCAGGCTGTGGCTGAGGGCCGAGATGCAGCGAAATATTCAATTTGGTGTGGACTTGATACGACCGACTCGCTGGGCAGAGCTATGTCTACGACGGTGGCGATTCGTCGCCACGCCTGGCTGAGATCCGCCAATTTTTCGGCTGATGTCCAGAATACCCTGATGGACATGCCGTTTGATGGCTGTCACCTGTTCGGTGACAAAGCGGACCACGCGCTGGAACGCTTCAAGGACTCCAGGGTCACGGCCAAGTCCTTGGGTCTCTCGACCCAGCGTCAGCAACCGGGTTCGTTTCGTCCCTTTCGTGGCCAAGGAAGGGGCGCCCCCACACGTGCTGCCAGCCACGCGCCGCAACAATCCTTCCAACGCGGTGGCGGCCGTGGAAACCGCCGTGGTGGCGGTCGGGGACAACGGCGGGGTCAGACCACACCTTCCCCCGCAGCATCTACCTCAAAATCCTCCTAGTCCGTGCTTTCGGCCCCATGTGACGCCAGTGGGTGGCAGGGTTCGCCATCACCACGCTCACTGGCGCACGATCACTTCGGACAGGTGGGTGCTGCAAATAGTCCGAAGGGGCTACTCCCTCCCCTTCGAGACCTCTCCTCCAGCCATGCCACCGCAGAACCACCGTGTGTCGGGGGACCACTTGACACTTCTGCAGGAGGAAGTTACGGCCCTCTTGGCCAAGGGGGCCATCGAGCGCGTTCCTGGGCCAGAAGTAGGGCGTGGTTGCTATTCCCACTACTTTCTGGTGCCCAAGAAGGACAAGGGGGGCCTACGTCCTATCTTGGATCTAAGGAACGTCAACGGCTTCCTCCGGAAGGAGAAGTTCAAGATGTTGACGTTAGCTCAGGTCTTGGCTGCTCTAGACCCACAAGACTGGATGGTAGCGTTGGACTTGCAGGACGCCTATTTTCACATCCCCGTCCTGCCGGCCCACCGGCGTTACCTGCGGTTCACGGTAGGCCTGGAGCACTTTCAGTTTATCGTGCTCCCCTTCGGCCTTACCAGCGCCCCACGGGTGTTCACAAAGGTGATGGCGGTGGTCGCAGCCCATCTGCGCAGGTTGGGGGTTTCAGTCTTCCCCTACCTAGACGATTGGTTGTTGAAGGCGGGCTCGCCCCAAACAGTCGTCCACCACCTTCAGATGACGGCAGACCTCTTGCACGACCTGGGGTTCTCCATCAACGTGCCGAAATCACACCTGTGTCCCTCTCAGAAGCTCCTTTTCATCGGAGCGGTTCTGGACTCGGCGCAGTTTCGGGTTTATCCTCCGGAACGGCGGGTTCGGGATATTCAGGCTTTGATTCCCATCTTTCAGCCGCTATCCCGAGTCTCGGTCAGGTTGACGCTGCGGCTGCTGGGACTGATGGCTTCCTGCATCCTACTGGTGCATCACGCCAGGTGGCGGATGCGGGCTCTGCAGTGGGACCTGAAGTTTCAGTGGGCCCAGCATCAGGGCAACTTGTCCGACCACGTCTTGATCTCGGAGGGCACTGCGAGACAACTGCAGTGGTGGCTTACGGACCGCGATTGGGTCAGGGGCAAGCCCCTCTCCCTTCCCCAACCGGAGCACGTTGTCGTGACGGACGCGTCCCTCCAGGGCTGGGGTGGCCACTTGGGAGAGGCAGAGATCAGAGGCATCTGGTCTCCGGCGGAGTCCCGGCTCCATATCAATCTGTTGGAGCTGCGGGCGATTCGTCTGGCACTGAAGGCATTCCTCCCCTTTGTCAACGGGAGTGTAGTGCAGGTGTTCACCGACAACACCACCGCCATGTGGTACTGCAACAAACAGGGCGGAGTGGGGTCGTGGACCCTTTGCCAGGAGGCTCTGCGCCTCTGGCAATGGCTGGAACGTCAGGGCGTGACTCTGACGGTTCAACACCTGGCAGGTTCTCTGAACGCCAGGGCGGACGAACTCAGCCGTCGGTGCTCGATGGATCACGAATGGCGTCTGAACTCGGACGTGGCGCGAGGCATCTTTCTGCAATGGGGAGAGCCTTGGTTAGATCTATTCGCCACAGAAGAGAACGCGCAATGTCATCAGTTCTGCGCGTTGGAGTTTCCAAGACGGCACTCGCACGGCGACGCCTTTCGGCGCGAGTGGAGTTGCGGTCTGTTATACGCCTTTCCGCCTATACCACTTCTGCCCAGAGTGCTGAAGAAGATCAGGCGCGACCGGGCCCAAGTTATCCTTGTGGCTCCGGACTGGGCTCGAAGGTACTGGTATCCCGAGCTACTCAGCATGTCAGTCGGTCCCCCGATCCGCCTGCCCCTTCAGGAGGACCTTCTGTCGCAGCAGCAGGGGACGGTCCTCCACCCGAACCTGTCCAGTCTCCACCTCCATGCTTGGAGATTGAGCGGCGGCAGTTGAGGCCATTTGACTTGCCTCCTGAAGTCTGTGATGTTATTCTGGCAGCCAGGCGTCCCTCCACTAAGTCGGTATACGCCTGTCGGTGGAACAGATTTGTGGCATGGTGCACAGCAAAGGCTGTGGACCCTCTTTCTGCCCCTCTTTCGGAGGTTCTTCTGTTTCTTCTTTCTCTTGCCCAGCAGGGCTCTGCTCTGGGCACTATCAAGGGCTACCTTTCTGCCCTTTCAGCCTTCTTGAGGCTTCCTGATCAGCCTTCTTTGTTCAAATCCCCGATTGTAACTCGATTCTTGAAAGGCATCACTCACATGTTTCCACCTGTTCCGTTTGTGATGCCTCAGTGGGATTTGAACCTGGTTCTGACTTTCCTGATGTGTGCTCCCTTTGAGCCCCTTCATTCTTGTCCTCTCCGTCTCCTGACTTTAAAGACGGCTTTCCTGGTTGCCATCACCTCTGCCAGGAGGGTGAGTGAGCTCCAGGCTCTTTCTGTCCAACCTCCTTTCCTGTCCATTCATCCTGATAAGGTGGTTCTGAGGACTAGACCTTCTTTCCTGCCCAAGGTTGTTTCGGCCTTTCACATCGGCCAGTCCATCACCCTCCCTTCCTTCTTCCCGCCTCCGCATCCTTCAAAGGATGAAGAGCGGCTCCACCGTCTGGACCCAAAACGTGCGCTTTCATTCTACATGGATCGCACACGCCAGTTCCGGGTGGATGACCAACTGTTTGTTGGCTACGTGGGTGCGAAGAAGGGACGGGCGGTTTGTAAACGGACCATCTCTCGATGGGTCGTCCTCTGCATCAAAGCGTGCTACTCTTTGGCTCGGAAGGAGCCTCCTGTTGGGCTGAGGGCCCATTCCACTCGGGCCACGGCGGCTACTACTGCCCTGGGCCGGGGAGTCCCCTTGCAGGACATTTGCCAAGCGGCTACGTGGGCCTCGCTGCACACATTTGCGAGGCACTACTGCCTGGACAGTCAAGTCCGGAGGGATGGCTTCTTTGGCCGTTCTGTCCTCCAGGACTTTCTGGTGTAGTATTGTATTGGTTCGCAGACCCACCACCGGGGTTGGTATTGCTGGGGTATGTATTCTAAGGTAAGGAATCTAACACTAACGTGTTTCTTTCAGATGAACAAGTTACTTACCTTCGGTAACGATATATCTGTAAGAAACATTAGTTAGTGTTAGATTCCTTACCGAACCCACCCATCCTCCCCGTTCTGCGAACTGATACCTAGGGTTAAGGTCATCCCTTTCAGGGCCCTAGTTTTTACATGGCACCAGTGTTGGTTCTCTCATGGCTCTGCGTCTCCTGGCGCGGAAATGCTGTGTGCAAAGAACTGACGTCAGCGCGCGGAGGCGGCGTCTATGTACTCCAGCGACGTCATCACGGCGCACGACGCCGACGACGGACGCGGAGCCGCAGGGGACGCCTGCAGACGACGCCTACCGACGCGCAGGGGTACTGCTACGCAAAAGTTTCCGGATCCAGACTGACGCCTGGGGATATTCTAAGGTAAGGAATCTAACACTAACTAATGTTTCTTACAGATATATCGTTACCGAAGGTAAGTAACTTGTTCAACAGACCACCTTAGATCATTGACGCAATGTTGGGCATTGAGATAGTGTGTTGCCATCTATGTCATGCTTTTTCTACAACGGACATTGCTTTTGTGTTCACCCATGCGTGTTTTAATGGCCCTGGTGGTCATGCCCAATGAAGAAAAATACGAGAGGTACCCCTTAACCAGAGTCAAGGGAAATAGGGTTAACTAACCAGTAAAATAAAGTGTTCCCTTGAGCGTAAATGAGTAGGAGAAGCCAGAGGGTCAAGAAAAAACAATTACAAAATACAAGTATATATAAAGAATTCTTACAATTTATTTGAAAATACAAATGTTAAAAGGATAGTGGTCCAAAGTGGAACCCACTCAACACAGATAAAACAATAAAAAGTTTTTTTAACATTCAATTTTGACCAGCAAGATTGAATCACAAGGACAGAAAGGACTGTAAGACATGGAATTTGTGCAATACTGGTTGTATATTAGGACTCTATTGTTAACACCGAAGTTATGTGCACTATAATACAGTATATCAGCAAAGATGTCGAGATCCTGAATTATACTGGGTGAAGCGTCAACGCGTTTCGGTGGCTTTCCAAAGTTTTGTCCACCTTTATCAAGACGCCATTTAATTTCTGTCGAGGTATTGGGGTCAATACAATTGCCCTAGAAGAGTGAACATACAATAAGGTTTGATAAGTGCATGGTGATTTACATTTATCATACAGAACACAATTAGCTACTTGACCTGTAACAATTGGTACATGGCTGTGCATATATATAGACCATTCTAGTAACTTTTGTACAAACTAATTGGTTATTCGGGGTGTGCTGTTTATCTAACTGGAAGGAAAGGATACATTCTCTGTACAAATCATTGTAAATGCTCTTGCGGTATCTTAACCAATGGAACAACATGTTCTGGTGCATACATGTGAGGAAATAGACTGTGTTCATAATTCCTCAACGATGGCTAATCCAATTTTTAATAGTTTACTTTGTTCTATATCCCTCTGTCTTTGGGGAGGGACTGTTCTGCTTTCCTAGATAGTATATGGGAGAATGGATTATGGTCTTAGTTCCTCGGGGAAAAATGATCAAGTTCTTAACAGTTTATTATTTCTTTGGCCAACTACCTTTGGGGAGGAGCTGTTCTGCTTAGCTGCAAAATTGAATGGTTCTCTATATAGGCACAGACTATTAGGGTATGAGAATAAAGGTTGTGATAAATTTACATTTAATAATCGTATACCAGATTGACGAGCCTAGGACACTAAAGTCTATTCTATCACTTTTGTATGACTTGGAAATAACGTTTACCTTGGAGTCCGTATGCGAGGGTTGAATTGGATTTCTATATTATTCCATTTCTGGACGCAAATTATTAAAACTGTATATGTGGGTCGTGCTACCAATATGGTGCTCCTGTAAATGAAAAAGATTGTAGAATACGGATAAGGAAAAGAGGGAACTTTACACTAATGTAATTCTTAGTTTTAAACCTGGTTTTCTAAGAGGCTGTCTAGGCATTGTTAGTAAAGGCTGGACATACCTGTTGATATAGGTACGTGGACATACAGTCAGTTCAGAATTGTTGTGCCCAATGTGTGTTGCTGCTCTTCTTTACAATGTTAAAATCCAGAGACGCCTAAGTCTTGTCCTTGCAGAATTAGATTCCTAGGAAACGAATAGGAAAAGGGGGCCTGGCGGTTAGAAATACTCTGCTTGGTTCAGTTACGGCGAAGGTGGCTTTAACTACGAGAATCATACATGCCGAGAACCATACATGCGGTCTTTAGGACCTCCGCATAACCATTCCTTCTGAGATACGACCCACCTCAATGATAGACTCCCCTGACCAATCGGAAGACATTAGATTTTAATCCCATGTAGGCCTACGGGGTGAAATAGATGTTTGTTTTTATTTCACTCTGAAAGCACTAGCCGCGAAATATAGTGTGCCCCAATTATATATCTCAACACCCTGCCCTGTGGGCTGTCAAGGTACACTTCAGGATGACTTATGAATATATGCAAATAGCATTTTTATTAATGGCAAAGGCAGTTTTCCCTGCTACATGCATTTAAACTGCAGCCTAGCCAGAGCACAGTGGTAAACGTGGGTACCTTACTGCGTTTAGCACATCTGTGTTTTCTGATTTCTTTGCTCCTTTGCTTTTAGGAAATATCCCTCCTTTTTTGTTTCCCCGACTATCTAATCCAGCCTCCTGCAACAAGGATTTAATCTCAGTTAGGTCACATTCCATCATTCGGTATTTTTTTGGGATCATTTAATAATCGTAAACATCTGACAAAGACATCTAGCCGCAGTTTCCTTAGCTTTGAACTTCAAGGCGTCCGTCGAATCCAGAAGATTTTTAATGGCAGTACCCCTGCGTGCATGTAGTTGGCGTTGGTCAACTCTGCGTGACTTCATAGGCGGCGTTTGTCATCCTGACGTCGGCTTCGTCATTATAACTGCCACTCCAGCGCACTGACCTCAATTATTTTCTTTCCGCGCCAGAAATCAATCCGTTGAAAAGAGCTACCTCCCGTCACTTTTTGTCAGAATTTTGTTCAACCTTTTAGTGTGTTTGGTTGTCCAGTAGGAAGACTTTGGGGTTCAAACCATGCAGTTCCCGTCACCGTGCCATGATGATGACTGAAATGTGACCACAACACGAAGTCGCGCTCATGGCGCAGTAGGCTTTCAGGGTGTGGACCCTGAAGCCACTCCCTGCCCGGCATGCACCGTGGAGGTCGCCTTGTTGATCTCGGTCGAGAGGAAGTTCCGTGCATCGCTCCAGGGGCTCAAAGTCCTCTTTGTCGAAGTCTACCATTAAGATTCGCCACAGGAAGCGCAAAATGTTGAAGCATGCTTTGACTGCGCCCCGTCAGCCATGAGGCGAGACGAAGGAACCTCTGTGTTCTACGCCCCGTTCCGGGGAGCGGGCACCTGGGTCGACTCCGAGGACAGTAGCCTCCCCGCCCAGCTTAAGGATTTTACGACACCATGTGTGCCATATTTGGGCGGCCTAACCCTGCCAGCACGCCTTTGGGCCCCGCATGCCCAGGGGAAAGAGATCCTATGGTTCCCGGGCCTTCCTGTAGGACCCGTTACTGGGTCCACAAACGGCGCCAGTCTCACATCCACAGCGACCTTCCCTGGCACCGTGCCAGATGGTGAGGTCTCCTGCACCCACCGGTGGCGCCTCCCCCATCCTCATTCCAGACAATACGTAACCGGTCTGGCGCCTGCCGAGGCTAACGTAAACAGGGCCGTACAGCTCTATATCGTCTAGCCAGCCCATTTCTGAAGGTTTAGGGTTTAGGTTAGAGGATTGGGAGGGAGAGCAGGATCCCATAGATATCCTGCAGCCCCAAGACATGGACTAGTATGAGGAACTGGGTCTTGCCAGTGGCCTGGACCCCTTCAGTTTCTGACATACTGTCTCACCCTAACCTAGCTACTGATTGCTATGGCGGTGCGTAGAGCTGCAGAGTTCCTGGACCTGCAGCTTCTTCAGTGGCAGTCAAGACAAATGTCTTAACAAAGGTCCTGCAGCCTGGTGTCTCTTCATCGGAACCCTTGCTGCCTTTTAACAAGGCCTTAACGGACCTTCTTCTGGGCACCTGGTCCAAATCCAGCACAGGGATTCTGTGAATAGAACGATTGCCTGCTGCCATTGCCCTGCACCAGGCAACCCAGTTTTCCTCCCTGTCATCCGACCCCGCCCCCACCTCCAAAACTTGGTGGTCCATTCTTCCACTTTGCGTTGCCTTCTGCTCCCCCCCACCCCCAGGACAGGGAATCCAAATGGCTGGAGCCTTTGGGAAGAATATTTTCTCTTCCATCAGCCTCGTATAGGAGTCGGTGAACACCTCATGCCTTTTGGGCCGTTACTCCAATTCTATATGGGATACAGTTGTGCAGGTGCTGCCTAGATTTCGGCAGAGGACAGAATCCTGCTTTCCCACAGGATATCAGGTTGGAGAGATGGAGATGCAGCCAGCTTGCCATTCGCTGTGACTTGGACACAACAGACTTGCTGGGCAGAGCAATTTCTTTGGCAGCCATCAGACTCCACTCCTGGCTGAGGACATCTGGCTTTTCGGGGAATGTCCCAGCAAACCTCATGGACATGCCTTTTGATGGCTCACGTCTCTTCTGAGACCAGGCTGAAGCAGTTCATGAGCGTTTTAAGGATTTGCAGACTATAGCGAAATCTTTGGGCCTCAGTGCTACACCCGTTTATATTGGTGGTCGGAGTAGTTGGAAAACAATCAAATATGCATCAATAATGTGAAAGGAACATAAAGAGAACAGATCGCCATAAGTCAAGAAAACAATTCAAAAATAATAATTTAATTCACAGTCAGGCCGCACTTTATGCAATTCTCATTCAAAGCATTGAATGAGTTACTGTGCATTTCTTTTTTTGGTGGTACTCTTGGGTGTAGGGAGTGGAACAGAGAAGAATGGGGAAGTGGTGGTGAGGGACAGGGTAAAGGTGTTTGTGACATAAATACAATACACACTATATACAAATAGGCCTTTCCAGCCTGTCAAGGTCAATCAGTTCCAAATAAACATTGCTCAGTGGTACATCTTTGGTTAGTACATTTTGATCCATGAGCATGAGGATTTCAGAAAGGATGGTCTACGTTTCGACCCCTACGGAAGAGAGGGTTTATTGATGGCCTCACAACGGGGGTCTTCATCAGGACAAATGAGCACCTGTGGGTAATGGATATAGTTCAGTACCTGTTGCTGGTGAACTTATATGGTGAAATGTCTCAGGTAGGAAAGAAAAAAAAATTATATATATATGACCTACTTGTCAATTGGATGAACTAACAAAGTTCAATCCTTAGCGGGCTTGCATGGAGCTCCTGGTTGACTAAATGGGAGGCATGTAGAGTGAGTATACATACATGTCTAAGCAAAATTACTACTACATAGTAAAGTGCTAGTGGTCACAAACTCACATGAAATCTTGTTAGAGATGTGCATGGAGAATCAATCTCCCATTGCCAGCGTTGAAAAATACGAAGTTATAGAGTCTGAAAGGAAGGGATATGCGCTGCATCAGGTAAAGGATTGTAGCCCCCAAGCGTGCGTCAGGTAATAAGAAAATACAGCTACGGAGGAACTAGATCAGCTAGAATCGAAAGATATATCGGGGCGGGGGGGGGGGATCCTGTTGTCTGACTGGAGCGGATAACCCTCAGTCGGTACGTAATTGAGTGATAACGAAGCGTTGGCCATGTCTCGTGTTCCCGGGTCGCCGTGTTCCGAATGTTGGACAACAGGATTCCCGGGCTTACTGCCCTGACAAACATGATTTAAGTGCGACAATCACTCTGAGTCGCCTTGAGACCATTTATCCACGGAGCTTCCTCTTGATTTTCAATCTGTACGAAGGACGTACACTTAAAAGGCTACCTTTAACGACACACTGGTTACGGATGGACACAGGCCCGCCGGGTCGGAATTATCACCGGTGGAGCGACCTATACTCTGTTCATTCTACATACGGAAGCCCTGAGGAGTCGCGAACCCTCTGTTCCTAACGCGCCGAAACACGTGTCGGCTGGTTGTGGAACCATTAAAGCCTTTGAGAATCACAGCAACATAGTGCTAAGAATCTTGATTAATGTTGTTGTCTTTGGCCTTACAGTACTGTGTTGTTTTCATAGAGACACGAATGTAAATGATTTTGCTAGTGTGTGCATAGGGCATTTTTTTGTATTCTCTTCTCTAGTATCACCCATTTAATAGATTCAGGGGTGTGGAAGGCATTTATGAAATCTTCAACAAGTGGGGCTCCAGCTGTTTCACAGCGAATCCTGCAAGATCAGTGTCTTCGCCTTTTGTTGAGTCTGGCCCACGTATATTTTGTCGCATGGGCACACGATGGCATAAATCACGTTCTCTGTATTGCAGTTTGTATGGTCCTGAAGGGTAATGATCTGGTCTCCAAGCGTGAAGGTCTTGGTTTCTATGCACATGGGGCAGGCCTTACATTTGGTGCACTTGTAATGTCCAACTACTTGAGGTAAGTTACACATTGTCTGAATGGTCTGATGGGTGGGACATCCAAAAGCGAGCGTACAACTTGATCTTTAATGTTTTTGGCTTTTTTTTTATTGAAGGCGTGCATGGGAGGTTCTTGTAGTTCTCCAGTATTGGGGTGTCTTTCATAGATTCACATGCTTGAATATTCCCCGTCGTCGGAGTGGGAGTCCCACGGTAAATAAAATAGCAATAAATGCTAAATATATAATAATATATAATAAATATATATATACATAATAAGGAAAAACCCAAAAAATGCATACAATAACCATCTGGTACCTAACCAAGAGTTTCCACATAGGAATGCATGGGGAAAAAGAAGTTCCAATGCAGCCTATCCTTGTCATTATGTTAGTCCAAACTGCAGCCAATCAGGCGCCAGCAGCCCTCTAGAACCTTCTCCTCAGAGCTCAAGCCCTCAGATTTTCTACCGCACGTCGTGTGTAAGGGAGTCTCCCTGAGCTCTGCTCAGTTTTCTTCTTCAAGTGTTCCAGTTTCTTCCAAAATGTCTTCAAGTAAGAAATCTCTCTTCAGAGCGTGTTCCTCTTGTGGAAAGCTGAGATTATATCATGATGACCCACACAGTAAGTGTATTTACTGCCTTTACCCGGACCATGAAGTGGGTACCTGTAAACTCTGTAGAAAATTCTCAGAGAAAACTCAAAAGGACAGAGAAGGCCGTTTACTTGTCTGGCTTCAGAGGCTTAAAGACAAAGATAATGTAGTTTCTGACGCTGAAAGTCTGGGTTCAGGCCGTTCTCAAGCAGCTTCTAAACGTGGTAGTGTGCAGGAGGTGCCTTCACCATTTCTTAAAAAGAGGAAAGTTTCCCTCACAATGGCCCCTGCGGTGTCTTCACCTTTGCCTACCACGTCTGGGCCCACGAGACAAAGCTCTCAGGCTCCTTCTGCTTCAAGATCCAGTATTTCTGTGAGGAAAACGGATTTGCCGTCGACGACGGGAGTTTCTACTCCGTCGACGAGAATGGTTGTCTCTGGTTCCAAATCGACGACGACAGTCACAACAACGATGGCCTCTGGATCGTCGTCAGCCTTAGCGTCGACGTCTTCATCGTCGATGAGAGTGGTTCTCAGCTCTAAGACTGTGCCTTCTGTGATTCCTATTTCATCGTCATCGACGAAAAGAGCTCACTCGTCGACGACCCGGTCGTCGTCGACTAGAAGTGTGAGGGCTTTGACTCCGTCTACGCTCTCGTCGACGAGCGCACCGTCGACGGCTATCCCGTCGACGAGGGGACCTATTCCATCTGCTCCGTCGACGACCGTTCCGTCGACGATGACTCCGTCGACGATGGCTCCGTCGACGATGATGCCGTCGACGATGACTCCGTCGACGATGACTCCGTCGACGATGACTCCGTCGACGAAGATTCCGTTGACGATGACTCCGTCGACGATGACTCCGTCGACGAAGACATTGAAAGTAAAGGTTCCGTCGACGATGACTCCATCTATACCATTGAAGACTGCTCCGTCGACGGTCTCCTCGTCGACGATGGCATCAAAATCGATCCCATCGCAGAAGTCAATTGATGTCATGCCGTCATCGTGTACGCAGGACACTATTTCGACGCCGGCCTCTTCTTTTGTTACTATGCCTCTTTTGCCCTTGCAGTCCAGCAGACCACAGTTCGAGACTCTTGCAGAGCAAGAGATGATTAATCCTCCATCTCCGCTGTTTGCGACTGATTCTGAACAAGAGTCTGATGGCCAAGCTCACAGTCTTTCGGACCTAAATATTAAGTGCCAAGAATTCAGTAATGACGAGGAAGAGGTTTATGATCAACATCAAACAACTCACACTCAGATTCCAACTGCGATGTTGCCTATCTCCATGATATCAAACCTCCAAAGTATGTTGGAAGACTACAATCGGCGTTTCCCACCAACGCCACAGCTTACAACGGTCCCATCAGTAGTGAATCCGGTTTCTAACCCGGTTCTGGCTCCTCCTCAACCAGCGTCTCCTGTAACTGTTCACCGTACTACATCGGTTCGTGTTCACACTACCATCTATCCAGAGGATGATGATGACGAGAATCCTCCAGAGCGTGAAGATGGTGAAGTTTCTGAAGTAGAAGAGGATGGTGAGGAACATTTGGCGGAGTGGGATGACTATCGTGCTCAAACACCATCTCCTTCTCAGGTGCCTGCAGCGGATTCTCCTCCAGTGGACATCGCAGGCTTCCACCAGTTAATGGATAGGGCAGCACAGCGTTTCAAATTGCCACGAGCACACCGAGAGGAAGATTGCTTCCTATACGATTTCAAAAACCAGCCCTTGAAACAAATCCACACAGTCCCGATTATAGATTTCATATGGTCTGAAGGGGAGAAGATAATGAAGACGCCAAACTCTCTACCAGCGCAGCTGCCAAGGTTGGAGAAGAAATACAAAGCTCCTTTAGGATCTCCAGCATGCCTTACAGGCCAACCTAAGCCCGACTCTGTCGTCACGCAGGCAGCTCAACGGGGTTCAAAGAATCCGGCATCTACGATCACTGCTCCTCCGGACCGTGAGGGCCGTCGCCTGGATGCTATTGGACGAAAATTTTCCTCCATGTCCTCTACAACAGTTCGAGTGGCCAACGCCATGGCCATTTTAGGCCGTTATGATCGCCAGGCTTGGGCTGATCTAGCCGCCTACATAGCGTTACTTCCAGATGTTTCCAAGGCAGAAGCACAGAAAATTCTGCAAGAAGGAGAGAGGACGGCAGAAGAACTTATCGATTGTGCAGTGGATGTAGCCTGCACCGGTTTTCGCCAGCTCGCTGGAGCAGCTGTTCTGCGTCGCCAGGGTTGGTTACGCTCGACTTCGTTTCGGCAGGAAGTTCAGGCACGAATCCTAGATATGCCATATGACGGCGAGTCATTATTTGGAGCGCATATTGATGAGGCGCTACAATCCATTAAAAAGGACACGGACACTGCACGTGCTTTGGGTACCCTTCAGTTTAGGAAACAGCCCTTTCGGGGTGCTCGAGGACGTGGCACTACGTCCACTTTTCGTGGAGGAAGCAGTCAATACCGGTCCTTCAACCAAGGTAACCAGCGTTACACCGGTAACCGCCAGCAGTCGTCCCGTCAGCAGCCTGCCAGGACTTACAGAGGGAAGTCTAATTTCAGAGGTCAATCCAACAAACGCCAGTGACTCCTCGGTCGAACGGAGGATTGGAGGTCAAATCTCTCTGTTTGGTTCTCAATGGTCCTCCATTACTACGGACCGTTGGGCACTCGACATTGTGAAGAGAGGCCATGCATTGGAATTTGTCGAGGTACCTCCTCCAACGCCACCTTCCGGACCGCCACCTCCGCACCTCAAAGAACTATTTCATCAGGTTCGCCTTCTCCTTCTAAAGGGTGCGGTGGAGGTTGTGCCAAAGTCGCAGAGAGGGAAGGGGTTTTATTCCCGTTTTTTCCTCGTCATCAAAAAGAACGGAGAATGGAGACCAATACTGGACTTGAGAGCACTCAATCATTATCTCAAGGACCAGACCTTCCGTATGCTCACGCTTACAGAGATCTTGCGTTTGCTCTCAGTCGGAGATTTCATGACTACCATCGATCTCCGGGACGCCTACTTCCATGTCCCAATTCTAGCGGCGCATCGCAAGTTCCTGCGTTTCAAGGTGGGGCACCTTCATTTCCAATTCCGGGTCCTTCCATTTGGCCTCCGTTCAGCCCCCCGAGTCTTTACAAAAATGTTGGCTCCGGTCATGGCTTTTCTTCGTCTTCAAGGCATCCAGATATTCCCATATCTCGACGACTGCCTTCTGAAATCACAATCCCGTGCACAACTTCTACATCATACTGCAATCTGCCAGACAGTATTCCGTTCCTTGGGTCTGTCCATCAATCTGGAGAAATCTCAATTGCAGCCAACAACTTGCAAAGATTTTCTAGGGGCAACGTTGGACACCACCCTGGTCAAAGCATTTGTCTCCCGGGAACGTCAACAGAGGATCCTCCGGCTAGTATCGCTACTTCTCGCAAAGAAGTGCGTTTCAGTCCGCTTGTTGAAGTCTTTTTTGGGGATGGCTTCGTCATGCATCGCTCTTGTCCCTCATTGCCGACTACGAGCGCGACCTATCCAACAGGCTCTGGACAAGCAGTGGCGTCAGGTCACCGGTTCCTTCAACGATCAGGTCTCCATCACCATTCCCATGAGAAAGGCGCTCAAATGGTGGGCACAACCTCACCAACTAGCAGCAGGCACGTCTTTTCTGTCCAACACCCCAGATCTAACACTGACGACGGATGCCTCCCTGGAGGGCTGGGGAGCTCACCTCCAAGACCTGTCCGTGAAAGGGAAATGGACCTTCCATCAAAAGACCTGGCACATCAACAAGTTAGAGCTGATGGCTATCTTTCTAGCCCTGAAATCATTTCAACCAGTGCTGCAGGGAGAGTCAGTTCTAATACAAACGGACAACACGACCTGCATGCATTATATAAACAAGCAGGGCGGAACAAAGTCTCCGGTGTTGTCCCGCCTGGCAGAAGCGATTTGGGACTGGTCCATCAATCATCAAATCCAAATCACGGCAGTACATCTTCCGGGTTTGTCCAACCTCCTGGCGGACTCCCTCAGCAGATCTCGATCATCCAACCACGAGTGGGAACTCCACCAGCCAACACTCGATATGGTCTTTCACCGTTGGGGAAACCCTGCAATCGACCTCTTTGCGACTCCAGAGAACCGCAAATGCCCCGCTTACGCAAGCTGGCATCCCCACAAAGGGTCCCAAGGCAATGCCCTTCTGATGGATTGGTCGAATCTCTTCGCCTACGCTTTTCCTCCGATCCCTCTAGTGCCTCGCGTACTTTGGAAGATGCGGAGAGAGCCTTGTCACATCCTTCTGATTGCCCCCAGGTGGCCACGACAGGCATGGTTCTCAGAGCTGCTACTCCTGTCTCAATGCAAACCCATTCTTCTTCATCCTCGAATGGATCTTCTCTCCATGAACAGGGGTCAAATCTACCATCCGGACCCCTCTTCCCTGAGCTTGTCAGCCTGGAACCTGAGCACTGTGAATTTGCACATCTAAGCATCCCTCAAGAGTGTCGTAACATCCTCGCTCAGGCCAGGGCTCCATCAACTATAAAAACCTATAAGTTGAAGTGGAAACGCTTTTGCCACTGGTGTGCAGACGCCGGGGTACATCCTTTGCGTGCCACGCCCGCTGAGCTCCTCCCTTTCTTTCTCCATCTGGCTCAGTCGGGTTTGTCACATGCAACTTTAAAAGTTTTTCTGGCGGCAATCTCACGCTTCCGCCATGATGGCTCCGCCTCCTTATGCTCATCCAGATTGATACGTCAGTTCTTCAAAGGACTTCTTCGGACTTTTCCACCAGTTCGACGTCCTCCTCCAGAGTGGCGCCTCAACATTGTACTTTCACAATTAATGACTGCTCCGTTTGAGCCAATTCATAGCGCAGATCTCAAGTATGTCACCTGGAAGGTTGCGCTTTTACTCGCACTGACGTCCTCACGTCGAGTGAGTGATATGCATGCTTTCACAATTAAACAGCCATTTCTACAGTTCAAACCGGATTCTGTGCTTTTACGCACTAATCCTACTTTCCTTCCAAAAGTGCCGTCAGACTTCCATATTAATGAGCCTGTTATACTGAAGTCTTTCTTTGCCAATCCGCAATCACCTGCGGAACAACGCCTGCACTCTTTGGACATTAAAAGATGTTTAAAGTTCTACATCAGCAGAACGGCCCAGTTCCGAAAATCAGATCAGCTCTTCGTGGCCTATGGCCGTTTTCAAAAAGGGCGACCAGTCACCAAACCTACAGTAGCCCGCTGGGTGGCCTCGGCGATTGCTTTCTGCCATCAGAAAGCGGGAAAGCCTTTGCAGTCTGCAGTGAGAGCCCACTCTACCAGGTCTGTGGCCTCTTCGACTGCACTCTTTGCCGGAGTTCCATTGCATCAGATTTGCAGAGCTGCCACGTGGTCCAGCAGGCACACGTTCACGAAGCACTACAATCTGGGTGCCATGGCCGAAGGGGATACCGCAGTGGGACAAGCTGTGCTCCGGAATCTTTTTCAATAAGGTGAGCCTCTGTTCTACCCTCCTCCTATGGTTTCCAGTCTTGTGCATGTCTTCTTTATGTATACATACAGTTTTATGACTTCCGTGACATGGATTTAATCCTGTTGATTTTAACCTGTTGTGTATACATTGCATCCTGGAAACTTTGTGTACGGATACGGACTGCTTACTATTCTATATTCAAGCATGTGAATCTATGAAAGACACCCCAATACTGGAGAAGAACAATTGTTACTTACCTGTAAACAGGTGGTTCTCCAGTATTGGTGTCTTTCATAGATTCACATGCGACCCTCCCATCCTCCCCTCAGAGGCTCTCTTCTCCTCATAGACTCTGTGGTCACTCTTGTGCTACGAAAATCTGAGGGCTTGAGCTCTGAGGAGAAGGTTCTAGAGGGCTGCTGGCGCCTGATTGGCTGCAGTTTGGACTAACATAATGACAAGGATAGGCTGCATTGGAACTTCTTTTTCCCCATGCATTCCTATGTGGAAACTCTTGGTTAGGTACCAGATGGTTATTGTATGCATTTTTTGGGTTTTTCCTTATTATGTATATATATATTTATTATATATTATTATATATTTAGCATTTATTGCTATTTTATTTACCGTGGGACTCCCACTCCGACGACGGGGAATATTCAAGCATGTGAATCTATGAAAGACACCAATACTGGAGAACCACCTGTTTACAGGTAAGTAACAATTGTTCTTCTAAGGTGTCTGAAATCAATCCCAAATGTCCATTGATTATCTGTTTGATCTCATTACTCCTGGTGCCATAGGTAGTGACGCATATCACTCTCTCCTGAGTAGTTGCACGTTGTTTGGGGGTGAGTAAAGTTTCTCTGTCATTGTACCACGCTCTTTCTTGATCTCTTGACCAATCTCTTGGGGTACCCCCTTTCCACCAGGCGGTTGATCAGGTCTTCTGATTCCCTAAAGAAGTCTTTTTTTAACAAGCAGTTTCTCCGTATTCTGAGAAACTGGCCAAAAGGCAGATTGTCTCTCAGTCCTCTAGTGTGGTGGCTTGTATAACGTAGTAAGGTGTTCCGTTCTGCTGGTTTTCTATAGAGGGTAGTGTAGAGGTGGTTCTCTTTAACTTTGATGCTGATATCTAAGAAGTCAATTGTCTGCTTGTCATATTGCATCGTAAATTTATTGTCTTCTGATCGTGTGTTTAGCCAAGTAAAGAAATTTGATAGTTCATTTTCATCTCCTGTCCAGATCAGGAGGACGTCATCAATATATTGTCGCCATTCTGTAATATTATACCTGAATGGGTTATCGGATGATAGAATGTTGGTAGTCTCAAAGTCGTCCATATAAAGAATTGCCAAGCACAGGCAGCCCCAATCGCTTACACCTTTACTCTGTATGAAAGTCATTTTGGAAAACAAAGACATTTTTTGTCATAGCAACCGCCAGTAGGTTGATTATGAAATCAGTGGGGACATAGGTGGGTTTAGATCTTCTCTCAAGGGCTTTTCCCATGGATTCCAAAGCAGGTGCTTGGGGAATACTAGTGTAGAGGGAGACAATGTCCATTGTTACCAGTATTTTTTTATTCTCTTCAAAAGCCATGTTGTCCACTAGATTGACTACCTGCATGATGTCGCGTAGGTATGTATCCGTTGATTCTGCCAGGGGTTTCAGAAAGAAATCTACATATTTGCAGACTGGTTCTTATAGTGACCCACACCCTGATATAATTGGTCGTCCTGGTGGTTGAAGTGGGTTCTTGTGCACCTTCGGTAGTGTATAAATGGTAGGTGTACGGGGTTGATGGACATTCAAGAAATCAAATTCTTTCTGTGAGAAAAAACACAGTTCTTTGCCTTCTTCTGTGATGCTTCTGATGGTTCTCCGAATTTCTTTGGTGGGGTCCATGTTTATATGTGTGTAGCTGACTCCGTCTCTCAACTGGGAGTAGATCTCCGCTTTGTAGTCCTCAATGTCTTGCATAACGATGGCTCCGCCCTTGTCAGCCGGCTTGATAACAATCGCTCTGTTATTCTTCAAGTTGTTGAGGGCTTGATGTTCCCCTCGAGATGTGTTGTATCTCACATATGGTTTCTTGTCACACATTCTCATGATATCACGCAGCACAACGCTCTCATATGTAAGGATCCCATGAGATACAGAACGTGCTGGGGGCATGAAAGTTGATGGTGGGCGCAATCCAGTGTAAGATGTTGATGATATTGGTAGGGAGTGCTTGAAGAAATGTCTTAAACGGATCTTGCGAAAGAAATGTAGTTTGGCCTTTATGTTGAAACGATTTGCATGTTATGTCGGTACAAAGGATAGTCCCTTCTTCAGGATGCTGGTTTCTTCAGGGAAGAGTATATGAGAGGATAGGTTAATGATTGGATTATTTTGGTTCACCATCTGTATGTTCTCCTCCTGGTGTTGATCTCTCCTTGGTTTTCTTGTTGAAAGTGTACTTGTTTGGAGTTCTGTTCCTGTCCTTGTTGACGTCCCATGTACCAGTTCTGTTGGTTCTGGCCACGGCGTGGTCGTCTGTTCCAAGAAACTCCCCGACCTCTTGGTGGTCGCTAATTGCTCTCCTCTAAAAGAAAGACGGTGGTCCGGTTTTACGACTTTGTTGTGGTTGGTACAATTGGTCCTGATATTGGTAATTGCTGCTTGGACCAGCTTGCTCACTGTCACTTCCTGTGTTGTATGAGAAGTCTGAGAAAGTAGTGAATCTTCTTCCTCCTCTGTATCCCCCTCTTCCTTTGTTGAAGAAACGGCCTTGGTGATGTTGTTTAAAGTAATCTTCTTGTAAATACGGGTATGTTTTTTTCTTATCGTAGTAGCGTATGACCGTTGCAAGTTTGTCCAATTTCTTAGCTTGTGACCTTGACAGGCTGGAAAGGCCTATTTGTATATAGTGTGTATTGTATTTGTCACAAACACCTTTACCCAGTCCCTCACCACCACTTCCCCATTCTTCTCTGTTCCACTCCCTACACCTAAGAGCACCACCTAAAAAAGAAATGCACAGTAACCCATTCAATGCTTTGAATGACAATTGCATAAAATGTGGCCTGACTGTGAATTAAATTCTTACTTTTGAATTGTTTTCTTTTATTTATGGTGATCTGTTCTCTTTATGTTCCTTTCACATTATTGATGCATATTTGATTGTTTTCCAACTTCTCCGACCACCAATATAAACGCACTGTACCATTGACCCAAGCCGGGTAGTTTTTACTTGGGCATTACCCCGTAAAAACACAACACTCAGTGCTACACCCTGCCCGCGTCTGCTTTTTGCTCCTTTTATGGCTATGGAAGGAGCTTTTAACTGTCAACCCTATTCCAGCCAGCAGGTTCCACACGTTCAGCAACCTCTGCAGGGCGTGGCCACAGTTCGTTCCGTCCTCTAGGGTCGGGAGGCCAGAAGTCGAGCCAAGCCTGTGAGAAGTTAGCCTGGCATATGTTGTCCACTATTCTAGTGGGCACCTTGCACCAGTCTAAACGACCCTTATGATGGTGGTTGTAAAGTCAACCTTATAGATCAGCTATCCTAGTGGTAGCATGGACCAGCAGTCTTAGGCTAAAACTTCAGAGAGCATGTAAAGCAAGCTGTTTTACCAATTAAAATCCATTGAATACCAAATGAAAGGACACCATACAAGGTATATATCAAATATATATGTATTTATTACTAACACAACCCCTCTGAGCTCTTTTTGAGGTCAGAGATCGAAATACATTACAAGTTACTCATTAAGCATACTATAAGTTGCACAAATACAATTTCGCCCTAGGGGCCTTACGAACCATATACTAAGTAAGTGGTATAAGAATCACTTCGGGAGTAGGCCTAGGGCCTAGGGAATCGCTGGGGCTACACTAGACAACCGAGGTTAGGAAGTAGGAGACCCACAGGAGACGTGTGCAGTGTCGAACACAGTCGCGAATTACCATTGACTTATAATGGAGAACGTAAAAGTTACAAAGTTACTGAAAAATGACACTTCCGGATGGATTACGGTAAAACCCCTTTAAGCTAGGACACTTCGAGAGTCAACACCCACAGGAGCACCAAAGTACTAGAGTTACCTCACCCAGGGAAGCCGGGTGCATAGGTGTCTTTTCGTGTCAGGTTTCGTCGATGTTTCTAATGGAGATCTGCAAAGAAGTGCTGCAGGCGACCAGATGAAAAGTGTCCGGGTGGATCCAAGGGTGGATCGGAGACGAGAAGAGCCTGAAAGCAGAGGGGACAGAGTCTGGGTCACTAGCCAGTGACCAGGAAGGAACCAGACGATGTCGAGCTGATTCAGGTGAAGAGGTGAAGCTTGTTTCTGCAGCCACGAACACCAGGAGGCGTCAACGACGATTCGAGGTGTCCCACGAAGGATCTAGGTGACTGCGGTGTCTGTATCCGCACTGAACCCAACACGCCTTGGTATCCGCAACCCACGCAGAAAGTGAAGATTGGCTTCGAGTCAGACCCGCAAGGTCTGGGGAGCTTCTCCTTTGGAGGGAAGCTGGAGCAACCAGGAAAGCAGTTTGGATTCAAAGGTTCCTCTTCGGAGGGCTCACTAGCCAACTGGCTAGCAACCAGGAAGACGCGTCGAGCTGAAATGCAGGAGCAGCCCCCACGCGGCACTCGTGGAGAGTGGAGGGCTGAGCTTGAGTGCAAATGGCGCTCGGATCTGGGGCTTCTCAAACCCCAATGCACAACTTCAAGGTACCTCTGAAGCTACACTGTTAGCAAAATGCAGGATGTCCCGGGTGTCCGGTCCAACGACTCTTGTGTCCGCCATGGGTCTCAGCTTTGCTGTGGATGTGGATCGGAGAAGTCCAGTTCCTGAGTAGCTGAGTCTTCGGGGTGCGGCAGGAGCGTCGACAAAGCAAACCGGCAAGTTACTGGTGGTGCCTGTTTGCACAGGGTGGTCACTCCTTGACCACAAGGGAGATGTCTTATGTCTTCCAGTCGAAATGGAACGTCGAAGGTCCAAGAGTTTGTGTCAAAGTTTCTTCCAGGATTAATCTAAAGACTCCCACCACTCCTATCTTTATACCAATTTTAGGGGCTGGATTACCTGCTAAGTCCCTCATATGGGTGGACCCTGAGAAGGGGGTGGTTACACCCCTTTCCATTTGACCAGCTTCGTGCCAGAGCGGGGCTGGAGTGCCCCAGCAACTGGTTTAAACCGGGCTATGCATGGAGCACCTTGTGTGCCCCAGGCAGTGTCTGGAAAAGCATCTTTCGATTCAACCCACCCTGCCCCAATACACTACAGGCTGTCTGGGGAGGTGCTAGCACCTCCCTCGAAAGGAAACCTATTGTCCAGGCCTCCCTTGCTGGAGTTTCCCCCAGCTGCTGGAGGTCAGGCTCGGGTCTGTGGCAGCAGCATCCATTTGTTGGTGCTGAGGCTCTGTTTAACTTTAACCGGGTAAAGCAGTAACTACATGTCTTCTCCCTCTAGAAGGGTGGAATGCAACCCCCGTCGCCAGAACTGGCGGGGTGGGGGGTAGTATTCCAAAGTGTTTGACACCTTACACGACATGTTTCGATAAAGCCAAACCAAAGTTAGCATTAACCGCAAGGATTATAATGCACTTAAGAGTATATGGTATGGCTATATCATAGAACAGCTATAAGGAGATGGTTCAGAAAGCTGCACAGGGGCTCAGCTCATGCTAGAGCACCCTCTCACATAACACCAAGCACTCTGCTTTGAGGATTGTCCAGGCCTGCCATAGGAGTGACTTATATGTATATATGTGTCTATATATAAGGGTAGATATAGTTATACTATATCTAAGTAAGGGATGTGTGAACACGCAGAGTATCGGGATGCGAGAGTTGAAAGGTTACTCTCTGAGGATACGAGAGTGCAGACGCCGTAATCGCAGGATACGGAGGATTGATGTAAGTGTGCACTGCCGTGTTCTGAGTGAGTACTAGACAGAACTTTCCGACTTATCTGGCATGTTGCTTAAGAGGCCGCTGACTTGGACGACCGTTACTAATATAGAAATTGGGCTGTGTTTTCGATTTGGCAGATAAGAGAGGACACCGTTGGTTGACAAAAAGGAATATAATCTAGCATAAAATGAGGACGCATGTGCCCATACGAAGGTAGGCCTGTGACTGTAATTATGGGTCACGAGCACGTGGACATGTGGTTTTGAATATATTTGGTGGCCATAAGCAATGGTAGGCTGTCTGTTTATAGTATTACTCAATGATGTAGCTGCACTTTAAATAGTGAAGTGTGTGATGTGTACATTTGTATATAGACTTTGTGCACTTTGGATTGGTGAGAATTTGTTTTTTTGGTGTCGCACTGGGTGCTTTGTGTAATGATAGGTAGTTTAATGTGAGCAGACGATCTTAGTTAAAGAATGTGATATAGGAGATGATGAAATTTAAGGAATAATGATATTATATGTTTTATTAGATTGTATATGCAACAACAAATTGTCCTGAGAATGGTCTCGGTGAATTAATTGGAGGAGACCGAAACGTTGACGCTACTACACCGTTTTGTCTCAATACGCCAACATAAGGAACATGAATTTGTTTTGAATAGCTTGAATTGTATATGACTATTCATGTATATGAAAGATACATATATACAAACTGTGTATGTCACTACTGGAGAATTTTTAAACTGTGACGGTAGTATTCTTTGTGTTGCTAAAAAAGATTGTGGTTCGTAGCATGAATGCTGATATGCTGTATTTATTTGAAAAATGAAATTGATTTGATATAAAAAAAAATGGTGTCTTCACGTTCAGTTAATTTATGAGTTCACGTCCGTGACTAATGATGATTTGTGAAATAATCCCTCAAGGTTCATTTTCTATTTATTGATTATATCCAGTCCCTTGGGGAATATTGGGTTGCCCTATTTTGATTAGTCACCCATTGTTCCAACACTGCGGATTGGTTCTAGTGTCGAGGGCTTTCCCTTCAGGGCCCTAGTTGCCTTTTTTAACACACCACGGTCAGTCACTTCATGGCTCTGCGCTTCTGGGGTGGAAAGTTGTGAAAAGTACTGACGTCAGCGCGCCAGAGTAATGGTTATATTGACGATACAGAGATCTCTATAAATGCAGACATGGCTCCTATGACGCCACGCAGAGTCGACAGACGCCACCTACCTGCGCACAGGTGTACTGCTATCAAAAATCTTCCGGATCCAGCCTGATTACTGGAAGTTCGAAGGTAAGGAATCTGCGGCTAGATTATGTCTCTACCAGATAAGGCGTTACCGAAGGTTAGTAACTTGTCCAGCATCACTATATTCATCAGAAATTTGGATGACTATTGCACCCCTCGTTTGCTATTTTTTATAACCATTGTATTGTTACAAAGTTCATCCAAGGCATTCTTCTCTTGATAGATTATCAAAAGTGTGAATCTCTCTCAAGTTTAAGGATTCCACTGCTTTTGTTAATGCCTGTTCAAAGGCCATGACCTCAGCCAGAATACCATCTAGGGTGGTTGGAAGTAGAACTTATTATTAAGTCGTATCTTCCCTCAGAGGAAAAAATTCTGCCATTTCACATCTCGGTGTAAGCATATCTGTTTTTGCATTTTGAGATGAAGCCAAGACCTATATTCAGTACTCGTATTTGTTAGTTGGTAAGGCTAAAGCAGGTTACATTGAACAATTAGTTGTAGACTTGCTCTTTCCTGGTTAAGTTTCCTTGGTCATACTTCGTGTCACTTTCTGGTTGTGTCCCCCCCCCCCCCACCAAAGCACATTAACATATTTCTTCTGATGTTTCCCCTTTCTTGGCTTCACCCCTAACAAGCATTGACAAAGCCAGTAGGAGGGCTCACCAGTGGTTGTTAGCCATGCTATACAGCATACACAAAGGAGTGTAGTTAGGAAAGAGACGAGAGTGAGGATAGTGTGGGTGAAGGGAAGTATCACAGAGGCTTGAGTGGAGAATAGAAGTTAGAGATAAGTGTAATTTTGGAAATGGGACTCACACAAGAGCAGAAGATTGGAAACCACATGCACTCTCATGGAGTTCTTACACAAAACAAAAAATGTGGGTCCTGAAAGCGAGCACGATTGCCAGGCAGTGCAACACATTGTATATGTTCCAAGGGAAGGACAATATCGAACTCCAATAAGAAGCAGGAAAAATAGTAATTTTAAAGCCAACCATTGGTAAGCAATGGGCGGGCTCTAAGCCTCTCTGTAATTGGTAAACCCACAATATATCTTGGAACAGACAGCACATGCACTGTCTGGAATGCTCGACCTAAAATAGTTGCGGAGAATTAAAAAAGGGTGTTCTTGGAGGGAACAGGTAATATTCATTGGGCCAAAGTATATATGGTTTAGGGTGAGGAGGGGATGAGGAGGAAAATGGTACAGCACCTGTATTGTGTCCTACCTATATTTCTCATCCCTACTCGATGAAACTAATTGACTAATTTTGTGGGATTTGTCTCCTAAAGCTTGATTGTTTGTGTGTAGGTTGTTGAATGTAGTACCCATCCTTAGCAAATGGGTATGTAGACTTGTGTGGAAATTATTTCACTTCTCTCTGTAGCTTTGTAATCTTCTGCTGGGTCACAAATTCTTTAATTTGGGACATGTCTTTATGACTCCTAATATTTTTTGTACAATGTAAGCTGAACTAAGATCCTAAGACTATTCTCACTATCAAGGATCTTCAGCGAACCTTTTGGCCATATTGAAGAGAAGAATAATCCAATCCTTTATGCAGTGTAGGAATTGTCCTTCCTAAAAGTGAGGTCATGCACGAATGTGTGTTGTTCTCTGGTTACCACGAGCCATATTGAGGCAGCTTTAGCTTTCAAGTATTCAGTCATGAAAGCTTCATGTACAGCCATTTTATTCTGATTCCTCTTTATCTGGCTACACAACTGCTAGTTGTCTAGCTGGGCTAAAGAGTTATTAGCATTAATGTCTATATTATTGGTCTTATGATTGCTACACTGGACATGGATGAGCCCCTACTGCAGACATTACCTGTATGCACTCCACTCCCAAGTTTCAACAAGGCTTTAGGTGTTTGTAATGTAGGGTACCTTTACAATCAGGGGTGCATACTTTCTCCTCGGGCATGCAGAAATTCTTCTCACATTTGGACTACTTTTTCATTCATCACTCCCAATCCAGAATTGACTAACATATAACCCTTCACTCTCAGGGATTGTCTGCTCATGCCCTAATAGAACTTCATGTACAGAGTTCAGTATCTTATACCCACCCCTCCACCATGGAAACTCAACGTGTAGTGGCTTACAAGACTGGAATTCCGATATCGACTTAGAGATGCATCTACACAATGCTTTGAATTAAACATGAGGGCAGTGAACCTCGCAGGGTTTCTTTTGGAGGCATATGATGCAGTGACTAGAGCAGCAATGATCCAAATTAGCCTGCAAAAGGAAGGAAAAGATACAAAAGATATCCAAAGTAGAAGACAAAGTTTGTTTAGAATATTGTGCCTTTCAGACGGACAGTTCAGCCTTAACCCTGCACAATATTACTCGAGGTGTGCTGGCACTTAGACAGGTCCAACTAAACAATGCCTGGAGAATATGGTAGGCTTCACACAGTCACATAATGAATATGGTGCTAAAACAGGCAAGTTGTCGCATTGGCTTAGCTGTGATGGGGTGTAATACAAGCACATCATACAAATCCAAAAACAGCCTGTATACGATCTGCAGAAACGACATTGTGTACGTCATGGCTCAGTACTATGGCCATTTATAACCAAACCGAATGCCTGACTCAATTGCTGAGACTGATAACTTCGTGACAAAGCTTCAGTGACAGCAACTCACCCCTGATCAGTCTTTGGAGCGTGATATACCCATAACTATAAGCATAATTGTGTATTTATTTATTTATAGTATTTGTAGAGCGCTCTGCAACCCTACGGGCATCCTGGCGCTGTGTACATGTTGCTGAAAAACACTGCATCGGAGGAGGAAGGATAACATTAAATTCTGGTAATTAAGTTTTTGGGAAGAGCCATGTTTTCACCTTTTTTCGAAAGGCCATCAGTTCATCTGTTTTCCTGATGTCAATGGGTAGTTTATTCCACAGATGAGCTGCAGCTATGCTGAAGGCTCTGCCACCATAAGTGACTTTCTTAATCCTGGGTATACTTATAAGATTGGAGGATGAAGATCGGAGGAACCGTGTGGGTTTATACCATTTAAATTTTTTTGAAGTGGTCGAGGGCCCATCCCATGCACTGCCTTAAAGACAATGCATAGGGATTTAAAACAGATCCTTTGATGTACAGGCAGCCAGTGTAAGTCAGCCAGAGCGAGGGTAGTGGAAGATCTACGCTCTCGGGAGAGTGCCAGTTTTGCTGCTGCCGCCTGGATGCTTTGAAGTCTGGAAATCAAATAGGCAGGGGATTCCAGAAGCAGAGCGTTACAGTAATCCAGGCGGCTGAGAATGGTACTCCTAACTATGGTGGCTCTGACCTGTGCTGGTAAAAAGGGGTAGCAGCTTTCGCAGTCCTCGCATTAAAGCAAAGCAGCTACTCACCTGCTTATTAACATTGGTCTCTAAACTCAGACTGTCGTTAAAACTGACTCCGAGGTTCCTCACTGATTTCACTGGGGTTAATGACTCCCCTGATAACAGCGGCCATCTCTGAATTAGCCTCGCATAAACCTGCTGGGCACTGTGGTCTCCTAATGGAGTTTTTTTAAATGTCAAGCTGACATATTCGCCTACCCCTGTTAGATTTACACGAGGAGGCCAGAGATAAAGGCCACATCCTGTTGTAGCTTGAATAAACGCATATCAGGAATATACTTAAGCCTGATGTACTGGCTTACAATTGCACATCCTACAGCGCGATTGCCCTAATCAACATACAAGTTGAAATACTGGCAGAAGTCTTTGTGGCACTCCTTGACAGGCATCATAATTCTAATACACAAGAATCAAATTGCAGTGTCTAAAACACTATTGCATTGCCCTCACTTGCCGGAACCTGTGCCATAATCCAACACAGCTTTGAAAAGGCATTTGATAGTATTTCCTGGCATTATGTCCCTATGCTTCTTACACATTTGGAATTTGAGCCCACATATTTCTAATACATTCAGCACATACAAGGCACTGTAGGCCTGGGTCGAAGAAGTCTATTGTGTCTTTTTGCATTATAGACCGACACAAAACAGGAGTGTCCACTGTCAACCCTGTTATATGCGCTATCAGAAGACATATTGTCATTTTTAATAGGATCACTCAAGCAACTAAGGGGCTTTACATGCTTGGATAGTATGCCTGCATTGTCTCTTTCCATGAAGATGACCTATTATATGCAGGCCACCCGGACAGCTCTGACCCTGCACTAATTAAGAGGCGCAATGATTGTGGGGTCTATTCTGGTCCACAGGTAAACTGGCACAAGACCTGACTCTTCCTGATGGGGCCTTCCAGGGACCGGAGGGAGAAAGAGTAGGTGCCTGAATACAGGAGGTAACCGGAGCACAAAGTTGCGAGGATACCGATACCCCTCCGACTCCATGGGGCCCAGTTAGGTCTCAAAAGAAAGAACCACGTGTTTTTGGGAACAAAATACGCAGGTATAAATGCATGCACTTAACAGAGTTTGCTGCAGTTTAAAACCTTTTTACAAATATCTCATTGATAGAGTAAGGAGTGGCGAACACAGGGCTGGTCCCTGTGTAGTCCCGAAGAAGTGCTTGGGGTATGCACGAAACATGTCGACTTAGGAGTTGATAGGAACATCTGGACACATTAAGTTTAGGATAGCCTATCTCCCTACCCCGTTTTTAATACTACCACCTAGAGGCCAGAATAAAGTTTATTAGTAACCTACTGGGCAGGTAACTTTTAATTTCATCACATAGTCCACTCCCCACAAATACACATGCACCACACATAGTCCATTTAAGTGCTCCTACGTAACTCCGCAAGTCGTAGCACGCCCCAGCCCGTAGAGGACTGGGATGGCCCCAATGATGAAGCATGTCACCGTGGGGCAACCCCGGTGAGTGAGGGGACACCTAAAAAAGGAACAATTTTTCCTTTGTTACACATTAGACACTACTTCCAACAGCCAACCACATTGAGCAGTGGCTGTCCTTTCCTCTAGCTAGGCTCTCAGGTATCTGGAAACAGAAACCTTTTTTCTGCCTTCCAGGGACACACGTATATTAGCAGACCAGGTGGGGCTGACCGTCATTCAGAGGGGAGTTCCACTATCTGTGAGTGTATATAGCTTAGCCAATTAAGGTGACTAGAGCTAATAACATACTGCCCCTGCTGACTATAGTGCAAAATAAGACAGAAGCATGAACCACACTCACCTTCTCAGTGATGGGTCAAATAGCACTTCTTAAGACAATTTTAATACCCAAGTGCCTATATATTGCAAAACTACCTACATTGAATACCAGACAGTATGATTGCAGGGATATCCAATACATTTAAGGAAATTATCAGTGATGAAGATCCTCATTGGGTAGCTTATGTAAAGTGTAAATCGACCTGTGATGGTGGGCTGGAGATGGCAGACCTACCTGCCTAATTAAACAACAGGGGGTGGTGATGGACAGAGTTTCTGAATTAAGCAGAATACTCTCACACAGTCAAGAGATCAGGGCTTAATCCAACACCGTTTTTTAGCTCATTGCACCATCCCAGCTCAGAACCTGGCTATATGCAAATTAGTCTGTCCCTGGCCCAGTGCATCATGGGAACAGGGCAAACCAAACTACCAAGCCAATTCTTTCACTGGGAAGGAAACAAGCTACCTATCTGCCTATCATAGGGTAGCACGGCTATTAATTATAAATGATTGGATATATGGTTTGGTGGTATACACAGCATTTAATCTGGAGAAGATGGGTCATGGGGGACACATCTCCTTCACATTATCTGTATGGGGCGAGACTGCTGTCCAATACCTGCCAGATGTCATCTCCTGAGGTATTGAGGGACTCTCCGAGACGTATTGGCTAAGAAGGGAAACTTACAGGAGAAACCCAATTGTAGATGGACACTAGTCTGCCGCAGGTCCAGTTCAGGAGGAATTTGAGGGGTGGCACACACGGTTGGTGGGGTCAAAACACTGGGTCATATAATCAACTCTAATAGTTCTAAATGTTTGAGGAGTTGAGAACGGATTTTGCTCTTGAACAGTGTCAGTTCTTCAGATATTCAAAGTTTCATCATATGATGCACCCTTACCTCCCAGCCACAGTGAATTGGAAGAATTTGCCTCACTTGGGTCAAAGATAACGATGTCCCCTTTGCCGAGCACAGGCTAGGTGTCCACAATAAACACAACACTGATCATTAGGTCACCAGTCTCATTCTTTACCTTGAGAGAGAAATGGGGAAGAGTCATAGATCCTTTGGAGGATCCATTGTGGTCCTGACTGCTAGTCGCTCCATGTGAGTCTCTGATTTCAGTTCATATTACTACAGTTTGAATATTACTGCCAAGTATATTAGACCCCACACAGACTTTGGCTGGTTAATAGAAGCAACTGTTCTGGCTGCCTAAGGTGTGGAAGAGCAGATAGACGTTTTTTTCTCACTGCCTGCAGTTATATTAGCCTTCAACGTTTCTTGATTACCTTTAGAGATACTGCAAAAACACTAGCGCTTTTACAGCACACCACTTTCATTATTCAGTCCTATTTACGTATATCTCATCTGTGGGTATGAGTAGCCCCCTCTGCTACACTTAAAGACAATTTCAACAATAACAGCCACAAACGGGGAATCCAGAACAATCAGTCCTCTTGCTGTTCAGTAGCCTTTATTGTATTTAAAAATTATTCTTTTCATAGAAAACTCCCAGCACACGACTTGCCGACATGTGTTTCGTCTTTTTCAAATACTTTTTCAAGGCTGGAATGTCAAGACCTGAACCAATAAATATACTATGAACAATAAATACATTTAAACGGACAAAATATATATATTTTTTTATTTTTTTTGCACATATACTATTATACAAAATATATTAGTAGACAATACCGATATGTACACATAAACAAATTTACATATAAAGATAAACCACATAGCAACACAAATGACATTATCACATACTACTCAAAACGATGCCTTTGTATTAATATACACATATTACCATAAGATCTGTGCAGAAAACACAGAAGGCAAAAAAGACCCAGATTGCCCAAGTAGAATCACGAATTGCGTGATAAGATAAACAGATCTATACTATACAGTTAGAAAGAGTCAGAGAGGAAGATGACGTAGACCCAAACGATTCAAGAAGCGAGCACATCCATAGAATTGTGTAGATATCAAATAAACAACTAATACAAAACCAACCATGGATGTAGATATTATAGAAAACAGGACCGTGTGTGGACCAAGCCTGGTCCGGCACAATAGAACCTTCAAATTCACCAAATTGTCACTGGGATCTCCCGGGTAAGCTCTAAAGGACACAGAATCACAATGATATAAAATCACACCAGTTACTGTACAGGACAGATCATAGCTTCAACAAATAACAACCATGATTGCATCCCTGTACCCCTGTCCAATGTTCCAGACAGAAGGTTAGTTTATTATGCTTCAACGTTCCGCACTAATAATGTCCATGATTGCTAACCTCATCATTTTTTTCAACATGTTTCTCATTAGTCTTCCACAGGCGTAACCATATACCGCACCTACTCACTCTGTCCTTCGGAGATACGCTGAGGGATATGTTGTGAGGGCCCCTTCAGCTCAATTCAGAAATGGCATTGTTGAATGTAGTTGATGGTGAGGGATTTACAGATGCAGAGGGGACTCTTATAAGGATAGTTGTAGTGATTGGTACACTAAAAGTCATCACTCAGACCTGGAGACATTCCAGCGCCCTATTGGCAGAGTAATGGAAGGTGGGTATGAACCTATGCTGCATACTGGAGAAACCGGTGTATTAGGTGAGAGGTTAGCCTAAAATGCATAGTTCGGGAGAGGGATGAATGGATACAACATAGGGAGGAGGGGAGTGGGCAGAAAACTACTGAGTAGTTTCCAACCAGCAGTGAAGACTATTCTCCTTCACCCCTCACAGTTTCTTCTAGTGATGTAATCAGCCTTCTCAATGGTGGTTTCAAAAAAATGTTTGCCAGTAGACTGATAACTAGCATAGTTTTCCAAGAATATCCTCAGTAGTTCACTGTCATCCCAACCAGAACCATCTTCAACTATTCTTTGGCATCCAGGGTGTTTCTGAATAATTTTCAAGATCTCTCATAATAAACTATGTAAGTAACAAAACTGTGACACAGCAGATGTCTCCCATCATAAACTTATATCGAGCAGCCAATTCCTAAAGGAAAACACACCAAAATATAATTCAAAAGTCTTGATTTATTGATGCAATCAGTCTTCTATCTGGTTATCAAAATGGATTCTATCCTAGTTATTCCCATGGATTCTATGCATATGAGGACATCAGAACCACAGTTCTATTTAGTCACTGCTCGTCTGCTTCTAAACTTCTTCTCTGTCTTTCATACATTGCTATAGAGACGGACACCGTAGTATACAGACCACTGTTTTCATTGGATTGCCTCTTGCCTCTCAGAAATATTGTTTAGCTTTCCCATTTTCTTCAGCACCTTTCTCCGCCAGAATTTGACAAATGTTTGCATTTGATTTGTCTCACTCATTTTTAATGTATAACTTGACACCCTGCCTGGTGTCTTTATCTACTTTAATTTTACTTGTTACATCTAGCGAGATGACATGCAAATCATTATAAACCTTGAAAACCGAGAAGACCTCAAGTCCTGCGCCATCAGCCATTACCTCCAACCTGTCGAGCACTAAATATATTAATCACCCACCTCAAGCTAAACTGAGATATCAAATGAAGGTGAACAAAGCATCAGCCCACCACCTTGCTTCAAGAATTCTACACATTCATAATCCTCTCAAATCAGGCAAGGAATGTGTGAATGATAATAGTCCCCTGTCCTTCCCTTGTAACACAAGTAAATCAAGTTACTAAAAAAGCATTGTACATCTTTAAGAACTTGTACAGCTGCTTTCTTTACTTAAGTTTTTCTCAAAGAGTAAAGGTCACCATCTCTATAAAGATTCATGCATTGACTATGTCTATGATTTAACGTTGGTGTCTCTCTCCTACATGAGAGGCTCCAGAGAATCCACAATACGGTATTCAGCCAACTCATTAGCATTGATGTCCCTGAACACAGCTCGTTGGCCCTCAATTCCTGATCTCATTACTAGAACTTTCACTTTTAAATCATAGCGTGTTGTGCTTTGAGACATTCATTTGCATTACAGAACCATTGCGCCTTCGTCATAAACCTTCCATCACCTGTCAAACTATGCTGCTCTGTTCTAGATGGGGCCGCACCCCTGATTCACCCTTATGTCAGAAAATAAAATGGTGGGACCTCATTCTCATTCCAGGCAGCCACACTCCGAAACTCTATTCCTGCAAGTTGCAAGTAATTGACAGCCAACTTTGATTTTTAGAGATCACTGATACTTTTCTCTTTCCTGAACTGATAACTGCAAAACAGACCATGTGCAAGGTAACGTTATATTATAGCTTGAGAATTGCACCTGTTCTCACACCCTTTTACACCACACTGTAGTTAAATTTAGCTACATTCTCTTACCAAGAGTCTTGGAGCACATATTAAAACCTTACATGCTACACCCAAAGTTTACTAAAAGCTCTACATTTCAACACACACATTTGAAACCTTGCACTTTTAAAACCCACCCAAATACCCGATCACAATTGTAGCATCTTATAGTCTTGAAATTGGTACAAAGTGTTATATGCAGTAAAACACAGTACAATACTGAACTTGGCGCAGTGGTAACCTAAATTAGTGGGTCTGTTCAAAAGCTCAAATAACTCTTACCTTCCTCGACATTGCTTACCTTTGCGCCACCAGCTAAAACCCCACCTATAGGGAGGTATTGGCATATACGCTCACCAATGCAGAAAATATTTCTCAGTAAGTAAGTAAATTTTATTATGTATAGTTAATTAAAACCAATACAATCGTTGCATTTAAAAACAATTTCTTAAAATGTGGTAAAAGAATAGTCTGTGTAATCGTCCTTATCGAAGACCATGCGGTGAAAGACCGAGAGTAATTATCTAGCAGTGTTCCCTGAGCCGGGGCGGGCTAGGCATTTCTATCCCAAAGTTTGTCCGTTAGGTGCCAGAACCAATGGTTGCTGCAAGTTGTAGATTTGATAGTCTTTGCTCTATCGGGGTCAGAAACTTGACGTATCTACAATTCAATTTTGTGTTCGCAGGGTTCAAGCATGCAAGCACAGCCTGCCTTCGCATGCTGGTGCCTATCTGCTTGAACTGGTCCCTTAGTAGCTGTCGGCGGACTTGTCGGAGCTCTTCGCAGAGACAGGTCATGTGGAGTATGTCTCCCGTTGCTAGGTTGCAGAGGACCAACTAGATGGCCATTGCTCTTGAGCCATGGTGGTTAATGCTCTCTGCTGGGCAGGATCCCTAATCTGTATTTCAAAAACTTCAGTTTAGTGATTTTTGGGTAGCCCTGGCTGAAGTAAAGTTGTGGTGTCAGGGATTTATAAGTGTTTAATGTCATCCACGCATGGTTTCTTTTAGCAAAAGCGGCCTTGTCCTCTATTAGGGAAAGAGTTTTTACGTTTTTCCAAACTGCTTCTTTAAACGGATTGTGCCCCAGTTGCATGTCCCATAGTGCGGATGCCTTGACCGCCCCCAATGCTGCCTTCAAGTAGGAGCGTGCCTGAGATACATCCCTGCTTTGTATGTCTTGCCACAGCATCGCGTTTAAGGTGTCGTTGGAGGCAGAGCGGAGTTTGTAGCAGCAGATAATGTAGGCTCCTTGTCTTGCAAGGTCTTGTTTTTTTAGACCGAACTCCAGCCTTATTTGGGCAGGCGAGGTGTAAGACGGAAGTGAGAACAGAGTTCTATATGCTTTTACCTGGATGTTATCTAGGTTCCTGGAGTCTCTTCCTCGTAGTGCCTTGCTTTTTTAGGAAATTGAGGGGAGCAATTTAGCCTGAATGACTTTTAAATATGGTGTCAGGGTTGGCCCCGATAGTTGGTTTGCTAGATTTTTCAATGTGATGGTGATCAAGGCCCCTCTTCTTTTAGTTTCCTCCATCTGCCTGACGAATGAGCCGTTGGTGTCAAAGATAAGTCCCAAGTATTTCTATTCGCGTGAAGACTCTTATTTTTTGGCCGCCCAGAGTCCAGGACTTCTGGTGTTTATTCCTGGTATTGATCGACATCGTACGCGTTTTACTTAGATTGATTTTTAAGTTATTTTCCATTGCGTAGCTGTGCATTTCGATCAGCAAATTCTGGAGGCCAATATGAGTGTGACTAAGAAGTACCACGTCATCCGCGTATAATAGATTGCTTAGGGTTTTTCCTCCCAGCCTCGGAGAGTGGGACTTGCATGTGTCGGGTCGGCCTGATAAGTCTGCCATACACAGGTTAAACAAAGTCGGGGCCAGCATGCACCCTTGTTTTAGCCCTTTAGTTGTGCAAACTTTGGAAGACAGATGGGTCCCACTTCCCAGCTTCACCTGCACCCAGGTGTCATAGTGAAGTAACTTCAGCATATTGAGGTATGCCCCATTGTGCAAGTTTCCGCCACAGTATGCCTCTCTCGATGTTATCGAAGGCTGCGCTGAAATCGATGTAGCACAAGTACAGCGGCAGTTTTTTTGTTTTAGCTCCGTCAATTATCAGCGAGATAGCCAGGATATTATTAGTTGTTCCGGTTTCTTTCCGGAAACCCGTCTGGTTCCATGGTATAATCTGCTTTGAGTCCGCCCATGTCACAATCTCCTCTAAGATTATTCCAGCGAAGTATTTGGCCTCATTATCAAGGAGGGCTATTAGACGGTAGTTGTCGGGGACCGTTTTGTCTCCCTTTTTGTGCATGGGGACAATCGTCAACCCTCTCCAGGAATCTGGGATCCTGTTTAAGAGTCTGACATCTATGAATAAAGGTTGTAGTATGGTGGCCCATTCTGTATCTTTCTCCTTGAACAGAGCTGGTGGGATGCCATTAGGACCTGGAGCGCCTTCTTTCCTGCCCTTACGAATCTGTTTTTTTATTAGGGCTATATGCTGGGCCGCTGATGGTGCCAGGGTAACACTGGGTTGGAATTGATCACCCAGGATTATCAGCGTTGACATGGTCGTTGTGGGTGCTTGCTCTGCATTGGTGCTTCTTTGTGCCCCTGTGTGTCCCAAGGGATCGTTGAAATGACTGCCGAGGTAGTTGATCCACTGATCTTCCCCAATGTGTGAACCGAGGTCCTTGTGGTCTGGGCGTAGGACTTTATTTACTGTTTGCCAAAAACGGGCACTATTGTTGCTTTTGGAGTCGTATAAAAGTTTTGCCCAACCTTCATTTTCAGCATCTTTTTTTATTTCCCATTTTGTGTGTTTGAGCTCAGCCCTTTGTGTTTTTAATGTGGCTCGTAATTGTTTGTTTTGGGGCGCTGCTCTTAGCCTCCGTAAGGATAGATTTACAGCTCTTTTTTGTGAGCGTAGTTGTATTCTTTGTCCTTTCTTTAGGCTGGTTCTACTATGCTCTGTGTTATCGTTGGCTTTAGGAGCGGTCTTTCTTGCCAGTTTGTTTACCAGTGAATCTGTGTATTGCTCCCAGTGGGAAATGAGCCCAGCTGAATCTGATGTATATATGTTGTACAGTTGGAGGGCAGTTTCAGCCAAGGTGGTTGTATTGGTTGGCGAGCATTTGATTTTCCTTTGATTGATTGTATAAATCTCCCCCAGTGTGTTACCTGGCCTGATTACCATTGACGTCTTTGTTGTCAGCTGGCTTTCCTGAGGGCGATGGTCACTTTCCCCCTGGTCCCCCATTCTGAATTCCCGGATATATGGAAATAGTGCCAGACTGGCGAAAGTGTAGTCCAAAATGGAGCTGGCTCTATGAGAGTAGAAAGAAGCTACTGGAGGGGAGTCAGTCAGAAATCTGCCGTTTAATGCCCGAAGATTTAGGTGTTCTAAATCTTGGAGAAAAGATTTATTTTGGCGCTTTCTCCGAATTAGAGGAGAACTTTGTGCTGGTATGCTGTAGATTTTATTAAGAGCCAGAGCTCCGTCTTCTAATGACAAACCAAGTACGTTTTGGTTGAGGTCCCCCGACGAGAAGAGAAGTGGGATCTCCAATTGGGTGACGTGCTCCGCCAGTTGGTTAAAGATGTTCCTTGAGTCTTTGGCTATGTTTTTGGGTTGAACATATGCTTTGACAAAGCAGACTTCTTCCTCTTTGGTGCCCAACTGTAGCTTAATCTTTACGGATAGGGTTGAGGATGTTGATGGGACCAGTTGGATCTCCGAGGGTATTGATGTGGTGGATACATATGTCGCCAAACCTCCTGACTGATGTCCAAATTTGTTGGTTCTGGCCGCCGCTGTTGAGAAGCAGGTAAATCCCGGGATGTGTTATGTGCTTGAGAGCCAGGTTTCCTGCAGCATTACAATATCGAAGGAGATATACTTTATAAAATCCGGGTCATCCATTTTAGAGGTTAGGCCATTTATATTCCAGGAACAGATGCTAAAAGCTGGCACCCTTCCTCTGATGTCTTCTCCCGTTTGGTGAGAGCGTCATACCTCTTCGGGGCATGTGAAAATCGTTCGGGACAATGTTCCTCTTACTAGTGCGTGGTTTGAATGAGATACCTTCCTTGTGCTTACTTCTACCCATTCCCCCGTGCTGCGTGAGTACTTGTTTGGCGGGCTGTCTCGCTGGGAGTTGGCTGTGATAAGTGTGCAAGGCTGATGATTCCTTGGGGCTGAGTTGCGCCTCCCTGTTGTGAAAACTGGCTCCAAGCCAGTTGTCATTGACAGCCTATCCAGTGGTTGCTGCCAGGTGCTGTTCTCCCTTTTTGTCGGTGATCTTCCCAACGCATCCCTTAGTACACTGCAGGGGTTAGCCTGTTGCATCGCTGGTTCAGAACTGTTTCTTCTGCGGAGTGGCAAGGGATATGCTGGTCTTTGTAGAGGAACGAGCTTGATGCCCCAGTTATTGAATTGGGCTGCTTCTGATGCAATTAGGTCAACAATGTCACTAGAGGACCAAATCGTCCTAGTAGCCTCCTGGCTGTTTGAGTTCGGAGTGGGCAAGAATTCAACCGAGTAGATCATTGGAGTTTATGCCCCCCAAGGTGGGGACGCATTTCGTCAGTTTGAGAATGTTGCCTCTATTCAGAACGTCCTGCTGCCCTTTCGATGTGTATTCCGAGTGGAAGACTAGAATCTCAGTTAGATGTGTTTTGCTACCGTCTGCCTTCCGTTTTGCGTTTGCAGCATGGACGTGAGCTGCTGCGCCAAGATCAGACGGAGCTTTGTACATTTCTGGATTTCTGCCGTCGCCTGGCGTATTGCAGCTGTGGGTTGGTGCTTTGGTTGGCGTTTGTTGCTTAAATGTTTGCGTCTCTCGTGGCCGGATTGTCTATGAGTGCTCAGATTGGCTGTGGGCAGAGTGAATAGACACAGTTGTCATAAGTGTGGCCCTAATTTGCTCGTCTTGCAATTGGCTTGACGTATGGCCTGTGGGTATTTCCCTTGCCCCCTCCTTGGTGATCAGTGGGATGGGTTTTTTGATTACTGTTGAGGTTAGATGTGCCTGGTTGGTGCGCTCGGCAGGAGTGGCCATTCGATAAGAGGCTTCCCTGATTGACGATGTCAGGGCTGCCACTTGGCATTCAGTAACCGGCTCCTGCTTTGCGAAGGACTCAATGGACTGTGTGTGCTGGCTAGTATTTGTCGCCGTTGTTGTATGTGTGTCTAAATGTCCAAAAGAGTTAGCAGCCGGTTGGGCTTGAGGCCCTTGGCGTTCCTGATGCAGCGGGCTGCTGATTGTGTTTTGCGGCTGGGTTGGGCTGGTAACTACTGGAATTTCCCCTTCTGAGGGGTTGGCTGTGTTTGTAGTCTCCATGCGTTTTCCGGTAGTGCCAGAGAATATAGGGAAGAGTTTTATTGTAGTTGTTAACAGATTTTGCTTCCGTTCTTTTCTTTTTTGTTGTCGTCGTTGTTTTGCGTTAAGTTTTTTGGGGGACTCCGATCTTTTCTGGGTAGGTTTCTCATTTGCGGGGGATTCCTGGCAAATTGAGTTAGTATCAGGTGGTTTGCTACTGATGTTACCTTCTGCAGAGTTAGTAGGGCCCGTTTCTTTGAGAGCTTTGTCTCTGTGCAGCGACTTTATGTCCCCTATTAGATCAGTTAGCATTGAAGGCAGTGTAGCTAGTTTGTCTACTGCCTGATTGCAATTGCAGCTTAAGTAGGTATTTGTTTGTGCTCTTTGTATCAGGTTGTTCAAATTACCTAGCTTGTCGTCAATCCCCGCAGTGAAAACTTCCAGTGTGTTGAGGAGGTTAAGCTGAAGATCCATTTTGTCCGATTGGTATTGTAGGACTTCTACGGCTAGCTGAATTGTGTTTAAAAGGGAGGTCCAGGCTCCGATGTTGTGATCTTTTCCCTGCTCTCTCTCGTTTGCAGATTTGGGATTCCCAATTGGACAGTGTTGGTGATGTTGTTATCAGCCAAAGGTGAGTTGAGGGAAAACGGGTCTCTGTGGTCTAGGTTGTTAACCTGTATTCTCGCCCTTGTGCATGCGGGTAAAACGGTGTAGCCCTGCGTTCAGCTTCCCGGCTGGAGTTGTGTTGACTGGAATTGTGTTGGCTGAATTCTGCGCTAAATGCCGCGCTGACGAGAAACTTAGTGCTGAGGCATGATTGCCCAGTTCTATGAGTGATGAGGCACCTGTGCCAGCCGAGTGGGCTTTAATGGGAGTACTATGGTTGGGGATCCTGAAGTGTCCGCCCTGGTCTAGTTGGATATCCTTGGGAGTGGCCGAAGTTTGTATCTTTGTCGTTATTGGAGGCTGTAGACCAGCCCCTGCTTCCCCCGTACTTGAACAACTGTCTTGGGGGTCCGGGTTGTTAAGTTTGTCTACTTCTTTCGCCTCTGAAGTGGGTTTTGGGTTAGTTAAGATCTCCTCCAGTAGGGGTCTTGGAGTACAGCTAGCTAAATGAGCAGGTAGTAGCTGCTGTTTGCAGATAGTCAGGGGACTTTCCTAGTACAGATGAGTACACTAGGGGTTCGAGTGATGCGCTTGCACTTGTGGACCTGTGCTTTGGGGTGCCACTTTGATGAGGATCAGCCATGGCCGTGGAGGTTCCCTGGACCAGGGTGCTTATGGTGCTTGTAATTGTGTCGCGTAGTGGTGCACATTTTCCCAGCAGTGGTAGAGGTGACAGCGAGGATTGCAGCCCCTGGAGGTGCTTATTGCTCGCGAAAATGGCTGAGCCTGCGTCCTTTAGGAACTCTAACTTTGTGTAAATTTTGGGTTGATGAAGCTTTTTCCTAGTAATAGACTCGGTAGCCGGTGACACTTGGAGCAGGACCGTTGGGTGCCCCTGTTTTGCTATAGTGTTGGCCACACCCGATTGTGGCTCAGTTAAGGAGAGAAGATTCTGGTCCATTCTGGGGGATGTTGGTCCGTCTGTGTCTGTTTTCTTTTCCCCCTTTTTCGTCTTTGCTTTTTTGCTTGGAATTAACTCTGGTGAGCCCCTGATCTTTCCAGACCTCATTCCGCTCTACTCTCTTAGTCTCTCACCGTGGCTCCCCGCACTTGTTTGAGTGAAGGAGTGATAGGTCATGATTGGTGATGATTAGGTGATTGAGTGATGGTCGAGCAGTTCGAGAGCGGTAATCCCTGCCCTTGTGGCAGCCTTCTCCGGCGTCTGGACCGAATGGCGTTCTGGCCAGCGTCTCGGTCAGCTCTCTGGTGCTCTTTAGCGGTTAACCTGCACACAGCATCACAGGCAATGAAGAAACAGCAGGAGAGGTTTGCTCAGTGCTAAAGTGTCACTGAGCTACTCAGTGGTGGCAAGAGGCCAAGATGACAGGCTCTCCCCCCCCCCCGCTTGGCGGTGTTGTTATCACAGCGCTTAGGGCAGCGCTCACACCTGCTAGCAGCCAGTAGCACTTTGCAGCACCTTTGCAGCACCTTGGTCCTCGTTCCTTGCTCCTGTCCTGTCTCGTGGCTCGCAGGCTCGCAATGGCGGTGGCGGAGGCAGTGGTGTTGGTGCTGTTGAGTCAGCACTTGAGGCAGCGCTCACACCTGCTCAGGCCTGCACGCCGCACCCTGCTCCTCCCCCGCTCGCAGATCACTGCTGCAGCGGCACGGCAGACCAGACGCGATCAGGCTGACAGCCGCGGTCGGGCCAGCAGGCAGGTTTGCGAGAGGCGGCCCACGCCTCTCGTGCTCCGGTTTGTCCTTGGTCCTTAGTCTCACCATGTGTTCTTTTGCAGATCTCCTCAGTGAATACGGTGGGTGAGAGCGACAGTCTCCGCGTCCGTCTCGCTTCGGCGAAGATGGCGTTCTGGCGTTCTAGTACAGCTCGCGGGCTCCCTCCAGTGGTCAGCGAACCAGACGAGGAGAGAGGACTGTGGAAAACGCAGGGATTTCGGCTCAAGAAGTGCGCTGTGGACTGTGCTTGCGGAAGTTAACTCAGAGTCAGATCTCAGAAGAGTGTCTTGCTATGCTTTCCTAAACAAAAGACCTCCATACCACAAACTCAAAACTTTGCAAAGACAACAAGTTTTGTAAAGTATTAGATTAATTATTAAAGCACAATCTAGGTACTCTGTTCATCACAGAAACTAGGCTCTTTCCAGCCCGCAGCTATTCCTATTATTAAAGAAACTACTCCTTGACCAGCTCCATATCTTTAGAAATCAGGCTAATAACTTTTAAAGAAATACATGATAAAATAATTTTACACAATAGGCACACTGTTCTTAAAACTCGTTTTTATTGATCATATTCACAAACTTAAACAACCATGTGAATCATCTACACCATCTACATCAACTTTGGGGATTGTAATGTCTCTTGGAACATCATCACCAAGAACCCATTGTTTCCGTGGTTAATAGAAATTTGCCAACTTTTTTGATATCCTGAACTCTTCTTTGTATCCATGCAAAAACAAGGTTGTGAGAAGCTGGCTTAGTATATGTTGCGCACTTATGTAAGTGTAGCACCCTGCACTAATCCAGACATCCTTATGGTGATTTTAGTGGTCTTAGACAACCGTAGAAAGCTCTCTTAGTGGTAGCTGTGGAGAACAACTTTCAGGCTTAGTCCATAAGGAGTGTAAACCAGCTTGTTTGGGGGGGGGGGGGGGGGGGGGGGTTTGGGGGTTGGGGAGGGGTGCAAACCAAATACTAAAATAGTGCGATGCGAACCACAACTCAAGTGAAGACTGTACCCAGAGGACATAGAAGTGCCACTGGCGAAGACGTGGAAAGTGTCCAGTGAAATCCGAAGGTGGATTCAAAATAAGTACCTGCAAGCAGTGGGGTTAGAGTCTGACACTCAGTGACTAGGGTTCACGGAAGTCGAATGCCAACCGATGTCGGGTGTTGTAGGAAGGTGGACGGTGACCTTGGAGCTGGAGCTATGTGGACCAGGCGACACTCTGGAAGACCAGGAGCCATTCACAAGCTGTCACACGTCAGATGTCGGTAGTTGATGGGTCTGTGTCCGTCAGGATCACCAACAAGCCTTGGCAACCACAACCAACGTGGAAAGCGAAAAAGGTGCAATGTCGGAACCAGAAAGATCCAGGTGACTCGCTATAAGCAGGGGAGTCAGAGTAGGCCCCAAGCATTCAGGGAAACCCTCTGAAATCTAAGAAGACCCTCTGAAATCAAAAAAGATGCTCAAATGGACCCACAGGCTGGAGGCACTGGAGTTGTCAGAGGACCTCTAGCAGCTCACCAAAGATGAAGGCCCACTGTGCAAGAGATGCAGTGAGGATAGAGATCTTGGTCACAGTAGATGCTTGAGGTAGAGGCTACTTGGAGCCCTAAGATCTCTGTAGAAGAGATCCAACAAGCCTTTGCAACGGCAAGTGGACGCAGTGCATAGTGGTTCGGTTCCTGCGGCTCCAACGAGGGATACTGGCCTCAAACTTGATGAGAGGACAGGGCAGGCCTCGACAGAGGTGAAGCACCACCCCCTGTTTTGCTGAGCCTTTCGGAGTCTGTGGGAGCTCAGGATCAGCAGACCAGTCAGCTTCCTTGCGGTGCCTGGAGATGCAGGGAAGAGACTCCTTCACTCCAATTGAGATTCCTTCAGGTGTGTTGGATGCCCATAGGTCTTGGAAGGCTCCTGTATGGAGCATCAGGAGTCTTCCTAGTTGGTCTCGATACCCAGAGGGAAGTCCAGAGTGCCCAGATGGTTGAAGCTGAAATGGTGTCCTAATATGAATCTTGTCCCACAACAAATATAGGGACCCACATTTAGGTAAGCTCTTAGGTACCCTAAGGAAAGGCTTGGGACGATTCAGGGTTTTCTCCCAGGGGAGAATTTTGGACACATATGCCCCTCAAGAAGACTGAGTGGTGCTGGCAAGCGCTCCCACATTGCCCCAATATACTAAACCCTGTTTAGGAGGTGGTCACACCTTCCTGTGACAGGATACCTATTTTCCTGCCTTCCCCTGCACAAGCTTGGCTCAGTAGCAGGAGGGCAGAATCGTGTCTCTAGTCGGCAGCAGCCCTGTTGTGCCATCCAGGTCTAGAAGACTGATACCGGGAGCACTGAGGACCTTCTGAATGAGCTTTACAGTGCATGGAATCATACCTCCCACACCATTTAAGGTGTGGGGTTTTGATTCTAACATGTTTGATACCAAACATGACAGGATTTGTTACTGCCAGTTTAAAGATGCTCAATGCGTAATGACGACTGGCTACTCTATGTATCATAATAGCGAATGCAATTTTAACTCAGTAGAATGGACTCTGAAGGCTGTAGGGGTGTTCTGTTCATGCAGAGGCACCTTCACACTTAGAGCCGAACACCCTGCCTTCAGAATTGAAAGGCCTGCTGAGGGGTGACTTATAAGTTTCCCTATACCGTTGGTCACTGCACGTAAAACCTATATCTGTCGTAAGTGGTACTAGCAGCAGCTTACACTGGCTGCAATGGCAGGCCCATAGTAACAATTTGAGTGGTCTCTCATGGGTGGCATAATATATGCTGCCTGCCATGGTAGACCCCAGGTGTACCTATGCCCTGGGTTTCTCAGTACTGTATACTAGGAACTTATAAGGGTACACAAGTAGCCAATCTGGAATGTATCCAAGTACTCACCATAGTCAATTTAAGGGAGAAAGCACAGAAACTGGGACCCTGATTAGCAGGATCCCAGTTAGACTATCTGAAACCATCAGAGCGCCAGGCAAAAAGCGGGGGTAACCATGCAGAAGGATCCTACCTTCCTACGAAGGTAACATGCCTAACTTAATCATTTTACATACATTATCATTGTGCTAGATTTACCCATGAAACTTGACTGGTTATTATGGATTCCTGTGCTATACAGTAACTTGATATGCTACGGATTAGAAACAGACACATACCAAAATCCCAACAAAATACCTTGAAACCATTTTGTTATATCAACTCTCAGAAGAAGAAAGAGCCACTACTTAGTCTTAATACACCAGAAACAACAGATAAGCAGTTTGATAAATTGCTGGCCCGTTATTGTAGCCTATCTTTACAATGTCAAGGAACAAAAATTGATAAGCGGATGCTCCATAGGGTCGAGAAAATGTAGGGGATGGTCTGTAATTGGGTATCAGCTGTAAAGTTATTGATATAGTCTCCTAATTGTAGACATTGAAGAAAAATCATGCCGAAGAATCAAAACGGCTTTTGCAGATCTGTATAAGATTTGAGAGCTATGTGGATTTTTTTACATTTTGTATTTTTTTTTTTAGATTTTAACAAAGGTCAAGAGTCAAGGTAGGCCAAACACTATAAATATACTTACATTATTGATCAGTGTTTCCTCGAGAACCAAACGTCTAGAAAGATTGAGTAACCGTGTAGGCTGGCTTTTATAAGTACAAAAAGGACATCATCATCAGTAAGCAGTATCCAGTCTAGGTGGAAATTCAAGGCAAGATAGAAGAGAAAAAGAAACCGGGAATAGATTGGGAATGGCCCTTCAATCTAGTGTTTCCTGGCTGGATGTATCCAGGGAAGTCACAGCGGTAGGCGCCATAGGTGAGGCACCAGGGGTATCTGGGACAAGGGCTGAGAAGTATATACGGAGGGGTTGCCATATATCTTTGGTTCTGGCAGAGAGGTTGCATACACCTCGCTCGTGAGGTTGCAGTATGTCATGCTACTTACTCTAACAAAAGAGAGGGACCCAAACAATCCAAAGGGGTAGGGTACCGGAAGACAAACTGTCAATAAAGTTTCCCCTTTGGGTGAATTTATAGGCTAACCACAGTTTAAACCAAGCATATACACAGCCAATTCAATACCACAGACTAGGAGCAGCAAATGATAAACATGATACAGTCATACAAAAAATGTACATTTTATTTTGGTATTTTAAAAACAGTGTTAAAAACAATACAGAATGATACACCATAAATTAATTACAGAAAAAATGGGACAATACACAAGGAAAATGATTCCAATTAAAAAGAGGAAAATACACTAGTTCAAACACATTGCTGAATCATTCTCCAAGTTGTACATTTAGTTTTTCAATTAGAGGAGTTTCTTTGTTCAATGACTTAGGGTATCTCCACCCAACATTGCATCAACGCGTTTCGGTTATGGCATATAATTATTCAAAGCCAAAAAACCTTCCTCAGGATTAAAATAATAGTATCCCACTTGAACAAAGTATCTGAAATAAAAAAAATACACAATATAAGATATACATTTATGGTATACCATTCTGTATTGTTTTTAACACTGTTTTTAATATACCAAAATAAAATGTAAATTTTTTGTATGACTGTATCATGTTTATCATTTGCTGCTCCTAGTCTGTGGTATTGAATTGACTGTGCATATGCTTGGTTTAAACTGTGGTTAGCCTATAAGTTCACCCAAAGGGGAAACTTTATTGACAGTTTGTCATGCTACTTCACCATGAGACCACTCTAGGCCGTTGCCGATTGTCCTGCCAAAGAGCTATTTTTCTTTTTGTCAGTAATAAGGGGATGGCAGAAAAGCAGCATACCTGTTATGGGATAGCTGCAACGTTAGCTAGAAGTGCCAAGGGGGGAAGGCTCTAGTGTGGGTAAGATTATACGCGTCAGGGTCTCAAAATTGGCTATCCAGTATTCAGTAAGAACCTGGCAGGTACATGTCGTGTACAAAACCAGCATTTAGTGTCTTGCATTTACGGCATTGCGAAGATCTTGATGGGTTTATTGTAGCCAGGCCGGCTGGAGTAGTGTAGGTCCTGTGTAAAAACTTGAAGTGGAGCAGCTTGTGATGATGATTGGTGGATACCAGTTTGATTTGCAAGCAGCAATATGTCCAGTCCCAATCCGAGATGGGGAGGCCGAGGTCAAGTTCCCACAGCTGCTAGACCTTGCCATCATGGGTATGTTTAAGAGCCATACTGGCATGGTAAGTCTCAAGACCAGGTGCTTACCATTTGGGTTCCGTGATAGAGTGAGAGGAGAGAAGGCTTCAGGGGCCAATGGATATGTGGGAAAGTGTGACCACATTGTGCTGAGTAGCCATCTGAAAACAAATTGGTTCATTAGTGTGGCATGAGCCAAATTGGGGTCCTTTGTGGGGGAGAGGACATGGCCGTTCGGGAGTAGATCCCCGAATGTACTGGGGATATGGGAGGAAAGAGTGCATTGCTCTAACTTCTCTGAGGTAAGCGGCAGCCAGGGGTTAGAGAAAAGTAGCAGTGCTGGTGAATATGAAAGACCCCAGCCTAGTGTCCCACTCAGTCTCCGAAGGGCCCTGCTGGCAGTTGATTTAGTCTCTGTCTGCCGGGTCGAATCTGAGACTTAGTGGGAGCAGGGCCGACAATGTTATAGGGTCCAGGGTTTGGCATATGGTAGTCGAGCATCAGGATGGTAACAGTGGTGGGCGGACTGTGATTGTGCAACAAGAAAGTTTATGTAGAAGTGTTGAACAGCTAATACCCCACGCTCATAAGGGAGTATTGGAGTATCCCAAGCCACCGATGTCTCAGTTCTGTCAAAATAAGGCGAATCAACAACCCGCAGAGAGTAGATGGTGTCGTCGGTGGGACCAGGATTCCGGTGCAAAGTGATTTGGTGCGCGTCTTTACTGAAGCGCTGTCGTCGGCTGATGAACTGGAGTCGATGGCATGGGTGTCGGTAGGCCACAGCTGCGTTGCGGGATGAGGACGGTGCGTCGTGTAATTTTACGAGCAGTGCCCGGGGCGGAGCACATGGCGGCCTTCAGCTTCTCGAAGGCCGCTTGACAGTCTGGGGTCCAGTTGACCTTCTTTGGGTGGTTTTTGGATGTGAGTTCCGTGAGGGGCCCCACAATGCTGCCATAGTCCCTCATGAACCGCCGGTAGTAGCCTGTGAGTCCCAAGAAGGCGCGGACCTCGGTCTGGGTGATGGGGGGCTGCCAGGACTGGATGGCAGCGATCTTGAGTTGCAGAGGGGCCACCAGACCACTTCCCACCTGGCGTCCGAGATAGGTCACGGACCCCTGGCCAATTTGGCATTTGCTGGCCTTGATCGTGAGGCCGGCTCGTTGGAGGGCCTGCAGAACCTCTCGGAGGTGGTTGAGGTGGTCGGACCAGTGGCGGCTGTACACAGCGATATCGTCCAGGTAGGCGGCGCTGCTTTCCTCAAATCCCGCCAGGACCTGGTTCACTAGCCGCTGAAAAGTTGCTGGGGCATTCTTCATGCCGAATGGCATGACCTTGAAGTGGTAGTGGCCATCAGGAGTGGAGAAGGCAGATCGTTCTTGGGCCCGGGGTGTGAGACCGATCTGCCAGTAGCCCGCTGTCAGGTCGAAGATGCTGAGGTAGCGGGCAGCTCCCATGCGGTCGATCAGTTCATCTGCTCGGGGGATGGGATGTGCGTCGGTTCTGGTGATAGCGTTCAAGCCCCGGTGGTCGACGCAGAACCGGAGCTCAGGAGTGGTGCCGGGGGCGGCCGCTTTGGGGACCAGTACCACTGGGCTGGCCCAGGGGCTGTCTGAGGGCTCGATGACCCCGAGCGTGAGCATTTTTGACACCTCCTCCTGGATGCAGGCCCGTACCCGATCTGGTAGGCGGTAGGCCCGATGTCGGATAGGGGGACTGTCTCCAGTGTCCACGTCGTGCAAGCACCAGGGGGTGACCCCTGGGGTGAGGGAGAACAGGGTTGCGAACTGCAGTAGGAGGTCTCGGCAGCCTTGGCGCTGTTCCGGGGTGAGGGCCTCTGAGAGTCGGACCCCGTCCACGGAACCGTCCTTCTCCCGAGTCCGTAGGAGATCAGGGAGGGGTTCGGAATCCTCTTCGACTCCGCTGTCTGTCGCCATCAGGAGGCTGAGCTCCGAACGCACAAAGTGGGGTTTTAATCTATTGGCGTGGAGGACCCGGAGGTGGTTCCGTGCAGATTCCATATCGATGAGATAGGTGACAGGGCTCTTGCGCTCGACCACTTTGAAGGGCCCTGTCCACTTGTCTTGCAAGGCGCATGGTTCGGTGGGGGACATCACCCACACTTGTTGGCCGGGTTCGAATTCGATGGAGGAGGCATTTTGATCGTACCACCTTTTCATGTCTTCCTGACTGGCCTCCAGGTTCGCTATTGCCATTTCTCTGAATCGCCTGGTCTGATTGCGTAGGGTCAGGAGGTACTTGAAAACATCTGGAGGGTTCTTCAGGGGGGGCATCTCCCAACCTTCTTTGACTAGGCTGAGCGGCCCTCGCACAGGGTGTCCGTATAAGAGTTCGAACGGGCTGAAACCAAGGGACTTCTGGGGGACTTCTCGATAGGCAAAGAGGAGGCACGGCAGTAGCACATCCCACTGGCGACGGAGGGGCTCTTCCAACCCCCCAATCATCCCTTTGAGCGTGCGGTTGAACCGCTCGACTAGTCCGTTTCCTTGAGGGTGATAGGGGGTCGTGAATCGGTAGGTGACCCCGCACTGTTGCCAGAGGGACGTCATGTATTTGGAAATAAAGTTTGTGCCTCTGTCGCTGACGACTTCTCGGGGGAAGCCCACCCGGGAGAAGATCCCCATCAAGGCCCGGCCGACCACCGGGGCTGTCACAGTTCGCAGGGGAACAGCCTCGGGGTAGCGGGTGGCGTGGTCCACCAGGACCAGGATGAACCGATGTCCTTGTGCTGTACGGGGGTCCAGGGGCCCCACAATGTCTATCCCCACCCTCTCGAACGGGGTGGTGACAACTGGGAACGGTTGCAGAGGTGCTTTGAGTTTGCGGCCGCTCTTCCCGCTGGCCTGGCACGTGGGGCAGGACCGGCAGTGGTTGAGGACGTCGTTTCTCATCTTGGGCCAGAAGAAGTGGGTCACCAGGCGACTGTAGGTTTTGTCTTGACCCAGGTGACCAGCCAGGGGGACATCGTGGGCCAGGTTCAGTAAGAAGTCTCTAAAGCGGAGGGGCACCACTAGCACTCGACTGTCCCCTAACTCCGCGATTCTCTGTTCGCTGTACAACAGGTCGTTGTCCCAATAGACCCAATGGGCCCCGGAGGTATCCCCTGCGCTCTGGGCGAGGGCTTGTTGGCGGAGTCCCTCGAGGGAGGGACAGGTCTTCTGCTCTTGACGAAACTGTTCCTGGGTGGGCCCACCTTCTTGACGCCACTGAGCCAGGTCGGGAAGGTCTTGGGGCTGAGCGAGCTCTTCAGGGGTTTGCTCTTGAGGGTCGGTCCGGTCGGCGTCTTCTGCTGGAGCGACCGGGGCAGGAGGTGCTGGCCATTCTGGTTCTTCAGGTCGGGGGATGGCACGGGCGGCCATGGACCGGGTGGTTACGCACGCCCAGTCCGGGAGGCCCAACATCCCCAGGTGTTCTCTTCTCTCTACGGCGGCCCACGGGGAACTCTCAAGATCATTCCCCAGGAGACAGTCCACGGGGGCATCATCTCGGACCGTTACCTTCAACATGCCGGAGACTCCTCCCCACTCGAAGGGGACGCAGGCCATCCGGCATAGACTCTCCGAATTGTCGGCTGAACGGACAGGGCAGAGAATGTTCGGCAGGATCTGTTCTGGGGTCACCAGGTGACAGCGGACGGCTGTCACACTGGCCCCTGTGTCACGTAGGGCTTCGGCCCGGCGTCCATTAATGTTCACCCACTGACTGTACTTCCTGGTGTTGGCGGGTAGGGGGGCCCGCGGGACCATGTCTCTTCCCCCTAGGCATGCTAGAACCATGGCGGCTGGTTCCCACTCTTGGTGTTCTTGCTCGCACTCCTCTTGTTCTTCGGAGATTTGTTCTTCCCCCAGGGCGGCGGCAGCCATCTGGCGGGGTCTCAGAGTCTGGTTCTGTGGACAGCTCGGGTCATTTGCGCAGTGGCCGACTCGCTGGCATCGGTGACACGTGACATTGGCTCTGTACCCCGGGCGCGCCGGGGGGTTGCCCCGGTTGGCCGGGGGTGGGGTGCTGGCAGCGGGAGCGGCCGGGGCGTTGTCTCTTCCTCGTCCCTGGCCCCCTCCTCCTCCTCGGGGACGGTGCTGACCGTGGTTGTTCCGGTTCTGTTCATGTGGCCCATTCCAGCCCACTCGGGTGATTTCCCACCGGTCAGCCTCGGCTGCGAGCTGCCGTGGATCAGTCAATTTACTGTCGAGGAGGTGCTGCCTGAGCTCGACGAAGCAGTTGTTAGATAGGTGTTCCCACACCATGAGATTGAAGAGTTGCTCGTATGTCGTTACATTGCTTCCCTTAATCCAACCCTCGAAGGCTCGACTGAAATAGTTCACATACTCCACCCAAGTTGTACCCGGGATCCGGGTGCAGTCTCGGAACCTCTGGCGGTACATTTCGGGTGTGAGCCCATAGCGGGTGAGGAGGGTAGCCTTCATGTGGTCATAGGAGGTCATCAGGTGGTCTGGGAGCTGTAACAGGGCGTCGCGGCCCTCATTGACGAACCTCCCCCATAGCCCGGCTCCCCAGTCACTTCGATCGATCCGGTGGGAGGTCATAGCGATCTCGTAGGCCTTGAACCATTGTTGTATGTCGTCATCTCGGAAATATTCTCGAACGACATCCTTGGGGATGTGTGCTTTCTTTTCTGTTGCTCCTGGGGTGCGCGGTTGCTTGGGCACCCCTAATTCTTTGTTCTGCTTACGTAAGTCTATTTCTGCTAGCTTGCGCTCGTGTTCATACGCTAGTCTCTTTTCTTCGAGTTCTCTTTGTCTCTGTTTTTCTTCCCGTTCTTCACGGAGCCGCAGATGTTCTAGGTTCAGTTTTTGTTTGGCTAATTTGAGTTCGCCATCCATTTTGAGCCGGGCCATTTCTAACTCATGTAGTCTGTTTTTTTCTCTCTCTTGGATCTCTTCCTGCGAGAGACCCGTTCTTCGCTCCTCGGGAGCCGTGGTGTTCCTCTCTGATGCTGCAACATTTTGGTCCGGGGGTCTGACGGCCCCGGTTTCTGCCCATGACTCAATGGCGTGCTTGAAATCGTCTTTAGTACTCAGACCGGTGGTAGCGATACCTAGTTCAATGCAGAATTGTTTCAACTCACGATGGCTGTACTCTTCCAATTTCTCCATCTGGAATTTCTCGGTGGATCCGCTCTCTTTGGTTGTCACTGTGGTTTCGTCGTGGGGTGAGCTACTCTCTGTACGATTACGCGTCGATTCGGATCGCGCCGCTGGCCACCAATGTTAGACGGACCGGGAGGGTCGGCCGAGGACAAGGGGAGAGGTCTCCGGGGAGAGCCGTCTCCAGCGATCGTACAGACGAGTAACTTCCCCCCCACAGAGGTACACCACACAAAAATAAGGTTTAACGTTCTTTATAAGCAATTCGTTAAGTACGGTGGAATGGTACAAGGAGGTCTGGACTCAGGGGTCCCCTCGATTCTAGTCTCTTGGTTTGGGGAGAAGGGGTAGCGGGACAGTCTTGTTACCAATCTGGTAGATGCGATGATAAGATGGATAGCTCCCAATCCTCGAGCTCGGCGTTCTAGATGATCGGGCCGCGGCGGAGCCAGCAGGTCCCGAGAAGGTGGTAGTTACAAACGGTCCGCGGCCACGCCAGCAGGTCCCGACGAGGATGAAGGCTTCAGAAGGTTGCGGCAGCGCCAGCAGGCAAGACGGTAGTTCGCAAGGTAGGGCTACGGCAGCGCCAGTAGTCCGTCAAGGATGAGTTCTTCACTGCGTCTCTCGACTCCAGGATACAACTGCCTTCCTGCTCTGGAGCTGCCCCAGTTATAGGTCTGGCGCCCTTTGATGTCCGGACCCTCGCACTTGGAGGTCGGGAGGTCCGGGATGAGGGAGTCAAGACACCCAGCAGGGGGGTGGAGCCAGCGCCTGGGGGAGCTGGGGGCGATCGGCACCTGGCGGCGGAGAGCCATCGACACTTCTTTCTCCCATTGACCTGCCAAGTGTTCCGTTCACCTCCTGGGTGGATGGTGGTGCCGGGATGTCGGGGCCTGGCCAGGCCCAGGGTTAGGGTCGATCGGAGGCCACGCGGCCTCGTGGTGCAATGTCCAAGATGGCGCCCAGGCCGGGCGAGGGGGCCGGTAGTGATTCGGGCCCATGATGCAGGGATGTCCGGGGGCAGGGGTCCCGTATGAGACGGGGAGCGGGTGGTTACTGTGGGTTACACCTGGAGGGCCGGGCTCGGGCCTTGTCATGCGGGGAGGGAGCAAGCCCTTCACGTGGCCTGTCCAACATCCGTGATCCGGGGAGAGAATGTGTCCTGCCTCAATGCTTGCGTAGAGTAGGAGATGCTTTGAGATCTTTACCGGTGCGGAGGTGATGCGTAGATTCTCAGCCTGCGGGCCCGTTGCGGTGCGGAAGATGGCGCCTTGATGCGATGCGATGATCTGGTTCCGAAGCGAGAAGATGGCGCCCTTGATGTGAGGACGATGCGATGACGCCCTGGCAGCATTGCGACGACTCTGTACTTTGGAGCCGCGACAGGCCCTGCGACATGCTTCTCCGGTGATGCGAGGGCGACTCTCACGATGGCGTCACGCTTCTCCGGTGATGCAACAGCAGGCAGCTTCGATGAACACATCCTTCCAGGGAGATGCGGCAAAAGGCTCGCTTCTCCGGCAAAACGACAATTTCAGCTGGAGCGGCGACACGCTTCTTCTCGATGCGTCGCGCTTCCAGCTCCCAGCAGCACGCAAGTGTCTGGATTCGGAATTCCCAGCAAGGAAATTCAGCGGGGAGCTGGAGGTGAAGTCTTTTGTCCCTGAGACTTCAGCAGGAGGCAAGCACACTTCAAGCCCTTGGAGAATATTCTGTAGGTGAAAGTCCTTACAAAGTTCCTTCTCCTTTCCCTTGGTAATGAAGCAACCACTGCATGCCAACCCAGCAAACAGCACACTGGCAGAGGGGCAGTAAAAACTCCTGCAGCTTCCTTGGTTCTTCTCCTTGGCAGAAAGGTTTCTTGTCCAGAAGTGATCTAATTTATTGGAATCAGGGTCTCAATATTTATAATCCAAAATCCTTTGTTCTCTGATGGCAGAGAGGCCTCTGCCTTGTCCAAAACAGTTTCTGAGCACTTTGTTTACATGACTCTCTTCTTCCTTTCACTGTGACGAGCAGAGACATCAGCCGCCCCACGGGAGGTGGAGCCAGCACAGGGGAGGGAAAATACAGTTCTGGAGCACTCTGTTGACAGGATTCCTCCTCTCCTTTCACAGTGCAGGGCAGAGACATCAAACAAGCCACGGGAGGTGGAGCCAGCATTGTAGAGGGAAGGCCTAGCCCTGTTCAGGTCCCAGGTGCAACTCCTCCCTCCCATCTAGATGCAGATCTCTTTATTCACCACTGGGCTGCCCCAGCCTGTCTCCTGGAATCCCCCAGCCCTGTCACTCACAAACCCAGACAAGGAATACACAACCCAGCAGAGTCAGGCCTGGATCGTTAGGCAAGAAAATACCTACTTTCTAAAAGTGGTATTTTCAAACACAGAATATTAAAACCAACTTTACTAAAATATGTATTTTATTATTCTTAGCTCAGGCATACTAAATTCGAATTTCTACCATGTTCCCTGAGTCAGCTAGGATTATAAGAATGTAGTAATCTAACTGCCGATTCGAACCTATGAGAACAGGTAGCCTTCAATAGTGAAAATAACAAAAATGACTGCAATTCACTATTAGAAAATGCAACACACATCAGAGCATGTCCTACCTTATGCTTACAATGCACCTTGCCTTTGGGCCTACCATAGGGGTGTCTAGTATGAAGCAAACAGAAGGTTTAGGGACTGGCAAGTGGATGCTTCTGTGAGTGGCACAACCAGGGCTGCAAACCCTCCAGCACCATTTGATTTACAAGCTCTGGGCACACATGGTGCACTGTACTAGGGGCTGACAGATAAATCAAATAACCAAATCATGGATTCACTAATTAGTACATCAATTTAACATAGGGAGCACTTGCACCGTGGCACTGATTAGCAGTGGCACAGTGCCCAAAGCATAAAACCAGCAAAAACATATCAAAACAGTGGATGCAATCCGTCAAAATGGAAGCGAGACTCAGTCCAATAATGGCAGGTCTAACAGCGCTCACCTGCTACAACTCTCCTGCTGTGCTGGAGGTGCTCAAAGCCAACCCAGAGCCCGCAGCACGGGACGCCTGTGAGGATTGCCGCTTGCCTGGAAGGGGGACTCCAACCTCCAGTAACACTCGCGCCAGGAGGCGCTCACCTGCCACATCACTCCAGCTGCGCTGGAGGTGCTCAAAGCCACCCCAGGGCCCCCGCAGAGTGGGATGCACCCGGGCCAAGGGCGGCCCTGTCTGCACCTGTCAGCGGCAGGACGAGGCGAACTGGGCCCGTCCCCTGGCTCCGGGACTCTGGACATCTGCACACCCCTATAACTGGTCTCTTACTCTCGCTCAAATAAGCACATTTTGTATGTACTTCATCTTTTACTAGAATGGCGGCTACAGCAAAAATTTGAGGGGAAGGCGACTACGCCCAAAACTGTATCTAACTCCACACTTGATTGCTTTCTTCTCCTGGCCACTAAGGCCATTGACATGGAGATCCAAGTAGCGGAACAACGGCTCTCTGTGGTAGGGGGCGACCCACCTGTTTTGACTGTTGCGCAGCCAGCCCCAACCAATGAAACTAATGACACAAGTCAAATTAATCATGCATCTGTTAGGATTATAGAAACTTCTCCACCTGTCCTGCTGCATTGTACAACCCAAGCCTCACCAGTATGTGATTTGGCAGGTAAAAGGACAAGAAAGATCAAACATTTGGAGCCTACACGGAGCATACAGACAAGATCTAGGAATAAACCTCTGGCCCCAAACCCAATAGTCCATGCTGAACCACTACAAAGTCCTTCCACCCGACTGTTCCCAACTTAACCTTGTCGTCCCACCTCGAGGATAAATCTCTGCAAATTATGGCGGTACTCACATCCCTCATAGAGGAAACAATTGCCAAGAACTTTTTACCTATTTTAGAAAGACTGGACAAATTAGAATCAACTATGGCTGTAATGCATATACTGCTCACTGATATGACATCAATGGATGGGGTTAAAAGGAAAGAGTTGGATAGGGGTCCTGATCATGGGTGGAGCACCAATCCTGAAGAGGGGCCCTCAGCTACGTGTGGCAACTCATTATGCTGTCCTGCTGTTAATGTTCTCCCCAAAACCGCAACCAATGCAGTGCCACAAAAAACATTCTGGGCCACCGAGCTCTAGGTACCAGGGCTCAGCCCGTTCACCCCCTGGAAAGACTAGACCTAGCCCCTCTTCTGCAACCACCAATTGGATCCGGGTAAGCCCAAACATCAAATGACACTAAACCTGTAGCGTAAAAATGAATGAGCTCATCGAGACGCTAAGGTGACTATTCACCTTTAACCCGAGTGTTGCCCCTATGTGGCAATTCTCAATAACGTTCCCCCGCTGCAGGAAAACCAATATGAATCGCAGATCCAGTTGAAGAATAAAGTATGTCACTGACTACTACAAAATACAAGCATCACAAACAAAGAAATTTACTTGACACCTTGTTCCTAAGGCGGGTAAGCTGGGTGGGCCCTCTTTACAAATCCTTTACTGAAGATTGCATCGTGATTAACTATAGATCTCCAATTTTAGCTAGTCGGTATCCACTTCTAATAAATCATAGGCCGGGCCAGGGGATTGATATTCTACTGCTTGGGATTTTCTACAGGCATCGTGAATGCAGAGGGGGGAACTCTCCAGCTACTGGGCTACCTCGTAGGTTTCCTCTGTGCATTTGGAGGTCACCCCCCTGGAAACAAGAAATAGATTCCAAATATTGAGTGGTTTAGAGTCCCAAGACTGACTACCCGTAGTTCTCACTTCTCAACAATCACCCTAGAGGAACCACCCATCTCACAGTTGGAGGAAACCCTTGTGATGTATAATAACAATCCTGCACCGTGCGACCAAGTAATCACGAAATGTCATCTTAATCAACAAATTAAGCCCAAGGGAGTAACTAACAACATAGGACTCGCTCAGGAACCAATAATTGAACTCCAGGAACTTAAACTTCTATCCTGGAATGTTGCAAGCATAAGGTCCAAGCTGCCTGACCCTGATTGGTTTAATCTAGTGGACGATTTTCATATATGCCTACTACAGGAAACATGGGTGGATGAACTTGTTCATAGGGTAGGCTACACTACATACAGTATCGAAGCAAAGCAGTCTAATGTTGGTCGCCCAGCTGGTGGTCTTCTAATCTTGATCAAAAACACTTTGGCCTGCAAAATCAAGGTTTTAAACCTCTGCTCTGAGGAAATACTCAGGCTAGAACTATCCTCTCTCAAGGGGAATATCCAAGTTAGGTTATTTATCGTCTATAACCGCTTTAAGAGTCCTCACAAGTTATCCGGCACATTAACAACATTAACAAATTACCTTGAGACTGCTAAGGTGAATCACCAACTCATAGTTGCAGGTGACTTTAACACAACTTTCGAACCTATAGACTATGTACAAGAACTAACATTAGTTGAAGATGTAGGAGAGTAGGGTCTGCAATCCTATGATCACCCCAGATTTTTTGCTTTTTGCTTCACTGGTTTACGACTTCCCTGGCTGTGGGCCTGCTAATCAGACCCACAGCCTAGCTGTTCTCTCACTAAATTGACACGTGTACCTTAGGTGCATATACCAATTGGTACTGGGCCACCTTATCAGACCGGGTAACTCAGGGCATAGGTGTACCCAGGGCCTACCAGGGGCTGCAGCATGTATTATGCCACCCCTGGCTGGCCATCTAAATCTGACACAACTGGCTGCACGACAGCTGGGGCAAGGTGGTGTAATCACCCTTTGCTTTAGATATAGTATACCTATATCTAACCCTAAAATGGACACATGTATTCCTATCAGTCACTCCTATGGCAGGCCTTAACAATCCTGAAGGCAGAGTGCTTGGAATTATGTGAGATGGTGCTCTGGCATGAACTGAGCCCGTTTGCAGCTTGCGGAACCAAGTCCTAATAGCTGTTCCATGATAACGCATACCATATACTCTTAAGTGCCTTATAATCCTCGCGGTTATTTGCCAACTCTGGTATCGCTTTATCAAAACATGTCGAGTAAGGCGTCATACGAATTGGAATACTAACCCCTCGCCAATTCTGGCGACGGGGTTAGCATTCCACCCTTCTAGAGGGACACGACATGTATGTAACCGTGAACCCCGGTTAAAGTTAACTCGAGCCTCAGCATCACAAAATGGATGCTGCCACCACGGACACAAGTCTGACCTCCTGCTGCTGGGAGTCCTTACAGCGAGGAGAGCTTGGACAAAGGGTTTCCTGTCAGGGGCGGTGCTAGCACCATCCCAGACAGGGTTTGTGTATCCTAGGTAGGCAGGGCTGAATAGGAAGGTGACTGCAAGTGGCACCCCGGTGCTCACTGTGCATATGCCGGCTTGAACCAGTTCCAGGGGCACACCAACCCCTGAGCTGGGGAAAGTCTGGACAGGGGAGAGGGGTGTAACTACCCCCCTTCCTGGTCCCACCCATGGGCAGGACCTAGTCGCTTACCAGCCCCTTTCTTTAGAATAAAGGTAGGAGCGGGGACCCTTCCAAATTAGATCATCTTTGAATCCTGAAACTACTTTCTACGAAAGGAACTCAAGACTTCTTCTCAAGATCTCTCCCTTGTGACTAAGGAGTAGTCACCCTGCAGCAGCAGGCACCAACTAAGTGTCTTGCAGTTTGCTGAAACGTCCCTCCTCCGCCAGACTGACCAGCACGACGAGACCCGGACTCCCTGCCCTCTCTGACCTCAACCTGCCTCTACAGCACAGCTGAGACCCGTAGGTGCGACGAGACCAGAGGACCCGGCGATCATCAGAACCAGCACGACACTGAACCAGCACGACCACCGAGGGACCCTCGAGTGGGTGCACTAGGGTAAGAGAAGCCCCAACCCCAAGCAGCACGAGCACCGAAGTCCAGCCCCCCAGCATCCACCAGATCTGCGTGGGGCACTTTTGCTTCTGTGTCGCTTGCCCGGTTGTCCGGTCAATTGTCCGTTGGCTAGTGACCCTCCAGACGACGTCCTACGTTTGTTTTACCGCTGGTCTAGCTCCTCTAGACTAGCCCTAGTCTCCTCCTGAAGGGGACCTTCCTCAGACCCTCCTGGTCCACTCCAGACGCCATTTTGTGTCGCCACGTGGGCTTGCCCTAGCCAAGGCTTGTTGCCTCCTTCAACGGATCCAGCAGCAGACATCCGACGTGGGGCAGCTCGCAGACCTCCAGCCTGGTCGACATCAGCGCCCTGGTCCGTGCAGCAGCAGAATCCAGTGTCACCTTCGCCTGGCTGAGTGACCTCGTCCGGTGCCATCCTGGTGCCAACCTAATCACTGGCTAGTAATTCAGAACTCGGTCCCCTCTGCTTACAGGTACTCTTCTTCACTGATCCAGTCCTTGGATCAGCCCGGAACATCTTCACTGGTCGCCTGCCAGCAACTTCCACTTCAGGCTCCTGGTTCGTCAACGAGGATTCCCGACGACACTTGAACCCTATGCTGCCACATCCCCTGGGCTAGGTAAACCGAGTACCACGGTGCTCCAGCGTAGATCCACTCTCTATGTGTCTAGATCCACTTTCGTTTTTGACCTACCTAGTCGGATTCGCCCGAGAACACTAGCTTTGCATTTACTACTATCCATAGACTTTGTCCCGCATTACGCGTGAGAGTTTCCACTCTGCACACGACGTCCCTAGGCCTCCTGCTTCTAATCTAAGGGTTCAGCATTGTAGGCCCAGCGGTTCTAAAGCCTCTGAGAGTAGTACTTACCTGCTAGTAATTTCGCATTCCACTTCCATAGTATATGGTTTTTCGTGCCCCTCGGGCATTTGTGTAAATTGTGCGACTTTCAGTATTTCTTTAAGAGTTTTGTATTGTGCTTAGCGCCCTGTCCTCATAAAGAGTCCAGGGTTGTTGTGTTATAAATAAATATCCTTTTACTTTCATAACAACTTGTGTGGTGTCCTTTCACTTGGTGTTCAAGGGGTATATGTGATGGTATAACAGCTGGCTTAACACGCCCTCTAGAGTTTAGCCTAAAGACTGCTCTTGTCCATGCTACTAGGATAGCTGGTCTATAAGGTTGACTTACAACCAATCATCAATAAGGGTCGTTTGGAATGATACATAGTGATCACTAGAATAGTGAGCACTGCATATCAGGCCAACTTCTCACAGAAGATAAAGCTAAAGGGATTGCCAAGCTCCAGACACCACCTATTAATAAATGCCCTAGGTTTTATCATTCATTATTACTCATGGGGTTTGAGCGTGTAATTGTCGGACTGACTCCGATAGAGAAGCATACCGCACATTCAAAAAGAGGGCAACCAAAACCAGGATTGACTACATCCTCTTTGACGTTGAACTTTGGACTAGTGTTAAAGATATGGCTGTATTAATACAGGAAGATAGCAACCACTATGCTCTGGGTATCACATTGTCGGGCGCAACCTTACTGTATGGGAATTGTGGGCCCAAGACTGCCCCAGTCATCACTAGTAATTACAATAAAAGTCAAATGGCCAACGATACAGGCTGATCCAACTGCTCTTACAAAAATATACTCTGAGGTGGAGCAGATGTGTTGATCTTTAGTACTATTGCCACCAGTATAGATGGCACTATGGCTTATTTCTTTAAATGACTGCCGCAATAGGACCAGTCTTCTACAAACAATGTAATGGCCATCTTCCAAAACAGAAGGCAGCCCCTTGGTTTAATAAGGCTTGTGGTAAAGCCAAGGCTGACTTAATTGTGGCAGTAAAATCTAAACTTCCCATAGACCTTTAAATTTACAGGAAGCAATATAAACTGGCCCAAGCTAAGGCAGAAAGGGAATGGTAGGCAGAAAATTGGGCCATGCTTGTCGAGGCGTCAAAGCAAAAGAATAGCCAACTGTTTTGCCATCTTTTGTCAAAGGGTTCCCCCAATTTAAAAATAGAAACGGACTTTCATATATAGCCCAGTGAGTGAGAGGAGTTCTTTAAAAACTTATATGCAGGATAAGGGGTTTTGTCTGTTCCTGGCTCGCATTTGAGATCTTTAAATATAGTTTTAACTGAAGAGATAGCCATTACCCTAGAGGAAACCATTATAGCCATAAATGCACTACAGAGTGGGAACGCCCCGGGCCTAGATAAGCTTCCAGGAGACATGTGCAACGCCGAACCTTTCATATGGGGACCTCTACTCCAAGTATTTATTTATTTCAAATCTTTTTTATTAAGGCTTAAGGACCAAAACAGCGGTCAACACAGTCGCTCATGAGGGTCACATAGACGCACCAGAGATAGTACAGGATTTACAGCATTACATCAGTGTCCTAGCAGAGAGACATTAAAGCGATTGATCAATCACACATCTACCTCAAGTACCGTCTGTCGAGGCTGTGGGGGCTCACAGATGTTGCCTCTGTATTCGTTCCATTTATCCCTCACCGCCCCCCATTTTTGAGGGCACCCCCTTGCCGTATACACAGTTTTTTTCTTGGAGCATGCACCAGTCAATGTCCCGTTTCCACTCGGTGAGTCCCGAAGGCGGAACTGCCCCCCAGTGTCTTGCAATGTTGCTCTTTGCCACTACTTGACCAAGCGTTACCCAGAGCCTCCCCTTCACTGGCAGGTCTGTTGGCTCCCAAATGTTCAGAATGCATCTCTTCGCCTCAGGGCGCAGCTCAACCCCCACACATCCTGCATGCAACGTGTCCCTCTTCTCCAGTAATTCTGCAATATTGGGCATTCTCACACCATGTGAAAGAAGGAACCAACCATCCCGCATCCCCTCTTACAACAATCCTCATCGCTCCTACCCATCCTTTTCAGCCTGGTGCATGAAATATATACTCTATGTAATATTTTAAGTTGGATGAACCTTAATCTGGACAAGATAACCACCTCCTTAGGGTCGGCCAGCGCACACCTCCACTCCTCCTCATCGATCTCCAACCCATCCGTCTCCCACTTCCCTTTAAGGCCCAGGAGTAAGTCAGGGAGGTTATAGATCAGTTTTTTATATGTGAGGGAGATTGCGTGTTCCTGCATGTGACCATCTAGCAGTCTATCCTCCAGAGGGGAGGCGTGTGGGGGCATCGTACCATGTGGAATGTTCTTTTGGAGGGAGTATCTGACCTGCAAGTATCTGAAATACTCCGTTCTTGCGAGGTCAAATGTGTCTTGTAAGGCTGCGGAGGGTTTGACCCCGCCAGAGTCCCAGAGATCTTTGACCTGTGAGATACCGATAAGGTCCCAGTTTCGGAACCCCTTGGTGCGGCCCAGCCGATTGGAGGCCCAGAGTGGGGTGGCCAAAGTGAGAGTGTTAAGCCAGCCCATTTTATGTTGGGCAATGTGCTAGATTTGTACCGAGTGACGAGTCGGCCCAGTGAGTTCGTGTCTGGCGGCCTTGAGTAAAGTGCCGCTTCAAAGTTTCCACCTGGGAGGAGCCACATATCCATTCCGTACCCAGGATCATTGCCATCACAGTACGTGCCTTGATTAATAGCAGAGTGGTGTGTGGCCCAGTAATACCTACGGATGTCAGGGAGACCAATCCCCCCCATCGTACCATCCAAGTGTTAGCTTCTGCAGGGCTATCCGGGGAGTACCGGACCTTAAGAGGTCTCTCTGCGCCGCCTCAACAGCAGCAAAGTACGACGGCGGTACAAGATTGGGGAAATTTTGTAGGGTATATAGGAATCTTGGCAGTGCCATCATTTTAAAAAGTGCCGCCCGGCCCAGCAAGGACACCGGGAGCTTTTGCCAAGTAGCGGAGTCACGTTTGAAATGCCGAAGGGGCGGAAGGAGGTTCCTGTCGTACATGGCGGTCTTGTCTTTGGAAATAAAAACGCCCAGGTATGTGAAGCCTTCAGTGACCACCTTAATGGGACAATCAAGGGGAAGCACTGGGGGGTCCCTGTGGAGGACGTATAGGAGTGATTTACTCCAGTTGATGCTGTACCCGGAGTTCCTACCAAAGTTAGTGAAGATGTCAAGCGCCACAATTAGGGACCTCCGGGCCGTGAGAGGTAAAGGAGGATGTCGTCGGCGTACAGCGAGATCCTGTCCTCCCAGCAGTCCGCCCACCGAAGCCCCTTCAGGAAAACGTCCTGACTAATCCAGGTTGCCAATGACTCCAGGGATAGGGCAAACAAAAGGGGCGAGAGTGGGTATCCCTGGCGCGTTCCCCTCTCAAGGGTGAAGGCCTACGAGACTTTGTTGTTGACGACCACCTGGGCCAGAGGTTCAGAGTAAAGGAGCCTCATCCAAGAAATAAAACTTGGGCCAAAGCCCATTTTGCGAAGGACCGCAATCATATATGGCCATTCAAGAGTATCGAAAGCCATAGTGGCATCGAGCGAAACCACTACCGCATCCTCACGTATCGTATGGCATCTCCCTATAACGCCATTAAGTCGGCGGAGATTGAGGGCTGTGTTCCGGTGGGGCATAAAGTCCGATTGGTCCGGATGGACCAGTGTGGTGAGGACCGGCTGGAGCCTATTGGCCAAGACTTTTGCCAATATTTTTGGTTGTGCATTTAACAGGGAGATTGGCCTATATGAGGCACAGAACTCTTTGGGTTTCCCCTCTTTCGGGATGGCTACAAATGTGGCCAGACGTTGATCGCGAGGCAGTATCCCCTTGGATTTGCTTTCGTCTAACATACGCTTGAGGTAGGGGCTGAGGCCATCAGGTTTGAGCTTGTAGAGCTCGATCGGAAGACCGTTGGGCCCAAGCGCCTTATCCGGGCGGAGATCTCTATTAGCCCACTCCAACTCAGCTGTGGTGAGCGGCGCCTCCAGTAGTTTGCGCTCTACGTCGGAGAGAGCCGGCATCCGGAGGTCAGCTAGTAGTGCAACTGAGTCTGCCTCCGGGCGGTCAGATCCCCTGCTATACACTGTTTGGATATGGCGAGCAAATTCAGCGACAATATCATGGGGTTCAGTGACCGTGGTGCCCGCGGCCGTCTGGAGTTCAGCCACCACTGTTGCTTTTTGTCGAGCCAAGCAAGGAGCTTACCCGCTTTATCGCCCTGATCATATGTCTTTGCGCCGGCCGGCAATTGCCGAGAGGGCCTCTCCTCTGAGGAAGTTTTTAAAGGCTTCCCACAGTGTCACAGCAGATTCCACTGATCCGTCGTTACTTTCGAAATAGCGGTCTATCGAGAGGGTAAGCACCTTACAGAGGTCCTCATTACAAAGATACCACACATTAATAGGCGCGGTGCACCCTTCCCGTCTATTCCCGATGGTGAGGTGGGCTAAAACCGATGAGTGGTCTGAAATGCCCCTCGCCAGATGTGTGACGTTCTGTACTTCCGTGTCGCGGTGTAAGGGGGTAAGGATTTAGTCCAGTCGAGAGAAGGAGCGATGCGGGCCAGAGAAGAAGGTATATTGTGTATCCATCGGGTGTGCAAGACGCCAGGCATCGGTGAGGCCAAATCTCTCAAGGAAGTCCCCCAGCCATCTATGCCCCCGAGGTATGTCTCTGGGAGGGTGCCGATCCAATGTTCCAGAAACTACCGCGTTGAAATCACCCCCCACGAGCAGTTGCCCGTCTGGGAGGGAAAGGAGAAGCCTGCCCAGGTCTGTGTAAGCCTGAGTTTGGAGACCAAGCGGGATCTAGGTAGACACTAGTGTCAGCCTGCGCCCCTCCCACCTCCGAGAGACTGTCGCAAAGCGACCCTGTGGATCGGTTTCAGTATGGTCTAGAAGGAAGGGGAAGGTACGCCGGAGAAGAATTCCCACTCCCCGGGACCCCGAAGTGAAGCCCGAGTGGACTGGAGTAGCCACACCTGTTTAGGGCGTGGCAAGTGTTGCCTAACACGTGCGTCTCCTGTGGCAATACTGCGTCGGGGAGGTGGCGCTTGACGAACTGCAATACAATAGTTCGTTTGAGCTTGTCCACCAGCCCATTGACATTCCAGCTCAGTATCTTGAGGCTCTTGTCCCATTTCTTAGCCATACCCACGTTTCACTGCTGACACAGTCCTGTTAGCTCCGGCGCGCCTCACGACCGTATTCAAACCACTCAAGTGCGACAAGAAAAACAGTCCCCCCCCCCCCCCTCCCGAATCCTCCCCCAACCCCCATCACCCCACATTATGTGCGTAGTTCAAGTTCAAGTTCAAAAATATATATAGCGCACTACTCACCCAGAGGGTCTCAAGGCGCTTGAGGAGGCGGGAGTATTTACTTATCGAATATCCAAGTTTTTAATTGCTTTCTGAAGGAGAGGTGGTTCTGAGTTAGGCGGAGGTGGGTGGGGAGAGAATTCCAGGTCTTGGCCGCTAGGTAGGAGAAGGATCTTCCCCCCATGGTGGATCTGTGGATGCGTGGAATGGCGGCGAGGGCTTGGTTGGATGAACGTAGTTGGCGGGTGGGGGTTTAGAAGGACAGTCTTGTGTAGAGGCATTCGGGTCCTAGGTTATAGAGGGCTTTGTGTGCGTGGGTGAGGAGACGGAACGTTATTCTCTTGTTGACGGGGAGCCAGTGGAGATCTTTCAGGTGACCGGAAATGTGAGCTTGCCGAGGGATGTCCAATACGAGTCTTGCTGATGTGTTTTGGGTGCGTTGGAGTTTTTTCTGTAGTTTGGCTGTGGTTCCGGCGTAAAGGGTGTTTCCGTAGTCCAGTCGGCTGGTGACCAGTGCGTGGGTGACTGTCTTTCTTGTTTCAGTAGGGATCCAGCTGAAAACTTTTTTGAGCATGCGTAGGATGTTGAAGCAGGATGATGTGACGGCATTGGCTTGTCTGGTCATCGATAGGGAGGAGTCCAGGATGAAGCCCAGGTTACGTGCATGATCCGTTGGTATGGGTGCGGTTCCCAGGGCTGGTGGCCACCAAGAGTCATCCCAGGCTGAGGGGGATGACCCTAAGATGAGGACTTCAGTTTTGTCCGAATTCAGTTTTAAACGGCTGTTCTTCATCCACTCGGCTACTTCTTTCATCCCATTGTGTAGGTTGGTTTTGGCAGTGTTCGGGTCTTTGGTGAGGGAGAGGATCAGTCAAACATTCTCGATGTGTCCACTTCAAGCCTCCCCCTACCCCAACCCCCCCGCCCTCCCCCCTCCAGTCCCACCTCCCAACCCCAAACAACCAAACGTCAATGTTCCTTCCTAGTCCAACGGGACTCATCACCCCCCCCCAGCTGTCCTCCCCCCACCCTGCTCCCTGCTCCGTAGGTTCAAACTACCCACTACCCCAATTAGCAGAGCGCCTATCGCCCGACCCCAACCCCGGAGTGGGGAAAAACCCACCCCCTCCCGAAGAACTCTTTAAGGGGGAAACGTGCGCTGGCCCCAACTCCAGCCGCTGCTCCGCCACTGCCCCCGCGCTAGCATGGTCCCCTCAGCCGTGGAGCACCCATGGCATAGCAGCACAGGAGTCGAGTCGCTGGGCAAATGTGCGCGCCACCCCCAAACCGAGTCACAAGTTCGCAATCACCACGAGTACAGTATACATTACAGTTCAGCAGGGTCTGGGCTCGTGGTCATCATCAGCGTGCAGCGGTATCTGAAAGAGACACGTTAGTGATAGATTCCTTACCTTAGAATATCCCCAGGCGTCAGACTGGATCCGTAAACTTTTGCGTAGCAATACCCCTGCGCGCGTCGGTAGACATCGTCCGCGGCTCAGCGTCCGTCGTCCGCGTCGTTAGTGCCGGAATGACGTTGTTGGAGTACTTAGACGCCGCCCTCGCGCGCTGACGTCAGTTCTTCTTTTTTCCACGCCAGCTAGCGCAGATTCGGAGGAGCTCTACCCGTAGTCAATTTTTGACTACACTTTTTGATCTTTTGATCTGTTTTTTCTCGAGTCGTTTGACTCATACGTTGCCGGTAGGGATGCCCGGGTTCACACCCTGCTCTAAGTGCAGCCTACTGATGTCCGTTACCGACCCCCATCGCCGGTGCCTCCAGTGTCTAGGCCTCGACCACGACGACCGAACCTGCTCCGAGTGCCGGGCCATGACGTCTAAGGCTAGGCGGGAGCGGTCCCGCAAGCGACTTGAGCTCCGGCAGACGGCCGCGCCGTTCAAGGTCCCGGTCCCACAGGAGGTCGAGGGACCGGTCGCGGGGTCGGAGCCCTCATAGCTCCGAGAGTCGGCATCGGTCGTCGTGATCACGATCCTCAGGTAAGAGGCATGAGAGTTCGGAAGGGCGTCATCGCTCTTCTGACCCACCCCGACACTCGCACGACGCGGCCGGGGGTTCGGGTGTCACCACCCACACGGCTCCGACAGAGTCGCGGGCGCCACATCCTGCCCCACACCTTCCAGTCCCTGGGCACGATGCAACGCCTGAGGAGGTCGAGTGGTACCTCATGGCCATGAGGTCCCTCCCTCTTCCGCCGGGTTCCACGGCGCCTTCGGGCCCAGCGGTGCAGGCTGGGGGGGCCTAGCGGGTTGGGTGCTTCGGCTCCGACGCCGCCGACGACTTCGGTCCCTGCGACGCAGGCCCCCACTGGATCCGCTTCCAGATCCGGGTTGTCGCCGGTCGACCTCACGACCTCACCGACGCGGGCCCCTAGGGTGTCACCCCTGGCGACGCCGTCCCCAATCCTACCCTCGAGTCCGTTCCGGCGCCGCTGGGCGCCGCTCTGGACGTCGTTTGGAGAGTTTTATTTCCACGAACCGGCCCCATCCTTTGAACTTGAATGTCAGATGATGGGGGACGAAGGGGATTGTGAGGGGTCTGTGGACCCTCTGACACAGGAGTGCCAGTCTCAACAGGACTGGACATGTGAGCTTGGGGATGCCAGTGGACTGGACACTTCGCCAGACACTGGTTTTGTCTCCCCTCCAACCGTGTCTACGGAGGAGGGGGCTGCCTACAGTGTAGTGTTGACGCGGGCGGCCAAGACCTTGAGCCTGGAGCTCCCCGTCGCGGCCGTGAGGACTAACCTCCTCACTGAGGTCCTTAAACCACAGTCAAGCTTAGCTGAGTCTCTGCTGCCGTTTAATGAGGCCTTGTGTGACGTTTTTTTGGGCACCTGGTCCAGGCCCACTACAGGTCCGCCTGTGGATAGGAACGTGGCCAGATGCTACTGCCCGGCTCAGGGCAACCCTTGCTTCTTGTCCACCCACCCCACCCCTGAGAGCCTGGTTATCCAGGCCTCTACTTCCCAGACTGCATTCCCGACGGCTCCGCCCGATCTGGAATCCAAGAGGTATGAACAGTTCGGTAAGAAGGTGTTCTCGTCCCTGAGTTTGGACTGCGGTCAGTCAATATTGCATGCCTCTTGGGCCGCTACACCCACACTCTGTGGGACACGGTCGCAGACGTACTGCCACAATGCCCGGAGGAGGTCCGAGCTAAACTCGCCCAAGCCCTTGCGGAGGGTCGAGAAGTGGCACGCTACTCCATCCGGTGTGGGCTGGATACCACGGACTCACTGGGCAGAGCGATGGCAACGACGGTGGCTGTTCAACGCCACGCCTGGTTGAGGACCGCCACCTTTTCGGCTGATGTCCAGGCCACTCTTCTGGACATGCCGTTTGATGGCTGTCGCCTCTTTGGCGACTAGGCAGACCATGCGCTTGAGCGTTTTAATGACTCCAGGGCTACGGCCAAGTCCTTGGGCCTCTCTGCCCCACGTCAGCAAACGGGTGCCTTTCGCTCCTTTCGTGGCCAAGGTATTGGCGCTCCCACACGTGCCCGCCAGCCACGCGCCGCAGACTAATACACTAATAACAAGAAAAATGCCCCCTCTCTCTATAGTTTTAGATGAAGACCAAATAAACAACTTTAATTAAATCTGGTCTGGTATATTTATTTATACCTTTTACTTTTTTCTTTGTACAAAAGGACTTTCAAAAAAGATGGCAGGGAAAGGATACACAATACAAACGACAATTAACGTTATTCAACACTCTTAGACACGGCAATGCTTTACAAACAATATTTCAACATTACATCCAACAAAAATCCACATCACAATATAACGGTATCTGTAATACATAAATTAATTTAACAATCAAACTTATTGACACAAAAAAGCCAATTAAATACAAGAGCAACACACGCATATATCAATTTTGCTTTAGATACAACTGGATGTTGTGATTCGCTCTTGCAGGAGATGCCGACGCGTTTCAAGTTTGGACCATTAGTGTCCAAACTATCATCAGGGCTCAGTTATATGTCTAAAGGGATGTAGAAAAACAAAGTTTTAATACACCAGTTGCCTCATTTTTGTTTATTTGAAACTAAACCGTTTGGATAAAAATAAAGGAAGTACCTGTATCTTCCTGTATGGAGGAGCTTACTTGGCTTCTAACAATGGACCCAGATCATGTCTCCGGGTCTCATCTGGGAATACTTTTGCACAAACGCAATCTAGAGATTGGGCAAAAAGATGGATTCATATTTACTACTCTTGATTATTAGATTTAGCAGGATATCGTAAAGATGCTTCCATGACTTTTAAAATCAGCCCGTACCTTAGTTTGAATGGTCTTGCGATGCAAACAAGGGGGGGGCGGAGGGATATCTTTTTCTTTGTCTTTATGACCTAAGTAAACAACACAAGCCCGATTTTAAAACTGCTTTTACAAAAAACCTTTTTTCGCCAATGTTAAAGACGGACCACTCTAGGTCATATGGCTTTCCTACCTGGACTACAAGTACCCAGGGCGTCTATTCTTCTTCAGTTTTGCTGGCGTCTATCTGTTGAGACAATGTTCGTGTAAGTGCCTCTAATTACAAAATTCACTCGATAACACTGCCAGAATGCAGGAGCGCTCGTACCGGTCAATCGCGCAGCTCGAGGCGCCGCCTCTCGCCCCCTGTCCACCGCCCCAGCCGGGGCCGTAGAAATACACAGTCACTATTGCCGCGAAATAATCCTTCCTTCTCTCTTTGAATTTCACTTAGTTTAACTGTAAGGAGAAAAACTGTAAGGAGAAAAAGGGTGGGACCGCGGTCAGTAAGGGCGCTGTACTTCGTGGTGAGCAAGAACTGCCGCATATGCGGCTGTTTGTATTACCTGTGGCAGCTAGTAACTTCTCTTTCTGTCCAACACTGTTTCCTACTCGATTCCCGATTCATGTATGGGTCACGCGGCCATCTTGCATGTACTTAAAACAACCGGGTGCAGGACTGCTGCATTCTGGGATTTGTGGTTTTGTTAGACATTCTCACATTCTTAAAAAAGACGAATCAAACATACACCTTGGGCATTACAGGAGTATATCTTAGGGGCTTAGGTTAGATGATTCTTCATTTGTTATCGGCCAGGAATGAAGAATCATCTAACCTACATTAACTGTACTGATTTGTGTACTTGTTAGCGCCTACATTGTTTGCCTATACTGTTTGTTCGACCTCAAGTGCCTGTGCTCGCTCGCATTGCCGATCGCCTTATTTCCTCATTACCTGCTGCTGTGACCCTTTGCATAGTGTGCCCCGCTCCCCAGGCGCCTCGCTGACAAACTCATTCCATTGAAGCATTTCCCCATCCCGGTCGGCGTTTCAGCCCCAGCCGCCATTATTGATTGTTGTTGTTGTGCCCGGAGCCCGCCCCCTCCACCACGCACCCGCCTCCCTGCTGCTCCTCCCTCCCACTAAGAGGCTAAGCTTCCCCCCTGCCCTCCGAAGCACTGTGACCGTCCTGACTCCGTCAGAAACGGTCGCTCACTTCTGCCTCTGCCCACTGTACCTACTCTACCTGGGTATCGTTAGCACTTTTCCGTGCCTGCATTAACTGTACCCGCCTCCCTGCTGCTCCTCCCTCGCCCCTCCCCCTACCCACCTACCTATGACAGATGCATTTGCGCGCAGCGTTCACGCGCAGAGGTCGCGCCCCAGTTGTGCCGAAGGTGCGCCAAAGGTAAGCCCGTTTACGCCCGTCCGCGCCCAGCGCCAGACCACCTGGTCCTCGCACAACCCACCCCTCCCGCATTACTTACGACGCCTCCTCCCTCCTAGCCCTTAACCCCGGCCGACTATCCAACTGCGCCCAAGCCGCTCCTGGACACACCCATGGACCCTTCACATGCTACTCCTGCAAATTCGACAGCACCAAGAAAAACTCCTCATCCACTAACACACAACAGATATCTGACTTCAACCACCTTAAATGCATCCTGCTCAACACCCGCTCAGTCCACAGACACGCCATCGACCTCTGGAACCTACTAGACACCATTTCTCCCGACGTCGCCTTCCTAACAGAAACGTGGATGAACGCCTCATCAGCCCCAGACATCACCATTGCCATCCCGGAAGAATACAAGATCATCAGTAAGGACCGCACCGACCAAACAGGAGGAGGCATCGCTATCGTCCATAAGAACTCCATCCGCATCTCAACCAGCTCAGACGTCAACCTTGCCAGCGCCGAACATCTTCACTTCCAGATCCACACCGACCCCAAGACCACACTCAGAGGCACCCTCCAGGACCCCGTGCACAATTCAGCGATGATATCACTGACTTTATCACCCCACACGCCCTCCCCTCCGAGGAATACATTCTATTGGGAGACCTCAACTTTCACCTGGAAAAGAGCAATGACAGCAAAGCCACCTCCCTTCTGGACAATCTCACCAACCTCGGACTCAAACAACTTGTCACTACGCCCACCCACATCGCAGGTCACACACTCGACCCTATCTTCACCTCCAGCAAACATGTCTCCTTCAGTCACACCACAACTCTCCATTGGACGGACCACAGCTGCGTACACTTTACCTACAATAAGACCACAACTCACAACCATCCTCAACCTACTCTGCGAAGAAACTGGAACAAAATCACCATCGACCAGATCTCCTCATCGCTTCTTCAAAACCCCCCTGCCCACTCCTCAAACCCCGACCAAGCAGCCATTAACCTCACCCAATGGCTATCCAACAGCGCCGACATCCTAGCACCGTTGAAAAAACGTCAAATCAAACTAGGCAGCAAAAACGCCTCCTGGTTCAACAATCATTTTTTTTTTTTTTGTAAATTTTTTATTTTGCATATAACAAAAAAAGGGAAAACACAAGAAAGTCGCACCGAGGTGCCGCACATGTGGGAAAAGAAGCAAATGAAAACGGTGGTGACGCTACATCGCAAAGACAAAGTTCAGTCAATCAGTCCAGGTACCTGCAGAAAAAAAAAAAGCCATAAGAAAAAGCCACATAGGAGCTGAGTCTTGCGAAATCAAAACGTCCCATCAAACAGGTCTTCGGGCCATACAAAACCATGGAATTGTACCATCCGGTGAAAATAGGCACCTCGGCTGCCACACAGAGAAAGAAAGAGAAAATACAACTCCCCAGCCCCCCCCTCCCCCCTCACCCCCCCTCCCCCCCCCTTGACGGTGACTCAGACATACCACATTCATACAGCAGGCACACTAAATTTGGAAGAGGTGTAAGGATCTCAATGATGCTGGGCAAACAGCCGAAGGCAAGCCAGTAGATAGGAAGGTTACCAAGGGGCCCCACACGTGCTTGAAGTTCTTGTAGTTACCGAGGAAGATGTCCGCCATTCTTTCCAGGCTCAAAAGCCTCCAGAGTCTCGCGTGCCAAAGGGAAATCACTGGGACCTCCTTCTGTTTCCAAGCCGCCGCCAGCGTGAGCTTGGCTGCCCCCAAGCACATCCACAGAATCTTTTTATCCGCGCGCGTCTGGTGTTCAAGACCGGGGTCCCGCAGACCCAGCAGCACAAAGGCCATAGAGTCCTCAATAGGATATTGGAGGATATCCTTGATATGGGAAAGAATTTCATCCCAATACGGCCTGATTACCGGGCAGTCCCACCAAATATGGCGGAAGTCCCCCAGAAGTCCACATCCCCTCCAGCACTTATCCGAGGCAGCCGCATAGATACGGTGGAGCCGAGTCGTGGCTGCCTCCAGCACTCCTGGCGACGTGGCCCAATGTAGCAATTGGACATGCCTATACCTATCAGTCCGCGGCACCTGGTAGTCCTGCATGCAGTTAGTAAAGGTCAAAGGATCAGAGCCATGAAACAGGTGAAGCAGCCCCCTGCACCCACCCTTCCTCCATGCAGCAAAGGGTCCCTCGTTGAACGCCGGTGGAAAGGCCGGGTTGAAATGCAATGGTGTGAACTGAGATGGGAAGGTTGTCCACCGCTCATCGCCAGCCAGGGTGTCCCAGACCTTCAGCGTAGTGCCCGTGGGGGTACTGATGTAGGCATTCAAGGGGCGGTCTTTCTTCGGTTTCCAGGCTAAATCCCAGATGGACCGACCCGCCACGCTCCGGTCCATATGCAGCCAGTGTTTTTCTGATAGCTGCTGCGACCATTCCACCATGACCCTCAATTGGGCAGCCTTATAATAGAGGTACAGGTCCGGGAGACCAACCCCACCCTCCGACCGAGGTCGGCGCATAACCGTGAAGGGCAGACGGGCTCGGCCCCCTTGCCAGATAAATTTCAGTATCTGTGTTTTGAGCTGTCGGAAGTAGGCGCTATCCAGCGGAATAGGTAAGGCCTGGAACAGGTATAAATATTTGGGGAGAAGGACCATTTTAATCGCATGTATTCTACCTAACCAGGACAGGAATTTAGGTTTCCACCTCTCCAATTCTGCCCGGGTCTTCGTCAGGAGGGGCGGGAAGTTGGCCGCGAACAGCTTACCCACCGTCGGAGTCAGGTGTACACCCAGATAAACAATCGAACCAGAAGCCCATGCCAGTGGGGTCAACGCCCGTACTCGAGCCACGTCCGATTGCGTTAAAGTCAGATTCAAAATGTAAGACTTGCCATAGTTTACTTTAAATCCCGCCACACCCTCAAATTCAAGCAAAATTTCCCTAACGTAGGGTAAGGAACCAGCCGGATCCGCCACCGAGAGCAGGACGTCGTCCGCGAAGAGCGAGATTTTATGTTGCTCTCCCGTGAACGGTATGCCCTTCACACCTTCATGTTCCCTCACCGCCATCGCCAGAGGCTCAATACTGAGCGCGAACAGCAAGGGAGAGAGGGGACACCCCTGTCTGGTGCCCCGCCAGTGTGGGAAGAAGGCCGATAGGTGGCCATTCACCGCCACTCTCGAGCGTGGGCTGCAAAAGTTCGCTTTTACCATAGTGATGAATTTGTCAGAGAAGCCGAAGGCGAGTAGCGTATTAAACAGAAAGCCCCAATCCACTCGGTCGAAGGCCTTCTCCGCGTCCAGGCCCACCAGCACAGCCGGTATGCGGAACCTGTCCGCTTTTTCGATGAGGTGAACCACTCTACGGGTATTATCGTAGGTCTGGCAACCTTTAATAAAGCCAGACTGGTCTGGGTGAATAATCGCCGGCAGCAGATCCTGTAGGCGGCCCGCCAGAATCGCCGAGTATAGTTTTGCAGCTATGTTAAGTAAGGCTATGGGGCGAAAAGAAGCACAATGCTCCGGGTCCTTCCCTGGTTTCGGCAAGACCGTAGTCACCGCCTCGGCCAGAGTCCCTGTGTTCATTCCAGACGACGCCATATCATTAAAAAGAGCAACTAAAAAGTCACACAGCTCGGTAGCGTACGTCTTGTAAAAGACCGCAGTGTAACCATCCGGACCCGGGGCCTTGTGTAATTTCAAATTTTTGATGGCGGAGAGAACCTCTTCTCTAGAAATTGGTGCCTCCAATAGGTCGTTCCATTCTCTAGATACTCGGGGTAACGGCAAACGTCGTAGGAACTCCCTCTGTGTTTCCGCAGCCAGGTTGTCACCCGTATACAACTCGGCGTAAAAGCGTCCAAAAATGTCCGCCTTCGTTCCATCCCGGTGTTACAACACACCTGCAGCATCTCTGATCCCTCCTACGTATTCCGGCTCCCTCCTATCCCGCAGTTGCTGCGCCAGATGTTTACCAACCTTGTTACCGCATGAATATGATTGTCGCCCTAGTCGCAAAAGTGTGAGCTCGGCCCTATTGGCATAGTGCGCCTTTAATTTGCCCCTCACTGCCGTCAGCGGGCGGAGAGTCACCCTCGAGGGGTTGAGTTTGTGAGCACGTGGGAGAAAAAAGTGTAATCCTTTGTGGTAGGGTGGAAAAACCGCCAACCATCAACTAGTCCCAGCTCCCCCACCCCTTGCTGTGTTGAAGCAGAAAACACTCCGGTGCCCGCCCTATGGCCCCCTGAGCTATCCAAATCCTTGTCCCACACTAGATTAAAATCCCCCAGCAAGAACAAATGACCCTCTGCAAAGTCCCCAACCTTCAACAACAGATCCTGCAAATACTTATTCTGACCTACGTTGGGTAAATACACCACCACAAAAGTGCACAGTCGACCTTGAATAAGCCCTTTGACCATTAACCAACAGCCCTCCTTATCGTGACGTACCTCCACAGGTTGAAAGTGCAGCGCAGCTCGGAAAAGGAGTGCCACCCCCCTGTGTTTCATAGCGGCGGAAGACCTATAAATAATGGGATAAGCCTTATGGCGGAGCCGCATCTCATCTCTCCGTGCTAAGTGGGTTTCTTGCAACCCCACAATGTCAAGGTGATGATCCACCACATATTTCCCCACCTTCTGCCTCTTCTGTGGCGAATTCATGCCCTTAACATTCCATGTCCCTATGCTAATCGGCATTACAGAGATGGACCCAAAGAATATCTCCTGTCACTCCAATTGTCCCCCTCCCCGTACACAGACAACCCCCGATCCAGGGGACGCCCAGGGGGTCCGCCACTCTCCCCCCTCCACAATCCAAAGCACGCCAGCCAATCACAACAATGTTATCCACGATGCCATTTCGCACGCACACCCGCAGCCATCCATCCAGCAGTCCCCCATTCCCACCGCCATGGGACCCCCCCCCAACACCCCAAACTCCCCAACTCCCCCCCCCCCCCCCCCAGTCGAAAAACAACCAATAGCAAGAACAAAATCAAAAGTGTGAAAGCAAAGACAGTACTCATCGTGTCCAGAAGACCGGCGTTCGCAAGGGGCCTTCCTTTCAGGAAGCAGGCCGGGAGGACTAATACAATATCCCCCATGGCCACAGTCGAGGGTGTCTCCTCCAAGAGTACATTCATACCAGAAGGCCAGAACCCCTCCGGCGCCGATCCATCAGCAAGAAAGAGGTCACGCCGCTCCGGAGCTTTGCTGCGTATCAGCCAATGTAGCCGAAGCCACCGATGCCACCGCGTTGTCCCGCTCCTGCAAGCTGGTAGTGAGGTCCGGTCGCCGCCGATCAGGGGAAGCGCCCACCCTGTGCCAGGAAGACGAGCGGTGGCGCCTCCGAGACGGAGAAGTAGTTGCTTCCTGCGATGGCGGTACATCCTCCAGGCCCAGAAGGTCCTTTGCCACCTGGAGCGAACGAATCTGTGCGAGCCGATTCTGCCACCGAAAGATGATTCGAAATGGATGCTCCCAGGAATAAGCGATGCCACGCTCTCTCAGAAAGGCAGTCACCGGGCGGAACTCCCTTCTTTTCCGCAGTGTGGAGTCCGCTAAATCTTGATACAGCTGAGGGCGGTGGTCCCTGAACTGCAATGACGTTGCCCTGGCCTTGCGGAGGATACGCTCTTTCACCTGAAAGTCATGGACACATACAAGAATATCAGGAGGGGGGCCCACCCGCGCCTGGGCAACCCCACTCTATGCACCCTGTCCATTCGAATTTCCCGCGTATCCTCCTCGTCCAGTATCTGGAGGAACAGGTCTTGGACATCCACGCAGGTCTCCTGCCTCACCATCCCAGGGCACAGCTCGGATACGAATGTTGTTCCTGCGTGAACGGTTTTCCAAGTCCTCCTTGTGCGTCCGTAAGTCCAGGTTCTGCTCAGTGAGGCGGATGATATCCTGCTGCAGCAAGTGCACATCGTTGGCCATACTTAGATCATGGTCCTCCAGAGTTGCCACCCTCTCTTACGCGCTCTCTTACTATCTGGATCGCACATGCAAGTTCCGGGTGGATGACCAAACCTTTGTTGGTTATGTGGGCGGTAAGAAAGGACGGGCGGTGCACAAGCGGATCATCTCTCGGTGGATCGTGTTGTGCATCCAAGCGTGTTACTACTTGGCTAAGAAGGAACCTCCTGTTGGGCTGAGGGCCCACTCCACTCGGGTCACGGCGACTACTACTGCCCTGGTCCGGGGAGTCCCCTTGCAGGACATTTGTCAGGCGGCTACGTGGGCCTCGCTGCACACGTTCGCGAGACACTACTGCCTAGACAACCAAGTCCGGAGGGATGGCTTCTTTGATCGTTCCGTCCTCCAGGACTTTCTGGTGCGATTATTGGTTCGCAGACCCACCACCGGGGTTGGTATTGCTGGGGTATCTATTCTAAGGTAAAGAATCTATCACTAACGTGTCTCTTTCAGATGCACAAGTTACTACTTGTGTAACGATATATCTGTAAGAGACATTAGTTAGTGATAGATTCCTTACCGACCCCTCCATCCTCCCCATTCTGCGAACCGATATCTAGGGTTACGGTCATCCCCTTTCAGGGCACTAGTTTCATGGCACCAGTGTTGGATCTATCATGGCTCTGCGTATCTGGCGCGGAAAAGCTGTGTATCAGAACGGACTTCAGCGCTCGAGGGCGGCGTCTAAGTACTCCGACATCATTCCGGAGCTAACGACTCGGAGCCGCGGACGACGCCTACCGACGCGCAGGGGTATTGCTACGCAAAAGTTTCCGAATCCAGTCCGACGCCTGGGGATATTCTAAGGTAAGGAATCTACCACTAACTAATGTCTCTTACAGATATATAATTACACAAGTAGTAACTTGTGCGTCACAGATAGTCCCACCTGGGGCTGGCCGATCTAGAACGCCACGAACGCTGGCTCTGCGAGTCCACTTCCGATCTGTCCGCCGCAGACCCAGGGGATGCGGCCCTATTCTCCCTCCAGGAGCCATGTTCTTGTTGTGCCTGCTCGGCTGGGGCTGCTCAGTCAAGCCAGTCTTGGACCTCCGCCGGCGTGGTGAAGAACAGGGACTTGCCCCCGGCTATGACCTTCAGTTTGGCCGGAAAGAGCATCATGTATTTTATGCCTCTATCTCGGAACGCCGCCTTTACGCCCGCGAAGGATCGTCGTTCCTGCTGGACTTGCAGCGTGAAGTCAGGGAAAAACCGGATTGTGGATCCTTCATGTCATAGGTCACCCTTCTGTCTCGCCGCCTGGAGGATGGCTTTGCGGTCCCTGTAGTTCAGGATTTTAGCAATGATGGTCCTGGGCGGCGCCCCCGGCTTGGGTTTAGGGACCGGCGCGCGGCGGGCCCGCTCAATCGTAAAGATGTTGGACAACCGCTTCTGCTTTAGATGGTTGAGTATCAAGTCCTCTAAGAACAGTTCCACGCTGTGCCCTTCCGTCCCTTCCGGCACACCTACTACCCGGATGTTACTCCTCCGGGCCCTCCCTTCCTGATCTTCGAGCCTAAGGGCCATCTGGCGGTGCTGGTGCACCAGGTCGTTTATCCGACTTTCAAACTTTTTTGAGGAGGCTTGCAATTCTGTGATGTCTGTTTAGTTGGCTTTGGATCTCTCTGTGGTCTTACCCAGATCCGTACATAGTAGGTTCACTTCAATGGAGATCTTGTCCATTTTTGTCTCTGGGTTCGTGCCTAGCGTCTGGTTCGCGGCCATTATGGAGGTCAGGGATGGCTCCTTCTGCACCCGCCTGTCCCTTCCCCAGTGGCACTGCGTATTTGTCCAACCTGTTGGTCTGGGTGTTGGCCCCTCCTTTAGGCCTCATGGTGAAAGAGTTGCCACTCCAGTGGCCCACCCCCTGACCTGCTAGGATCTTCAGGCCTATTAGACTCAGTGCGTAGGTTCACTCGCGCGTTCGCCGCCTCTCTGATGGGTCCGGCATCCCCACCAATAGGGAGACCCCCCACACGCCGCACTCACTCGCTGTCTGTGGAGATAAAGACACCACCGTTTGGCCCCACCTCGCCAGCCGCCGCTGCTACAGTTTCATGGAGCCTCGCCAGGTCCGCCACCCGCAGGGCCCAAAGCAGCGGTGTATACGTACAGTGCGCCTATGCTCTAGGAAGCGCGTGGGGTACTCTCCCTGGGCCTGCGACCACTCTGTAGATGCAGGATTGCTCGCGGTGCTCTCCACTGGCCTCTCACTCATCCTGGGATCTGGATTCCTGACCCGGCACAGTCCAGCACCCTGCTGAGACTCCCGCACCACACCTCCTGATGCGTATGCTGGGCCCGGGGCCCTCTCCTCTGGGTTTCACGAGGCCAAGCACGGTCCCGCCGAGGCACCACTACGGAAGCCACTTGCTCCAGACCAGGGCTGTATGTCTGCCCTCATGACTGTTGCAGGCTGCAAGACTTTCCTCTGTCCAAGCTTTGAGCACCACACTTACCCCAGGGGCCCCCGTACTGACTATTGGGCCCCACTGGGCGTGCGCTCCGGCTCCACACCTCCCGCTCTAGCCTCCGAGGAGCCGCGTCAAAATGATTATTGGGCCCCACTGGGCGTGCGCTCCGGCTCCGCACCTCCCGCTCCAGCCTCCGAGGAGCCGCGTCAAAATGGCGCTCCACTGTCTCATTGCTCACTTCCCCAGGCTCCCGATACCCCCGGGGGAACAGGCCAGCCTCTCCCCCCATCAGGACACCAGGGCCCACCAGATGATCTTCTGGGCCACAGCCCGGGCGCTAGATGTGCAGCAGGCCTCCTCGAGCGTCCTTTGCTTGGTCTAGGCCCGGGCCGGGGTCTCGGTCCGTGAGCGCCCGGCCTCAGAGCTCCGGGCGGACCTCCCCCTTCGGCCGCGGAGGTACGGAGGGCCGCGACTCAGTCCCCAGGCGGCGTCGGACTCCGCAATTTACGCCTGCCGGGAGCGCTCCTTAGCAGGGTTCCAGGGCGCTGATGGAAAGGCGCCCTGGTACAGATTCTGGACGGTTCTCTGCGGGGACTGTGAGAAGTTGGCAAGGCTGGATCGGTGATGGAGGCGACCTGACAGCAGAGGGGACTCAGTTCTTAATCACTAGCCAGTGATTGTGTGGGCACCAGGATGGCACCGGATGAGGTCACCGCGATCAGGTGAGTAGGAGACGCTGGACTCTGCAGCCACACGGGCCAGGAGGCGTTGTCGGAGACCAGGCTGAGGTGCGAGCTATCCCATGAGGGTATCTGCTGTCGGCGATGCTGGATCCCAGATTGGAGCAACAAACCTTGGCAAAGGCAAGCCCACGCGGTGGAGTCAAAATGGCGTCTGGAGTGGACCAGGAGGGTCCGGGGTGCTCCTCTTTTGGAAGGGAGCAAGGGCCAGTCTGGAGCAACCAGACCAGCGGTGAAAACGTCGTGGTACGTCGTCAGGAGGGTCACTGGCCAACGGGCAAGTGACCGGACAACGTGGCAAGCAGCAAAAGAGCAGAAGGGCCCCACGCAGATCTCGTGGATGCTGGGGGGCTGGACTTCGGTGCTGGAGCTGCTCTGGGTTGGGGCTTCTCAAACCCCAGTGCACTCACTCGAGGATCCCTCGGCGGTCGTGCTGGTTAAGAGTCATGCAGGTTTTGAAGATGGCCGGTCCCTCAGGTCTCGTCACACCCACGAATCTCGGCTGGGCTGATGATGCAGGTAGAGGTCAGAGATGCCAGGGAATCCGGGTCTCGTCGAGCTGGTCAGTCTTGATCCGGAGGATGGACATGCAGCAAACCGCAAATGCTTAGGTGGTGCCTGCGGGTGCAGGGTGGCGACTCCTTAGCCACAAGGGAGAGTCTTCAGAGAATGTCAAGAGATCCTTTCGTGGAAAGTAGTTCAAGATTCAAGATTATCTAATTTGGGAAGGGGGCCCGCTCCTACCTTTATCCTAAGAAAAGGGGCTGGCACGCGACTAGGTCCTGCCCATGGGTGGGACCAGGAGGGGGGTGGTTACACCCCTCTCCTTTGTCCGGTCTCTCCCCAGCTCAGGGGCTGGGGTGCCCCTGGAACTGGTTTGAGCCGGCATATGCACAGTGAGCACCGGGGTGCCACTTGCAGTCACCTTCCTCTCAGCCCTGCCTACCTAGGATACACAAACCCTGTCTGGGATGGTGCTAGCACCGCCCCTGACAGGAAACCCTTTGTCCGAGCTCTCCTCGCTGGAAGGACTCCCAGCAGCAGGAGGTCAGACTTGTGTCTGTGCTGGCAGCATCCATTTTGTGATGCTGAGGCTCGAGTTAACTTTAACCGGGGTTCACAGTTACATACATGTCGTGTCCCTCTAGAAGGGTGGAATGCTAACCCCGTCGCCAGAATTGGCGAGGGGTTAGTATTCCAATTCGTATGACACCTTACTTGACATGTTTTGATAAAGCGATACCAAAGTTAGCAAATAACCGCGAGGATTATAATGCACTTAAGGGTATATGGGACGCGTTATCATGGAACAGCTATTAGGACTTGGTTCCGCAAGCTGCAAATGGGCTCAGCTCATGCCAGAGCACCATCTCACATAATTCCAAGCACTCTGCCTTCAGGGTTGATAAGGCCTGCCATAGGAGTGACTGATAGGAATACATGTGTCCATTTTAGAGTTAGATATAGGGATACTATATCTAAAGCAAAGGGTGATTACACCACCTTGCCCCAGCTGTCGTGCAGCCAGTTGTGTCAGATTAGGATGGCCAGCCAGGGGTGGCATAATACATGCTGCAGACCCTGGTAGGCCCTGGGTACACCTATGCCCTGGATACCTAAGGTATGCTGTACAGGGACTGATAAGGTGGCCCAGTACCAATTGGTAAATGCACCAAGGGTACATGTGTGAGTGTTAGAGAGAGAACAGCTAGGCTGTGGGTCTCATTAGTAGGCCCACAGCCAGGGAAAGTCGGAAACCAGTGAAGCAAAAAGCAAAAATCGGGGGTGGCCATAGGATTGCAGACCCCACTCTCCTACGGGGACAGTGTCAGTCCCGGCGGAGCTCGCGTCCTAGGCGACCATCTTCATCGGCGCATGGCCACGCCCCTCCCCAAGTAGGTTTTAATGCCATCATCTCTTGTGGCGAAATCCCGGCGACCTGGAGGGGCGCAGAGATTATCCCTATTTACAAAAAGGGAGATAAAGGGTCTCCCAGTAACTACAGGCCGATCAGCCTCATAGATGTCTCCTAAAGAATCTTTTGTAAGATTATTCTATCTAGGATTCAAAGTTAGATCGATGATAATAATATCCTGTCAGACCTTCAGGTAGGATTCAGGGTCTCCACAAGTACCACTGACCAAGTTTTTAGATTTCTCATATTACTTTGGAAGGAAGTGACTATTGAAGGTGGCCACCTGTATGTTGTATTTGTGGATCTAAAAACTGCCTTCGACTCAATAGATTGCACCCAACTTTGGCTAGCCCCGAGTGAACTAGGTCTCCCAGCTTATATACTCAATATCCTGATCTGCTTACACCACGACACATATGCAAAGGTCAGGTGGAATATTGATGGTAGTCTGACAAAAGATATATTAGTACAGAAAGGTGTACGCTAAGGATGTGACTTCGCCCCAACTTTATTTGCCCTCTACATTAATGGTTTAATAGAAGAATTGCACAATTGTGGGGGTGATTCCCCCAAGATTAGCAGGCAGTTCAATGCCCTGTTTGCTTTTCGCCGACGACACTTTACTTATTGCCAGAACGCCCAAAGGGATCCAGAACCTTTTGAACAAATTTGATAACGCCTGCAGGGAGAAGGGGTTAGAAATTAACCGTTCCAAGACAAAATACATTACATTCAATCCCTACAAATCAAATAAGGGTAAACTCCTGCTGGGCGCAGAAGCATTGGAGCAGGTCATGTGTAACCCTGGGCAAAGCACTACGCTACGCTCGCGTAGTTTGCGAAGTTTGCGCTGCTTGGCACTACCTGAATTGCACGTAGCACAGTGCAAACACGTGTAGCATAGTGCAGCTGTCCTTTTTTGCTTGCTCGCGGTCCTCAACGGCAAGTTGGCGACCGCAGGCGAGCAAAATGACATCCCGGCGAGACTTTTTCCTTCTTCGCGATCAGCAGCATAAAGTTGCTGATCGCAAACGTGGAAAATAAACCTCCCGGTGAGATTCTCAATGCAGGGAGGTCAGGTTTCTCATTGCGAGTGGTCAGGTAAGCTTGCGACGAGAAACTACCAGTCCACGTTAAGAAAGCTGCAGCTTGAGTAGAAATCTACTCGAGCTGCAGAAAACGACTGCTTGCACTGTGCAAGATGCGAATTGCACAGTGCGGACAAGCATCCGGCACAGTGCGAACAGCATTTTGCACAGTGTACTACGCAGTTCGCGTGGCTGCGCCCAGAGTTAGTCATGTGCTTTTACTATCTGGGTGTACGTATTAGCGATAGGTTGGTTTGGACACCCCAGATTGAGAAAAGCACTTTGACCCTCCAACACGCTGATTGTGCAATAGTCTGAAGGGCCAGGGCATCCCCATACCGCCCGGTGTCGCCCATCTTGGAGCTTCACAGGGCCAAAGGTCTAGGAGCAGCCCTCTATGGGGCTGAGTTATGAGGGCTGGAAAACCTAACAGACCTAACCATAGCTGAAAATAAATTCTTCAGGGCGATCCTATACCTACCTGTGAGCACCCCCTTACTGGCGCTAAGACTTGATCTTGGTTTAAAACCCATAGACCTCTTTGCTATTCTTAGGGCACTCCTGTTTTGGATCAGAATCTGGACCAGTAATACACAGGTCCCGCTGAAGGAGGCTTTGGAAGAACTGATAGCTTTCCACAAACAATCAGGCAGCATCAAATGGTTTAATAAAATCAAGGAATGGTTTCTGGATCTGGGGTCCATATCAAAACCGTTGGTTCCTCTTCTTAAAAAAGGTTCTGGGAGTATATGGATTACCAAAGTGTAGAAGGCATTGTGCATGGCACTTTAACCGCTAGTTTTTTAAACTTTAAAGGAGGGTTTGGCTTCGAAACATTTATGGATGACATCGAACCCCCACAGGAAAAAGTTCTGTACATTCAATTTAGACTTGGGGCTCTAATTCTAAATGCAAGAAGTGCCTGGGGAAATGTAGTTGTAACACCATTGTGCCCTACACCCGATCAGAGACCATTAATCATTTTCTCTTTAGCTGTCCCACCTACGTCAACTACAGGAAAACCTGGATAACTCCAGTCTGTCTACTGTAGTTTACATGTCCCAGTGAAGCACTACGTATCTTTAGATCTGACACCACAAGGTGGCTCCTATTTGCAACATCGATTTTTGCTGTATGCTTGGAGGAAAAGGTCAAATCTGTCTAAAACCGTTCTTGAAAATACGACTGGTTAATACATATTAATATAGTTCCTGGGAATGGAATTGTGTATTTTATATATTCTCTTTTGGTGCTGCTACAGTCTGTTTTTTATGACTTTCTTTTTATGACTTTTATGTTTATGAATTGTTTTAACTCTGTAAATGATCATACTTTAGATAAAATAAAGTATATCACATTTTACCACAGGAGCACTTGAACTTTACCATTGATCAGCAGTGAGAAAAGTGTGCAGAAACACTAAGCCAACACAAACTGAGTCAAAACCGGGAGGTCAGAGAGCAAAAGCTCAGGAAACAAACCAAAATATGCCAAGTCTAACAACCTTCAAAAGCTTGCTATGCAGCCAAATGGAAGCAGTTGTTATTTATTGTAATAACAATCATGTCAACCCGCTTGATGCTTCAGTTCAAGATATCATTTCCTATTTACTGCATTTACAACAGTCAAATTTAGTGTACACATGTATACGCTTACATCTTGCTGCAATAGCTGCAAACCTTTAAAATAGACAGCATCTGTCCTTATTCAGAGTACCTGTTGTTATTAAGGCTTTTATTGAAGAACTAAGGAGTTATTCCTCCAAGACGTCCACCTGCTACACTGTGGAATCCTAATATTGTCCTAACCAGACTAATGGGTCCACCTTTCGAGCCATTGCATAAATGTGAACTGCAATTTCTCACTTGGAAACTTGCTTTTCTCGTTGCCATTACATCACTGAGGAGAGTGGGTGAGCTTCAGGCACTAACCATTGAAGCATTGAAGAACCATTTTTGCAAGTACATCAAAATAGTTGTTTTTCATACAAACCCTAAATTTCTACCTAAAGTAGTTTCTGCCTTCCACATCAACCAATCTGTTGAGTTGCCTGTATTCTTTCCTCAACCAGATTCTGTGGCAGAACGGGCTCTACACACCTTAGATGTAAAACAAGCATTACTTTATTACATAGAAAGGACAAAGCCTTTTTGTGAAACAAAACAACTCTTTGTAGCGTTTGCGCCACCTCACAAAGGCAATCCCATTTCTAAATCGGGCTTTGCACGGTGGACAGTCAAATGTATTCACATGTTATGCAAAAGAAAAAAGAACTTTACCAATTCCCCCTAAAGCGTATTCCACCCGCAAAATAGGGGCTTTATGGCTTTATTAGGAAACATTCCAATAGCTGACATCTACAAAGCTGCAACATGGTCTACACCTCACACATTCACTAAACACTATTGTGTCGACGTGTTACAAGACAACAAGCTAATGTGAGCCAGGCAGTTCTTCATACACTCTTTTAAACAACTGCAATAGCTACTTGTTTAGCCACTGCTTTGGTAGATTACTGCTGTATAGTCTATGCAAGGACATGTGATCTACAGGTCACATGCCTCGAACGGAAAATGCTAATTACCCAGTATGCATCTGTTCTTGGCATGTAGAGCTGTAGATTCACATGCGCCCTCCCGCCTCCCCGGGTACCTATACCTGTGTCGTGTAGTTACTATATCACCCATACAGGATCTACCCATTTGGATCACACAAACTCTAGGATTGGTGGCAGACTGACTCTTAGCACACACACCGAGAACGTTAGCCTTTATGTTTTAGCTAGCTCACAGTGCCACTAGACTCTCCTCTTATTGGGAAGAGGCTAGTTCTTGGCAACCTCAGAGCATGACAACCCTAATCCCTCAGAATCGTGGAAACAATGTTTTGAGAAGTTGGCCTGATATATGAGGTCTCCAATTCTGGGGGCACCTTGTATCAGTCCAAACAATCCCTTATGGTGATGGTTGTAAGTCAACCTTATAGACAAGCTATCCTAATGGTAGCATGGACTAAGCAGCCTTAAAGGCTTAACTCAAGAGGTCCTGTTAAGTGAGCTGTTTTACCACTCACAATCCTGTAATATCAAATGAAAGGACACCACACAAGTTATATATTATAAAAATATATGTATTTATTACTAGAATAATCCTCTGTACTCTTTGAGTGTAGAGGCACAAGCGTTTAAACAAAAGCACAGTTAAACATATGAAAGTTGCACAATTATGGATGAGGCCCAGGGGCCACGCAAACCATATATTAAGAAAGTGGTATAAGAGAAACCAATCGAACAGTGGTTAAGCCTAGGGCCTAGGGAATCGCTGGGAGCAGTCGGGACTAGCAATGCTGAAGTCGGGAAAAGCCCGCGGCATTCGGGTGCAGCGCTTAAAGCACACACATGCACCAATGCAATGTCAATGGTGCGTAAAAGTTATAAAGTTACAGTTAAAGGAGACTTCTGCTTAACCTAGCAGGATGAAACTTTAGACACTTACACTAGAGGTGTGTACCAGTGTAGGAACACCGGCGTTGCTGAGTTACCTCACCCACAGGAAGCGGGTGCACAGGTGCGAAGTAGTGTCGGGTTTTGCCACGCTGGTTGATGGTGCTTGGAGCTGAAGATGCTGCAGGCGTAGAGACGAGAAGTGTCCCGTGTGATCCAAGGGTGGATCGAAGATTAATATGATCTGAAAGCAGAGGGGACAGAGTCTGGGTCACTAAGCAGTGACCAGGGTGGAACCAGGAAGGAACCAGGCAATGTTGGGCGCTTTCAGGTCGCTGTCGTGAAGCTTCTCTCAGCTGCCACGTGGACTCTGGGGCACCGAGGATGTCCAGGAGTAGATCACGAGCTGTCCCACGAAGGCTCTCGCTGTCGGCGGTGTCGGCTTCCCGATTGGAGCAAACCACCCTTGGCAAGCGCATCCCACGCAGAACTCTAAGATGGATTAATACTCAGACCAGGAGGGTCAGAGCGGGTGCTCCTTTTCAGAGGAGCGAGTGTAATTCTGGAGAAACCAGATTCACAAGTTAGGTTTCAAGGTTCGTCTGCACAGGGGCCACTAGCCAACGGGCAAGTGACCGGGCCAACGCGTTGAGCCAAAAGATTCAGAAGGGCCCCACACAGCACTCGGTGAGTGTAGAGGGGTGAGCTTCGGTGCAAGAGAGGCTCAGGGCTGGGGCTTCTCAAACCCCAATGCACAGCTTTGAGGGTCACTCGGCTGCACAGTCAGCGTCTCGTGGTCTTTCCAAGATGGCGGGCGCCACGCTTACGGTCGCCTCCACGGGTCTCAGCTCTGCAGGGACTGTGAATCGGGCTGTTAGAAGGCAGGCACGCTTGGTCTTGTCGAACTCTGACGCTCGAGTTCCGGCGGGAACTGCAACAAAGCAAACGTCGAGGTGCTGTATGGTGCCTGTTTGCACAGGGTGGTAACTCCTTGACCACAAGGGAGATTCTTCAGTCTTCTACGTCGAGTAGGATGTCGAAGGGTCCAGAGTTTCGTTTCATAAGTTTCAGTCAGGATAATCTGAGTGCGTTGGCACTGCTCCCATTCTTATACCAATCTAAGGGGCTGGATTACCTGCTAGGTCCCCTCCTATGGGTGGGACTCAGGAAGGGGGTGGTTACACCCCTTTCCCTTTGTCCAGGGTCGCGCTGAGACTGGGGCTGGTGTGCCCCAGAACCGGTTTGACCGGATTATGCAAGGGGAAGCCTTGTGCTCCCCAGGCACTGTCTGGTTTCTTTCAAACCTCCCTGCTACAATCCACTATCTCCTGTCTGGGGTGGTGTGACACCTCCCCGTGACAGGAAAGCCTCTGTCCAGGCCTCCTCGGCTGAGTTTCGGTCAGCAGCAGGAGGTCAGACTCGTGTCTGTGGCAGAAGCGTCCATTTTGTGATGCTGAGGCTCTTTTAAAATCAACTGCGTTTCAGTAAAGTAACATGGCTTCTCCCTCTAGAGGGGTGGAATGCTATCCCCGTCGGCAGGACTGTCGAGGGGCTAGTATTCCAAATCGTATGACACCTTACACGACATGTTTTGATAAAGCCAAACCAAAGTTAACATATAACCGCGATGGATTATAATGCACTTAATAGTATATGGTATGGCATTATCCCGGAACAGCTTAGGGAGTTGTTCCGGACAACTGCAGACAGGCTCAGCTCATGCTCGAGCACCATCTCACGTTAAACCACGCACTCTGCCTCCAGGATTGATAAGGCCTGCCATAGGAGTGGCTTATAGGTTTATATGTGTCCAGATATAGGTTTAGATATAGGTATACTATATCTAAGCAAGAGGTGATTACACCAACTTGACCCAGCTGAGTGATCAGCCAGTTGTGTCAATTTAAGAACCAGCCAGGGGTGGCAAAAGCTATGCTGCAACCCCTGGTAGGCCTTGGTGGCACCTATGCCCTGAGCACCTATAGTGCATGGTACAGGGGCTGACAAGGAGTCCAGTTCCAATTGGGTTATGTACCTATAGTACATGTATGTGAATTTAGAGAGAGAACAGCAGGCTGTGGGTCTGATTAGCAGGCCCACAGCCACATTAAGTTGAAAACCAGTGAAGCAAAAAGCAAAAATTGGGGTGACCATAGGATAGCAGACCCTACTCTCCTACACATGTACTACCTTTTTCTCAGTCATTCGAGCTCACTTATTCGGTTTCAGAGAGTTACACAGAAGAAACAGTCTGGCGTGTTACAATAAGAATTTATTGCACAGTTTTAGTGTAAAATAGATGTGCTGCAACAACCATTAGACAGTAGCAGATATATACAATTAGCAGTACAGTGAAAATAAAAGGATATACAGTTCTACCATTTTGCAATAATCCTGAATACATGCATGAACATAAAATGCATGATAGCGCGTACTCCTACGATACTTCGAGTCCTGCGTGGGTTGCCTTTGCCAAGGCTTGGTGACTCTGAATCGAGTACCGACGCCGCCAACAGCGAGATCCTTCGTGGGACAGCTCGTGTTCACCAGCTGGTCATCTTTGATCCTTCCTGGTCCACGTGGCAGCAGAAACAAACTACTCGACAGCACCTCATCGCAACCCGACATTGCCTGGTTCCGTCCTGGTTCCATCCTGGTCACTGGCTAGTGACCTAGACTCTGTCCCCTCTGCTTTCAGGTACTCTTCATCTTCGATCCACCCTTGGATCCAACCGGACTCTTCTCTCCTGGCCGCCTGCAGCATCTTTTTCTCCAGGCTCCATAGAACTTCACGTCGAAACCCGACACACTTTGGCACCTATGCACCGCTTCCTGTGGGTGATGTAACAATATAACTCCGGTGCTCCTATAGTGGTTTACACCTCTAGTGTCCTAGTTTTAAGTGGCTAAGTTCTAGTCCAGTCGGAAGTCTCCGAAACCTAACACTTTCTGATTTTTACGCACGATTGACTTGTATGGTAAACGCGGTTGCCTATAGACTCTGCACCCGTATCCTGTGGGCCTCCTATGTCCTATCCGTCGTTCGTCCAGTGTAGGCCCAGCGATTCCCAAGACCCTAGGCCTGTTCATTGTTCGTGACATGGTACTTATACCACTTTCTTAGTATATGGTTTGAGTGGCCACCCGGCCTACCCATAATTGTGTAGCTTACTGTATGTTATACTGTGTCTTTGTTTAACGCTTGTGCTTCTGTGCTCATAAAGAGTATAGGGGATTATTCTAGAAATAAATACATATATTTTGTAATATATAACTTGTGTGATGTCCTTTCATTTGGTATTTAAAAGGATTGCATATGGTAAAACAGCTGGATTCTCACTGCATATAACACTGAATCTATGGGTAAGTGATTAGATGTGTGGATAGTTCTATGAATAACTGAGTGGGTGTTTAGAAATGTCTATTGGTGTGTCAATGGTTTAAAATATGGCACTTTATATTTTGCAGTGAGTGATGAAAATATACTAGTTTGTGATGAGGTGTATTTGTCACATGGATGATGTCATCAGTTATGTAATTTGAGATGTCATCAGTGATGTCACTGACCATGTCATGAATGATGTAATATGTGGCACTACTTTGCATTGAAGAATGAGTGGATATATAAATGTGTGGATGGTGGATTTAGTAAGTGTCATTGATTGTTTCCTTGACTAATTTGTAGAGTCTCACTATATATAATGTGGAGGTACTAAACCGTATGCAAGTCTTTATTGCTTTGTCTTAATTGCTATGTTAAAGACTATATTTGTTATTGGTTTCTTATCGGAGTATTTGTATGGGTAAATGAATGTCTATGTGGTTTGGTGGGGGTGTGTGATTGCCAAAAAATGTGTGAATAGTTCATTCAGTAGGTATATGAGGTTAAGACTACATGTTATAACAGTTGTTTCAGTGAGTGTATATGTTTATGGGTGTGGTGGTGATTAAATATTTCTCTCAATGGTACATCTCCATTAAACTTGAAAAAAGGCAGTGTATGTGACAGTTATATCTAATTAAGTGTGCCTAAGACTTAGTGATTGTATGAGTCACTATATGGATAACTGTATACTTGTAATAGTGATTTTATAACACACTAAGTGTGAGTTACTATCTGTATACATATATGAAGTGGTGTTTGTATAAGTGTGTAGGTGAGTAAATGTAAGTATAATCAATTCTTTGCATAAGTCAGAAGGATGTCTTATAAGTGAATACAATGTCTGCTGGTGTGTAATGTTGAAATAGGCGTATAAGTATATTTGATAGTGTTCTGTTGTTTATTCACTGCATATAACACTGAATCTATAGGTAAGTGATTAGATGTGTGTATAGTTCTATGAATAACTGAGTGGGTGTTTAGAAATTTCTATTGGTGTGTCACTGGTTTAAAATATGGCACTTTCTATTTTACAGTGAGAGATGAAAGATTATACTAGTGTGTGATGAGGTGTATTTGATTGTCACATGGATGATGTCATCAGTGATGTAGTTTGAGATGTTATCAGTGATGTCACTGACCATGTCATGAATGATGTAACATGTGACATCAGCAGTGGATTGCGGGCGCGCGAGTTATAGTGAGTACAACTAACTATAACGGGGGAATCTCAATGGTTTTGTATGAGTAAAATGTCCAGCTAACTAACTGGTGTGAAACCTATGGTTTTTGCAGTGAAAAAAAAAAAAAATATATATATATATATATATATATATATATATATATATATACACATATACATAGATATTCACTGAACAAAACATAGGTTTTACACCAGTTATAGTTAGGAATTAGCATTTAAAAACTTTTTAAAAAATATATATTGTGCTACATTGGGCTATATATATGTTACAGCCCAAATGTAGTCCAAATGTAGCCCAAAGATGGCCACCAGAGACAAAAAAATACTACTGTAGCCCAAATATCAGCCATATGTAGCCCAACTATAGCCCAATGATAGAATGTACCAGAGTGTTCTCAAGAACAACTAGAGCGTTAACAGTCTTACTTATAAAGTGAGACTTATAGTTAGGAATTTTGCATTTTAAAAAAACTCACTGAAAAAACCATAGGTTTCACACCAGTTATAGTTAGCTGGAAATTTTACTGACATAAAACCATTGAAATTCCCACGTTATAGTTAGTTGGACTCACTATAACTTGCGCATGTAATGCACTGCTGATGACATCACATATTACATCACTCATGACATGGTCAGTGACATCACTCATGACATCACTGATGACACCATCCAATGAATGTGTGTCTTGCTGAAAAATAAATATTAGTGAGTAATGTTTAAATTTTTAAATATATGTATTAGTGTTTCACTTTGTGTATAAGTAGCTGCATGGGTTGGTGAGTAGGTACATGTGTATGTACATGGGTTATTAGATGTTTTATTAGTATCAGTATGAGTGTTTGTATTGTTTAGTGTGGGAATTACTTACAACATTGATGCATGAGTGACTGACTCACTGTTTGTATGTGTTTTGAAGACAGCATATGTGCAGGACTGTATGGGTGGATGAGTGTGTATATGTGTGTGTTAGTGAGTGAATGACTGTCTCACTAGTGTCTATCAGTAACAACATATGTTTTAATCTGATATGTGAGTATTGATGTTTATAAGTGAGTATATGTGAGATTGTAAGAGTTCCTGTTTAAATAAGTATGTATTTCTATAAGTAATTGTTTAAGAGAGTGAGTATGTGTAAGTTTCCTTAGAAGTAAGGTGGTAGTGTGTGTATAGCTGTATATGCAAATTAATGGATGCTCAATAGTTTATTTGCATGTGTGATTATGTGTGTGAGTAACTTTTGGATGACTGTCGGTGTGTAATAGGATGTAAAGGGGTTTCACTACATATGATGAGTGAATATATGTTCAGCAGTGCATTACACGCGCAAGTTATAGTGAGTCCAACTAACTATAACGTGGGAATTTCAATGGTTTTATGTCAGTAAAATTTCCAGCTAACTATAACTGGTGTGAAACCTATGGTTTTTTTCAGTGAATTTGATAGGTTTTTTTAAAATGCAAAATTCCTAACTATAAGTCTCACTTTATAAGTAAGACTGTTAACGCTCTAGTTGTTCTTGAGAACACTCTGGTACATTCTATCATTGGGCTATAGTTGGGCTACATATGGCTGATATTTGGGCTACAGTAGTATTTTTTTGTCTCTGGTGGCCATCTTTGGGCTACATTTGGACTACATTTGGGCTGTAACATATATATAGCCCAATGTAGCACAATATATATTTTTTAAAAAGTAAAAACCACTTGAGTATAGCAAAGGCACATCGGGTTACCAGTCCCTACAATTTTTCCCATTTTTTAAAAAAAAGTTTATTTTTTTTTTTGTTTTTTTTTTCTTCCTAGGAGCGCTCCCGGAGCGCGCCCCGGTGAGCGCCCCGGAGAGCGTACTCGTTTGAAGCGCCCCGGGGAGCGTCCCATAAGCGCCAATATCGCGAACGAAAACATGATCGTGACGTATCGCGTAACCACGTGATACGTCATATGACGCACAGCGTAAGCGCACCCGGAAGCACGCGTGCGCATACGATCGCAAAACGTTCTGACGCGCTTACGCTACGCGCCCCGGGGCGCCCCGGGTCGCGTAGCGTAAGCGCGTCGGGTCATGTGACCTGAAAATAACACTTTTCATTGGTTCAAAACACTTTTGGTTTCCAAATGACGAAAGCCCTGCTCATGTGACTTGAAAATAACACTTCTCATTGGTCCAGAACAGTTTTTTTTTTCCAAATGATGAAAGCCCCCTGCTTTTTTCTTTATTCTGACTTTGTCCTTTGACTGAGGAAGACCTGTTTGGAGATCTGTCTCTAATATATTCTTCTTAAAAATGGCTACAGTAGCAGCAGCAGCTGGAGCATCTGCCCCACCACCACCACCATCAAAAAGACCACCAGAAGATCACATTGGCGGTCAAGAAGAAGAGGAGGAGGAAGAGGAGGAACGCTCAAGGCAGTTCCTGCAAGAAGTTCATCAGCCCTACAAACCAAAAGAGCACTTCGTATGGCAGTTCTACAAAATCCCAAGGGGTTTCAAAAAAGTCAACGCTGCGAAGGTGACTTGTTTGATTTGTGATGCAGAGCTGTCCAGGGGGAACCCTAACAAAAAATATTCCTTCGGGAATCATACATGATTCGGCACATGATCCGTTGGCACCCAATCAACTATTCTGCTGCAGAGGTAAGGGACCTCTGCAGTAAGCTACCCCCATCATTATCTAGACCCTCAACATCAAAAGAACCAACTCCATTGGGTTCAGAGGCAACAGAGACAATGCCTATCATACAACCCAAATTTAACGATTTTAAAATCATGTGCAGATATTGTGGTAAGTTAATTTGCTATGGTGAGCAAAGTGTTAAACTTATCATCTGTGCTGGGGAGAACCATAAGTGCCCGAAAAAACCCTAATTTTTTGCACAATTTTTTTTGCTCCAGTTGAGCCATTTACAATTTCCTGTTTTTTGTTGCTCCCCCAAGAAAATACAAAAAAAATATAAAACTGTTTAGAAAAGCCATAAAAGGTAAAAAATGTTAAAAAAACAACAAAAAAAAGAAAACAAAACGAAAAAAATACCCAGTTCTTTTCAGAACTACCTCCCAGTTATATAAAAATGACTTAAATTTTAAAACTCTGCCATTCTCTTTTCTCCCCGTGCGCTCCCCGGTGCGCGTACCGGGCGATCCCCCCGCGCAAATCGAAAAAAATATATAAATATTTTTTTGCCCCGCGGGGCCCTTTTATAGCCCCCACATGAAACCTAGGGGGTCAGGGGGGGTCTACTCTGCCCCCTAATGGTCTTTTCCCCCTTTGTTTTGGCCACCTCTTGTGTCTCGATCATACCGAGACACAAGATGGCGGCCGCTCCGGACCGTTTGGAATTTTTACAGACACCCGAGAGCCAATCAGCTTTCCGTCCGCAAGTCGCATAGCGCGCCCGGAGCGCGTACCGGGGCGCTGCCATAGATATATATATTTTTTTGAACCTAAATTACTCAAAATCCACTGGAGCACATATCTTGAGACATAGCAAAGGCACATCGGGCTACCAGTCCCTACAGTTTTGCCAAGTTTGGTGGAAATCCATTCAGCCGTTCGGGCTAAAAGTGAGGTCGACCGCCCTATGGAAATTAACATGGGGAAAACGTGTTTTGGGACCCCCCCTTTTATCTCGGCCCCCGCTTGACGCATCCCCCCCAAACTTTCAGGGAAGGACCGGAGCTCGGCGAGGCCATTTTGAGGAAATTTTCAGGCAGATTCTTCAACCGGCCCCAAAGTTATTCCAAATAGAATTTTCAGATTTAACATTGAAAAAAATCCTAACTATAACTACCTACTGGGAATATATATATTGATGCAATGGTCCGAGATGAGAGGCAAAACGGCCTCGAAACGCGTAGGGCAAACAAAGAGCAACCAAATGTTTACCGCAACATCGAGAACATGGGAAAGCTGTTGTGTGCCTCCTGAAGTCTCGGACCTTTTGCATCAAAATATATATTTAGATATATAGGTATATAGATATAGATATAGATATATATGTATATGTGTATGCATGTACGCTCCACTTACCAGTAACACTCCATGCATGGCGCCTGTGTAAAATACACAACATACATAATATCTGATATACACAGTGCTGCAAGTATGACACTATACATACTTTAAACGCACTGTTATTTCTAAGGTGGAATTAAGTCTCAATCAGCAAGACTCCAACCCTAAAATACAAGTACATATCCACGCACGCTACACAGCATTTCTTTCACCAATGCAATATGTACTTGCAGCACAACCTTGTTTACTTCAATGACAAAGGTAAGTCAGCTTCACTAAATGGGCTGATCACCACGATATGGGTGGGCTTACCACAACCACACATCACACACACACTATGGGTGTGGCGAGCTCACAACCACACTCATCTCACACACACTATGGGTGTGGCGAGCCCAAAAGGTGGAAGTCTCCTCCTACCTACCATAGAGCAAGGCAGGTTAACGGGCATAATGTAAGAACACATTCCTCACATCAGGCCCACCGGATACGGCCTCCTACTCATCACAATGTATGAAGGCAAACGCAACAGACACCTTACCAACTACCATTAACAATTCATAAGGGCAAAAAGAACACAAAACAGGGCGCAGTTATTCAGGCTTCCTGACTACATGATAAAAACTGCACAAGGTCTGCACACAGCACACTCAAATGTTACTCTATCTCTCCCTTGTGCGTAATCACAAGGGAGCTCGATACCAATAACAGCAGGCATTAGACTAATAAAAAAATGAAAGACCATTCGCGGGTAGTTAACCAAAAGGCCCACTGTGCACAATGCACTTGAAGGGCCGTAACCTTCATTAAAACCAGGGGTCAAACGACGTCCATGACAATATCTTGCCTCTACAAGTCAACATTTGGGATATACCATGAAGAGAATATAGGCGCACACATATGTGTGCTTCTACAGCAAAATATACATACATTCGATATATAACTGGAATAGCTTAAGGTGTGTTTATGGCACCTGGCATGTAATAGTGTAAGGCCTTTTCTTTCCTCTACCCTCCATTGTCTCCTGGGGACATTAACAGTACGCATAAGCATGTAATAATTCCGTGTTCTACAATACCATAACCACGAAAGGGGAATAACAAATTTCTACAGGTCAACGGGATACCCATACAGTTGTCTGTTGCTACCAAGGTGAGCATCAAACAAAAAATGCGTACTCCAGTAAATCAGCCAGGCACCCTAAAAAACCCATTAAGCCATATCTACATAAGGCATTAAAAACCGGCCCATTGCATCAAATAAACATACAAACAAGAGCTAGTGGTTGGTAAAAACCATATTAAAAAGAAAAGAAAATAGCACTCGCAGAATAAAGCAAGCAAATCAGGTGTTAGCCTACACAAGGATGAATGGGCCTATAAAATTTAACTATTTTCAATAAAACGTCCAATGGGTTTGTGCCTGGTCACTATTTTAAAACAAAGACAGATATATATACACAAGGGAGTACATATATGGGTACTTTCCTCAAAGGAAAGCAATATGGATACCCACTAGGTACACACAACATAAAAACTCATGTTCTCTCTCAAAACAACAGGTGGTACTCAAAACCATTTGTGTTTTTTTAGTATCCTAGGGGAATCAACTACACTTTCCCTCCTCAACAATTACAAAATACCTCTACATAATCGATACACAGTTTGTGAATCTAGAAGACGTCTATGCTGCAAAAAGAAAATATTACTTGCCTTAAGAATAGTTTTGCAGCCTAGACTAGAAAATAAATAAATAACAAAGTAAATAAAAGGATAATTCAAAACATAGTCCCTACATAAGCATAGTACATAAGTACTTCCAAGGACTAAAAAATAGCTAAAGCTATACATCTCCTTTTCAATATTACATACGTAATATATATTTTTTTTAAAACAGCAGCAACTAGGCTGCATATCGCCTATTATATCAACTGATGCCCCCTCTGGGAAGAGGGCACACCTAGCCACCTATATATAAAAAAAATAGTATATATGTATATCTATGTATGCATACACATGTATATAAAGGAATGTACATATCAGTGTATATATACCGATATATGGTGTAAATGGGACTATTGGAGCGGTGCATTTCAAAACTTTGCTCAATATATATATATATATATATATATATATATATATATATATATATATATCTGGGACTTGGACTCTCGCAGTTCTTCTTAATTTCCCAGCGTTGGTTGGAAAGGCTGGGAGCCCGCCATCAAAACCGGGGAGAAAAGAAAGCAGTTTTGGGATTATCAATACCATGCCGGGTAGAGCTCACCGTAGTTCATCCCCTGCTCAACAGACTCTCTGGTCGAGCTGGTTGCGGTGGTTTTGGGGGACCGGAGGAGGCACTGGACAATTGGCACACCAAAGAGGTACTTTCATCACAGTGTCTGTGGGGCTCACGCTGTTCCCTGCCCCCCTGCAATGACATTGTCACTATCTGTGTCTCGCTCCTGCACCAAATGTCTCAGACTCCATCACGCTGCATTCTGGGACATGCAGTCCTGTGCCACACTCGGGACTGCTCACAGGTGTGTGGAGTTTTCTGCAAGGGGTGGAGCTGGCTTGCACAAGCAAGCGTTCAAATGAGGGAGTAACTGGCAGCATGGGATTGCACTCACGGATTGCTTTGGGCGCGGAAGAAGGCAGGAAGCTGCCGAAATGCATTCGCCGCATCTGTGCTAATAAACCAGTGTTTCCTACCGTTTCCTCCTGGGTCGCTGTCTCTTTTTTTCGGAAGGAGTATATAAAAAAATATATATATATATCTATATCTATATCTATATATCTATATCTATATCGCAGAGGGAGCACCTCAGAGTCGAGACCAGGACAGGATCTCGTGAATATTCCACTCTATTGAAAAAATATTCTGGCACTCCGCTTAGTAAATTGTATTAGTTTATTCCACACACTGTGATGGCCTACGCTTTTCGAACATAACGTTCCTTCTCACGGAAGTACAGACCAGGAAGCAAAGAAAATTTCATAGAGATCAAGATGACTATGAATACGACACCATACTGACATTTGCCAAAAAATATGATGTTTTCAAGCAACAATGGAAAACATCAACAGGACCAAACACTGTTCCATCTGGAAGTGAAACAGAATCCGAAGTCAGTGATGGAGAGCAACGAACCAGAAGTATAAGAAAGTTTTCTTTTTTAGACGAACTGACATTGCTGTATCAAGAACAGCAAACGCCCTGACGGAAACCAAAAAACTGAGGCAATTATCGAACAAGAGCTACGGGAAGGGGGTCCTTTCAATCAAGAGGACAGGACGCAAAACAAGGAGAGGAAGGTGCAAAAGGAAGCGGATACAATCTAAGGAACCGTATGACATTGAAAAAATAACAAATAAAAGGGTCTCTTATAGTAGGACACCCCCTGACCTGATAATTAATCTGTCAAGATACACACCAACTGAGAGTGAGAAAAAACTTCTCAATAAAGGATTGTCATTTTGTCCTGAGATTCATCAGGATATTGTGGACACAAAAATCGACCTTTACAAATATATAAGAAAACTTAAACTAAGAAAACACTTAATAAAATCTCCTGTATACAGAGGTACAGGTCCTGACCCGAACGATCCAGGATCAAGTCAAATGTCTGGTGATTACAACATAGGTGAAATACCATGTCTCCGTACAGCCTATGAATTGGCTAACGAAACAACAGCCTCACAAGTGACCGACACACAAATATTGGAAGAAATGAGCGTCACGACTGACAAAAGAAGAGCAACAGAATTCAAAAACAAATCAAAGTTTTGCCCGGTGATGCATCCTGGTAATAAAATTGACATCTTCTATGAACTTGTGGTGGGAGACTTAGATAAAATGAAACAAAATGACAATCGACAAAGAGAGAATTTGAGTAAGACGGAACGCTTGGCGATACAAACTTTGAAGACAAATGCAACAATTGATCAAACCGGCTGATAAAGGCGGAAATATTGTAATCATGGAAAAGTCCGATTACATAGAAGAAGCAGTGCGCCAACTGAACAATACCAAAAAATATGAACTCTTACCAAAAGACCCAACACTAAACTATAGGATTGAACTAGGCAAAAAATTGAATTCATGAAAAGGAGGCCTTATAACGGAAGGGGAACAGAAGTTTTTTATGGTAGAATATCCAATCACTCCTACCATATATTTCCTCCCCAAGGTTCATAAGACACTCAACAAACCCCCTGGATGGCCAATTATATCCAGCTGTGGCAGCTTGTATGAACATATTTCCATATATGTCGATCACTTTTTGTCCCCTATTGTGCCAACGTTGAGTTCATACATCAAAGACACAGGGGACTTTCTACGCATATTGATAAACACACAATGGCAGCCCACATATTTACTAGTGACAATAGACGTCATCTCATTATACACCTCAATTGAACATGAGATAGGCATAAGAGCTATTCATTATTTCTTGCAACAACGTCCCATTAATGAATTCGAACACTCAAAAATGTTGATAGAAATTATCAAACTATGTCTCTACAACAATGTATTTCTGTTCAACAAAAAAGTATATGTGCAAAAAATGTGGAATTGCGATGGGAGTTTCCTTCTCTCCAAGCTATGCTAACCTCATGATGGGGTGGTGGGAGAGGAGCATAGCTTGGAGAGAAGAAAATGACCATCACATGGCGAATGTAGCGCTATGGTTGCGCTTCATTGATGACCGCTTCCTTTTATGGAAGGGGACCGAGTCAGAATTTCAGACTTTCTTCTGTATACTCAACGACAATGATGTGGGCTTAAAATTTACATACTCAATAAGCAACAAGGAGGTGGAATTTCTGGACACCAAAGTTTATGTGGGTGACAACAAAATACAAACAACAGTTCACAGAAAGAAAACTGCCACCAATAGCCTACTACATGGTCATAGCTTTCCTCCGGAAAAACTCAAAAAAAGCATTCCGTTTGGAGAACTCCTCAGAATGAAGAGAAATTGTTCTGAGCAAAGCGAAATGGAGAAGAAATTCGAAGAAACCAAAAAGCGATTCGCACAACGGGGATATAAACACTCTGATATCCTGAGAGGAGAATTTGCGGCCCGAAGAAAAACGAGAGCAGAAACCCTGTTAACAAAAGAAGAGAAAAAATCTGATATTAATGAGACAAATAATAAAGAGGAATCACCAGGTATGATCATTACTTACAACAAAGAAAGCTATAAAATCCAAAAAATCCTGACAAAATACTGGCAAATAATCCAAAAAGATCCAGACATAGGAAAAAATATAGGTGACCGGCCATTGATGACCTTCAGGCGAGCACCCAACCTCTCGGATCATCTGGGGCACAGCCATTTTGAGACCAAAAAAAACGATAATTGGCTTACAGACAAAAACAAAGGATTTACCAAATGCCACACCTGCAAGGAGTGTAAGATAGGAAAGAATCTGAAAAATCTGAAAGACCCAGCTGGAAAAATCTTCACAATTAAGGATCATATCAACTGTGAAACCACATTTGTGGTGTACATGCTACAATGCTGCTGTGGGAAAAGTTACATTGGCAGCACGACGTGTTCTCTCAAGAAGAGAATTTTGGAACATACACGGGCCATCCAAAATGGTGATCATTCCTATGCTATGGCAAAACACTTCACTAGCCACACCAACAAAACTTGGAAGGACATGCAATATTTTGGCCTAGCCATGATACCGCAACATGAACGAGGAGGAGACAGGAAACTGAAATTACGAAGATTGGAATCCAAATTAATCATGAGATTCAAAACCAAACAGCCTACAGGATTGAATGGGGATGAAGAACTTCATTTTCATCTTTAAATTGTTGCACGTCACAAACAATATATTCTCTTGTCCTCGAGAAACAGGACCAGAGAAACCATTCTGAAACATAAGGATTAATAAAATTGCGGAAACTTAATTATGAACTACTGAGCAGTAAAGCTGCAGACAAAAAAACATTTTGAATTTAGTTGGACATCAACTGCGACTATTTCAGAGCAGTGGCAAGGGCACTCAGCCCGAGATATAGAAAAATACTGTACACACACATGATACTGCTTATACCCGGCAATCCGACCAGGTTTATATAATAACCACACATGCACAGTAACACACTGCTTAGCCGCGCTTTGACAGATGCAAGCGTCAAGATACAATGCTTAAGGGGATGACACAGAAAAGTTGGAAACACACATGCGCAAAAATACAGCACGTAGCAGGGCACTAAGCCCACGATTGCACATAGCTTCTCACTAAACCGTTTGAAGCAAACATCAGCAAAACACGAATAGTGCAAACGGTAACAAAATACCAACCGTAATTGCTAGACATCACGCATAAACAACTGACGCAGGTTGAGATTTAATGTAATTGAATATAGTTACATACAAGTAACTGTTTAAACCACATATCCCAGCATGCATCACTAATGTCCAAAATGTATAAATATGGAAAGTGAAAAGGGACAATTGTATGACACTGCCGTGAGAAGGAATGTTATGTTCGAAACGCGTAGGCCATCACAGTGCATGGAATAAACTAATAATATATATATATATATATATATATATATATATATATATATATATATATATATATATATTATGCCACCTTTTACAAATCGACAAGTGTCCCTGCACTCTCAGCCCTATAAGCAATCAATATTATACTTATTCAACAAGCAGACAGAATTGCAATGCAGAAGGGGAAAAAATAATCTGAGAGCCTGCACACACACAATGGGGGTTGTAGCCTCACCAGAGGGATCAGGTTTCGCACCCACCCAAAGCAACAAAACACTTTCCGACTTCAACCACTAGATGGCGCAATATGCACAGTTTATGAATCTATCGGCCGGATTCATCATGCTTAATTGCGCTCGCAAAGGGCCAGATTCTGAGAATCTGGCCCTTTGCGAGTGCAATATTTGCATTTGGGATTCATCATCCCAAATGCAAAATTCTCTAATAAAGAATTCTCACATTTGCGAGGAATTGCATTTAAGGAATCTCTATTTGAGATTCCTTAAATGCAATTCACGAACCATTTTAAAATTGCGAAATCACAATTTTGGGCCGCTATTTACCGCGAAGTCAAACCTCGTGGTAAATAGCGAAAACTTAAAATAATGATTTTAAATGCATTTTTCTAAGTTGCATGTTACACACAACCATGTCCTTTGGACATGTGTGTGCGCAACACCAATGTAGATTACATTTCAGGGGTGCTACAGGGTGTCCTTTGGACACCCCTGGCACCCTTGAAATCGCATCCTTATTTGCGATTAGCAAATTGCTATTTGCAAATAAGGAATCTGAAAGAGACAATTTATTTAGCGATTCCTACATGAATCCCGTTTTGCAAGTCCTTAATAGCGATTCCTTAATAATCGCTATTAAGGACTCGCAAAACGGGACTATGATGAATCTAGCTGTATGAGTCTATGCTGCAAAACTATTCTTACAGGTAAGTAATATTTTCGTTATAACTCAAAATCACACAATCACCCTTTACACAAACTGCTTAAATCCTCGGCATCTCGCACTTTTATATAAAAGAGATAGCATGGTTGGAGACATGGAGAATAAAAGTGGAAACTGCAGTGAAAAATTAAACGCACAAAAGCAAAACATTTTTTCTAAAATATTTTAGAATCAGTTTAATGTAAATCTATCTTTAAAACAAGCATTAAAAATGCAATAGGTCTCGCCTTTGCTTAACTTAAAGCCATTTGCTTTTCTAATGGTATTGTATGGCAAAGCTGGTTGACCTTAAGCAAAGGCGAGACCTATTGCATATTCATAGCTGATGCCTTTGAATGACTGCCCGTGATGACGTGGGACACCTCACCTGCACAGCACAGAGTGAAGTGCCGCCACCGAAGGCCTGGTAGGATGTGCAGCGCCATCATGGGAGGGCTCGGTGTCTGCTGTGTGCGGAATAACTGCAGACGGTCACGTGGTGTGAGCTACCTTCAGCCAGAAATGGGTTTTAAGCAACCAGAATAGCAAATAGCAGTTTTTGGGACTCCATGTTCACTTTTTAATGTTACATAAAGTGCTTTCAAAAAACTACGCAAGCTGAAGAGGTCACCCTTACACTGCAAGGTGAATCCTTTTTTGAAGTAAAGGGCACACTGCGGAGGACACCACACATACAGCATTGTTAAAAATATATTGGGATTACTCCTCTGTCAGCAATCGGAATGCTTTGTGGACACATATACTAAGTCTTGTGGGCGGACTGTAATAGAACAGTACATTATTGAGTTTTAAAACCTCTAAAACATACAAGTTTTGATGTGGTCCTATTTCGTGAACATTCTGCTTAAAGGAGTTTACAGACGCCATTTAATCAATGCGGAGCGCTGACCGAGGGTGACTGGGTCTACCAGTAGTGCTGTGCTCACCGCCGCGGTGGCAGGTTATCATAGGACGTACGCCCCAGAAGTGGATGATGGGGGGAGAGGCAATTACCCCTGCCACTACCTGTGAACCTGCTACCACTCCGAGTCATTGTGCTTCCGGCCTCATTTGAACAAGTGGCTTTACTCACTTTAAATATAGCAACAAGATCTGCTTCTGCTGGTCACTATAGCAGCAGCGTATGGTGTGCTTTCTCCTCTCCAGGAGGCCACTACCCCATGGGCGGCTGGTGACATTTGAAAGTGGCGGGGCGTAAACTAATTTGCATATTGCACCGCAGCGATCGAGCGCAGCAAGCGAGCCCGAACCACCTTGCATACATCCACCCATCTATTCTTGCATTCATGGACCTCTCCTCGGCATTTGATCTGGTGAATAGGACAAAGTTGTGGTCTATCCTGCGGGAGATGGGTATCGATGAGGCTTTGGTCATCTTTATGGCCTCCCTGCACCAAGAACTCTTCTCGAGTGTACGTGTGACGAACGAGGGTAGGCGCACCGCCCTTTTTAGATCATTAAGGGGTGTGCGGCAGGGGTGCATTTTAGCCCCCTTGCTCTTTACCATCTACATTAATGGCCTGGGGGCACACCTAGGGGGGCAAGAAGCCGACGTCCCGCACGTAGGAGCAATAAAGATCCCGGCGCTCCTATACGCGGATGACGCCGTGCTGATCGCCCGTATGGGAGTTGGCCTCCAGCGCCTATTGAATGCTTTTGGCTCGTTTATGGAGCAATTAGATCTTAAAATAAATGTAGCCAAATCACACACAATGGTGGTGGGCCTAGAGTGTCGCAGGAAGAGAAATATAACATTCACATGCAGGGGGGACACGGTCTCTAGGGTACACACATTTCCATACTTAGGAATACTGTTTGACCAGAAAGGGTCCTGGGGTCCACAGGTTAGAGCTAAGAGGTTGGCCGTTATTCGATCATCGTCAGCACTCTTGAGTTTCGCTGGTAGGCTGGGGGCCAGGCCTATGGAAGCAATATTAAAAATCTATAATAGTAAATCTGTGGCCACTGCTTTATATGGTTCCGCATTGTGGGGATATGCTAATGTGGAACCAATCCAGAGAGCGGAGAATGGATTTATTAGAACCCTACTCTCTGTACCCCAGTCGACTCCAACGTATTCTATTCACAAAGAAATCGGCTTACAGTTTCTTTCTGACAAGTTGAGCATGGCCCCTCTGATTTTATGGTTAAAAATGTGGATGAATGAAGAACTCCCACTAAATCATAGGATCATGCTCGACGTTCTGGCCCTTGATAAATCCAACAAGATCCCTTGGCTGGCCTATTTAGCTAGGGCTTTTTTAGACCTAGGCCGCCCGGGGCTTTTTACCTCCCCGGAGAATATTAGAATCCAAGATCTTGACTTTGTAAAAAAGTCTTTCATGGGAAGGAAGGAAGCATGCCGTGAAGAACGTGAACTAGTAAAACCGGCAGTTAGGGATCATTGCCTGTTGGTCAGCTCGCCATCACTCGCACCATACCTTGGCTTCGTCACAATTCCCTTCCACAGGTTCCTTTTAACCAAATTTAGATTTAATTTGTTGCATTTTTACTTGGGTTCTTTTAATAATTGGCAGAAGCCAGAATCAGCTCCGCCCTGTAGCTGTGACCAGTTTTCAGTTCAGGATACAATGCATTTTGTTATGTTTTGTGGGTTATATTTAGAGCCAAGGAAAAAATTCTTGTTGCCAATTCTTAAAAAAGCCGGCTTCACTCAGGTGAGACCGGCCTTGCTCTTCTTACAATTATTACCTAACCCCCACATTACTTTTTGCGTTGCTAAATTTCTGGTAGCCGCCTCAAGGGCGAAAGCTGTCTGCCAAGATTAGTTATCCATGTTAAACAACTTTTTTAACCGTTTGTTACGATTTTAAAATTTGTTGTTAATATTTAATATTATGTGTATTATGGGAAATCCTGTATGAAATTTATTTTATCCCTTGTCTCTTTGTATGGTTTTTAAATAAGCCGAATAAAGATATTTTGACTGACTGACTGACACCCATCTATCCACTTACCCACCCTGCATCCTTACATCATTCATGTATGCATCCATCCATCCATCATGCATCCACCCATCATGTATGCATGCATCCATACATCATTCACACATCCACCCATACATCCACCCACCCATCCTGCATCCATACATTATTCATTCATGCACCCACCCACCCATCCATCCATCATGCATCCACCCATCATGCATGCATCCATGCATCCACCTATCCATAATGCCAACCCACCCTGCATACATCATTCATTCATTCATGCATCCACCCATCCATCCATCATGCATCCGCCCATCATGCATGCATGCATCCATACATCATTCATGCATCCACCCATCCATCCACCCAACCATCCTGCATCCATACATCATTCATTCATCCACCCATCCATCCATCCATCCACCCATCCATCCATCATGCATCCACCCATCATGCATGCATTCATCCACCCACCCACCCATCCACCCATCCACCCATTCATCCATCCATCCATCCATCCATCCATCATGCATCCACCCATCATGCATGCATCCATCCATCCATACATCATTCATGCATCCATCCATCCATACATCATTCATGCATCCATCCATCATTCATGCATCCATCCATCCATCCATCCATCATGCATCCATCCACCCATCCATCCACCCATCCTGCATCCATACATCATTCATCCATGCATCCACCCATCCACCCACCCAACCTGCATCCATCATTCATGCATCCATCCACCCATCATGCATGCATCCATCCATGCACCCATCCACCCACCCATCCACCGAACAATCATTAATGCACCCATCCATCATTCATGTATTTTTATGACCATATAAAAATAAATTATGGACTCTTAAGCCTTTAGGATCGATGTTGAAGGATGTGCCAGTTTACATATTACATCACCCCTACCTTTTTATGCTGGAAACCTTCTACCGCCCATGTATTTGCCATCCTGTAAGCCCTAGGTATGTACTATACAAATTCACATACAAACATACACCAACATGCATGCAATAATAAATGCATATATCATGCTATTCCGCCTCTACCGTTTGTTAACATTTTGACATTTTATAACCTTAGTTCAAAGAGTACATTATATTTGTGGTGACAGTTGTTAACTCATTTTCTGGAAAATGTTTATAAAATGAAATCTGTTGAAGGCTGTTGTTGCAACTATCAAAAAAGAAATTCTGAGAATTTTTACATTTCCAAAACCCCATGCCGTGAAATAAACGGGTGACCTGGAATAGACGCACACATTTCTGCAGCAGATGCTTTAACACACTGAACTATCTCAAGTCATTTGTGCAAGCTAGTTTACTGGAGCACCGAAAAACACACCCTCTTACCTTGCTGCCGGTCCCGCACACGTCACAGGCTCACAGCGCCCCTGGCCAATCCTGGCGCCAGGGGCACAGGTACCCTCTCGCCCGCAGCACGCCCATTAGGGCTCCTGCTGGGCATGCGCAACGCCGCCAAAACACAAGTGCACATGCGTGGGCACAGGTAAAAATTCACCCGCCGTCCCCACGCATACGTACTTGTGTTGCCTTCTGTACAATCATGTCAATGAATCAACATGACGCCCGCCCGGCGGTCTGACGTCATGTTGATTCATTGACATGATTGTCATGAGGGAGCTGCGGGCGGCGTCGGGCAGGGGGGGCTATGCCCCAATGGACGAACCGCGCCTGCACTACCCAGATTCCAGTGGTTCTCTGAACTGCAGTCACATGGTGCAGTGTGTCCAGCCTGAGCACAGCAGCTGGAGCCTCAAACTAGGTAAATGGCTGATGACCGACATGCGTCATCTAAACCACGTCTCTTCACAGTGGGTTGGAAGGTCAGCTTGGGAGGGGCCACTGAACCTGCTTAGATGCAGGAACGAGAGGCCATATGTACGAAGCATTTTACCAGTGAGCCGTTTGCGACAGTTAAAATGCATTTTGCCATGTACAGAAGGCAAAATGCTACTCAGTAACTTGTTATCGAATCGCATTTTACTTTTGCATTTCGGTATTAGGAAGGGGCGTGTTTAGGGCGTCCCATCCTAATACTGATTAGCACTGGTTTGTATGAATGTTTTGCGACCGGGAATACCATCGTAAAACATTTGCAGTTATCAACAACTTGAAGTTGGTGTTAACCCATTCACAACAAGCATTGAAAATGCAATAGGTTTCGCCTTTTATTAAGTTAAAGCAGTTTGCTTTGCTATACAATACCATTAGCAAAGTAAATGGCTTTAATCTAGTCAAAGGCGAGACCTATTGCATTTTCAATGCTTGTCATTTGTTGCATAAAACCTACCAATTAACCATGTTTTAATTCTATTGAAGTTTTTTGCTAGATCTGTCCCTTAGCGCCAGGAAGTCAGCCCATAGAACTCGGGGTCTGCAATGACTATCTAACATAACAGTTTTTCTTGAGGAAGAGTCCCGTCCATTGTATGCACAGAATTTTGAGCTACCATTGTTTATTATTGGACATAAGCGCAATGTTAAGAATTAGAACTGCTTGTCGATATAACACCGATCCAGGGTTGATACTTTAAAATGGTATAATTGCAGTATGAACTTTTATCAGAGGGGTAAGTTACTGGCAAAGGAGTACAGTGGGGACAACAGCGAGAGCTGGTGTTGCAAATTTTAATGTTAATGTCTATAAAGTTTGCAATTCATTTTTCTCTCAATATTCCCTGTGTCCACTATTCTGGAAACACATATTGTTTCTCGATATAACCACTTAGCAGAGATGTTACTGTTGTAGGTAAATATCCTGCGATTCTATGGAAATAAGTCCACAACATCCAGTTTTTTAGATTCTGGATTACGCACATGTTAAAAAGTGTTATGAAACTGCCCCTATATTTTCAGATATGCCATATAATTCATGTTGGGTAACAGTGAAATAACGTGGAGGGCATCATTTTCACCATTTGTTTTTCTTGTGTTTAACAGTGGAAAACACAGTGGTAATAACAGCCCTTTACTGGTTTGCTACGGTCTAAAATATGTTTTCCAATTTGTATTTGCCGTCTTTTCCATGCAGTACTCCGCATTTTGCAAAATAATGTTTATTTACAAAATTGGAATCATGACATAGATTTACAGTCTTTATACAGGTACATTTAAGTGGCATTGTAAATTACATTCCCTTCATTAGACTATGCACTTTTCATGATTCACCGGATTTACTTTCAGTTTTAATAATTACATTTTTTGCAATCACTTTTGTGTAGGTTGAATGACCCAAAGATGTCGGAAGCTGAGCGTCAGTCGTTGGAAAGTGAACGGGCAGACCACAGTTTGTTTGTTCAAGAGCTTCTCCTGTCTACATTAATGCGTGACGAAAGTTCCTCTTCAGATGAAGATGAACGAGGGGAATATGCAGATTTTGGTGCTATGGGCTGTGTAGAAATTATGCCTTTAGATGTTGCGTTAGAAAATCTAAATTTGAAAGAGAGTACTAACGGAAATGAGCCTCCGCCACCACCGCTTTGACGTCCCACTTTGCAGACAATGTCCTCTGTGCTGTAACTGCCAACGAAAGTGGACAACTATATCTTTGGGTTTGTTTTGGTGATTGTAATTTCAGGTCTGTCACTCGTTACATTGTGTACATTCAAAAGAAAGAGAAAAACATATGATAATCAAATCCACCTAACTCGTTGTTTCTTATACAAGGTAAATGTAGGTAGCAGAGATCCGTGTCTGCTTCCTGTAATTTGACACGCATAAAGCTCTCCTAATATTCTACATTCGAACTGAAGATAAAAAAAACTTAAACAATCTAATACAGCTGCTGTGTGTGTTTATGAATATTATTAAATAAAACTGCTTGGATGGTTTACCTTAACTACTGCATGAGGATTTTTGCAGCGTGCATGAGTTTTAGTAACCTTGTCATTTAAAGATACAAGGAGTACAACTATGAATCCCAAAGCTTTCTTGAATGTTATTCTAAAGCAACATAGGTAAATTGCAAACCGGCATTTACAAGCAGTTTGTACAAACGTATGCTTTTGAATACTTTGTAACAGCTATTGTTCTGGTATTTACACTGCTGAAATCCACGTTGACAGTGAAATACTCGTTCACGGTGACTTGCTGTCATTTCTCGGGGGTAGCTGTTTCTCTTTGTGACGTTGTCACTCTGTTTAACATTCACATTATATTCCATCATTTTATTACTTTTTAGATCTTTGTAAATGATACCTCAGCAAAGCTATTGTTATACACGGTAGAATTTTTCTCTGAAACAAAATTCTGTTTCTTTTAAGTTTTTCCTTTTAGTTTTTTCAACAGTTTTCAGCAATTGAATATGTTCTATTCTAATCCCAATTGAGTCATTCATTCACGAATTTGCTGTTTCAAATGGGTAACCCTGGCTTCTGTTTAATTTGTTTTTAAAAGCCTTCATATTGTCCATCATATTTTGAGTTTTTATTTATGCATTTGATTCATTTTAAGTGCATAGTGACTTGCCCATATCGGGAGAGCTTGAGAATTTTAATTTTCCTGACACTTTCAGAATATTACAGATGGATTCTTAATGCTTCTTTTAGCACCTTTTATTTATTGTTTTACATCTGGCTAATACTTTGACACAAAAAGCAAAATCCATTTTATTGGAATCATGTCACCTACATGCCTATGCTATATGTATAAAAATGTACAGAGGGGTTGGTGGGAGGGTGGGGGTTACGTTGCATATAGTATTTCATTATAGCCCCAAGAAGGGTTAGGTTTTTTTCTTTGAAGTTAAGGATTAGATTGTAAAGACAATAACAAAAGTGCCCACAGCAAAACAAGGATTGTGATAATCATGTTTCTTCTGCTTTTCACCTTCTATTGCACCACAGTTTTCTGTGTAAAACATGTTACGATCCTCTTCAAATGAGTGAGTGTGTGTTTGTGCGCGCGCACGCATCAGCGGACATTTCCGTGAATATATGTAATGTAATTAAACTCCATATACTTTCCCTCACCTTCCCCCGATGGATACACGCATAACCTTTTAATGATTCTGCAGTCTAAATAATTTTTGCACAGTACCTAGATTTATTTAAGATTCTCCATTAAAAGAAAATGTAAGGAAAATGTTATTGCAGTACTCTGCTCATTCTAGCTGTTGATCCCTGAGCATTTTCGTTTTTTGCGGATTTTGGAGGGGTGAATTTGATCATTAAGTATTTTCAGGAGCAATTTTCAAACGGTTGTGTTTACTAACACACATTCTGCACATTACATGAGATACACAGTTCAATAAAGCATTTTCAAGACTCTTGCTCGGTTGAGTTTGTTTGTGTTGACATATTATACTGACATGGTAAGGACCATAAAAACAATTCTGTTCTTATTACGTATTCAGTAGGAATATATAGTAAGGTTCGTTGTTTGTTAATTTGTTGCATCCCATTCTCACAAACTGAATCGTCCTCCAATAAAAGGCTCAATCAAGAATGGAATGGTGCTCCAGAAAACTGTCATATTCTGTTTCTCCCAAGGTCCTGTGAAGCAAATATTAGTAATGGACAAAAAGCCATTATTTAGTACTAACAGATCGTCATCTTTTCAACATAACCTGGATAAAATAACCCGTGCCGAACTGCGTCTAGTGGCAGCACCACACATTTGTTTGAATCCCTTCGTATATTTCTTTTCATAGGAAGATTGTTTTGAAACAAATGTTACACATCTCTGCTAGGTGTCGGCTGCTGTCTGCCTTTAACCCCCATCCTCCTTAAAAATTTGTCACCGGATTTGCTGGATGAATATATTCCAAATTTGCATGCAGTGCTTATCCTGTCATCTAGTGATACAGCTGTTAGAATTCAATAGTTGTTTTTTGGTTGCGGTTGTCATGTAATGCCTCCCCTGTGACATCGGCTGCCGCTCCTTAATGCCCCACACAGCATTACCTTCTTAGATTGTGGTTTCCAAATGGTTCAGTCATGTCAAAGAACTGTCGTTTTTTCACTGACAGAACAATAGACGTCCTAAAGCTTGTCACCCAGCTTGCATATGCTCTTAGGATTCAACCTCGAAAAGATGATTCCATGAGAATATTTAAACATTAAACAATGTCCTTGTCCAACAATTTAAAAAGCATAGTGCCAAGGTTTTACTGAGTGTAACTGTTGGTTCCTTCCCATGCATTGCCATTCTCTGCTTTTGGACAAAACGGCACTAAGTGGAAGGACTGTTTAATATCCAGTCCAAGAGTCTTTAGTTCCATAGGCAGAATCATTGGGCAGTTGAGCCAAGTCATCTTATAAGCATTCCAACTCAAATACTTACGAAGCACTCGAGCAGTGAAAGTGTATATAGTACCAAGTAAGAGTAACTTGAGTCTCATCAGACTCTCAAAATAAGTAAGGTTATTTTGAGTGGAAAATAACTGTCTAGTTAGACCCTGTTGTGAGGATTACTGACCCAAAACCACATTGCTCTTTGGAATCCCATAGAGGGTGTAATCTTTAGGGACCAAAAAGAAAAATAACACTAAACACTGATTCTTAAAAGGGCTCCAGTCTGAATCGTTGAAGAGATACAACACCTACATTTTTAAATAATGAAGGCACAACACTCAAAGTGGCTCATCCTTTCATTGGTTTCAGACATAATTTTGGAGCTATCTTCCAATGATGCTCTCATGTTAGCTTTGAAAATGTTATTCATGTGTTACTAAAAATTTCCAAATAAAAAATAAATCATTAGGGTGTCCTGCTGTTAAAAAAAAAAACCTTTACCTTAAGTGTCTACCAAGCCATTCACTATGGGTGGAGGAGCAACTCTTACATCAAGATTTTCTCCCAAAATTCATACCCTCACAACAATTTCCTACTGTAAGTCTGGATCTCGTACATTTTAATTTCCCCAAATTTTCTAACAACCAAAAACGTTTTTCATATTTCAGAATTGGAAACCATACTACAAAATGAAAAAAATAAAGTAAAATGGTTTTAAAACTACTGCATCAGATGAGCTGTTTTAGTTCCTTTCCTTTTGCCTAGTGTGCTGCAAAAAGACCTTAGAACACCAGTGAGTCTTGTTAGGAAATTCTTTGCTTGATAGATAATTTCCCCAGAGTTCCACATGTTTTCCCTTTATCCGATTTCGGGAAGTTATCTCCTCTTGCCCCACACACACAAAATTAGTTAGTCAGACTGCCTTTTTTCAAGGGCTCCTCAAGTGGTGCTATAAGAATTTCTGGCCAGCAGTAGAGGCATTTTTGTGCCTTTTGATCATTTTATTTATTTTGCTGCTGGCTACCAGTCATTTTGTGGCTTTTTAGGCTCTTCTCAAAATGTCAGCCAAACAGCCATTTAATAAAAATGAAATGAATTGAAAAGGAGACAAATGAAGGTCCTCGGAGGAATCCTCTTTTCTGTTTAGATGTCTATATTTTTACTGCTCCTACACATCTGAGTATAGCCCCCGTACAGAATTCTATCAGTTTTCTTTTATCTTTGTCTTGGCATTTGCTATTTCCAGCACAACTCGAGTCTTGTCAGTGTTTTGCCCTGTAGGTTCTTTGCACGTAGGGTGTATGTTGGCACCTTGGCTGCTAATGCCAGCGACGTGTCATCGATCATTTTGAGTGTGGGCAGAACACAAGCATATTCTTTAGCGCCGCAAATATATAGGTGTAGATTATAATTTCATAAGGCAATGAAAGTGTGTCTTATATATATTTTATTCCCTTAAAAAGCTGACGTTGATACGCAATTAAGGTTGCTGAATGTTTGTGGCTAGCGTCATAAAAATTAAGGTCACAAAATTGTTTACAAATTGTCAATTTAAGGTCTTGCATCATCTTGTTTGTCATATTGACTGTACTAAGTCAACTTTAACTCCTCCTTGTTAGAGATGTCAGCCTATTAACCTTGTACCAAATTGTGCATGCCACCTGTGCTTCCACTTTAGCAGAGCACTGATTCTCACAAACATCAGAAACTACCCCAGTCAGCATAAACAAAGAGCAACTTTCATTGTGTGGAAATGCGGATTAAATGACCCAACAATCAAACAATTATTTACTTGAACAATCATGTCTTGGAGCAGGTGGTTCAAATTAAGCAATTGCTATTATAACTTAACTCAAATGTAAGCTTAACTCAAATCTATTATTCTTTGGGGTCTAACCTTAAAGTAAGAATACAGTAACATGATTTCCTGATATAAACAACAAAGTAAAATAGGTATGTACACATACTAAACTTGGAGAAAAAAATGCTCCTACTTTTGTACGATTTGTAATTAAAATGTCAGATTATTGCATGTAAAATCATGCTGTGTGCTGCAAGACGTTACATTTTGGTTATTTAAATGCAGTAAACTGATATTAGTTTAAAACATAGAACTGCAGTGAGGTGAACAAGCAGAGCAACGAGCGGCAGCTCAGCGCAGAGCACCACAGAGTGGAGTGTAGCGTGCGGCAAGGTACAGCGGGAGTCCAACGACGTAGCCGCCCCTCCAATGGCTCAACGGCCAACGACCCAGGAACGGGAAAAATCACAGAGCGGAGGCCGCAGGAGTCACGGAGCTTGCGAAACCCGCGGAGCCTTTGAAGTCAGGAAGCGCCGAGTGGCGGTGAATGGAGAGTGCGGGCCGTTAGCGGGAGCAGTGAGAGCAGGAGCAGGGGGTTAGTGGGGGTGAGTGCTTGGCAGATACTTGGTAGACAATCTGGTCGTGGAGGCGGCCCAATAGACCAGGATTGAGCCAGTGACCTGCCTGTGAGAAACTCACCGGCGTGCCTCGTTTTGCAAGCAATGCCTGCTGGCTCTTGCTGGCCCAGCCTTGCCTCTCCCTCCATCACTCCCACCAGCTCCCCCTCCATCTCTCTCCACCTCTTTACGCACCAGCCAGCAGGGGCGTTGGTTAGGAACACTGCACATCGACAGCCCCAGCTTGAAGCATAAGGGCAGAGGCAGCAGCCAAACGCAGGGGAGCAGCACTGAGTAAGCACTGAGAAGGCGGTAGCGGCGGCCTGAATCAGGTTGGAGTGTGCCAAGGTGGCAGGGGAGGCATCCGAAAAACACGCATCACCATTTGACAGCAACTTCAGCACAAACTAAAGTGGGGACTGCGGCAACAGGCACTCAGAGCCACGAGGAGGATTAAAAGCACATAACATCAAGCCTTAAGCCCGGACTTAGAATTTGAAAAATCAAATTGTAACTAATGTGATAACAGTACACAAGATCATTACCTGTGAAGGATGAGATCAGGCAACGTCAGGCAGACTCCAATGCAGTCCCAAAAAATTCAAAAAGCACAGAAACTGCTTGGTACCAACCAAGGGGACAAAGTCAAAAAATATCCCAGACAAAAAAGGGAACAGCTACAACTCCATTAAGCCCACTAATCTCGCCGATCGCATCCATATTCAGGAAACAGGAAACTAGAGGCACAAAAGAAATAAACAAAGCCTTTTTCTTTCTTAAAGACCCAGGGGCTGTGATTTTCTCAACACCTCGAGCCCTATCAGGTCTAGCAGCCCCTTTAACTCAAAGGGTACCACATCACAAGGGAACAGACTTCAGTCCAACTGCTCAGGTACCCTTAGGACCATTAATCCTCATTCCGGACGAAATGAACCAAAGCAGCCAAGACCCAAAGCAAGATTTAAGTATGACTGAATGGCAGCCACACATGGAGATGGAAGTGAACTACTTGAAAAAAGATGCGTCCAAGGCTTGGATGGTAAGAGGGGACATATCAATGCCAGAAAATCAGGCTGCGATCCTGAAAAAGGAACTGGAGGAAAATAAAGCTAACAGGAGCAGCCTTAAGGCAGCAGCAAAAAAGTCCCCAGTTGAATGAAGTAATTGGAGTGAAGAAAGAGGAAAGCAAATGGTAACGTCCAGCACATTAGATGCTTATGCAAGCCTGAAAATAGCATCAGGCATTATTTCAAAATCTATAACACCCTCCACTCCCACCAAGCCTCACTCTCCCAAACTGGCTTTGAGAACTGAGGCCCAGATACACAGGACAAGTACAAACAAAGTGACTTGTCTTTCATCAAGTAAAGAGTCCTCACTAGTTGAAATCAATACCGAGACAGCGGAGGCATACAAAACCTTGAAGCAAAATACAGCCGAACCCAGAGATAAATCTGGGAAAATATGGAACAGCAATAATAGCCAACCAGAATCCCAGCCAAACAGGGACGAGTAATTCCTTGTCCGATTTAGACCAGCGCATGGGCATTAAACAAACATTGCAGCAAGAGACCTCACCTAGTGTCCCGATAACTCACCTTGAGCTTCTCACGGGCGTTATAGAAACACTCCAAACATCGGCAAAGACACTCAATTGTCAATCGGACAAAATTGACTTCCAAATAGACTTAACGAACATTATCACGCTTTATATAGCAGGGATCAACACTAAATTGGACAATCCTAACAAGCTTATAACAACCGCACAAACTAAATACGCATTTGAAAATGGCCCTGCGCTTGCGGTCCAATAATCAACAAGCTGAGCCTTCTCCCTACCCTGTTAGAACAAACACTAGTACTCAGGCAGTCAAGTTTGCCATGTACAAAGCTCAAAAAGGCGGAAAGTAAGATACAACCAGCCTCCCTTAAACAAACACACAAGAAAGTAGAGGGCAATGATAACCATAAAACTTCAGCTGAGAAAAAAGCAGGCTTTACGCTAATTCACCTACTTTCTCTAAACCAACCAAATTAACAACTAAATTAACGAAAAGACAAAAAAGCGTGAAATAAACTACCAGTAGGCACCACGGAGCAAGGAATCAAAGTGTTTTCAATATTCAGTACAACTAGGAAAATAAACTATACACTAAACACCACAGGTTCCTCAAAGGGAACAATGGGCATGTCAACTGAGGCCCCAATAGAGTGGTCTCGAGCATCAGCAGCAAGGAAGGGACATGTCCCTAAGAAACAAAGAATGGGCACAGAACTTGCAGTATGGAAAAAAACAACTCCAAGCCTACAAAGCAGCCTTCAAATAGAGAGCAACGACGAACCAAGTCTAACAAAACGTATTACGGGAAATCACCAAGTAAGTGAACATCACAGCGGTCCTCAGTCAACTGGAAAAAAGCGACAAGAAGAAAAAGAAGGGCCAGGAAAAACGCCTACTCAAACAGGTAAAGCAGAACAATGAAACAAATGGAACGACAACTGGAAACAATGGCATAAAATTACAACAAAGGAAGGAACAATGGAAAAGTGTCTGGAGCCAGTTGATACGAACAGGGAATAATTAAGTGGTCAACGTAAAAAGCAAACAAAGCCTTGAAGACCATATACAGACAAACCCACGAGGCAAGCACAGCAAGACCCCCCCCCCAAAATCCAGAACACGAAGAGCCTACCACCTCGCCCGGCAATAAAGACGGTTTCACCATACGGAAACCTTAGAGTCAGTATAAATAACAAGGTGGATGCCGCCCCCTTGGAAAGTGGACATGTGACCTGGCCAAGGGCGGCAACTCCAGGAAAGGCACTGGTTCCCCAAAGACAGGATCTCGGCGCAACTGGGTTAGAGTCTAACTTGACAAGTAGGTCTACACTAATAATTACATTACAAGACGCTGAAAAGAGTAACAAGCCCAACTGCAAGAATCGTAGAATACAAAAATCTTCCATGGTGGCCACAGACCAAAAAGTTAGTAACAGCAGTATGAATCCCAGGAGCGGCATGACACCCTAAACAGGGGCAACATACTCGAACTGACGGAATCCATCTCAGGCTAACACATCTAAATGCAGCCCACCTACTTTTTGTGGAACTTCGGCAGGAGGGACATGGCTACTGCAAAGAACAAACTATTAAAACATGGCAAATGGAGGAGATTTCCCGGCTAATTATGTCCTTTAAACAACAATTTGAAATATGGGGCATAAGGCTTTCGAAACCGGCCAAATTTTGTTACCCCGGCCCATTAAGGGAAAAATCCTCTGAGAACAGAATCGTTGGGCACAGCCTGGTGACAAAGGCACAGGCTTATTCAGTCCTCCGGAGTGCAAGGGGGCTTAGTCCACCAATAGCAAGCTACAGCACGTTCTAGGCCGAGAAAGTAGTAACTACAGGTCCGGACACGGACCACTGGAGCTGGCTTGCAGGTACGCTGAACAGAGTGAAAACCAACTGACCACGACACACACAGAAAAAGAACAACTGTCAAGACAGCCTCCATCTTATCTCTTGGAACATACCTGGGGCTAAGAAATGGCTAGAAGACGGCCGGCCCTTTAAAAACTGGGCGTCTTGTGACTTAATCGCCCTACCGGAGACTTGGGCGCTAGAGGAGCTGCCCCTTATCGGATACACTCACTTCAGCACACCAGCTAAAAAAACGGAGCATGGTCATCCAAAAGGCGGGCTAGCAGTCTGTGTCTCGATTGAAATTTATATTAAATCTGAGCAAATAATCCATTACGGACCAAACATGCAACTAATAAAACTGTCTCTACCAAGCAGAGCGGTACATGTACTATTAATTAACATCTATTTTCATCCATCCGCGAAAAAGAAGAAAACCCACATTCAGCTGCTATTAACCACAATCAATGACATTCAAAACAGCAATCCCACCTTGTAAATTATAATTACAGGTGATTTGAACTCAAATTTAATCTACACACCGGAAGACGACGTGAAATTAGCAGCACATAACGAGTTCTGAGAGGTCCAACCCCAATACCAGCCTAAATCTGAACGTCCCGACCCAGTAGGACAACGGCTGATGACAACTTTTGAATACCTGGGCTTGAGAATAATAAACAGGAGAACTCCAGAGGACTACCCACCAATGAATACCTACTTTGGAGGGAAAGCGCAATCAAGGCTCGGCTACACCGCTCTAGCTCTACCATTATTCCCCTTTCTCACACTGTTCCTAATTGAGTTCACTACTAAAAAGTGGCCACTCATACCAACTTATTTACTTCAATTTAAAGTCTCCAAAGCCTCACAACAGCAGGATAATTGTTGAAAGCACGCTCTCCACCGACTTGAAACTACTGAAATGGTCAACTGAAACCATTGAAGAACTTCAAGTAACAGTACAGAGAATTAAAATGGAAAGCGAAACAAGCGAACGCAACAAGATACAAGAGTGGGCAGATTTCACGAATAAACTACTAACAATTATGTCTGTCAAACCCAGACAACCCTCGGAACCGAAATACACCAGGTTAACATCAATTGAACTTGTCAAACTTAGCGAGAAATAAGGAAAAATGTAAGGAGACTAAAAAGAACCAAGACCTCCTAACCAAGACTGGGAATCAACACGAAACCTCAAGAAAAAGTCCAAAAAGATGCTGAGGGAAGATGAAGACGTGAGGACAACTTTTGGGTTAAATTACTACATACTGCGAAGAAAATCAACTCTAGTGCCTTTTGGGGAATAATAAAGGGTCTAAAGCGGCCTGCTAACTCAATTACCTCAAGCATACAAGAAAATGAATGGGTTACATTACTAATAAAGAGATTCACAGACATTGAGCCATTGAACCTCCTTGAGGGGAGCAAGAGGTTTCAAGCAACTACTGTGGCCCAAGAGGTACAATTGAGCATTGACAAGAACATCTTACAAAATGTAAACAGCACCCCAACTTGCAAACATTCCAAATTGCAAAACACAGATGACGCACAACAGAAAGAAGCTGGTGGCTCAAGATCTACCTTTGGAAACTAGGGCTTTTGTAACAAAGACATTAAAAGAATAATCCTGAAGGGTTGTGGAAACGGGGCCCCTGGCCCTAATGGCATCCCTCCAATAATTTTTCAATCAGCCACAGACTTCTGGAGTGGAAGACTATTAAAATCTGTATGAGGAAGTGGAGAGAGATGGGCAAATCCCAACAAGCTGGCAAGGATCAGTAATTACTCCGATTTTCAAAGGAGGCGACAGAACATCCCTGTCCAATTACAGGTTGATAGCGCTTTTGGACGAAGACGCAAAGTGCTACGCCTCTCTATTATTTGAAGATCAGATTATTTGGTCTGAAGAAACAAAACGGATACCACTCAACCAAACAATGTTCAAAAAAGGGTGTGGGACCATAACAAACATTCTATCGCTCTCACTGCTTGCCGACAAATACATACGACTTAAACAACAGCTATACCTCTGTTTTATTGACCTAAAGGCGGCTTTTGATAGCATGGATCATCATCTTCTATGGGGAAAAACTGCATATATGGAACATCCCTCAGAGGAATTCTGCTGCTATATTCAAACACATAGATGAGAGTAAATTTGGGATATGGCTCAAGGCTGTCAGGAAAGTTTGAAACCACCAAAGGACTGAAACAAGGCTGTGTCCTGGCCCCACACCTTTTTAACCTTTTCATGGTAGACCTGGTCCCAAAACCCAATAAGATCATATCTCATCCACCCAAACTAGGAACTTTATCACTATCCCACTTATCATATGCAGATGACGTTGTTTTGATGAGCCTAACTAAGATCAGCTCACGTAGAGCACTTACAGGAATGCTGGAATATATAGCAGACAATAACCCCTTAAGTGCTCCCAACGGCTGTCGCTAGCACGAACTCTGTAGTGCTGCGCACGTCCGTTGGCCGTCGCGGCCCCGCCCACTCATAAAAACCGCTGCACTGCGGTGGAATTCGCGCTGCGGTTAAGCAGATAAACAAAATATTGCTGATTAGTAGACATCATAAGGCAAAACAACAATTCCAATTAGAGGGCAAAAAATTAGAAGCAGTATCCAATTATAAGTATTTGGGCTTCTATATTGTCAACCGGCACAATCATCGGGACTAAAAAGCATATATGAGTCAGAGGACACACGCCTTATCATTTGCCTTCAGGTCTTTGACGAAGAAACTGAAGGGGCCATCATTTAAACCCCTATTAGCAGTAATAAAAGCCAAATTGTTACCAACACTAACATATGGCAGTACGGCACTACACGGGAAAGACGCTTACCTCCTAAACACTTATCAATTTATAAACAAGTCTTTCAAATTCATCAGTCTGCCTCGCCAGCACATGTAAGACTAGAATTGGAGTAACTAATGAAACACTGGGGAGAATGTACGCAACCATTAAGCAATGGTACACCCACAAGCAAAATGCAGCAGAATTGGAATTGAACAAGGCTTTGTGGAACGAACTGGACAAGTATGAAAAATCCCCTTACAACCAATATCTTAAAAAAGCAGTACTAGAAACCTGCACAGGTGGGCGCTGGGAAACCTATCTGTCCTACTCATCCTTCAAGCAAGCCATACATAATTCAGCCAAATTTCATTCCTTGTTGGTCGACAAAAACATCCTCAGTAGGAAAAAACATGCCTGGATTGTAATTACTAATTATAAAACACTTACCCCAGCGCCATATCTAAACATCACATTCTCGGTCTACAAAAAGTTTCACCTAATGGCTTTGCGTTTAGGCAATCTGCCGTCTACTGCCGATCAGCCAACATGGCTCCACAAAGGGTCGAAAGAATGTAGCCTATGTGGAAGTAGTAAAGAGGACTTTGTTTACCTAGTCTGCATATGCCACAAATTATCACTAGCTCGAATCTCTTTATTAAAACATGCCATGCATTCCAGAGGTATAAGGACTTTCAGATCTGCAATTATAGCAGCTTTGGAACCAACAGACGTTACACTGAACTGTAAACTAATAAAGTTAGTTTCTGTACATACGCAAGCATTTAAAAAAAAAAGGGAAATGAATGTGGAGCATCGTTCGCTAAACAGCAAACAAGAGTGGCCAGTCCTGAGACTGTACTCGTTTCTGGGATACAATGGTGAATAAGGCAAGAATATTTGAAGAAATATTCACTTGTAAAGCACACCATGAGTCAATCAATATTTCAGATTTAACAATAATGTACCAGGGAAACATCTGTATTTATTAAGAGACCAATCAATTGAATTACCACATTTCCATATACATTTGAGTGTTAATTGTCAAACAAAAGATTCTTTTACGATTTTTTAGGTTTTATACAAAATGAACTTTTACTGTAGTTTTATTCTATAAATTGTATTGTAGTGGTTTTAACTAACTGAAAAAATAAACAGTCTTGATCATAGAACTGCGCCAATGCTGTACTGTGTATTTATAGAAAACAAGAGCCATTTCAGTATTTGTATCAAATGAAAGTCTGTTAGGTGTACAATAGTGAAACCAATGCCGTCTTTTGGGAGCAAATATGTGGACTCCTGGTGCAAACATTGTAACTTAACTTGTTGGCTAACTGAAAAAGAATGAGGCAGCCTGTAAGTGTAATTTCAAACGGCAAATTACACATTTTAGCTCACTAAATGACTACGTTACATAATGCAGAGATCTCGCACATAAAAATGGATCCGGATTATCTGGATTCTAATTTAGCTTTTTGAACTAAAACTCAAAACATTGATTAAAGGAAAAACGAGTTCAGTTTACTATAACTAGGAGTCCTTGTTCAGTTTATCTTATCCCCCATTAATGTAAACCGTGTTCATCCTCTGTATGAAGGTTTTGCACTGGATGTACAAGAACGATGGAAGGACTTGTCATATGTTCATGCTGTGATGAACACGTCCCTGGAAATAATAGATTCAAGGGTTGCTAATCGACAAAAATAATTCTCCAATGTAATCATCAAAAAAGAAAACATGGCGCAAAAAAATGTCTTTAGAAAGTCAGAATTTCAGCAGCTCAGATGGAGGTGAAAATTGGTCCTAGTCAGGTATGTGCTCTGAATGCAATTTTAAATCGTCACCCTTCCACCCGGGAAATGCCAGTTTTTCAGAAGGAGTTTTTGCTTTTAATTTGTGCCGAGGCTTGATATGCAGAGGTTCTAATGTGTTAAAGCAATTTTTTTCTTTCTCTTTGTTCCACTATTTACCTCTTTTACGCTCTGGCCTGCGCCCTAAATTCTATTGGATTACCACAAAATATGGTATGGCCCTGAAATGTGTGCAGTACTTGCTTTGAGTGTTGAACCACTTTGAACATATTAACCATGGGGTAATATGGCTTAAATGCTTAGCTAGACAATCCTACAATTTGGAGGCTATCCTTTTCAGTGTAACTTCACAGAACTCTTGGTGTTGTCCTTTTTTTCTTCTCCAGTAATTTTGGTCTTTTTAAAGATTTCTAATCTTCAAATACCTAATAATTTTATTTCTGATTATCTAATTTCAAAATATTCATAACTGCCTACTTAACTCATTTTTTTGCGTTCAAATTGCACATCTATAATGAAAGAGCCTAATTAAACACACTTATCTGTATTTTTTTTAGATGACATGTTTCGCTCCGCCTCCCAGAATACATTAATTATGAGTTTCTGACTGTGATTTGCTGTTTGATAGTAGTTCTTTGTTTATGAAGGGAAATATTAATTATGAAATTGTGGTCCTGTTGAGGTTGCCTTTCAGAGATTTTAAATCAACTGCCTCCAGTATCGAAGAACTCCAGAAAAGACATTGGATGTGGAGGATTTTTTGTTATCTTCTGACAGTCTGAAGCATTGAAAATGAAGATGTGATCATAAAAACTATGTTCTGCGGATGCACATATTGGCTAAACCATGCCACTTTGGAAAAACACCAGTTAGTTTTCACTTCAGACCTGCTCTTGTAGTTTAGAGGTTCTGAAGCATTGAATTTTCAAAAACAGAATCTCACAAGGACCCGGCTTGTGGTGAAGCATGCATATTAATGTTGCAAATGGGCCTAGTGTGTACATTTTAATGAGGAACTTTAATTCAAAATAACGGACTTACCCACCCATGGGTTAACGTCACTTTTAACCTGTTATATGCAGGTAAATCACACATACAATGTATCAGCTATGCGTTGCCGGATTACTGCTTCCAGGCTCTACAAAACCCTTTGTCCATCACTGTGCAATGCATGTTTCAGTTTCATTCAAGCTTGTATCATCCTATAACACAAAATTCCCATGAAGCTTCCCTGAGACTCCACCCTCGTCCTGCCCCTATTTAAACGGCCATAATGTGTCAGCGCAGCGGACGTGCGCAGCGGGCGCGACGTAGGCGCGCCGGAGTTGCGCCTGAGTTAAGCCAGTCTGCGCCCGTCCGCGGCAGGCCGGGGCACGGGGCTCGTCACTCTGCTCCCCGCATCATCTATTCCCGCTCTGCCATTGTCTCACTGCACAAACCTGTATTCCCTCCCCCCGAGGCTTCGGTCAAGCACACCGCATGCGGTTTGCCCGTATCGAGGAAATCCTTTCCTGAGCTCATTCTTTCACCCCCTATTCACAAGTCCCCGGCCCTGGCAGGCAAACCTCGCTCTTCTACCTCGGTACCTGCCCCTAATTCCCCCCTATCTGTGATGTACCTGAACACTCGGTCTCTGGTCAGCCATAAAACTGACATCTTCTATCTCTTAGGATCGGAACAGCCTGACATCTTGTTCCTGTCCGAGACCTGGCTCACAGATGATTCCTCCCCTGATATCCTGGCGGCCATCCCCCCAGGATATTACATACTGCAAGCCAATCGCCCCTCTGGCAAAGTGGGCGGCGGGGTCGCAGCCATCATTAGCCACTCAATCCGGTTTTCCCCTATACCTATCCCCAGCATTCCTATGACCGACTGTCTTGCTCTCAGGCTGGAGCAACCTGGGTCCTCTCTTGTATGTGTCCTAGTTTACCGTCCCCCTCAACCCATGCCAAACTTCTCAGTTCAGTTTGGGGAGCTCATCTCCCAGCTGACTATCAACAACACTAATGTTTTGGTTCTCGGCGACTTCAATTATTGGCCATCGGACCCTCACGAAACCCCGGATTCTCTCGCCTTTTCCGACCTTATGCTTGGCCTCAATTGTATTCAACACATACACACACCCACACATGCTAAAGGTCATATTTTGGACCAGGTATGGACTTCTTCTTTAGACATCTCCACTCCCCTTGTCCTCCCCTGCCCCTGGTCAGATCATCTACTTATCACTTTCTCCCTTGCTAAGCCTCCCCCGACCAATATTACCCGAGAATCTAATTTCCTGGCACGTAATTGGAACAAGGCCGACCTCAACAAATTCACTTCCCTCCTGAGCTCATCAGCCCCTTCTACTACGGGACCCCCCACTTCCATTGACTCTCAGTCTGATAATCTTATCCAATGGCTTGTCTCCGCCGCTGACTCAGTGGCACCTCTAAAACCTGTTAAGATGCGGCGCAGTCACGACGCCCATAGGTGGTTCACCGAGGAACTCAAGGCACTGAAACTTAGTCTCCGCCAGGCCGAAAGACGCTGGCGTCGAGGATATACTCCCGAGACAAAAGCTGTCTTCTCTTCTCAGCTGAGGGAATACAAGTCTGCTATAGCCCGGGCTAAATCCAGCTATTTCTCCAATAAGATTTTGAACTCTACTAACAAATCTAAAGACATTTTTTCTATTGTTGAGGAATTATCTAACCCGGCGAGAGTCCCCATTGCCCCGCTTCCCTCCCAGCCTCTGTGTGACTCCCTGAATCAGTTCTTCGTGGACAAAATTGTTAAAATCAAAACCAGCATTTCTGCTCACGTTTCATCCACTTCTTTCCCCCCCAGCACTTCCTTTCACCCCATCACCCACACCCTATCCCAGCTCCCCCTCATTCCAGAAGAGATTTTTCTCTCCCTTTTGCTCAAAGTTTCTTCTGGCTCCCCTAGCGACTGTTGCCCCCCCTCTGCCCTGCGAGAAGCTTTTACTTCCTGCCCGGACCCCCCTTTAGCCCTCTTAAACAACTCTTTAACCTCGGGGGTGGTCCCGGGTTCCTTCAAACGGGCAGAGGTGGTCGCCATCCTGAAAAAACCCACGGCTGACCCGTCCACCATGAGCAACTATCGCCCTATCTCCCTCCTTCCCTTCCTTAGCAAAGTCCTGGAGTCCCATGTCACTCAAACCCTTACTTCTTTTATTGAGGACTCTTGTGTTTTGGACCCCCAGCAGGCTGGGTTCAGACCTGCGCATTCCACAGAAGCAGTCATCCTCTCTGTGATGGACGAACTACGCAGGGGCGCCGACTCTAACACCTGTCAGGCCCTGGTTCTTCTAGACCTGTCAGCCGCCTTTGACACGGTCGACCACGATATTTTGGTCGACCGTGTCAGAGAGGCTGGCATCCAGGGCACTGCCCTGGATTGGGTGCGCTCTTTTCTGACTCACCGCCATCAAGCTGTCAGACTGTCCCAGTTTTCTGCCTCTCAAGTCGAGCTGACCTGTGGTGTCCCGCAGGGATCCTCCTTATCCCCTCTCCTTTTTAATTTATACCTAGCCCCGCTTATCCGTTCCCTCCGCCAATTCAATGTCTCCGCGTTCAACTACGCGGATGACATTCAACTGGTCTTCACTATCGACTCCAGTGACCAATCCATCTCCACTTTCCAAAACACCCTCTGCTTCATCAGCGATTGGATGGGCACAAACCATCTGAAACTTAACCCCGACAAGACTGAGCTGGTGCTTGTCGGGGGGCCCTCTAATCCCTGGCACTCTTCCTTTTGGCCTGCCAGTCTGGGCAGCCCCCCTTGCCCTGTCAACTCAGCAAAAAGTCTGGGAGTTGTCATAAGCAACGACCTTTCTATGACACCCCAGATCAGCGCTGTAGTCTCCTCCAGCCATTTCCAGCTCAGGAAAATACACAAAATCTCCCGCCTACTTACCACCGATGCCCTCACTTTGGCCCTGCTTGCGTTAGTCATGTCTAGGCTTGACTACGCAAATGCACTTTACGTAGGCATTCCTGCATACCAACTTAGGAGACTCCAGCTGATCCAAAATCAAGCTGTCCGCTTGATCTATCATCAACCTAGAGATCAGCACGTCCAACCTCTCCTAAAAAGTCTCCACTGGCTTCCGGTTTCTGCCCGCTGCAACTTTAAGCTTGGTTGCATCATTTTTAAATCCCTCACTGGTCATGGTCCCTCCTTCATTTCTTCTTTGCTTCATCCTTATGTTCCCTCCCGCACTCTTCGGTCATCTCAATTGGCCTTACTCTCTGTCCCCAGATTCAAGCGGAAGAAACACGGTGGCCTCAGGTTTTCTTTCTTAGCCCCGTCTTTTTGGAACACCTTACCTCTTTCTCTTAGGTTGCCCTCCCCCTACACAACATTCAGATCCTCCCTCAAAACTCACCTTTTCACTGTAGCTTATTACTAGCCGTCATTCTGTGTTATGTTATCTTCTGTCTCTCCTCCCTGCTCCCTCTGTATAGCGCCAAGAAACCTAATGGTGTTAGCGCGCTCAATAAGTTAATTTAACATAACATAACATAACAAACACAACTTCCCAAAAAACTGTGTAAATCTTTGCAATTTCATTAAAAAAGTTCATGTTTATCTGATCGAGACATATGGCCTCAGATTCATTACCTTTGAATTTCCCAGGCATCAAACTGGATCCAAAAGATTTTTCTTCGAGCAATAGTCCTGTACGCTGGTAGGTGGCACTGGAAGTGATGTCTGTTTCACCTATATAGGTGCCAACTCTTTGTGCTGACATCAGTTATTCTCTTTCGATGCAAGTCAAGCGATGATCCGTGAAGAATGCTACCTCTGTCACTTTTTAACAGTATTTTTCGAAATTTCCTCGACCTTTTTTTTTTTTTTTTGGTGTGTAGTTACCATGTCTAGAAAGAATTCAGGGTTCAAGCCGTGCGGCGCCTGTCACCACACCATGTCTGTGACTGACCCGCATTTGGTTTGTCTCAGTTGTCTGGAGCACGACCACGACTCAGTTGTGCTCCGACGGACTGGCCATGGCTCCTAAAGTTACTTGTGTCCCCACAGGCCTCGGAGGTAACGGTCCTGGTTGAGAGGAAGTTCTAGATGCCCCAAATCCTCTTTGTCCACTCAGTCATCAGGACATTCCGATGAGGCATAAACTTCGACTTCTCTCCGTCCATCGGCTGACACGACAGAGGAGCCTTGGAGTTTAAATCTTGTTATACGGAACCTGCGCCTGGGTCGGCTCCATGCCTCCCTGATTTTTCTGAAAGCCGAAACGACCCTGCCCAACTTAAAGAATTTTATGAGACTATGTGCCTCATTTTTAGGCTGGATGACCTCTCTGGTGCGCCTTTGGGCCCCACAGGGTAAGAGGGGGGCCCCTTCGGTTTCTGTGCCTGTGGCTCCGGCCCCAGTGCTGATGCCCCTCCATAGATCTGGACCAGCGTTGGTCATGCCCCTGTGACTTTCCCTAATTCCAATACTCTCAACCCCGTCGGCGCCTATGGGGCGGAGTCAGTCCCATTCTCATCCCCAATGACCCGAAGCCAGTACCACTTTGTCCAGCGCTTGTAATGAATTTCCTGAGCCTTATTCTCAAGGGCTAGGAGGAGGAGAAGATTGGGGGTTGCTGGACCCTTAGAAGACCATCCTGAAGAGGAAATGGATTGGTATGAGGATTAGGATGAGGCCAGTGGACTTGATATTTCTGCAGATACTGCCATGCTTTCTCCCCATACCATGGCTATGGAGGAGCGAGCATTGTATGCTCTAGTGGTTCAAAGGGCGGCTAATGTCCTTGGCCTTCAGCTTCCTTCTGTGGCGGTGAAGACTATAATCTTTACGGACAAGCTACAGCCAGGGAATTCCTTCTCGAAACCCTTAGTCATGTTTAACAAAGTCCTTACAGACGTCCTACTAGGAATCTGGTCCAATCCCAGCACAGGGGCTCCTGTGAATAGGACGATTGCCCGCTATGACCACCCTGCTCCCGGTGACGTAAATATCCTCATCACCCGATTTACTCCATAGAGCTGAGTAGTCCAGGCATCTACGTCCCAGAGCGCGTTCCCTTCCACTCCCCGAATATAGAATCCAAAAGTCTGGTGTAAGAAAATGTTTTTTTCTGCCTGCCTTGCATTGCAGTCGATGAACACTGAATGCTTATTCGGTCTTTATTCCCACATACTGTGGAAAATAGTTGTGCAAGTGCTGCTCCAGGTCCCAGATGAAACCCGGACTGTCCTTTCCCAAGCAGTTTCAGATGAGAGAGACGCAGCAAAGTTCACCATTCGATGTGGTTCAGAAACAACGGACTTGCTGGGCAGAGTGATTGTATGGACTGTGGCTGTCAAACGCCACGTCTGGCTGAGAACATCTGGCTTCTCGGGTGATGTCAAGGCCTCGCTCATTGACATGCCCTTTGATGACACTGTCTCTTCAGAGATGAGGCAGACACGACGCTGAAGCGCTTTGAGGACTCGCGGGCTATGGCCAGATCCTTGGGCCTCACAGTGACCAAACTTCCCCAGCCTTTCACTCCTTTCGTGACTATGGAAGGGGCTTTCAGCCATGCCAGCCATACTCCAGGCACCAAGCCATGCTAGTTGAACCAACCCATCCGTGTTTCTTTCCCTACACATCGGTTGGGCAGAAAGCAGTCGGATGAGACCACCCTCCCTGCGGCCTGAGCTTACAAACACCCCTAGTCTTGCCCTTCCAGACAGTGGCATCCAGTTGGTGGCAGCATCAGCCATCACCTCCACCACTGGCAGGCCATCAAAACGGACAGGTGGTTGAATCCAGATAGTCCGAAGGGACTACCCTCTCCCCTTAGAGACCACACCTCCATCCTACTACTGGCTGACAGAGGATCATTTACTTTTACTCCAGAAGAAAGTCATGACTCTCTTGGCCAAGGGAGTTATAGAGAGGATTCCGGAGCCAGAAGTAGGCTGTGGTTTCTATTCCCTCTACTTTCTGGTCCCAAAAGAGGACAAGGGTCTTTGACCTGCGAGCTCTCGACTACTTCCTCAAATAGGAGAAACTCATTGCGTTGGACATGCAGGATGCCTATTTCCACACTGCCCATCGGCGCTGCTTTGGTTTGCTGTAGGCCATGAGCATTTTCAGTTCACTGTGCTCCCTTTTAGCCTTACCAGCTCCCCTCGGGTGTTCACCAAGGTGATGTCGGTGGTTGCAGCTCATCTGCGCAGATCAGGAGTGCCGGTCTTCCCCTATCTCGACAATGACCTGCTAAAGGCGGGCTCGTCCCAGGGGGTCATCTCTCACCTTCAGACAACGGCGGAGCTCCAGCATTCTCTGGGGTTCAATATCAACATGCTGAAGTAATACCGGACTCCCTCTCTGATGCTCCCTTTCATCGTAGCCATTCTGGATACAGCGCGGTTTCGGGCTTATCCTCCCGAACAGCCAGTCCAGGATATTCAGACTATGATACCGATGTTTTGTCCTTTTTTTGGGATTTCGGTGAGAATGGCACTGAGGCTGCTGGACCTCATTGCCTCTTGCATCATGCTAGTGACACATGCCAGATGGCATATGCAGGCTCTGAAGTGGGACCTGAAGTTCTAGTGGTGCAGCATCAGTGGAATCTCTCACCCACTTTCCAGATCTAGGAGGGAACAGCAGTTGACCTGCAGTGGTTGCTGGTGAACTGTGATTGGGCCAGAGACAGGCCCCTCTCCCTCCCCCAGCCAGATCTCACAGTAGTGACAGATCCATCACTTTTGGGATGGGACAGCCATCTGACGAGGTTTTGATCAGAGGACTCTGGTCTCCGGCGCAATCTGGTCTCCACATCAACATGCTTAAGCTCTAAGTGATCCGATTGGCATTGAAAACCTCTCTACCCTCCATCAAGGAAAGATTAGCCCATGTGTTCAGACAACACCAGTGCCATGTGGTACTGCAACAAACAGGGTGGAGTGGGGTTGTGGACTCTTTGTCAATCGGCCCTGCGTCTCTAGACATGGCTGGAACAGCAGGGCATATCCCTTGTGATTCAACACTTGGCAGGTTCCCTGAACGCCAGGTCGGATGGACTCCGCCGTCGATGCTTAGCAGATCAAGAGTGGTGTCTCCATCTGAAGGTGGCACAAGATCTCTTTCAGCAGAGGGGACAAAGCCTTGGTTACATCTGCTCGCCTTTGCAGAGAACGCTCAATGTCAGCAGTTTTGCGCAGTGGAGTTTCCAAGGTGGCTCTCGCTCGGAGATTCTTTTTGTTTCGAGTGAAGCTCAGGCCTCCTGTATGCCTTTCTGCCTATACCACTTTTTCCCAAAGTTAAGAAGATCAGAAACAACTGGGCCCTTTTACTTGGTGACCCACGCAAACTCCCCCCCCCCCCCTCCCTCACTTGGCTACCATGTATGGGATCTCCCCCCACCCCCAAAAATGAACTCAAGAGCCTTGGCATCTGGATGGACCAAGACCTCAATTTTAAAGTCCAAGCAAGAAAAACCTCCGGTACATGCTTTGGCCTCATACAGACAGCTCGAAAAATCCTTCGCCTAATTCCCTTCCAGTCCAGGAAACTGCTAATGCAGGGCCTAATTATCTCTAGACTGGACTACGGAAACGCCCTGTACCTAGAGTCATCAACAGACTACAATGTGCCCAGAATGCCGCCGCAAGGCTCCTTACCGGGACAAAATCCAGATGCTCTGCCAAACCTGCCCTCAAATCATTGCACTGGCTCCCAATTCAGGAAAGGATTACCTTCAAAACCCTCTGTATCTCACACAAAATACTTCATGGCAGAGGCCCCCCCCATTCTCATCGCTTCTTCAAAACCCCCCTGCCCACTCTTCGAACCCCAACCAAGCAGCCGTTAACTTCACTCAATGGCTAACCAACAGCGCCGACAGCCTAGCACCCCTGAAAAAACGTCAAATCAAACTAGACAGCAAAAACGCCCCCTGGTTCAACGATGATCTTAAGAAATCCAAGAAACTCTGTCGCTCCCTTGAGAAGACTTGGAAAAAAGACCCAAACACCAGCACCAGGGACGCGTTCAAAAACGCCATCCGCATACACCACCAACTGATCCGAACCGCCAAGAAAGCCGCTTTCAAAGACCGACTTGATAACAACGCCCACAACAGCAAGGAATTATTCAACATCGTCAAAGAGTTTACCAACCTCACTGCCAACTCCAACGACATCACTCCCTCTCAAGCCCTTTGCAACTCCCTAGCTTCGTTCTTCCATGACAAAATAGCAGACATCCACAACAGCTTTGACAACCATCCTGGAGACCAACCCACCCTACCTTCTGCCGTACCCCCACCCCCCTTGAACATCCTTAATGACTGGAACCCAATCTCCACTGAGGACACCATCCACCTGATGAACTCCATCCACTCAGGATCCCCCACAGACCCATGCCCTCACCACATCTTCAACAAAGCTGACTCCGTCATCGCACCCCACCTCCGAGATGTCATCAACTGCTCCCTTAACTCCGCCACCTTCCCGGAAAGCTGGAAACACGCCGAACTCAGCGCCCTTCTGAAAAAACCCACAGCTGACCCCACCGAACTCAAAAACTACTGCCCCATCTCGCTCCTTCCATTCCCGGCCAAAGTCATCGAGAAAGCTGTCAACAACCAGCTCGCCGCCTTCCTCGAAACCAACAAATCCCTAGACTCCTCACAGTCTGGCTTCCGAGCCAAACACAGCACTGAGACCGCACTCATCGCAGCAACAGACGACATTCGAACTCTACTGGACAATTGAGACAGTCGCCCTCATCCTCCTCGACCTCTCTGCAGCCTTCGACACAGTCTGTCATAGAACCCTGTTACAACGCCTCAAACATAGGAATCCAAGGAAAAGCACTGGAATGGATCACCTCGTTCCTTGCCGGAAGAACCCAGAGAGTCAGCCTCCCACCATTCAAGTCAGAGGCCACTGAAGTCATCTTCGGCGTGCCACAAGGATCTTCACTCAGCCCCACCCTCTTCAACGTATACATGAGCCCCCTCGCGGCCATCGCACGCCAACACAACCTCAACATCATCTCCTACGCTGATGACACTCAACTGATCCTCTCACTCACCAAAGACCCTAACACCGCCAAAACAAACTTACATAAAGGAATGAGAGAAGTAGCCGAGTGGAGGAAGCTCAGCCGTCTGAAACTGAATTCCGACAAAACAGAAGTCCTTATCCTAGGTACCTCCCCCTCCGCCTGGGACGACTCGTGGTGGCCAGAGTCCCTTGGAAAAGCACCCATCCCGACGGACCACGCACGGAACCTGGGCGTCATTCTGGACTCCTCACTCGATGACCAGACAGGTCAACGCCGTTTCATCATCTTGCTTCAACATCCTTCGCATGCTCAAAAAAACATTTCGCTGGATCCCCACCGAAACTAGAAAAACGGTCACCCACGCACTGGTTACAAGCCGCTTGGACTACGGAAACACCCTATACGCCGGTACCACCGCAAAACTTCAGAAAAAACTCCAACGCATCCAGAACGCATCAGCCAGACTCATACTAGACATTCCGCGTAAAGACCACATTTCTGGTCATCTGAAAAACCTCCACTGGCTCCCCGTCAATAAGAGGATAACATTCCGCCTCCTAACCCACGCACACAAAGCACTATACGAACTTGGACCCGAATGCCTCAACACACGACTTTCCTTCTACACCCCCTCCCGCCAGCTACGCTCCTCCCACCAAGCCCTTGCTGCTGTACCCAGCATCAACAAAACCACCATGGGAGGAAGATCCTTCTCCTACCTGGCAGCCAAAACCTGGAACTCACTTCCCACTCACCTTCGCCTCACCCAGAACCACCTAGCATTCAGAAAGCAACTTAAAACCTGGATATTCGACAAGTAATTCCCCACCCTTCTCCAAGCGCCTTGAGACCCTCTGGGTATGTAGCGCGCTATATAAATCATTTGAATTGAATTGAATTGAATTCTAAGACCTCTCATTAAACCCCACAAATCCAACAGACAGTTGAGATCAGATACCCTCTCCTTGGCCAGTGTCCCCAGAATAAGAATAGCACGTTCAGGGGGACGTCTCTTCTCATATAATACCCCACAATTATGGAATGCCCTTCCGCTCCCCATCCGAAGGAAAACCAATCTACTGGTCTTCCGCAGGCTACTGAAAACCTGGCTCTTCCCATAAACTACCCTCCTGATCATGTAGGCCGAGTTTCAGCGCTGGGACGCCCTTGGGTAGCTACGCGCTTTACAAATCTGAAATCCAATCAAATCAAGTCATCCTTTTGGCTCTGGACTGGGCACGGAAAGTCTGATACCTGAGCGTCTGCAAATGAGCATCAATCCTCTGATCAGGCTGCTTCTTCTGGAGGATCTTTTGTTGCAGCAGCAGGTGAGGGTCCTCTACACAACCCTGTCAACTCTGGGCCACCTTGCATGGACATTGAGCGGCTGTAGTTGATAGCTTTCGACCTTCCTCCCGAAGTCTGTAATGTTATTCTGGCAGCTAGGCATCCCTCCACTAAGACGGTATACAGCTGCCTGTGGCACTGGATTATACAGTCTATTATGTATAAAAGTCTGTTGACACTCTTTCTGCTTCCCTTTCTGATATTTTGTCCCTTGCCCAGCAAGGCCCTTCTCTGGGGACTTTGAAAGGGTATCTTTTGGCCTTGTCTGCCTTCCTGAAGCTGCCAGACCAACCCTTGCTATTTAAATCTCCAATTGTAGATAGATTCCTGAAAGAACTTGTACATATGTTCCATCCTGCCCCTTGTTTTGTGCCTCAGCGGAACCTTAATATGTGTTCCTATTGAACCCCTACATAATTGCCCCCTCAGGCTGCTCACCATCCAAACAGCCTTTTTAGTGGTAGTTACATCTACCAGAAGGGTGATTGAGCTACAGGCTTTATTGTCCAAGCACCTCTTTCTGACTATATTCCCTGACAAATGTATTCTTTGCACTAGGTCCTCTTTCCTTCCTAAAGTGGTAACTCCATTTCATGTGGGCCAATCTGTCACTTTGCCCACTTTTTATGCACCTCCGCATCCCTCTAAAGAAGAGGTGCGACTACACCATCTGGCCCCAAAAAGAGTGTTGTCGTTCTTACTTGATCGGACAAAAGAGTTCCGTTTGGGCAACCAACTATTCTTGGAGTACACTGTAGCTAAGAAAGGTCAAGGGTGCAGAAGAGTAACATCTCCCTGTGGGTCGTCCACTGCATCAACATTTGTTATGCTCGGCTGAGAAACAGCCTCTTGAAGGCCTAAGGGCTTATTCCACCAGACCTAAGCCTTTCCACCAGTGCTATGCAACGTGGAGTATCAGTCCTGGGCATCTGTCAGGCAGCAACATGGGCATCCCTGCACACATTCACCAAACATTACTTCCTGGATAGTTAAGTCCGCAGGGTTGCCATTTTGACCACTCAGACCTTCAGGATTTTCTAGTTTATTTTTGTCTGCATTCCCTCCTCAAGGGATGGAATTGCTTAGGTATCTATTCAAAGGTAAGAAATCTACAGATAGATGTCCCTGTCAGAAGAACAAGTTACTTACAATCGGTAATGCCTTATCTGGTAGAGACATGATCTAGCAATAGATTCCTTACCTACCCACCGATCCTTCCTGCACTGCAGACACGTTTCCAGGGTAAGGGCTGTTCCCTTTCAAGGCCCTAATTTCTTACAAAACACACCACTGTCAGTACTTTTTGTGGCTTTGCGTTTCTGGCTTGGGAAAGCCGTGAAAAGTAGCTGACATCAGCGCGCCGAGGCACCGTCTATATAGATTGCGCAGACAATCTTACGGAGCAAACGGATGCCACCTACCGGCTCGCACAGGTATTGCTCGAAGAAAAATCCTACCTATCCAGTCCGATGCCTGAAAAATTCAAAGGTAAGGAGTCTACTGCTAAATTATGTCTACCAGATAAGGTGTTACAGAGGGTAAGTAACTTGTCCATCATGGTGCCTAGTGAGTAAATCCACTGTGCAGGTTTCCTCTGGAAGGTTTGACAATGAGATATTTAGAGCTAATTGATTATAAGTGTGTTAAAAGTTTTGTTCCAGGAGAAAGCCACACTGAAGCATTGGTGTATGGTGGCTGAATGATGATTGGCCTATTGGTATATCATGATGGTGCAGGTGTTATGTTGGATAGATATGTGCAATTATGATGGTGTGTATTAGGAGCTATGACAGTAGTTGTGATAGAGTATAATCATGGCTGTGTGGGTATGTGATTGTGGCTGTATCTGGGTCCCATTTTGTTTACATGCTTCTTGTGTATTTGATATCACGAATATATTGAACAAGTACTGAATTGGAAGACATCTGTAAAGACTCAAGTTTCGTTTTCAAGATCTTATCAAAGACTCTGTCCCCCCTGGGGAACTCATCACCATGCCAAAACTCGATCTCTTAATACAAATGAGAACAAAATCTGACTATCTTCATGCAACAGATTAGAGAAATAGGCCTGGCAGAAATGTACAATAGGAAACCACTCTGCACTACAGGGAATCGTAGATAGTGTTGTTGCTGGATTCAGTAACATAGGACAACTATATTAATTTTTCGAAGATCCTGTAAATTTGATACTTGCCGTTCGGCTTCTGTAAACCCATGATCAGCAAAGTGCAAGGACTTCCCCCAGTTTCTTTTAAAATCCATTGTTTTAGCTTGTTTTCAATCACTGGAGTTATTCCAGCCATTGTTTCAGTTGTTAGATTATATTATAGTGTTCTTGGAAAGACTGGGGGCATATTTCCAAGCCTCTAACACCATGGAGCATCACTTTTTTGGCTGCTCCAGTCGCATTGCGCCATTCCCCACATTTATAAGGTAATACCAAGCTAACGTGGCTTAATGCCACCTTGTAAACATGCCCCTTTCCGCTGCAATCGATGCAGCAGAAGGGTAGGTAAAGGGTGCTGCTGTGGGCATTTCACCGCAACACCTGTTGCTTTTAGACGCTGCCTCAGATTTACAAGGCTGGGGCAGTGCCAAAATCTAAGGCGAGGTAATACCTGGTTTTATGGCGATACGAGGAGAAATTAATTTCTCCTCGTCTGTTCCTTCTATGTGTGCTGCATTCTGCAGCACACACAGAAAGATGAAACCACCATTATTGATTGTTTATGTGCAGGAAGGTGTCCCTTCCTGCACATAAACAATTACCCCTGCAGTGCAGGCACCCTTGCAATATTGTGCAAGGGTGCTGCGATGAGGCGGGGCTGCTTTTTGAGCGCCAGCACTAGTGGAAATGCAGGGGTGTTCCGTATTTCTGTAAATATAGCGCATCCCTGCTTTTTAAAAATGTTGGAGCGCGGAGTTGCAAAGTTTGGCACAAAACCATGCTCTGACATTTTTTAGTAAATATGCCCCTGCATTTGGCTTTAATGCGATTCATACAGGTTCTCCACCTTTGCTTAACCCGTTAAGTGCTGCGAACGTTCGGCGGACGTAGCGTGCACTACCTCGCTAGTGCTGCGCACGTCCGCTGAACGTTCCGATTCCGCCCGCGCAATGGAACGTCCGCACTGGGGCGGAATTTGCGGCGTGCTTAACGGGTTAAGCCAATGTCTTTCCCTGAAAAATCACATACTTCTGATTTTACAGTATCTTTCAAAATGTGAGTTAAATCCTCTACCGTTCTTAATGGATGCAATCCTACAGCTATTTCTTGTCTAGCCATTTTTAATTCAACATCTTCATCATGTGTTTGAAATTCAATACCACCCCGTGTGCAATCAATTGTTCGATTGAACTTGTACAGAAGATCCCTTCCCAACAAATATACAGGACTCAAATGACATACCACAAACCGATGATCTTCCTCAAATGAAATTGTTACAGGAAATTTCTTTGAAACTGGATTAGTTATTTGCTTATTTTTAACTTCCACAACTTGAAACTTTTTTCCCGAGAGGAGTAGGCCTGGGACTTTTATTGTTCTAACAGTGGAACAGATAGCGTGTGTCAATAAGAAATTACTCTTGGTAGCCATTTACCTCTTCTAAAAATGGTCCACTTAGGTTCTACTACACGAAATATGCAATCTTCCTCCCCCTTGAGGCACCATCAATAGGAATTGTCAAAGTTCTCGTTCTCCAACATGGGGAACTGTAGGTTCTGATTTTGGACTGGATTTAAATTTACTCTTGGTAATTGGTTCATATTGAATATGGAATTACCCATATTTTGTAGGAATAATGGAGCTTGCAGGACGAGCATCATAGGGACTTGTGACTGTGTTGACATCTACATTTGCTGAACTGGAACGTTTTTCATTGACGTTTGATTTACACCTTACATTTGCCCTTCACCACTTATTCGGTTAGGATTCTGTCTACACTCTCTCTTCCAATGCATGAGTCTGTTGCAATAATGACAAGGAGTTGATTTCGTCAACGTTGAAATGACTACTCATGAATTTGGATCAACAGGAACCCCTCTACCATGAGAAACATTCACTCCAACTTGAGACATATGTTCATCATTCTGGAAACCAGCATTCTGCTAACATTCCCTAAACCCGATTGATTCTGAAATCGGTTTTAAGCAAGCTTAGTTTGAGCCAACAAATTTTTCTTTGAGGGCCACATGTGCGACCATTTCATTTTGACAACTGACAAAATGAAATGCACAACAGGGTCTCATACACTGTGATTCTGAATGGGTCACATGGGTCCTACCTCAATATTATTCTTGAGGAAGGCTGCAATTTGCGACCCATTGGGAATGGACGGTGGCTTGCTGGGGTCAGCAGACTACCATATCTGTGACTGCTTTTTCAATAAAACATATTTTTTTTAAATGCAGTCTGTTTTCCTTAAAGAAAAAAGGTATGCATTTAAAAAGCGACAATTTAACATTTGTTTCGTCTTTTAAGAGTAAACAGTGGTCTGTGGGACCACTGCCTGATCGTAAACGTTTTCGTAGCCAATAACAAAGGGCAAGGGGCCCCACGAGGACACACCATCGCATTTGCAACAGGCTTACCACTTACTTGAAGTAGGGGATAGACTGCAATTGTTTTGAAACCGTATTCTGGTCGCAACACAATTGTACATCCCCTGTGACTCGCTAGTAGGAAAGGATGCCCTAGAACACACCTACCTAATAGTGACTCCCAGACCGTAGTTTGCGAGTCAGTAACGGTTTACAAACAAGCAAAATAGGGTTGATACATGCTGCAGGGCATTTTAACGGTCGCAAATTGCCCGATTCGTTGTTTACGACCTCTAAAATCGGATGTACATGTGGCCCTAAGTCTATTCTGCTTTATTATTTCTTGTCACTACAATATTTTGCAGATCTCAGAATCTCATCTAACAGTTTTGTTTGCTAACAAATCATCTTCTGTTGTATGTGCACACTGATTTCTGGTTACAACCCAAGAACAAACTGTGACGCAAAACTCCCCATATTTTCCTTTTTAGTATTTTCTTATCCGCTGTGCTGTTTAAACACATGTAACAATTGTTCATAGTGAGCCTATCCCTGACTCCTTTGCTTCTTAAGTAGTTCTGTTAATCTTTAACCAATTAGTGTCTCTAGCTAGAACTTTCAAAAAGGTTATCACTTCATGTTTTGTCATCACTGTAGGTGAAAGTGCCTGAGTACGCGTATCCCTTGGAGGTTTTGTATGTGGCCATTGCACAGTTACCTTATACTCAGCCTATAAATCACTCAGTACCACAATATCAAAGAAAGTATTCAGATCTTTCCATAAATCCTTTGAAATCTTTACAAATTCGCCAACTTGCGTAAACCATAGGGCAGGATTTTCTCTTAATTTTGGAAAATTGTTCAGGATTATTGCAAGATTACCTCTACTTCATGATACACGTGCATACCCCACAATTCGTATTTCCCTAATTAAAAGGTTAAAGCCTCATCTTTATCTAGGGGTAATGGTGGTGTTTTACCATTTGCTTCAGTAGTTTCTAATTTTTCTTTCCTTGTCTCTTTGCACATTTGCTTTCCAACCTGTAAAAAGTATTTGATTTTCAAATACACTTCATCAATTCGGCAATATTTCTTTGCTCAAATACATCAGTTCATCCTCCTGATAATTGTTTCATATGTGAAACATCTAAACATCCACTAATCTCATTTTTTTTACTTCCTGGAGTTTCTTCAAACTATGAGGGAAAAATACCAGCATCAAATGGTTCTGTCAAGCAATCAATAAACCATATTTCGGTCGACAGACAATAAAAGTGCATATACCTAGATTCTTAGATATTATGTATACAAAATTCATTGATTTAATTAAAACAGTGTATTTAAGACGTATCCATATTTTAAAAATTCATTAGAATATGTATATTAAACTATACCAATTAGAATTCATCATTTGGATAAAAAGATAAAATACTATAAAACAATTGAACAATGGTCCTCTGTCCTTCCACTGGTAAACTATACCTTGTCTATTTTACAAGGCTGATTTGAGTTGCTGTTCCCTGGCCAAGGATAGCGGATCACATTAGATCAAATCAACAAATTAGGAGGTGCAGATTGTGCTTTCCTTCTGATTCTCCACACATGGCCTAGGAATTTAGCAATTGCGCAAACAGACAAAGGTCTTGCATCATTTCTTAAAATGTGCAATGCCATGCTATGATCGCTAGTTCCCAGCTGTTTGCATATATGAGTAAACCATCTGCTCCTAGGGACTGAGTATGCTAAACAGCCAAAGAAGACATGGCCTAGAGTTACTAATGGGGCAAAACAGCAGAGAGAACCATTTTTGCTAGCAGTACTGTACAGCCATGAGCTAGTAAACATATTTAGAGGGATTGTGACATATCTGAATTTGATATATCCTTTCCTATCTGCCGGCACCTGTATAACCTCAATAAAACCCTCCAGAGATCGCAACGATTTTAAATCTAGGAATTCCCCTGTTAATCTTCCTAGCTTGCTATTTTATGACTTGTTCTCAAATACCCAGCCCCAATACATAGATATGAGCTGTGTTTTTGTAGGGCGGTCCAAACAGCCAGTACAGTCTACTTTCAACCCAATGATCTTAAGTAGGATATTGATGTTCCTTATCCAGCATTAATGGTCCTGTCTCTCCTTGTGCAGTAGGTGTTGTAAAGACAATCCTCCTCTCTTCTTTTAATGATTGGACATTTTGTGATGTGGTCCTTACAGTATTTTGTGACTTTTGCAATGTAATAATAAATCCTGTTGCATGACCCCTTCCTCAGCACCTGGATTAGTAGAATTTGGAACAATATTTATTGGCATAAGTGCAACAGGAGCTGCTAACGTCTGAGCTGATGCAACCTATAACACTGGAGCAGGAACAGTCATATTAGAAACTGTAACACCTGGAGCTATTACCATAGAGGTTGCTACAACAGGTACAGTTTCAATCTTCAGTACTGGAAGGAATATGATTCTTTATACACTTGCCGTCACCCCGCATGTTGTTACATCACATACCATTACCCTGCAAATCGTAACAGCGACTTGCAGTGGGGGACTCTGGATGTCAGAATAGTATAATTTACTATTCCAATTCCAGTCTGCAGATAGTAGAGAAGTGTTGTATTTTTAATCCAACACCTTCTCCCCCCTCCGCAAGTATTCGTTACGCTTTGCTGGGTAATGGTATGCGTTGTTACAACGCGGTCGATGTAACAACATGCGGGGTGACGGATTCGTAGTAATGGCTGTTTACCACTGGAAGTGGTCTCTCAATCTAATATATATTTGGCTGGACAGGGGCTGTAGCCCTAGTGATTGTTAAACCCTGTATTTTTGTAGTGGGAGTCGCATATGTCGATGGAATTAAGGATAACAAAGCATCTAAAATGTCATCCCATGAATCTCTATCAGTGTCAGTTTTGCTTTCCGCTTCCTTATCATAATTTCCCTGCTTTTGTTTCTCTTCTACCTATTTTGACTACGTATCCTCTTAAGCCGTTCCCTCCCAAATGTTTAAATGCTTTATACTGTGTAGGTCTCGGAGGTGCCTTAATTTCATATAATATTCTCTCAAATGTTCAATAACCTCCAAATCAAAGGCATCGTATTGTGCAAATCTTAATGGTCCTTCATTTTCAGTGATCTTATGGCATTGACAAAGCCACAAACGTGTGAAGTCCTACGCTTGTTGCCATATAATGACCTGGAGTACCTTCTTGGGGTGCCGCTTCACCCTCCCAAACAGGTACTCTCATATCACCCCTCCTCATACCTCTAAGAGCTTTAAAACATTTCATGATTGCAAGAATTCAACAATAAATAAACTGATATTATTTCAATGTTTTTGTTAAATTTTTCAGTCAGTCAAAACGGATTATTTATTTAGACCATAGTCTATTAAAACCACCATAAATACAATCATCTCATGATACATACAATAATTATGCTTTAAAAAAACCATAAAACTACCCATAAATAAAACCCCTCTACTAAATAACTTCCATTCTACACATCATATGTTTACTTATTAAACCAAAAGATTTTAAAACGACTGAAATTAAATATTGCATGGTTGCACATGTGACATCAGGAATATCATATTCATCAACAGGTTAAATGCTCGTTTCAGATTAGCAAATCCATACTTTCCACAGATAGGTGTTAAAAAATACTTTACGCACATTTTAAAACCATTAACAATCTAATAAGATACGTGGCCAATTGTATTTTGTCATTGTTCCACAAGTACACATACCCAGACCATCTATAATTGCCAATTTTATCCTTGTGTCTTCATACCAGAGGTTGATCCCCACTCTAAATTGTAATACAGCATACCTAAACTTTGGGTTAGGTAGAGTCTCATTGTATGGAAAGGAGTCCTCATCGGCCCAAGCTTTTATCAGATACTGAGTGAACGATTTCCCCTATAGTTACCGCAAGTCCTCTATGGCACATTTATTTGCAAGTACACACAGCTCTAATTTGGGGATCATCCCCAAATTCCTCTGATACAGATCTGTAGTCAAACTGTTAAAGATTTCAGTCAACATTTGTCTCACCTGCTTTGTACATTTCAGTTCTCTAGTTTCAAATTCACCTGTACAGAATATGGACATTCTTGGAATGCCTTCTCGAGCTAGCCCCGACTAAAACCTGAGGTGGATTTCCATACTTCCAGTCTTAATCGTAGATGAAGGTGGCAGCGAAAGGAGTTTTTTCAGACATTTACTTTCCTCATAATTCCAGTTCAATTTACCAGTTAAAACTCTTGTTCCATACTAGAATTGAGGACAAACCATAACATTGTAGGCTGACAATGTAGGGAGGGACCACCATGCTTCCTGTCAAACAGCTTTTGGCCCCACATTGAGTTCAATGCGGTGGCTTTTATCGATTCAATGTTCTTTCCAATTTAGCTTTACCTCAAACCACATGCCAAGGTATTTATACTTTTTTGCGACTTCTACTTTATTTCCTCCCAAAAGCCAATTGAACCTTCCATTTCCTTTCCCGGGCACAATGATCTATGTCTTATCAAGGTTCACAGCAAACTTCTATCTTAAGCAATATTCATGGAAAACATCCAGTTTCCTTTGTAGGCCTACTTCTGTCATATCCATTATCACCAGATTGTCAGCATATAGCCGACACAAGGCATTTAAGCCATTCATCTTGTAGCATAAACCTTTTATTTTTGTACTTTTAATGTGTTTTGGCAAATCTGCTAAAAACAGGAAGAATAATAAAGGGGACAGGCGGTTTTTGACTTGTATCGTCCTATTTAATGTGCCTGCCATATCTAGTATCACCGAGGCCAATTCCGGCTGTGTAGCTCCTGAAGAATCAAGTAGATCCCTGTGGATTCCTAGCCACATCAGAGTTTCCCACAATATATTTCTATTTTATCCATTTGAAGATTACTACGGGGCACCTCATCATACTCTTTCTGAAGGGATACCTCCCATTTCCTTTTTCTTGTTTTAATTTCCGATACTCCCTATCAAAGCAACTTTGGCTCTTTCATTGTATGGCAAGCTCGTTTTTCACCTTCAGCACTGCATTATAAAACCCCACAGTCAAACAGTTGACCACCTGTGCTAATACCCCGTTGTGCCATAATAAAAAAATCATCCTGGGCCTCCTTCACCTCCTGCTGTTTTTGTTCTTGCATAAATTATGTTTTATGTTTTATATGCTTGTAAAGCGCTCGAATGCCGAGGTGTCTTGGCTCTGTGGTGTGTGGAAGGAATGGCTGGGGGGTGAGATCTTATGCGGCTGTAAACAGCCACGTCTTTAAGCTCCTTCTGAAAGCTGGAGGTTGGATTGAGTCCTCAGAAGAAGTGGCATCTTGTTCCAGAGTTTGGATGCACAATGCGTGCTTGCTCTACCCCCCCCCCCCCATCTTGCCCTTCTTATCCTTATGGTATCGATGAAGGCCTGGTTGGCTGATCTGAGGTGACGGGTGGGAATGTAGAGTGTAAAAAGAGCTTGTAGATCCTCAGCACCACCGCCATAGATTGCTTTATGTACCACAGTTAAAGTTTTAAACTCGACACGCTGTTTGATAGGCAGTCAATGTAGAGTTTTTATGCCGGCCGAAGTTGGCTTACGTCTGGGAATACCCAGTAAAAGTCTTGCTGCAGCATTTTTCAAAGGCTGCGGCTTCCGTCTGGGAATACCCAGTAAAAGTCTTGCTGCAGCATTTTTCAAAGACTGCAGTTTTTGCAGCTGGTACTTGTCAATTCCCAGAAACAAGGCATTACAGTAGTCCAGTTTTGATAATAGGAGAGTGACCATCACAGTCTTTTGAAGGTCTTTAGGAATGTACAGGAGTATTTTCCTCAGAGGTTTTAGAAGATAGCAGCATGATGAAATCATACTGTTTATCTGTGGGCCAAAGTTCAATTTGGTGCAAAAAATGATACCCACATTTCTGACTCTTTCTACTGGGGAGGGGCAGTCTCCAGCCTCCAAGGGCCACCAGGACTGGTTCCACAGAGATTGTCCCGACCCGAACTCCATCACCTCCGTGTTGTTAGTGCTTATCTTCAGATGATTCTAGCTCATAGAGGCCATGATGTCGGAGAGGAAAATGTGAAAACTGGCTGCTATGGTCTCTGGCCGATCAGTTATAGAAATGACAAGTTGTCATCGGCGTACAAGATCAAAGCCATGCCTTCTGATGAGATTTGCCAGCGGGGTGACGTACAGATTGAACAGGATAGGGCAGAGCCCTGCGGAACGCCACATGGGAGGATGAAACTGTCAGATTTTAAATAATCCCAGAACAGCCGCTGCTATCTCGCCTCCAGGAAGGAGGACAGGAGGTCTAAGTCGGTCCCCCCTATCCCCACATCTCCCAGCCGCTTTACCAGAATGGTATGGTATCAAATGCGGATGAGAGATCGAGGACCGTTCTCCCTCCCTTATTCACCACCCTGCGGATTTTTTCTGTGGCAAGGATTAAGGCGGATTCGATGGAGTGGTGCGAGCGGAAACCGTGTTGGGAGGAGTCCAGTAGTCTGTTGTCGTCAAGATGTTTAGTTAGGGCTGTATTTAAATGTTTTTCAAGCACTTTGTATACCACAAAGAAGTATCAGAGGGTCAAGAGTAAGACAGGCTAATATTGAGGACAGTGAAGGTGTAACGCTCCCACTCGCCATATGACTGGAAAAGGAGTGGTGTTAAACATGCCAGATAAAGATCGCTGTCTGGTCTCTGGCACCCATCAGTCACCACTCGGAACCGCCCTTCATCATTTGGGGCTCCGAGGACCAACACTATACTGGATCTTGTTTCTCTAGCAGAAAGAAATTAACCTTCCTGTTAGTTAGTATGTGTTGGTATTTGGGTCAGAAACGTGTGTGTTGGTAAAGTAACTGACGGGGTAAAAAAGAGTGTGCAGTGCAAGGGGAATACCAAGAAAATAAAGAAGGTGAGTAAAATTGGTTTAAGGAGCAGAAAAAATAATTTAATAGGGTATAGCTCTTAACACCAATGTTAAAAATAGCCAAGACAGGGTAAAATTTATGACCTGTCTAGTGGTGTAACGTGGTCGACATGTTTCAGCAAAACCGGCCAATAGCCTTGCTTTCTTCGGGACCTTGAATATACAGCTACTGCAAACAGAAAAAAAACCCAATGTGACAGAAGTGTTAAAAAAGTGAGTGAAATATAGTATAGGAACGACCCTTAAATGTCACCTGAACCTCTAGGTATTGCTGTTCCAGGTCTTCTCACACAGTCAGCGATGGACTGGTTAGTAAGAAGTATACACCTCACCCCGCCTGGCTGCGGCTCAGGACTTTAGTGAAGCACCGCTCTATCCGTCGGTACTCCTAAGTGGCATCTGTGCCGTCTGGGGAGGTCAAGCACTTTGGCCACCGTTGGCAAGTCGGCGATGGGTCGGTATTTATGAGGGTCAGTAGGATTTAGATTGTTTTTTTTTAAAAAGAGGAGTAATAAATGCTGTCTTCCAGATTGCTGGATAGCAACCGGATGTTATAATTTGGTTCAGGACAGGGGTGAGGTTTTCACTGACTGTATGGGCTGTCTGGTGCATAATAGAAGGTGGACAGGGGTCTGTAGATGTGCCAGATTTTATAGAGAGTAGAAGTTTGAGTTACTTCATTCGTAGGGGGCTGGAAACATGTCAGTATACAGGAGGGGGGGGGGGGGGGGACCGTCATTAAGTTTCTGACTTGAGGTGTTGTATTTATAGAGAAATCGTTAAAGATTCCTTGCACCTTCTGTTGAAATTGTTTGGCTAATTATTACAGAAGGCTTGATCAGGCTTAAAAGTATTTTCTTGTTGTGGTTTTATTAACATGTTGACTGATTTGAATAGTTCTTTTGTGGAGTTTCCCGCCTCCTTGATTTTGATGGTAAAGAATTGTTTTTTGTGGCATTGATAACCTCCTTGTATTGAAAAATAGTGTGGTTGTATAGAAGTTTATTTTGGCTATCATAGGCCTGTCTCCAAAGACGTTCTGCGGCCCTGCAACACAACTTTAGACATTTGAGCTCAGGCATGTACCGTGATGATGATCTCTTGACCTTTTTGACCGTCACCAGCTTTTCTGGTGCAACCTGGTCTGCAGCTGACAGCCCATTGTTGAACTGCAGGGCGGCTTCGTTGTTGTTTCCCGAGAAGACGGGACAAGGGTCAAGTACCAGCTCAAATACACCATCTTTCAATTTACCCCACCGTCTGGCTCTTACAGCACTTGGCATTCCCAGGCAGTCTTCCATCCACTTACTAACCAGGCCCAACCATGCTTAACTTCTAAGATTAGGCGCTTTCAGGGTGGAATTGCTGTAGGCGGGAAGTGCTCTGACATTATGGGCCCTAGATTTCATTCGACTTCAGTTCTGGCCATAGTAAGTCAGACATGCCACTCACTAGACCTAAAGCAAAAAAAATAAAAATACGTTGAAAAGCCTATAGCACCTGGTAATCCCAGGCAGTCTCCCACCCAGGTTCTAACCAGGCCCAGCACTGGTTAACTTCTGGGATAAGACAAGATCAGATGCTTTCAAGGTGGTAGAGCCTTAGGCATGAAGCTGCTGATCTTTGGGTGCTTTGCTTTATTTCGACTTCAGTGCTGTACATAGCAAATCAGACATGCCACCTGTGAGAAGCTTGCTTAGAATATGGTGCTCACATATTTAAGTGTAGCACCCTGCACTAATTCAACCTTAGAAATCTCTTTAAGTGGTAGCTGTGGACAGCAGCCTTCAGGCGTAGTCCAGAAGAAGTGTAAAGCAGCTTGTTTTACCAGAATGTAATAATATTGGTATAGATTAAGTGAAAAAGAATCTAAAAAATATGCATTTATTATAAGACATTCACGAACACATATAAATATCTCCTGCCCAGCGATATATGAAATGCACACAATACTTTGCAAAGAAAACCGGTAAGAAGCACGTATTACACAGTGGTCACCTGGGGGGACCAAACTATATACTAAAAAGTTGGGATGCGACTCAAGTGCGGGGGACCCAAGGAACCAACCGAGGTAAGTAACTAGGAACCCCACAGAGGCTATGTGCAGAGTGGGAACATGACTATGGGCTCAATTCAAGTCAATGTGTAAGTCGCGGTTGCAATTTCAAAGAAGGACCCTTCCCAGTGGACCCTGAAGAAACTCTAGTAACCCTGTTACCTATATTAAGAAGCCGGTGCATAGGTGTGAAGAGGCATTGGATACCATCATCAAAATCAATGGAGGACTGCAGGCAGATGCCACTGGCGAAGAAGTAAAAAGTGTCTGGTGGAATCCAAAGGTGGGTTCAAGATGAGACATACCTGCAAGCAGAGGAGACAGAGTCTATGCCACTCGGGAGTGAACAGGAAACACTGAAGTCTAATGTTCTCCGATGTCTGGTGCTGTAGGAGACTTGAACGTGACCTTGGTGCTGTGCAGACCAGGCGACGCTGCGAAAGACCAGAAGCTGTTCATGAGCTGTTCTACAACGTATGTCAGAAAATTGAGGGGTTAATGTCCGTCGGGAGCACCATCAAGCCTTTGCAACCGTAACCAACGTGGAAAGCAAAAAAGGTGCAGTGTTGGGACCAGCAAGGTTCAGGTGGCTCGCTACAAGCAGGGGAGTCAGAACAGGCCCTGAGCAACCAGGGTAGCCCTCCAAAATCAAAGAATACCCTCAAATGGACCTACATGCCGGAGGCACTGGAGTCATGTGAAGACCTGGAGCAGCTCCCCAAAGATGCAGGCCCACGGTTCAAGAGATGTGATGAGGGCAAAGATCTTCGTCACAGGAGATACTTGAGGTCGAGGCTACTTGGAGCCCAAAGATCTCTGTGGAAGAAAGCTAACAACCCTTTGCAATGGCAAGTCAACCTGGTACACAGGGGCTCGGTTCCTGCTTGCTTTGACAAAGAATACTGGCCTCAAACTTGGTGAGAGGACAGGGCAGGCCTCAGGGGATCTGAAGAACCACTACCTGTGTTGCTGAGCCTTTTGAAGTCTGTGGGAGCCCAGGATCAGCAGAACGGTCCGCTTCGTTGTGGTGCCTGCAGATGCAGTGAAGTGACTCCTTCACTCCACGGGCGATTCCCTCAGGTGTCTTGGTTACCCACAGTTCTTGGAAGGTTCCTGTATGGAGCACAGGCACAGACGTTGCAGCAGACGAGCAGGGTGATGAGGCCAGGAGTAGCAGGAGTCTTCCCAGTTGCAGTATCGATACCCATAGCGCAGTTCATAGTGCCCTGACAGTTGAAGATGAAGTGGTGTCTTGATATGAATCCTGTCCTACACCGAATCTAGGGACCCACCCACAGGTAAGCCCTTAAGTACCCTAATGAAAGGGTTGGGATGATTCAGGGTTCCCTCCTATGGGAGGGGTTTGGACAGTGGGCAGGATACTTCCATGTCGTTTGTCCAGTTTTGTACAAGAACAGGAGCCGACGGTTCGCTGAGCTGGTTTGATCTGGACTATGCAAGGAGGGCACCAGATATGCCCCTCAAGCAGACTAGATGGCGCTGTCAAGAGCTCCCACCCTGCCCCAATCCACTAAACCCTGTCTAGGAGGTGGTCATACCTACCTGTGGCAGGATACCTATTGTCCTGCCTTCCCCTGCTGGAGCTTGGCTCAGCAGCAGGAGAGCAGAATCGGGTCTCTGGTCGGCAGCAGCCATGTTGTGCTGTCTGGGTCTAGAACACTGGTAAAGGGAGCACTGAGCGCCTCCCGGAGGAGCTTTCCCAAACACGACAGGGTTCGTTACAGCCAGTTTAGAGATGATCATTGCGTAATGGCGCATGGCCACTTTATATATCATAATGGCTGATGCACTTACAACGCAGGAGAATGGGCTCCGGAGGCTGTGAGGGTGTTCTGCTCATGCAGAGGCACCATCACACTTTTGAACCGAGCACGCTTCCTTTAGGATTGAAAGGCTTGCCTTAGGGGTGACTTATAGGTTTTAAGTGTAGTAACCTCTGATATAGGGAAAACTATATTGGTCATAAGTGGTGGTAGCACCAGCTTACACAGGCTGCAATGTCAGGCCCAAAGTCACAATTTGAGTGGTCTCTCATGGATGGCATAACACATGCTGCAGCCCATGGGAAACCCCAAGTGTACCTATTCCCTGGATACTTCAGTACCATATACTAGGGACTTATAAGGGTACACCAGTAGCCAATCTGGGATGTACCTAAGAACTTACCATAGTCAATTTAAGGGCAAACGCACAGATATTGGGGTCCTGATTAGCAGGATCCTAGTCAGACTAGTCCGAAACCATCACAGCACCAGGCAAAATGTGGGGGTAACCATGCAGAAGTATCCTGCCTTCCTACACCACCTATTTCATCTAAATCAAAAAAAGAAAAAGATGGCGAAAAGCCTACAACACCTGGTATTCTCAGACAGTCTCCTATTCAGGTTCTAACCAGGCCTGACACTGTTTAGCATCTGGGATTAGATGAGATCAGGTGCTTTCAAGGTGGGTAGGGCCTTAGGCATGAAGCACACTGATGTTTGTGTTCTTTGCTCTTTTTTATTCACCTTCAGTGCTGTCCATAGCAATTCAGACATGCCACCCATTTCATCTAAAGCATATTTATTTGTATATTTTTGTATATTTATAAAGCGCAAACAATCGCTCCGAAAGGAGCATCCTGGCGCTAACTACAAAGTGTGCAAAAGATCTGAAACCGAGAAGAAACTAAATGAAGGACATTACATAATCGTCAGAAAGGGAATAAATCCACGTTTTGAGTTGTTTTCTAAATTGGTTTTCCTGGGTTAGAGATCTGAGGTGGAGGATTCTAGGTGGACATGAATCCGAGGGGGCACCCGATTTACATGACATAATTGCCTCCCGGGTCTGGAGGAGCGTGACCGGGGTGAAAGTTCTAAGACAGGCCTTCAGATTCTTTCCACAATCCGATGGAGTGGCAGACAGGACATGACAGGGAGCTTGGAAGTCCTTTTTATCAGTAAGATTTTTTCTTGAAAGAAGTCCGCAATCTGATCGCAGAATTCTAAAGAAGGAGGGATTTCTGATTGTAGAGCTCTAGGATGAGTGAAAGACTTGACAATGGTGAATAACTTTTTTTGCTTTTGCTTGGCTGTATTAATAGCATTGGTATAATAGGTCTTTTTAGCTAATTTGATCGCCGTGAGATACATTTTTCTCTGCTGAATATACAAGCTTCTTTCTGTCGGGTCATAGGTTTTTCGCCAGCTACGTTCCTTTTTTCTGCACAATAGATGATTTTTTGCTAGTTCAGCTGTGAACCAAGGGGCATTAATCTTCCCTTTTTTCCCTTTGCCTTGAGGGCGATTCTGTGGAACTCTGTCCTTGATCTCCTGACGCATCCATGTATGAAAGCATTTGGAGCCCTGGGCAGCATCACCAGGCGTGATGGGAATAGGTGCGGTAGCGATGGGATTAAGCTTCAAGTTAGCCTCAACTTGCGTCCAATTAACATGGTTCCCTGAATTATGGGTCAGTTTAGCTAGAGATTGGGGCTGTGTGAGCTTAATATGAAATGGGACCAAGAAGTGGTCTGACCAAATCTGTGGGACAGGGGGCTGCGTCTCTAAGAGGGGAAAATTATTGCATATTCCGTCCAAAGTGTGACCTGCTTGATGGGTGGGCAGTGTGACTATTTGAAGAAGGTCGAAAATCTCCAAGGTTTGGAGGAATTTCAGTACCTGTGCGTCAGATGTGGATTCCAGATGTAAATTAAAATCACCCAAAAGTGTGAAGTGTGGATAGCGGACCAAGAATTGTCCTAAAGAGTCACTTAGTAAGTCTAAAAATGCTGAGGGGCTACCTGGAGGGCGATAGATCAATCCGCCTGAGAAGGAAGATGAATCATTTAGCTTGATGGAGAAGCCCAAACCTTCAATCCCTTTTAGGGGACCTAAAGTAAAGGTGTGACATTTTATATGGCTTTTAAGCACAATCGCTACTCCTCCTCCTTTACCTTTCATTCTATCCTGTCGGAAAATAGTGTAACCTGGTGGAAGGGCAGTTGCTACATCTGGATTGCTGGACTCTGTCAGCCAGGTCTCTGTTATAAAGAGACAGTCTAAATTTGATTGTACGATAAGATCATTTAGATCTTGACAGTGACAGCCCATGGAGCGAGAATTTATTAGCCCCTCTTTAAAATGTGATACAGTCGCGGGGGTATTATTTAGAGGGGACTGTGTTTTAATAGAAGCCCAGGGTGAGGACCACTGACAGAATCTACACGAGAATGGTCCTCTGATTTTTGCCATATCAATCCTACAAGGACAACCTATGGGCATAGTAGAGTTGGTAAGCTCGCTTACCTGGTGTGGAAAGTCAGATTGCGATTGACCAGCCCTCCTGCGCCTGTCGCGGACTTTGCGCAGACGGGCTTTCTTCGTCGTGCCCGCTGCGCAGACGGGACCTGTTGTTATTCATATACTGGTGTAGGAGGGCGGTAGGCGTTGCAAGACTGGAGCGCTACCCTTGTTCCAACCAACCCAAGATGGTGGCCGTCCCTGTGTCAGATCGCGTCAGCTGTTAATCGCTGCGCGTGGACCAGGGTTTCTAGTTGCTGCGAGGGCAGAAAGGAATATAAGTAAAAAGGGAATTTAAATCTTCCCAGAAGTAGAGAACATAAGTAAAAACAATTTAGACCGTTTTAAAACATTCAGGCTAACCCCCGGCTTTCCGCCTCAGGGGAGAAATCTGAGCACACTGAGTAACAAAAAACAAAAAAAATGAAAAGGCAATAGCACCTGGTATTCCCAGTTGGTCTTCCATCCAGGCACGACCCTGCTTAACTTCTGAGATCAGGTCTCTTCAGGGTGGTATGGCGATAGGCATAAAGTACACTGACCTTTGGGGATTTCGCTTTTTTCATTCGACTTCAGTACTGAGCATAGCAAGTCAAACATGTTACCCACTACACCTAAATCCCCCAAAAAGATGGAAAGCCTACAGCACCAGGTACTCCCAGGCCAAACGCTGATTAAATTTTGAGATCATATGCTTTCAGGTTGGTGTGACATAGGCATGAAGTGTACTGACGTTTGAGGTCTTAGATTTTTTCATTCAACTTAATTGCGGGCCAATACAAGTCAGACATGCCACTCACTTCACCTAAAGCAAAATAAAAGATGACAAACCTATAGCACCTGGTATTCTCAGATAATCTCCAATCAAGGTACTAATTAGGTCCAACCCAGCTTAACCTCTGATATCAGATGAGATCAGATGACTACAGGGTGGGTACAGCCCTAGGCATGACGTTTTTTCAATCAGCTTCAGTGCTGGCCATAGCAAAACAGACATGCCACCCACTTCACCCAAAGCAAATATATGTATATATTTATTTATTTATATATATATATATATATATATATATATATATATATATATATATATATATATATATATATATATATATATTTTTTTTTTTTTAAGCTAAAAACCTACCTTACCTTGTATTCCGAGGTGGTCTCCCATCCTTGAATTAACCAGGCACAGACTTCTAAACTTCTGAGACCAAACGTGAACTTGTGCTTTCAGGGGTGGTATGTTGGACTGGAAATACACTGAGGTTTGTGGTCGTATCTTTTTTCATTTGACTCCAGTGTTGACCATAGCAATTCAGACATGCCACCCACTTCACTTAAAGCAAAAAAAGAAAACCAGGAAAAGCCTATGCCACATGTTATTCCCAGGCGGTCTCCCATCCAGATACTAACCAGGCCAGGCACTGCACTTCAGTGCTGACTGTAGCAAGTCAGACATGTCATCAACTTCGCCTAAAGCAACAAAAAAGATTGAAAAGCCTACAGCACCTGGTATTCCCAGACGGTCTCCAGTCCAGGTACAAACCAAACCCTACCCTACGTCTGATATCATATGCTTTCAGGGTGGTATGGTCGTAGGCATGTAGTATACTGACGTTTGGGGTCTTATCTTTTTTAGTTTGACTGCAGTGCTGGCCATAGGAAGTCCGAGAGGCCACTCACTTCAACCAGAACAAAACGTTGAAAAGCCAACAGCACCTGGTATTCCCAGGTGGTCTCCCATCCAGGTACTAACCAGGCCCCACCCTGCTTCTGAGATCAGGTGCTTTAAGGGTGCTATGGATGTATGTATGAAGAACACTGACATTTGGAGTCTTAGCTTATTTCATACCACTTCAGTGCTGACCAAAGCAAGTTACAAATGCCACCCACTTCACCTAGAGCAACAAAAACAAATGAAAAACCTTCAGCACTTGGTATTTCCAGTTGGTGTTCCATGCAGGTACTAACCGGGCCAAACTCTGCTTAACATCTGAAATGAAAGAAATAGTCAATTATAGATTCCTTAGAATTACCCCCAGGCATCAGACTGGATCCAGAAAGTTTTTCATCAGCAGTACCCCTACGTGTCGGAAGGTGGTGTCGGTCGACTCCGCATTTGTCATTGTGGTTGCCAGAATATTGTCGCGGTAGCTACATAGACGCTGCCCTCGCGCGCTGACGTCAGTTCTTTCCTGTTCTGCGCCAGCAAGCGCAGAACCGGAGAGCACGGTACCCCCAGTCAATTTTTTACTGAACTTTTTCTCAACTTTGTTGTTTGAGTCCATCGAATCTTGGTGCACGAGGGATGCCGGGATTTAAGGCTTGCAATTCCTGTAACCGACTCATGTCAGTGATGAATCCGCCACGCATGTGTCTCTACTGCCTGGAGCTCGACCACAACCACAAGGCGTGTTCCGACTGCCGGACCATGGCCCAAAGTCTTTACGGGAGCCGTCCCGAAAACTAGTGGAGGCCTGGCAGTCTGATCCACGCCGCTCGCGGTCCCGGTCGCCGAGGAGGTCGAGGGACCGGTCACAAAGCAAATATCGTTCTTCGTCAAAGTCTTCACACTCTGGGTCAGGTAAGTCGAAGCACAAAAAGAAGTTGAAGAAGCATAGCTGCTCTTCGACTTCTCCCCGTCTGTCGGCTGACGTGACCAGGGATGCAGGTTGTGGCCATCCCGTGGCTCCTTATGCAGAGACTGCTGAGTCAACTAAGGGTTTCCCTCCCTTTACAGGACCCTGTGCGACCCCTGCCCAGCTTCGGAGTTTCTAGAAAGCGATGCATGCTATCTTTGGGCAGCCTGACTCTACCGTCGCGCCTTCGGCCCGTGGACTCAGTTGGGGGCCCTGGGACTTCGATGTCGGCAGCTTCGTCCTCTGCGCCGCAGGGTCCCCTTGGATCCAGACTTGGATCCAGAATGGCGCCGGTTGACCTCTTTACGTCTTCCCTGGCACCGATTCCACCGCATCCACGTCTGCCACCGGCGTCAGCTGTGTCCCCAGCCGATGTCGACCCCGGCCTCCACCTCAAGGAATACACAGAGTCGGACCGGCGTCGCCCGACGCCTGATCCGATGGGTACTTTTGTGCCCCTGTTCTACCCTGGCTCTTCGAGACCTGATTGGCAGACAGAGGAGGATGAGGAGGACTTAGAGGGGTTTGTAGACCCTTTAACAGACCAGTTGGTGATTGAGCAGTACTGGAGAGAGGAACTGTGGGAAGTCAGTGGTTTGGATACCTCACCATACTTTGGCATGTTGTCTCCTCCTACCGTCGCTCCGGATTAGGGACCGTGATGCAAAGTGGTGTTGCGTAGGGCAGTGGAGGCTCTCCACCTCAAGCTATTTACGGTGGCAGTCAGGACTAACCTCCTGACAGAGGTGCTTCAACCGTCAGAGAGCTCTTCTGAGCCCCTGCCACCGTTTTATTGAAGCGCTGACAGACATCCTTTTGGGCACCTTGTCCAGGCCCAACATAGGGGCTCCTGTTGACAGGATACTTGCCCGACGCCACTGCCTGGCCCCGGGGGACCCCACTTTCGTCTCCCAACACCCCACCTGTGAGAGATTGGTAGTCCAAGCCTCCATGTCCAAGGGCGCATTCCCTACTGCTCCCACGGACAGGAAATCCAAAAGAGGGATCTGCCGTCGACCCAATCCTGGTTCGTAAGCCAACCCTGCAATTGCGGTGGTCGCATCTCATCTGTGCAGATCAGGGGCTCCAGTCTTCCCCTATCTCGATGACTGGCTGTTGAAGGCGGGCTCGCCCCAGGCTATCATCTCCCACCTCCAGACTATGCCCGACCTCCTACATTCGCTGGGGTTCTCCATCAATGTGCTGAAGTCACACCAGACCCCCTCTCAAAAGCTCCTCTTCATTGGAGCAGCTGTGGACATGATGCAGCTTCGGGTTTATCCTCCCGAACGGCGAGTCCGGGATATTCTGACATTTGTCGAATAAAGCTTGCTTAACTGTCTGGCTACTCAGTATGAGCATTGATCCTCCAATCAGACCACCTCTTCGGGTGGATCTTCTGTCGCAGCAGCAGGGGACGGTCCTCCATTCGAACCTGTCCAGCCTCCACCTCTTTGTGTGGAGGTTGAGCGGCAGCAGTTGATTCCTTTCGACTTGCCTCCTGAAGTTTATGATGTCATTCTGGCAGCCAGGTGTCCCTCCACTAAAGTGGTATACGCCTGCAGGTGGAACAAATTTGTGGCATGGTGCACACAAAGGCTGTGGATCTCCTTTCTGCCCGTCTTTCTGCCCCTCTTTCTGAAGTACTACTGTTCCTTCTTTCTTTGGCCCAGCACGGCTCTGCTCTGGGCACTATCAACTGCTATTTTTCTGCTATTTCGGCCTTTCTCAGGCTCCCTGATCAGCCCTCTCTTTTCAAGTTCCCTGTTGTAAATCGATTTCTCAAAGGCATTACACACCCTTTTCCTCCTATTCCTTTCGTGATGCCTCTGTGGGACTTGAACCTCGTTCTTACATACTTGATGTGCTCTCCCTGTGAGCTCCTTCACAATTGTCCTCTGTCTCTTGACCTTGAAGGCTGCCTTCCTGGTGGCCATCACTTCTGCGAGGCGAGTGAGTGAGCTCTAGGCTCTTTCTTGTTAGCCTCCATTCCAATTAGTCTATTCGGACAAAATTGTGCTCAGGCCCCGTCCTTCCTTTTTGCCAAAAGTTGTTAAGGCCTTTCACATTGGGCAGTCTATTACCTTGCCCACCTTCTTTCTGCCTCCACATTCTTCCAGGGAGGAAGAGAGGCTCCACCGTCTGGACCCAAAACGTGCGCTCTCTTTTTATCTCAACCGCACACAACAGTTCCGGGTGGATGACCAGCTCTTTGTTGGGTACATTGGCACCATGAAAGATCGGGCGATACACAAGAGGACTATCTCCCGCTGGGTTGTCTTGTGTATCAAAGCCTGTTACTCGTTGGTTAAAAAGGAACCTCCAGTGGGACTGCATGCTCATTCCACAGAGCTACTGCAGCCACTACTGCATTGGGGTGTGGTATCCCCCTGCAAGACATCTGTCAGACAGCCACGTGGGCCTCCCTGCACATGTTTACCAAGCATTATTGCCTAGACAGCCAAGTCCGGAGAAACGGCTTCTTTGGCCGTTCTGTTCTCCGTGACTTTCTGGTGTGATCTTGGTTCGCAGACCCACCACCGGGGTTGGTATTACTGGGGTATCTATTCTAAGGTAAGGAATCTATCACTGTTTTTCTTTCAGATGAACAAGTTACTTACCTTAGAACATTAGTAGTGATAGATTGCTTACTGCTCCACCCATCCTCCCTGTTCTGCGAACTGATTTCTAGGGTTAAGGTCCTCCCTTTCAGGGCCCTAATTTCAATGCACTAGTGGTCATCTTCTTGCATGGCTCTGTTTCCTGGCATGGAAAGTCGTGTACAGAACTGACGTCAGTGCGCGTGGGCGGCGTCTATGTAGCGCTCGCAACGTCATCTCGGCGACCACGATGCGAACGACAGACATGCTGACAAAAACTTTCCGGATCCAGTCTGATGCCTGGGGGTAATTCTAAGGTAAGGAATCTATTACTACTAATGTTTCTTACAGATATATCGTTACCGAAGGTAAGTAACTTGTTCTTCGAGATTCCAAGGTTTGTTCACTCATGCACAAGATGCTTTGGCAACAAGTGGTGACACTAAAAGAAGGCTTGCCACGAGCTCATGTTATTGATATTTTGAGTCTGCGTGTAGGCGTTCACGTTGAAGGTAATTCAACGTGAACGGATGAAGCTGCCAAGGCAATAGTTCATACTGCTGCTGTTGCTGCAATTACTCATTCTAGTACAAAGATAGATGGAACAACTATGATAGCTGTCCATGACACACGCAACAGCTCAGCACCACCAAAATGTTTTCCACTCAAGTACTCCTAAAAGTTAGATGCACAAAATATTCTCTATGCTCAAATTCCAGGAGTGGTGGATAGAGTTTTACTACACACTGATCGTAAATTGGGATTTATACTAGCTGCACATGAGGGTTTAGGTTAAGCACATTGTTAGAAATGGGGGGTCTCTAGTTGCCAAGGGCTTGCATCTTTGTGCAAATAGTGACCCTTCTTCCTAGTCAGGATAAGGGAGTTACACTCCTAAAATAACCCCTGTTCACCCCTTGGTAGCTTGGCACGAGCTGTCAGGCTTATCCTAGAGGCAGTGTGTAAAGCATTTGCACATAACCACCTATAATACAGTGTAAGCACTACAAAAGGACACCACACCAGTTTAGAAAAATATCCAATATTTATATACAAGACCAAAAACAATAAAAATCCACAATATGGTACATAAAAATATACAGTTATCAAAATACGCTTTAAAAACTGTATCTTGATGTCGATACATCTGTCCGGGGCTATAACAGTGTAGTGAGCAAACAAATCCAAAGAGTTCTGGCTGACCGCAGCGTAGTGGGCCAGCTACGGTGTCGGGAAGACTCGCAAACAGTGCCTTTTAGAAATGCAGGGCACCGGCGATCCTCTCGTGGCGTTTCCAAAAAGACGGCGTCCGCAAGCGTTGGTTCCAGAGGTCGTTGAAGGAGTTGTCGGGGCCTTCGAAGTCACGCACGTTGCAGGTCGATCTCTCAGTTGAAGTCGAGAGCTGGCGTCGGGTGCTGCGGTCAAAAGTGCAGCAGTGCGGCATGCGGTGCCTTCAGGTCGCGGTCCGAGCATCGGCTCAATGGTGGCGTCAGATGGGATCGTCGGTGAGACTAGGGTCACGGTGCAAGATGAAGGTGGTGCTCGTCACGGTGCTAGCAGGTCAAGGTGAAAGCAGCGGCGTCGTCGTTGCTGAAGCGCTATCATCGGCTGACAAACTGGAGATGATGGTGCAGGCGTCGGTAGGCCAAGGGGTCGGGTTTGGGATGAGGGCGGTGCGTGGCGTTACTTTGCGAGCGGTGCCCTCACCCACGGTCCAAGCAGTGGCATCAATTTCGCAGTGGAGCGGCGGAGTCGGGGATACCAAGGCATCATCGGGAAACTAGGCGGTGCAGAGTGTGGTGCCCACAGGTTGCGGTGCAAGCAGCGGCTCGGTGGCGGCGTAAGCAGGCATCGTCAGTGAGACCTGGGTCACGGTGTGGTGTTGCAGCGGTGTCCTCTGCGGTGCCAAGGCATCATCATGAAACGAGGCGGTGCGGAGTGCGGTGCCCACAGGTCGCGGTGTGAGCATCGGCTCGGTGGCGGCATAAGTGGCATCTTCGGTAAAACAAGGGTTGCGGTGCGGCAGTGCCGTCAAGACACGGAGTCGGCAGCGGCGTCATAGAGATCGAGTTGCTTTTCCTCTGTTACAGCACAAAACACACAGTCCCCAGTGCTGCGGGCAGAGGAGCTTGAAGTCTTTGTTGTTCCTGAGTCTTCTTGAACAGAGGGCAAGCTCTACCTCAAGCCCTTGGAGAAACTCAAAAAGTTGATTGCAGAAAGTTCAGTCCAGTCCTTTCACTGCCCAAGACAGAAGCAGCCACTGCAGGCCAACACAGCAAAGTGGTAGATCCTCCTCACAGCTTCTCTAGCTCTTCTTCTTGTCAGTCTTCTTGATCCAAAAGAGTTCTAAAGTTCAGGGGTCTAGGCCCCAATATTTCTATCCCAAAATCCTTTGATCTCTTAGGCAGAGAGTGTATGTGTCCAGCCAGAACCAGTTCTGCCTTGTCCGGTTTGATTTCCTGGCAGGAGGTGGAGACAGCATTGTCAGAGGCAGACCAGGCCCTTTTAGGTGCAAGGAAATCTCCTCCCCCTTCCCCCATTGCAGCCCAGGTCTTTTCAGCCCTTTCCTGACCCTATCTAGACTATCTGGAGCCCTCCTGCTCCCCAGCCTTCTGTCATCCAAAACCCAGACAGGCAATCCACATTCCAGCAGAGGCACACGGGATGACTGAGCAAGAAAATACCTACTTTCTAAAAGTGGCATTTTCAAACACAGTATATAAAAATCCCCTTCACTAAAAGATGCATCTTTAGATTCTGAGTAGAGGCATACTAAACTTTATTTTTCCACCTAGTTCCCAGGGCCACTTATGTTTATAGGATGTTTTAAGCAAACTTCCCATTCTGTCCTATGGGGAACTGGTAGCCTTGTAATAGTGAATTACAGCCCATTTTGTTTTTCACTATCAGGACATGCCACCCACACCAGGGCTTGACCTAGCTTTCACATACACTGCACCCTACTGCCCACAGGGGTACCTTAGGCCCACATTAGGGGTGACTAACATGTATAAATGGGAAAGTCCAGGGCCTGGCAAGGGGGTGCACTTGCCAAGTCGACATATTCTGCAATGGCAAGTCTGAGTCACCTTTTTAAGGCTACTTACGTGGGTGGCACAATCAGTGCTGCAGGTCCACTAGTAGCAGTTGATTTACAGGCCTGGCACACTCAATGCACTTTACTAGAGACATGTAAATCAAATACCCAATCATGGAAACACCAATCCAAAACACAATTTACCACAGGAGCACTTGCACTTTACCACTGATCAGCAGTTTGAAAGGTGCACAGAAACACTACGCCACCAAAAACAGAGTAAAAACCGGGAGGGCAGACAGCAAATAACTCAGGGGAAACACGCCAAAAGATGTCAAGTCTAACTCATGTCCCCTCCAGCTGAAAGTAGGGAGAACTACCCAACCTCCTGGGAGTTCTCTTCACTAAAGCTGAAGAACCTGGACAGACCATCTGCATTGGTGTAATCTGTGCCAGGACGGTGTTCCACCCTAACGTCCATTACCTGTACGGAGATGGACCACCTCAGCAGTTTTGGATTCTCCCTTCTCGTTTGCATTAACCACCTGAGGGGCCTGTGCTCTGTCTGAACCCGGAGGTGAGTCCCAAACAGGGAGGGCCTCCGCTTCGTCAGTGCCCAGACTGCAGCGAAAGCTTCCCTTTCTATGGCACTCAACCTCTGTTCCCTGGTGAGTAGTCTCCTGCTAAGGAAGACAACATGCGGGTCTAGATCCTCTGCATTCTGCTGTGAGAGCACCGCTCCCACACCATGCTCCGAAGCGTCAGTCTGCACGACAAATTCCTTGGAGAAGTATGGTTCCTTGAGCACAGGTGCCGTGCACATGGCAGCCTTCAGGGCACCAAAAGCCTTCTGGCATGACTCAGTCCAGATCACCTTCTTGGGCTGCTTCCTGGAAGTCAAATCTGTTACGGGGGCAACAATGGTGCCATAACCCTTGACGAATCTCCGGTAGTACCCGGTGAGTCCTAAAAAGGCCCTCACCTCTGTCTGGTTCTTGGAGGGCTCCCAAGCCAGAATGGTGTCAATCTTGAGTTGTATGGGCACCACCTGGCCACTTCCTACCTGGTGTCCCAAGTACACCACAGAACCCTCCCCAAACTGGCCTTGATCGTGAGACCTGCTCTCTGCAGTGCATTCAACACTTCACTGAGGTGATGCAAGTGTTCTTCCCAGCTGGAACTGAACACTGCAATGTCATCCAGGTAGGCGGCACTGAAATCATCCAGCCTCGCCAACACGTGGTTGACCAACCTCTGAAATGGGCAGGGGCATTCTTCAACCCAAAGGGCATCACCCGGAACTGGTAATGTCCTTCTGGGGTTGAAAATGTTGGCCTCCTCTTGGCTCCATTGGTTAAAATCTGCCAGTACCCAGACGTTAAATCAAACATGCTGAGGAACTTGGCAGCTCCCAACCGATCAATGAGATCATCAGCTTTTGGGATTGGGGGGTGCGTCGGTCCTGGTGACGTCATTGAGCCCACGGTAGTCCACATAAAACCACAGTTCCACCGGGTGCAGCAGCCTATGGGAACAAGACCACTGGGCCGGCCCAAGGACTGCTGGAATGCTCCACCACCCCTAACGCCAACATTTTAGAGACCTCCTTTTTGATGCTGGCCTTGACCCGGTCAGTCAACCTGTAAATCTTGTGATTCACAGGCGGGCTGTCACCGGTGTCCACGTCATGGGTACACCAGTGAGTAACAACAGGGTCATGGAGAACAGTGGGGCAAACTGTCCCAATAACCGGTGACAGTCAGTCTGCTGCTCTGTGGTCACTGTAGGGGAGAGAATCACACCTTTCACTGACCCATCACCTTCCTTGGCAGACAGGAGTTCGTGGAGAGGCTCACTCTTCTCTTCCACCCAGTCATCTGTTGCCAAGAGCATGCTCACTTCGGACCCCTCGAAGTGGGATTTGAGGCGGTTCACGTGGAGGACCCTCAAAGGGTTCCTGGAAGCCTGCAGATCTACCAGGTAGGTGGCATCACTTTTGCGCTCCACCACCTCAAATGGCCCAGTCCACTTGTCCTGCAAGGCACAAGGTTCCACCGGGGCCATGACACATACTTTTTGTCCATGTTGAAATTCGACCAGAGTGGCATTCTGGTCATACCACTTCTTCATTTCTTCCTGGCTTGCTTACAGGTTCGCCTGAGCAAGTTTCCTGAAGCCGGCTGTTTGCTTTTGAAAGGCCAGCATGTAACTTAACACTTCCTGGGGAGTTTTCCTGGAAGTTGCCTCCCAGCCTTCCTTTACCAAACTTAGAGGTCCTCTCCCGGGGTGGCCAGACAGGAGCTCAAAGCGGCTGAACCCAAGATACCTCTGTGGTACCTCCCTTTATGCAAAGAGAAGGCACAGCAAGAGGACGTCCGACTTACACCTCATGGGTTCTGTTAGACCCTTAATCATGCCCTTCAAGGTCTGGTTGAATCTCTCTACCAGATAGTTATCTTGTGGGTGGTAAGGAGTGGTGAACTTGTACATCACACCACACTCCTTCCAAAGGGATGTCATATACTTAGATATGAAGTTGGTCTTCTTGTCAGAAACCACCTCTCTGGGGCACCCCACTTGGGAAAAGATCCCCATTAACGCCCGGCCCACCACTGGCGCTGTCGTTGTCCTGAGAATGATCGCCTCTGGGTCCCAAGTGGCATGGTCCACCAAGACCAGGATGTACCTGTTGCCCATGGCGGTCCTAGGATACAGTAGCCCCACAATGTCCATCCTTTCAGAGGGTGTTCCAAAAACTGGAAATGGTTGGAGAGGAGCTTTGACCTTCCATCCACTCTTACCACTTGTCTGGCAAGTTTGGCAAGACCGGCAATTTCCATCTGACTGCCTTCGCATTTGGGGCCAGAAGTAGTGGGTGACAAGTCTGTCAAATGTCTTGTCCTGCCCCAAATGTCCTGCCAAAGGCATGTCGTGAGCTAGACCCAGTAGGAAGGTCCTGAAACGCTGGGGTACCACCAGCACACGGGCTGACCCAGGCTAAGCGACCTTAGGCTCACTATACAGGAGATCATTCTCTCTGTAGATCCAATGTGATCCGGATTGATCACCAGCTGCTTGGTCTGCAGCCTGCCACCCCAGACCCTCTAGAGAAGGGCACTATTTCTGATCCTTGCAGAATTCCTCCCTGGTGGGACCCCCTTCTTGCTGCCGGTGCGTCAGCTCAGAGATGTCCCCCAGTTCAGCTACCTGCTCCCCTGTTAGGCACGGGGCGTCCCTTTCAAGGTCCGCCTCCATCCAGTCCATGAGAACTTCAGGGGCCGGTTTACCGCCCCTTGCCCTTTCTCTTGGCAGGGGCTTGGGCCATTGTTTCAGGTTCCAAGTCCTCTTGACCACCCTCTCTGGCCGCCTTTGACCAAGTGGACATCCATGGCCACTCTGGCAATCCAAGCATCTCCAAGTGAGACCTGAGCTCAACATCCTTCTACAAGGACTGCTCCAGGTCGTTACCTAGCAGACAATCTACAGGCATAGAAGGGCTCACAACCACCCTCAAGGGACCTGAGACCCGCCCCCCCCCCACTCAAAGGGAACCTGCGCCACCAGACACTGGGCCTCTGAATTGTCTACCGCAATTACTTGGTGGAATGCCCCTGGGACTACCTGCTTCTCAGAGACCAGGTGACACCGGACTGAGGTCACACTGGCTCCAGTATCTCTGAGAGCCTCTACCCTTTTCCCATTGATGGTCACCTAAGTGCTGTATTTCTTTGTGTTAGGGGCACCTGGTTTCCTTGGACCATCTCACTGTCCCCTAGTGAGACAAGGGTCATTTCTGCGGGGTCCCCACCCTCCTGTGTGTACTCCTCCTCTTCCCCAAGCGCTACACTAGCCAACACTTTGGACTGCCCACCAGTGAGTGGCTGAGCCCCTGGGGTTCCCCTTCATATGCCCCACATGGTCACATGCAAAGCATTTGCGAGGCCAGTCTCAGCAGGCTTTCCTGACGAGGCCCCTTGTTTCTTATCTCGGGGGGATGGGAACCTTTACCCTGGATGTTAGTTTGGGGCCCTTTAGAGAACTCCTGTGCTTTAACCTTATCCCCCCTACTTTTCTGTTGGGAACCCTGTCCACCTTTGGCTGAGTCTTCCCCAAACGCTTTCTTGTGGACCCTGGTATTCACCCAGCGGTCCACCTCTATAGCAAGCTTCCTAGAGTCAGTCAGCTTACTATCAACTAGGTGCTGGCGCATGTGAGAAGTTAGCCTGGTATATACTGTCCACTATTCTACTGGGCACCTTGCACCAGTCTAATCGACCCCTAATTGATTGTAGGTTATAAAGTCAACCTTCTAGAAAGCTATCCTAGTGGTAGCTGTGAAGAACAGCCTTCAGGCCAAGACTTGGAGACGAGTTAAGCAAGTTGTTTTACCATTTATAATCTCTTGAGTACCAAATGAAAGCACACCACACAAAGTATATATCAAATATATATATATATATCAAATATATATATATATATATATATATATATATATATATATATATATATATATATATGTATGTATTCTCAACACAACCCCTCTGCACTCTTTGAGGTCAGAGGTAAAAGTACAATATAAGGAACCTAATTAGCATACGATAAGTTGCACAGTATACGTATTCCCCTAGGGGCCTCACAAACCATATACTAAAATAGTCGTATAAGAACCGTGTGAGGATTAGAAAGCAGGCCTCTGGGGCCTGTGTTCAAGTTTGTTTGATTAATTAAAATCATCACAATACCCCCCCTACATAAAAAGAATAGGTTTCATCTTCTCAAACAGCTAGAAGTGTCATATATACAAAGTGCAACTGTGCTCTGACTCCCATACATTTGAAATGTGTAAAAAATCTGTTATTTTAAAATCATTCTAAAACTATGTTTAGATCAAATTTCAGCAAAAAGTTAAGATTGTGTAGCAACCACTTTAAAAGAATAAGAATTTGTTACATACAGTTAAGATTTAGAAACGTCCACTTGCAAAAGGCAGCTGTTGACTAGTCTCATAAACTTGACTCCTCAGCAAGACAAAATGCACGACGAACCCTCCAGCCACCTTATCACTGCTTGTCTGCTAGTGCGAATGTTCATTTTTATAAAGATCGACTTTAAGAATTTTCTCCTTTGGGATAACATGACTGGGCATGCGCACAGCAAATGGGCCAGGGTTTCCTTTTGGAATCCGCATAAGCGACAACGTTCTGAATTAAAAACTGTCAGCCAAGAAGGAGATAAATCCTTGGAGACATGCACCCCCATCCTGAACTTTAGGAAGCACATCTTCAAAAAAGAACTAAAGTTGGCAGATAAGTAGGCTTGTGGCTTCGAAGACTTGTAAGAGTTCATAACTGTCCATCCATGCCGTCTCTTTGTGAGTGCAAGTTTGTCTTCCAATAAAGATTTCTTTTTACTTGCGGCATTGACAGTTTTGTTAAAGGACGCTCGGTTCATCTTGTTGTCCCATGCTGATTGGAGTTCCAAAGTGACCAAAGATGTACTCAGGTAGCTCCCCCAAGAGTTTGGGGTTTCTCGCTCGTTCTGTGACCTTACTACATCCCAGCAAAGTCTATTTAGAGTGTCCACTTCGGATGACCGGAGGGTGTGACAGAATTTGATAAAGTTGCACATTTCCCTGTATTTGAGGTCCTGAAGCCCAAATTCCAGTCTTACCTGGGTGGGTGAGGCGCATTTTGGCAAATCAAAAACTGCTTTATAGATTTTTGACTGCAATTCGTTCAGGAAATGCGAATCTTTGACACGCCAAGAGATTAGACCGTATGACAAGCTTGGTTGGATTTGAGCAGCCATAACTTTTAACAAATGCGAATGGTTAGGGCAATCCAGTTTTCTACAAAGGGATCTATAGGCATAGATCAGGGACTGGGTCTTTGCTTTGAGGGACATTTTGTGTTCCTTGTGACTTGTGCCCTGCCCGATAATTACGCCCAGATATTTATATGAACTTATTTCTTCCACGTGGGCCCCCTTAACCCTCCATTTGTACTTTAATTTCCTACAGTCAGCTAGACGAACAATTTTTGTTTTCTCTTTGTTTATCTCTAGCTGATTCGAATCCAGGTACGATGCCAAGTTGTTTATTGATCTTTGTAGTCCCACTGGGGTTTGGCTTTGCAGTACTATATCGTCTGCATATTGGAGGATTGCGACTGGCTTGTTGTCCAGTTTCGGGGAGTGACAATCAGGGTTTTCAAAGTATCGGGCAATGTCCGATAAATACAGATTAAAAAGACTTGGGGCCAAGACACAGCCTTGCTTCAGGCCACTTTGTGTCGGGATGCTTCCAGTGGTGCTCGACCCATTTCCCAGCTTGACTCTTGTCCAGGTGTCAGTGTGCAAAGTTACAATGGCGGTGAGGAGTGCATTTGGTATGCCCCAACTTTTAAGTTTGCTCCATAAATGGTTCCTCCTCACTCTGCCAAATGCTGATTTGATATCCACGAAACAGGCTAGGAGGCGGACTTTTCTTCTTTGTGCCTGTTCCGTCAGGAGGGCTAGGGTTGCAAGGTTCGATTGAGTGCCCATGCCTTGCCTGAATCCTGTTTGGAAGTTGGGGATGATGTTTTGTTCCTCCATCCAATGTTGCAGACGGTTCAATAGGCACGAGGCATATAGTTTGGCTTCCACGTCAATCAAGGAGATTAATCTATAATTCCCTGGCTTACCGTGGTCTCCCTTTTTGTATATGGGGTGAATGACAGACCCCCTCCAGGAAGCTGGGATATTAGAATTTTCATAAATCTCGTTGAAGATTGGTGTTAGGATTTCGGACCACAGGTCTGGGTTATTCCTAAAGATTGCGTTTGGAATACTGTTTGGCCCGGCCGCTCCTTCGGACTTTAATTTCTTTATGAGAACTTTTAGTTCTTTCTCGTTTGTCAGAGGAGTTTGCTCTTCAAAAGAGGACTTTAGGTGGGGTAAATTGGCTGTTGTTATTGCATGACTCGGTCCAGCTTGTGCCTCCTTTTGGTCAAAATGTTGCCCCTGGGGTTGTTGTTCCGGGTTCCTCCTAGATTGGTTAAACAAGGTCTTTACATGGTCTGTCCAGATTTCAGCACCTATACCTGCCTGTTGCTGGAGTGTTGGACCCGTTGTTAACCTGTTAATAATCCCCCAGAAATCGCTGGTATTGGGTTTTTTACTAGCTATTAGTAGTTGCTGCCAGATTGATTCTTTGTACTCTGATTTTGCTTTCCCCAACTTCTTTCTGTATACACACCTTAGTGTCTGCAGCTTTGTTTTTTCTTGTTTTATGTCCTTTTCTCCTACTTGTGATAGGCGCCGCACTTCTCTCGCGATCTCTCTTTTGCGCGTTTTGAGATCGTGGTTGAACCATGGATCCCTTTTGACTGTATTTAAGGTTCTCTGTGACTTGGTGACCGGGAAGGTTTGAAGTAAAAACTCAACCGTTTGCTCCCAAGAGCTTACGTAAGCACCTTCTTGAACTAGGCCTTGGGTTTCAATAAAGGCCTTTACTTTGTTCTCAATAAGTTCAGGAGCCTCTCCACGCCATTTAATTTTGCGCAGGTTAAAAGTTTCTGAATGCTGCGTAATGGCGTTGTTCTTCTGGGCAAAGTTTGTTTTATTCTTCAAATTCAATATTAACGGCAGATGATCACTTTCAGCTCGCGTAATTATTCCGAAACTATTTATTTCTGAGAGCTGCTTAGTACTCGTTATAATGAAATCAATTGTCGAAGCGACTTTTCCACTCAGATATGTTGCCACTGGAAGCAAGTCCCACGGGGATTTACCGTTCATAATTGTTAAGTCGAGTGTTGCTAGTTTGCGGACAAAGTTCAGCGCACCATTTGATATTTTATGGTTACTTCCCCGATTGGTCACTAAAAGATTGGTGTTAAAATCGCCGGCGATTACTAGTTCAGCGTTTGTGTGGCTTTTCTGCAATACTTTTTTTTTTTAAAAAAATTTTTGAAAACCTTTATTGCAAAGTAGAATCATACAAATACGGGCCTACAACCATCCGGCCGGCCTCTGCAGCATCTCAAGCACAGTAGCAAGCTGTAGGGCGACCCGGCAGCATTGGAGCACTAAACAGGATAAAACTGAGTTACACTGGAGTCATACGTGCCACCGGGATGCAGGAGAAGTGAGGTTTAATTTTAAAGTTTTTAGTATGTCCATAAAAGAAGCTAAAGAGGATCAGAGGCAAAATAGACCATCCAGGACATAAGTGGGCAAGTAGCAGCATCAATATCAGGCAAACAATATGAGCTAAGCAATTGACCGCAGTAGACCGGACAGGAGAAATTTTAAGCAAGCATTGCTACGGTCGGCAGTTACCTCCCACACCATAATGATCCACCCAATGACCCCGAGAAAAAGGAGGAGAAAAAGAATAAAAGTAGGAGAAATAAAACCAAGGCCCATAGTAACAAAACACGAACATAAGAATAACCGTCCCACCCTACACACATGCAGAGGCTACGGCCTACCCCCCCCTAGCAGAGTGTCTGTCGCCCCAAAAGGAGTACCCGAAATGCAGAAGAAAGAAAAGAGAGAAAAGAAGTCACAGAAGACCGGGGGAGGGCCCAGGTAAAGGAAACATACAATCAACGTGTTCACCCTTGGCCATCCCTCCTCGGATCCCGACCCAACACCGTAGTAGCATACACCAACCCAGCAATTCTAGTGTTCCGTCAACCATAACAGCATCCGACCACATTTAAAACATAAAGACAGTGTCAGCCTTGTCCCCGTCGATCCAGCCGAACAATGAAGTCCAGGCGGGCAGCGGCCATCTTAGACGCGAGGCGCAGATGTAGAGACCACCACCAAGCCAAAAACCCCTCACAGAGATCTGTCCCACGTAGCGCCAAACAGTCAGTAGCTATCCAGTCAAGATGGAAACCCAGCAACAGTACCTGAAGGCCGACTGGCCAGGGCCAACGCAACAATCTCCTGGCAGAGCAGGGGGGCACTCTGGGGGACCCCAAGGTGGGCACAAAGCAGGTCGACCAACAAGGACTCTCCAGCCGATGGGCAGGGTCCAGTGCCACATGTCCCAGCACATCCAGGGTGGGGGGCCCGGCAGCCGATTCATCCGGGAAGTTCCGTGTTTCAACACACGGCAGGATACGCAGGTCACCACCACCGATCACCGGGTGTAGCAGGGCTGGCGAGGGGCAACAAGCAATGCAATCGTCCGGGGGCTCTCCAGGCAACACAGCATCCAGTCGGTCCTCCAGGTCCCGGGCGCTTGCCCTAATAAATGATCGCAGGTCGCGCAGGGCATTTAAAACATCAGCAAGCACAATGGGTTTCTCAGCAGCAGAATCTTGTACCCAGAGGGCGTCGCCATGTTGTCGTCCGCTGTAACGTCCGCCAGAGCCCATCCCGATGACAAAGCCGATAGTGCTATGAAGAGGCTCAGTTATCACGGGGCAACGCTGCAAAGCAATCTCCAGCTGCCCGGATCCTGCTATAAGCTGCTTACGTTATGGAGAGCGCCCCATGCAAGTCTCCAGGGGCTGTGAGCCGAGGTGCAGAGCGCCCAGTAAAATGGCGTCAACCGCAGCGCCAAGGGACGGGGAATCATCCAGTGCCGATCTCGAGTCGGGCGAGAGATACAATGTAGCGCCCGCTACAATCTTCAGAGTAAGCGTGGAGGCGCGGAGGGCCGGGCGGCAAACTGTAGCAATTGTTGCAACAGTAACTCGCCAGCCGCCGGTCCCTCCCGCTGCAGGCGTCCGCTGTTGCCGAGTCCAGGGGCAGCCTCACTGAAGAACAAAGACCCGGTCCCTCACACGCCACGGAGGGGCAAGACGAGGACGAATCTCCGGGTCCACAGCGAGCTGACCGACGGGGAGCACATCGTCCGAGTCGGAAGCCCAGCCCGATTCCGAAGCGCCCACTTCTGGACAGGATAGACAACAGGATCCGGTGCGCTTCGGGTAGAAAGCGGGCGGGTCAGCGGAGCCGAGGAGTCAGGCGGCCATCGTGGTTGCTGGCTTGGCTCCTCTTCTGCAATACTTTTAGCAGTTTTATAAGAGTTATGTATTTACCATTTTGCTTCTTTCTCTCTGGGTGGATATAAACATTTATTAGGAGGAGAGTTTTGGTTTGTTCCTTGCCGGTTACCTTGGTCACTTGGATCCAGTTTGCCCCTGTGTCGATTTCTTCAGTTTTCCAATTCAGTTTTTGAGTTATGAAGGTTGATAAACCCCCTTTCGTATGGCCGTGATTTGAGTGTCTTTCTGCCAGGCAATGATGTTCAATGAAACAGGTATTGAGGTTGCCCCCGTGTTCCATGTTTCCTGGAGCATAATTATTTGGTGTTGGTTTAAAAAGGTTACTGTATCTTGGTCTTGGCCCATGTCCCTAAAACCGTGCACGTTCCATGAACAGAGCGAGATGTTAGTTGATTCCTTGTGTTCCTTTGCTGGTTCCGATGTTTGTATTCCTTTGTTAGGAATACTTGTCGTTCAAAGTTTTTGCGATCCAGGCCCAGTTCTTGAGTTCCTGGGGACTTCCCCCAGTTGTACCCAGGCTGTCGCTTTTAGAGGGCCTATTGTTTCGCACCGATGTCGTTGGTGAGTTGGAACGTGCTCCGCGTAAGCATGTGTGCTGATATCTTCGTGGGCTTTGCTCTTCATTTAGACTGTTTAAGAAGGGGTACGGGTACCTTGGGCGTTGCACTGTCTGAAGCCTGATTCCCCATGTCTCAAATCTTCCACTCATGGCTACAATTTTATCCACCAGGTCCTTAGACGCCCACGTTGTCAGGGACTCCTCTACCCCCCTTCTGGGTGTTTCCTTGAATTCCACTGAAATAAAATCACGTGAACAGATTCCTTTTAGTTCAGGGATTTCATGGAAAAGTCTCAGGAGGTTTCCCCTATTGAGCGTGTCCTGGGTGCCCTTTGATGAATATTCCGGGATAAAAGACAACTTCATTTCACAACAGTCTTTTACTTCTTGCTTTCCAGAAGACTGTGGAACGCTACCTGTTCCTCTCTCTGGCTCTTTGAGGATTTGCAGGGGTTCTTCATTCCCTCCCCGTTCGTGCTCTGCAGGGTTTTTAATTTTTACCTCTAGCCTTGCCATTGGGGGGCCCGAATGTTTTTGGGTCGACATCTTTGTTTGTGGGTCCTCTTGCTCATGGGCTAAGAGCTTGCAGTGGCGATCCTTCCCCCTTAGTGTTATAGCAATTGGTTTCAGGGGGCTTTGAGGGATAGTTGACAATGTTCCCTCTAACCTGTTTTGCTTAGGTTCTACAATGTTGGGTCCCTCTTGCGTCTCTTGTACTTGCCGTGTTAATTGTTGGCTATTTTGTGCTTCGTCACCCCTCAAGCTGCTTGGTCCCGGCAGTTGCTGTTTTGCCCTATATGCTACTTCTTCCAATTCGTTTTCGCGTAGTTTTATTTTCTTCTCTTGCTGCACCACCCGGGTACCTTTACCAGACGCTTTATCCTCGCGGACTGGGCTTCTGACTCCTTGTTTGTTTTGAGACTCAGAAAGTGCTTATATCATTTCCTTTAACATACGCTTTATCCTCGCGGACTGGGCTTCTGACTCCTTGTTTGTTTTGAGACTCAGAAAGTGCTTTTATCATTTGCCTAAGGTCTTGACTGTCTGCGGAGGACTGTGAAGAGTGTGCTTGATATCTTTCTGCACTTCCTGCCTCATGTGGGGGTCGAGGTATTACTTTCGTTTCCGTGTTTGGTTTTGCTGTGAAGAGTGGAAATAATTTGACCGGGGCTGGGTTTTGTTGTTTATTGTATTTTAGCCTGGCCTTCCTTGCGCGCTTTCTTTCCCGTTTTGTGATTTTAACTTCCGCCTTTGTTATTTGCAGTGGTGACGTTGTTTGTTCTTCGCATTGGATTGGATTTATCTCAAAATCCGAATTTATTTGAGCATCGTTTTTGTTTTTTGCTTCCTCATTGTTGACTATGTTTAGATGAAAAGTTTGCTCTTGCGCGGTTGGTTTTTGAAATGTTCCTTGGCACTGGTGTGTTAATGACAGTTTGGCTGCCCCTAAAACATCTTTCAAGATTTCCGATAATGTAGCCAGTTTCTCTATTATCGGGCTACAATGGCAAATGGCTTGTTGCTTCTTTGTGTCGCTCTGCCTTTCTAGAGATTGTTTTTTTATTAGAAACACTGTTATTGCGTCCAGTTTTTTATTTATTCCGGCAATATGAGTGGCCATCAAATTTATTGGGTCAATTTGGACTTCCATTTTATCAGATTGGAAATTTAGTACCTTTATGGATTGTTCCAAAGTTTGAATCAAATTGTCAGCCCATTTCGTATTGTGGAGATCATCGTTGTGTTGTCAGTGCTGACGAGCTGGGTCTTGATCCATTTCCGGAGGAGATTGTTATTGGTGAAGACAGGATTTGTTGTTTCTTTATTATGGGGCTGTGGCCATCCTCCTGTGGTTCTGTTATGTTGACGTCCTGAATTCTTTGAGGATTTAGAGGAGTTGATGCGACCAGGATGGCTCTTCTTTGTGAGATTGTATTCTTTGGGCTCGGGGTTCGTTGCTCCTTGTCCAGTCCAATCCCTTCTAGAGACTCCAAGACTTCAATTAGGTTAGCCTCGCTTATGTTGGAGATCGATTTGCTGATCCGCAATTCCTTTGTAGCTAGGCTTGCTGCTGATTTTATTAAATCTATTTTTTCCTCCTTTGACCATTTTGTATTAACACGGCATTGTTCCTTATTTCCTCTGAGGATTTCGCCAGCGTTTCGATTTACTATAAATGAAGGGTCATTTTGTTCCAGTATTTGGCCTTCGGTAAAGGAGAGGGGTTTTTCACACTCTCTGCTTGTCCCCATAAGAGCCTCTAGGATCTCTAGGGCCTCTAGATCCGAGGATTTCGTGGTGTCTCCGATGTTAATTGTATTTGGTTTTGCTGTGGTTTCTTTTTGAGCGTCAGTTACATCTCCAAGTTTCTTTTTCGGAGTTAGTCCCGTCCTTTCAATTGCTGCCTGATGCACCTGGGCTATTACTGGTACTAATGTTCTGCCATCAATGTGTGCCAGCGCAATCTCTGGAAGTTGTTCTTGTGGTAGTACGCTGTCTAACATTATCGTAGTAGCTCTTGGAGATGGTTGTATTTTGGCCGGTGGCATTGGGGTTGGAAGTAGCACAGATTCTCGTTGGGGGGCATACATAGCCACCACGGGGTCTTTTAAAAAGAAAAACTTTTGTATGGCTGTTTGGTGGGTTGGTCTAGCGTTTGACTTTGTTGGTGGGGTTGGGACTGAAACCAGCCTGCCCCTGTGACCCACTTCGTTTTCCCCGATGTTGGTTTGTGAGACCTCCTCCTCTTGTTCTTTTAGTTTTGTTTTTTTGTTTTTGTTTCCTTCGTGGTCTTGCTATGGCCTCCTGGCGGACAGTGCCTGATCGCATCTGTGCAGGATCCCGGCGCTGTGTTTCTTGCGCACACCCGGGTGCTGGAGGCGAGGTGATAAACGAGTAGCAGATAAAGAAAAATGGGTAGAGCGATTGGGGGGCGGGAAGCAAGCGAGGAAGGATGGTAGCGGAGAGGTTGGGTAGTGGGTTTGGCTGCTGGAAAGGCTCACCTCGGCTGCCTGCACCCGCACACACCAGCGGCTCGTGGCTCTCTGCTCTCGTGAACTGCCGCTCCTCCTCTGCTCCTCCTCTCAGCCTTGCACCAGTCTCCGGTACTCCTCCTCTGATGCTCCTTCCAGTGCTCCGCTCACACGCTCTGCTCAGCCGGTATCTTCTCCCGTGTGACAGTGTGGCAGTACCACCAGTAGCCTGTAGACAGTGACTTGTAGTCCTCTGTCCTCTGTTGCTAGATTAGGGGAATGTGCTGACGGGTCCTGTGGAATCGCTGGGACTACTCAGAACATCCAAAGCTTAGGATGTAGGAGGCCCACGGGAGACGTGTGCAGTGTCTAAACACAGCCGCGGGTTACCATTGACTTTCTATGGGAAACAAACAAGTTACAATTTAAAAGATTAAGGGTACAAGGCGGTGAACTGTGATGGAACCCTTTTAGACTAGGACACTTGGAGAGTCAATACCCATGGTATCACCGGAGTATTCGTGTTACCTCACCCAGGGAAGCCGGGTTCATAGGTGTCTTTTTGTGCCGGGTTTCGTCATCGATTCCAATGGAGAGCTGCAAAGAAGTGCTGCAGGCGACCAGAGGAAAAGTGTCCAGGTGGACCCAAGGGTGGATCGGAGATGTGAAGTACCTCAAAGCAGAGGAGACAGAGTCTGGGCCACTGGCCAGTGACCAGGCCGGCGATAGGAAGATGCCACCAGATGTCGGGTGATTTCAAGTGAAAAGGTGAAGTGTGTCTCTTCAGCCACGAGGTCCAGGAGGTGTTGACGATGACCAGGAGCTGGATTTAAGCTGTCCCAGGAAGGATCTAGTTGACTGCGGTGTCGGAGATTGGCTTCGGTGCAGACCAGCAAGGTCTGTGGAACTTCTCCTTTGCAGGATAGTTGGAGCAAGCATGGAGCAACCAAGATAGCAAGTTAAATCAAAGGTTGGTCTTCTTGGGGGCTCACTAGCCAACGGACTAGGAACCGCGAAGATGCGTCGAGCTGAAATGCACAAAGTGGGCCCACTGGACACTAGTGGAGTGGTGGTCTCTGAGCTTCGGTGCAAAAGGTGCTCGGGCTGGGGCTTCAAGCACCCCAATGCACAACTTCGGGATACCTCGGGAAGTCTATGCAGGTAGCAAAATGCAGGATGTCCAGGAGTTCCGGTCCCACGTCTTTTGTGTCTGCCACGGGTCTAAGCTTTGCTGGGAGCGAAGGTCGGGGTCAGAGATGTCTGGAAGTCCATGTCCTGTGTCGCAGATTCTTCGGGATCTGGCAGGAGCCTTGAAAATGCAGACCAGCAAAGATGCTTTCAGTCGAAATAGAATGTCGAAGGTCCGGGATATATGCTGCAGAGTTTCATCCAGGGTAATCTAAAGTCCTAGGGACTGGGGTTCTATACATATGGTAAGTTTAGGCGTTGGACTAACTCTAAGGTCCCTCCTATGGTTGAACCTGGGGTGGGGGTGGTTACACCCCTTCCCCTTTGTCCAGTTTCGTGCCAGAGCTGGAGCTGAGTGCCCCAGCAACCGGTTTGAACTGGGAAATGCATGGAGCACACTGAATGCAGCCCACTGAATGCAGCCCTCTCTGCCCGTAATACACTAAGAGACTGTTTGGGGAGGTGCCAGCACCTCCCTGGACAGGAAACCTATTGTCCAGGCCTCCACTGCCAGAGTTGCATCCAGCAGCGGGAGGGCAGACTCGTGTCTGTAGCAGCAGCATCCATTTTGTGATGCTGAGGGTCTGTTTTACTTTAACAGGGTAAACCAGTAACTGCATGTCTTCTCCCTCTAGAAGGGTGGGATGCTACCCCCGCCGCCACGACTGGCTGGGGAGGGGGTGGGGGTAGTATTCCAAAGTGTTTGACACCTTACACAACATGTTTTGATAAAGCCAAACCAAGGATAGCAATAACCGCAAGGATTATAATGCACTTAAGAGTATATGGTATGGCTATATCATAGAACAGCTATAAGGAGATGGATCCGAAAGCTGCAGAGGGGCTCAGCTCATGCTAAGGTACCTCTCACATAAAGCCAAGCACTCTACCTCCAGGATTGTCGAGGTCTGCCTTAGGAGTGGCTTATAGGTGTATATGTGTCTATATGTGTATATAGCTCTAGGTATACTATATCTAAGTAAGGGGTGATTACACCACCTTACCCAGGCTGTAAGAACAGACCTGTGGTGTCAGTTTGGAAGGCAAACCAGGGGTGGCACAATACATGCTGCAGCCACTGGGGGGGGCGTGGCTAACTGCCAACAAGGATGGTCGCAGCCTAGAGAGGCTCCCGACCCCACCGCCCGTAATCCGTCAAATTATCCTCCAAACTGCTTGGGACCCCCGTGGAAGAACGGGTAAACCCAAGTGACCTACTGACGCCTGCTCCGGTGCTACGAGAGTGCCGATTGCCGGGCCGGGAGAGGCGCGGAAGACTGGCGAACATCCGGAGACCTGAGGCACAAGATGGCGGCGTCCTCACCGCCGGCGGAGTGATAGACCCTGCGGCGCGGACCCCGTGGCCCAACTGCGGTGACCTGGGTGCTGCCCGGTGGTCTTGAGGGGTGCGGGCCCGGCAGATGCAGCCCGTGACCCCCTCTTCACGGAGGACAGACGCTGTGGAGCCGCTCGCGGCGCCCCGACAACCCCAGTGCGGCTCCTCCCCGCCCCCACGAAAATCGAGGACCCGGCGTTAGCTGGGCCTAGCATCCCAACGAGGGAGAAGACCAGATCCACCCAGACCTGGCCTGGCGGGACTGCGCCTGCTGGACCGGACCCCTGGAGCTGGACGGAGTCCGCCGGACCGGCGCCACGGGGCCCAGCCAGAGGGGAGAAAGTCTGCCGGAGCCCCGACTCTTGTGACACTGGGGCTACGCCAGTGGAGCGCGAACAGGAAGAGACACCCTGGAGGCCTGAGGGTAGGGCGGTGATATCCCCGCAGCCCGCTGGACACTAGAGGCCGCTGCGCCGATCCTGTCTGCGATGCCCAGATTGCCTGTCGGAGGCTCCGAGGACGGTGGGCCCTCGACCATTTCAGCAGGGCGCCCGGCGGCCTGGATGCAGCTCTGGCCCTCCCGGGGGCCGTAACTCGAGACCCCGGCTTTGCTGAGGCCTAGCCCCGACTGAAGGGAAACGCCTACTGCAACGTGCCCCACTCCCCACTCCCCAACAGGGGGATTTCTGGACTGGAGCCCCGGGGACCACAGAGGCGAAAGGTAGCCCCGACCCCTGAACTACAGGAGCTGTGCCCGACCTGACCGCGAAGAGGACGCGAGCGCCCCGCCCGCTCTGGGACCCGTGGCCGCTGCTGGCACTGGGAGGCGGCCTGGCATCGGTGACACGGGGCCCACAGGACCACGCTGCATTGCGCACCTCCGGCCCACCTGACAGCTCCTTCCCCTGCAGGGCGTCCGGCCCGAACAAGGACAGTCGAGCCCCCCCATCTGCCCGGTGGGCGCCCGGAACGAGTAAGCCCTAGCCGGGCCTGACTTTCCTGAAGAAGCCGGTGATCGCGGACCCCCACCACCGCACGTGTGAACCTAGAACACTTATCCAGATTTGCCCTGATCCAACAGGCGGTCCAGGTACATTATTGTGGGGAACGGGATCTGGAGGGGGTGGCCCGGTGAAACTGCACCCTACGTGATTGTTACCTATCGCACCTTAGGTCAGGGGTGAGCCGCGACAATTGCACCGACGCCCAGCAGCAGTGCGGAGGTGGATCTGCGGAGGGCCAAGTGTGCTTCAACAAGTAGGCACCAGCGAGGCCGTGAGCCCACCTGGACTGGTTTCGATCCCGGCGGCGAGGTCTAAGAGTTGGCTACCCTGTGGGGAGAGGGGGCGCGAAATAACACTCTGGGTGCACCCTGACTAATCACCGCAGCGGCGAGATCCCTGGGATCTAGCAGGCGCCACCGACGAAGGGGCGACAACCTCCGCAAAACGTGACGCACCGCCACCAGGACGATGCGCGCTTCTGCCGAGGTGTGCACATCGGCCAGCTACTGAGAGGACCGGCTACAAACGACTGCCTTGGCGGAGCCTACTGGTCCTACTACGGCGAGATGGGGAAACAGCGGGGACCAAAGGGGGATGGCGCCCCGACCACGGAAGCTCCAGAGAACACTCAGCAGCCCCCGTCGGAGTTGCAGCTGATGCAAGACAAGATCCTCGAAGCTATTGCAGCCACGAAGGACGCCTTACACCGGGACATTGCTCAGGTATCGACGGGTCTGGGACTCCTGAGGGCTGACCATGGGAAATTGGTCGACAGAGTCAAAGAGGCAGAAGTCACTCTGAAGGGAACTCGTGCCGGACCATAAAGCAATGGAAGGGAAGCTTACCGACGCATTGGGCCGCATACAAGCGCTGGAAAGACGGGCGGAAGACGTCGAAAATCGCAGTCGACGGAACAATGTGCGCCTAGTGGGCCTTCCGGAGAAAAAAGAAGGGGCAGACATGATGGGTTACCTAGACGAATGGCTGAGAACAGTGGTGGCCCCAGAGGGCCTATCCCCCTTCTTCACTTTAGAGCGAGCACACCGAGTACCAGCCAGGCCCCCGGGTCTGGGCCTACCCCCTCGACCGGTGGTGATCAAATTACTCCACTACAAGGACAGAGACTGGCTTCTACAGCGGGCAAGGGAAGTGGGCCCCTTCCAAGTAGACAATAGTAAGGTCACATTATTCCCAGATTACACCTTTGGTGGGACACTTATAAGGCTGGGACGGATGGGACCCACGTCAGAGCTGAAGATGAGCTCCAATAGCGCTCAGCAAGAAAGTCCAAAAGGCTCCGGAAGCATAGACAGGAATCGAAAAGACCGACGGCATCTCAGACGGGAGAAGAGCGGAAAGCAGCATTGCAAGCAGTAAAGGAAGTTTCTGGCGCAACGTCATTGCCACTGGAGAAAGAATCGAACTCCGAGGAGTTCAGAACGGGCTCGGAGACTGAAATATCAGAGGTGGACAGCACTAAGGGTCCGAAGGTCACCCCACAGACAGCGGAAGAAATCTTTGGCAGCTGAAACCAGAACATGTGGCACCGGCTGTGACTGAACTGGCTGGTATGGCTCGCACGAACACTAGAGCAGGCAGCCGTGAGACTGAAATACGTGAGTCTGGACGTACATTGGAGGGCGGGGGAACAGGGGGGGCAACTGAACGTAGCAGAAGCTAAAACACGCACCCAGAGGCCCATAAGGCCGCCGCAGTACAGACTGCGGAGTAGGAAGATTTGAGAGCACGTTGCTCACCAGTTTGGATGGGGATAACTCTTTTGCAGTTAGGTCCTGTTCTGGGGGGGGGGGGGCCAGAGAGGTTGGAGTGACTCGGGGCATATTTGGGGGGGGGGGGACTGAGCTGGGGGGAAACTGGGTTCAGAGAAGGGGGTTTGAGGGTTTGTTGGGGGAGGCGGGATTGGTGTCGAACCTGTTGTCTGGCCACAAAGGGACATGGACCTGGTCCGAAAACGACGGGACAATGGATAATGTGGGGTCGCTAAAATGTGTGTCCTGGAATGTGCGGGGACTGAACTCAATGGCAAGGAGACACAAAATCCACTCCTACCTGGTCCGTAGAGGGGTCCACATAGCCTTTCTACAAGAGACCCATTTAACTAAAAAGGAAGGTATTGCGCTACAAAGGCGATGGAGAGGTCACCTGTTCTACACCTCGTATTCAGCGTTTGCTAGGGGAGTGCTAATTTGGATTCGTGCGGGGGTTCCCTTCCAGGTCACTAGACACACTGTAGACCCAGATGGGAGATTTGTAGCGGTTGAGGGCTTACTCAGAGGTCGCCATATAGCACTCTGCAGCATCTATGCACCAAACGTGAAACAAACGTCATATTTCACTAGACTTTCCAGAATGTTGGCTACCTATTTCACCGGGCCGGTACTGATGGGAGGGGACTTCAATTCTATTGAGGACACCACATTAGATAGGTCGCACCCACCACTACATGCCTCACCAGTACACAGATTAGCGAAACACAGGGCAGACTGGCAAGGGAAGTGGGACCTGACAGACGTATGGCGAGTACAACATCCAACGGAGAGGGACTACTCCTTCTACTCCGGCATACACGACCTCCATGTTCGCTCGGATGCCTTTTTGTGCTCTCAGCCAGTACTACCGATGGTGGCCCGGACCGAATATTTAGCACGCACGATATCAGATCACAACCCCTTGCTCCTAACGCTAGATTGGATGAATGGAATTGCGCTGATTCCGACGTGGCGGCTTCGGCCTGACACGCTGGATGACCCACCGTTCCACACAGCGTTAGAGGACAGGATCTCCCAATACTTTGCGGAGAATGAGGGTACTGCTTCCTCCAGAGCTACAGAATGGGACGCGCTAAAGGTAGTGGTGAGAGGGCACTGTATAGGGAAGTTTGCGGGCGCGCGAAGTACTCTAATAGACGATTTAGACAAGGTTGAGCAGAAGCTGAGAGCAGCAGAAAAAGACCGACCCAACCGCCCCGAACTCCAGGAAAAGGTATGTGCAGCACGAGAGGCGGTAGCAGTAGAGGTGGAGCGCCTTCGTAGCTTTGATTACAAAACATACCTGACTAAAACTCTTGCTGAGGTGGATAAAGCGGGGACACTCCTAGCCTGGCTGGCCAACCCCAGTAGGGGCAATACCCCGATACTATCCCTGAAAGGGTCGGGTGGCGAAGTCTACAACACTCAACCAGACATATTGAATTGCTTTAGGACATATTATGAAAGGCTGTATAGAAGGGACTTAGAGGACCGACACGAGGCGATAGATGCCTTGTTAGCCGGGATACAGTTACCTCGCCTAGAACAGGAACAAACTGATGCCATCTGAGGCCCGATCACCCTAACGGAAATTAGGGGAGCCATAAAGGGAATGGCGCGCAATAAAACACCAGGAATAGACGGACTGCCCATCGAGTTCTATGGGAAATACATGGATCTACTAGCCCCAAGACTCCAAATAATATATAGTGAGGCCAAAGAGAAAGGCAAGTTACCCCAATCGATGCGCGAGGCGATCATGATTCCCCTATTGAAACCGCGTAGGGAATGTACAGACCCGGCGTCGTACCGACCGTTGTCAATGTTGACGACAGATTATAAAATCTTAAGCACAATCCTCGCCACTAGACTGGTAGCCCATATGCAAGACCTGATTCATAGGGACCAGTCGGGATTCATTCCGACCAGAAACACATCGCACAACATCCGCAGGCTGCTTTGGTTGATAGCAGACCCTCCACCGACTGGGAGAGCCCCCATGGTATTAGCGATCGATATAGAAAAGGCCTTCGATAGCCTGGAGTGGAGCTACTTATACAAGGTGATGCACAATTTTGGCCTGGGCGAAGGTTACATACGATGGACGAAGGTGCTCTACGCATCAGCGGGTGCTAGGGTGAGAGTGGGAGCTTTGATATCAGATCGATTTGAGGTCCCCCAGGGAACTAGACAGGGATGTGCACTTTCTCCCCTATTGTTTGCTCTTGCGGTGGAGCCTTTAGCGGCAATGGCTAGAAGTGGTGAATATTACTGCGGATTAGTAGTTGGAGGGGCACACCATTATATATCATTGTACTCGGACGACCTCCTGATGTTTTTAGAGAACGCGGAGGCGGCAGTGGAGGGTGCAGAGGAGCTGTTAGCGCGTTTCAGAGATGTCTCTGGTTTGAAAGTGAACTGGGCGAAAACTTGCCTCTTCCCCATCCGAAAGACAGAAAAGTGCTCCCTGGCCCGTCTCGAACTACGCTGGGAGCCTAACTGCCTGCACTACCTTGGGGTGTATATCTACCACGAGCCCGCAGATCTGTTGGATGGCAATATAGGCCGCTGTATCCGGGCGCTGCAGGGCAACATGTCCTTCTGGGCCACCCTCCCTTTATCCATGACAGGCCGGGTATCATTCCTCAAAATGATAGCCCTGCCACGATTGTTGTACTTCTTTAGGACTCTTCCCATATGGATACCGGGAGCGATCTTTAAACGCCTAAAATCCCTGGTGGTGTCCTTCCTGTGGGGAACAGGCAGGCGGAGAATAGCATTGGCGACTCTGACCCGCCCGAAGAACGAGGGGGGACTGGCAATCCCTGACTTTGAGCTATATTACCTGGCAGCACAGCTACAGCTCTTCACGCAAGAGGTAGCGAGGGTATACCGGGGCCCAGAACAGGAGAGGGACCCCCGCCACGTGCTAGCTTATATAACCTTACAACAACGGCTGGTACTTAGAGGGCTGTCCCACGAAGAGCGGACACTGAGACTGTGTTGGAACCGCATGCAAAAGCGTGCCGGTCCGGGACACCCATATGCGCCCGAAATCCCAATAGGCATGATAACAGCGCTGCCACATGGGGGGGGACTGGTCGAGACTCCAACTCTGGGAGGAGGCTGGACTACAGATGGTGGGAGACCTCTATGACGACGGAGTACTAGCACCCTACCAGACCCTGCAAGAACGATACGACCTCCCAAGAGGGGATTATTTGCTACATGCAGCCGTGGTGAGGGCTATACAGGCGCACTGGGGGGAAGGATTAATGGAACCCAAGACAACGTTAGCGTGCCAGTACACGATGATGGAAGCGGGGACGTTCAAGACAGTTACGTGCCTTTACTCCAGAATGCATACAGAGAATCTGCAACCTCTTGCGCACCTTAAAACTCATGGGAGGCTGACCTACAGAAGGAAATCCCAGACACAACGTGGTCCCAACTAGTTCAGAGGGCCAGGAAAAGCACCAGAAACGCCCGCTTCCAATTGATACATCTTTACATTCTTCATAGGGCCTACCTCACCCCGAGCAAAATAGCGAAGTATTTTGGCGCAGAGGATGCGGCATGCCCCAGATGTGCGCAACTAGGTGCAGACTTACTACATATGCTGAAGGACTGTCCACACTTACACAACTACTGGAGGGAGGTGGGCGACACCCTGAACGAGGTGACAGACAGAGAACTGCAATATGACGGCGCGGTTGCAATCTTACACTGGTTTCCACACACACGCACAAACAAACTCTCAAGCAAATTTATAGACATGGGCTTACTTATTGCAAAAAGAGAGCTAACCAGGGGATGGAAATCAAGGGCGGCGCCAACACACCAGAGATGACTGAATGAGTTCCTGAAATGGGCTGCAGCGGAGAGCACAATTCGGTACCAATTAGCCCGACGTCGATCAGATGAGAAAGCACAGGAAGCGGCAATGGCGTGGGAAATCCTAGTTCAGGCTCTTAGAGATAGCGCAGTGGAGAGTGATGAGGAGGGGGAGGATGTGGATCCAGGGACCCTGGGGGAGGCGGTTCCAAGCCAAGCACCAGCACCAGACACACAAACACAACAACCGACTTGAGACTCCTGAGACTCCCGACAAAGTTAGACATCCCGACACCAGACACAGGCACGGACACCAAGGGAGGGGGGGGGGAGAAGGTCGCATCTCAGTTACAATAGAGGACATAGTAAACGTCTAATGGATGTTGGGGGGGGGGGGGCGATAAAAGTCAAAAGCAGAGAGCGGTAGACCGCTTAGGTTGATTGTACTAACCAGTTAAGTTTGAAGAATGCTGTTACAAGCAAGAAACGCCGCCCGGCCTCCGGGATGTGGGTTGTAAGGCTGTGTACATGACAACTGGATGGAACCTATGGACCTAAGGTCCCGCACCAAACTAATTGCAAATACGTTGTGTTACTTATGCTGAACTCTGCAATAAAAATTGTTTTACAAAAAAAAATGCTGCAGCCACTGGTAGGCTTAGGGTTCACCTATACCCTGGGTACCTATGGTACACTATACAGGGGCTCACAAGGGTGACCCAGTAACCAATCTGGTATGTACCTAAAGTACATGGTATCAATTTGGAGAGAGAACAGCTGAGCTGTGGGCCTGATTAGCAGGTCCTCAGCCACACTAATGTCGAAAAACCAGAGAATCACAGTAAAAAGTGGGGTAACCATAGGCAGCAGACCCTACTCTCCTACACCCCCCCAACGCAGGGACATTAAACTAACCTTGACCAGTTGAGTCTTCATGTTCGAAGTGGAAATATCTGGAGAGTCCGTCTGCATTGGCATAGTTACTCCCAGGTCTATATTTCACTGTAAAGGCCATCCCCTGTAGGGAAATGGACCACCTGAGCAGTTTGGGATTTTCACCCTTCATCTGTTTCAGCCACAAGAGGGGCTTATGGTCTGTCTGAACTGTGAAGTGAATAGCAAACAAGTATGGCCTCCACTTCTTCAGGGTCCAAACCACAGCAAAGACCTCCCTCTCAATAGCTGACCAACATTTCTCTCTAGGGGTCAGGCTTCTGCTAATAAAACCTACTGGCTGGTCCTGACCTTCATTCAATTGTGATAGCACAGCCCCTACCCCCAACTCAGAAGCATCTGTTTGAACAATGAATTGTTTCGACTAGTTAGGACTTTGCAGAATGGGTGCAGTGCACATGGCCTGCTTCAGGTCATCAAATGCCTTTTGACAGCTGACTGTCCACTGAACTTCCTTAGGCATTCTTTTAGAAGTTAATTAATTCAGGCGGTCACAATGGAACCATATCCCTTGACAAATCTCCGATAGTACCCAGTCAGGCCCAAGAAAGCTCTGACCTGAGTCTGGGTGGTTGGAGCAACCCAGTCCATTATGGTCTGGATTTTGCTCTGCAAGGGTTGAACCTTGCCTCTAAGCATGGGCAAATTTTGCGAATTCGCAATTCGCAATCCGCGAATTTGCGGATTTGCGAATTCGCAATCCGCAAATTCACGCAAATTTGCGGATTTTTTTATTTTTGAAAGTTTGCGGGTGTTCGCGGGGCACTTTGCATGTTCGCGGGTGTTTGCGAGGCGCTTTGCGTTTTTGCGGGGTTTTTTTTTTGCTGGTTAATCACTGCCACCCTCTCGTTTTTTATGCCCATCTGCCCTCTGTACCACTCGTTTCTGTGCCCTTCTGCCCTCTGCCCCACTCATTTTTTGTCCCATTCTGCCCTCTGTCCCACTTTAGTGCCCTTCTGCCCTCAGCCCCACTTAGAATGGCGCCGGCAAGCTGCCAGCGCCATTCTAAAATAGCTGCAAATAGCTTCAACAGGAAGCACTAATAGATAAAGTAAAGCAGGTGCTGGAGTTGAAGGTCAAATTAAGTTACACAATCATTAATCACCCCAAGTTTGGGGTGATTAATGATTGTGTAACTGAATTTGAGCAGCACCTGCTTTACTTTATCTATTAGAGCTTCCTGTTGAAGCTGACTTTTGTAACTATTTTAGAATGGCTCTGGCAGCTTGCCGGCGCCATTCTAAAAGAGTTACAAAAGTCAGCTTGAACTTTTGACCCAATCCTTTCCGCTCGTGGATTTTGCGGGAAATTCACGAATCTCGCGGATTGCGAATTTACCGAAAATCCGCAAAATCCGCGAGCGGAACAGATTTTCCGCCCATGCTTACTTGCCTCCACCTACAAGGTGGCCCAGGTGCACAACCTGACTCTGCCCTATCTGGCACTTGGTAGCCTTGATAATTAGTCCTGCCTTTTGCAGGGCCTCCAAAACATTTTTCATGTGGTTCAGGTGATCTTCCCAGGTGGAGCTAAAGACCGCAATATCATCAAGATAAGCTGCACAGTAGTCATCCAGGCCTAAGAGGACTTTGTTCACCAACCTTTGAAATGTAGCAGGTGCATTTATCAGATCAAAGGGCATCATCACAAATTGATAATGCCCACTAGGGGTTGAAAATGCTGTTTTTGGCTTGGCCTCATCAGCTAACCTGATATGCCAGTAGCCAGTTGTCAGATCAAATGTGCTTAGATATTTGGCAGAGGCCAACTTATCTATGAGCTCATCTGCTCTGGGTATTGGATGGCCATCTTTCTTAGTGATAGCATTGAGACCTCTAGTCTACACAAAACCTCATCTCTCTTACTACCTTGGGTGTGAGGTTTTGGCACAAGGACTACTGGACTAGCCCAAGGGCTATCTGAAGGTTCAATAACTCCCAATTCCAACATTTTCTGGACTTCAGTCCTGATACAGTACCTGACATGATTAGGTTTCCTGTAAATCTTACTTTTAACAGGCAGACTGTCCCCAGTATCCACTTCGAGTGCACCAGGTAGTCTGACTTGAAGTCAGTGAAAACATATGTCTGTATGTCTGCAGAACTTGTCTGCAGTCACTCTGCTACTGGTCAGTGAGGCTGCCTGCCAAGGCTACACCATCAATTGAACCATCATCAGGGTTCTGAGAGAGCAGGTCTGGGAAAGGGTCACTCTCTTCCTCCTGTCCTTCATCAGTAGTCATGAGCAAGCCCATGTCTGCCCTGTTAACATATGGTTTCAGTCTGTTGACATGAAGCACCCTGTGGGGGCTCCTGGGAGTTCCAAGATCAACAAAATAGGTGACTTCTCCCTTCTGTTCAACAATAGTGTGGGGTCCCCTCCACTTGTCTTGGAGAGTTGCTGGGGCCATTGGCTCCAACACCCACACTTTCTGTCCTGGCTGGTAAACAGTCAGTACAGCTGTTGGTCGTGCCAGGCCTTTTGCAATTCCTGACTTGCCTCAAGGTTTTTGGTTGCCTTTTTCATGTACTCAGCCATCTGGGAGCGGAGACCAAGTACATAGTCCACAATGTCTTGCTTGGGAAGTTTGAGAGGTAACTCCCATCCTTCCTTCACCAGACAAAGGGGTCCTCTTACAGGATACCCAAACAGAAGTTCAAAAGGGCTGTAGCCAACCCCCTTCTGAGGAACCTCTCTGTAAGCAAACAAAAGGCAGGGTAGCAGGATATTCCATCTCCGCCTGAGCTTTTCTGGGAGACCCTTAATCATTATGTAGTAATCCACACAGAAATCTTCATATAAGTTTTGAAGTATCTTTAATGGAGTACAAGTTTCATGCAGCAACCATCAGAAGTACAACTAATACTGGTTAACATTAGAACATTCTCTGTGATGCAATTCCACTGCATCATGACTGCATCATATACATCTAAATATTACCACATATCTTCCCCCCATGGAATATAAAAGAAAAAAAAATAAGAAAACTAAGAGAAAATGTTCAACCTATGAAATACTCATATTTACATGAAAAGATTTTTTAGAATAATTTACAAAATAAGATACATAAAAAAACATAACATTACAAATTAGATACTTTGCACAAATTACCAAAACTCCACTTCTTGCCATCATCTAGTTCAGCCACAGAACCCTTGACAGAAATTACTTTATGTGGCTGAGAAAACTTACTCTCTCCCTTTTTCACAAATCCAAATTTTCTTACAACAACACAAACACCTTCCTCAAACACCAATTCCTTAGCACTTTTCCTACTATCAAAATCTATCGTATTACACCACTGACAATCTACAACTCTCGACCTCATTCTTTCCTTATAAACCCAAACTAGATTTTTTTCCTTCAACCACATCGGAGACTCTTTAGTACCCGGCTCTCTGCCTTTGAAAGCCACAAAAGGAGAAACTCCAATCACCGAATGTCAGCTTGAACTTTTGACCCAATCCTTTCCGCTCGTGGATTTTGCGGGAAATTCACGAATCTCGCGGATTGCGAATTTACCGAAAATCCGCAAAATCCGCGAGCGGAACAGATTTTCCGCCCATGCTTACTTGCCTCCACCTACAAGGTGGCCCAGGTGCACAACCTGACTCTGCCCTATCTGACACTTGGTAGCCTTGATAATTAGTCCTGCCTTTTGCAGGGCCTCCAAAACATTTTTCATGTGGTTCAGGTGATCTTCCCAGGTGGAGCTAAAGACCGCAATATCATCAAGATAAGCTGCACAGTAGTCATCCAGGCCTAAGAGGACTTTGTTCACCAACCTTTGAAATGTAGCAGGTGCATTTATCAGATCAAAGGGCATCATCACAAATTGATAATGCCCACTAGGGGTTGAAAATGCTGTTTTTGGCTTGGCCTCATCAGCTAACCTGATATGCCAGTAGCCAGTTGTCAGATCAAATGTGCTTAGATATTTGGCAGAGGCCAACTTATCTATGAGCTCATCTGCTCTGGGTATTGGATGGCCATCTTTCTTAGTGATAGCATTGAGACCTCTAGTCTACACAAAACCTCATCTCTCTTACTACCTTGGGTGTGAGGTTTTGGCACAAGGACTACTGGACTAGCCCAAGGGCTATCTGAAGGTTCAATAACTCCCAATTCCAACATTTTCTGGACTTCAGTCCTGATACAGTACCTGACATGATTAGGTTTCCTGTAAATCTTACTTTTAACAGGCAGACTGTCCCCAGTATCCACTTCGAGTGCACCAGGTAGTCTGACTTGAAGTCAGTGAAAACATATGTCTGTATGTCTGCAGAACTTGTCTGCAGTCACTCTGCTGCTCGTCAGTGAGGCTGCCTGCCAAGGCTACACCATCAATTGAACCATCATCAGGGTTCTGAGAGAGCAGGTCTGGGAAAGGGTCACTCTCTTCCTCCTGTCCTTCATCAGTAGTCATGAGCAAGCCCATGTCTGCCCTGTTAACATATGGTTTCAGTCTGTTGACATGAAGCACCCTGTGGGGGCTCCTGGGAGTTCCAAGATCAACAAAATAGGTGACTTCTCCCTTCTGTTCAACAATAGTGTGGGGTCCCCTCCACTTGTCTTGGAGAGTTGCTGGGGCCATTGGCTCCAACACCCACACTTTCTGTCCTGGCTGGTAAACAGTCAGTACAGCTGTTGGTCGTGCCAGGCCTTTTGCAATTCCTGACTTGCCTCAAGGTTTTTGGTTGCCTTTTTCATGTACTCAGCCATCTGGGAGCGGAGACCAAGTACATAGTCCACAATGTCTTGCTTGGGAAGTTTGAGAGGTAACTCCCATCCTTCCTTCACCAGACAAAGGGGTCCTCTTACAGGATACCCAAACAGAAGTTCAAAAGGGCTGTAGACAACCCCCTTCTGAGGAACCTCTCTGTAAGCAAACAAAAGGCAGGGTAGCAGGATATTCCATCTCCGCCTGAGCTTTTCTGGGAGACCCTTAATCATTACGTAGTAATCCACACAGAAATCTTCATATAAGTTTTGAAGTATCTTTAATGGAGTACAAGTTTCATGCAGCAACCATCAGAAGTACAACTAATACTGGTTAACATTAGAACATTCTCTGTGATGCAATTCCACTGCATCATGACTGCATCATATACATCTAAATATTACCACATATCTTCCCCCCATGGAATATAAAAGAAAAAAAAATAAGAAAACTAAGAGAAAATGTTCAACCTATGAAATACTCATATTTACATGAAAAGATTTTTTAGAATAATTTACAAAATAAGATACATAAAAAAACATAACATTACAAATTAGATACTTTGCACAAATTACCAAAACTCCACTTCTTGCCATCATCTAGTTCAGCCACAGAACCCTTGACAGAAATTACTTTATGTGGCTGAGAAAACTTACTCTCTCCCTTTTTCACAAATCCAAATTTTCTTACAACAACACAAACACCTTCCTCAAACACCAATTCCTTAGCACTTTTCCTACTATCAAAATCTATCGTATTACACCACTGACAATCTACAACTCTCGACCTCATTCTTTCCTTATAAACCCAAACTAGATTTTTTTCCTTCAACCACATCGGAGACTCTTTAGTACCCGGCTCTCTGCCTTTGAAAGCCACAAAAGGAGAAACTCCAGTCACCGAATGAGGCGTAATTCTTTGACCCCACATCATTCTCCTTAATTCATCTTTCCATAACAAACCATTAGCCAGAGAAAGTTGAATACAATCCATTACAATCCTGTTCACTCTTTCCACAAGTCAATTGGCTTGCGGACGGAACAAAGCTACTCTCTCATGACTGATTACAAGACTAAAAAGAAAACTAGTCATTTCAGAAGAAACTAATTGAACTCCATTATCAATTACAAGAGTTTTCGGCACCCTTCTTCCAAGAAAACTTCTTTCAAAAATGCTATCGCATTTGCAGTGCTGACTTGCCCCATAGATTTGCAAGTAAACTATTTGCTATGGTAATCAACCAATACAAGTAAAAACTGATTATTGCTTCCCAACTTCTCAATTGGGCCCAAAACATCCAAAGCTAATTTCTCCCAAGGTTTCATAGGTAGTTCCACACATCTCAAAGGAGGTTCTCTTGTAGTCTTTACCTTATCACTATTGCTACAAGCATGACAATCTCGCACCAAATCTTCCACATTCTTGTCCATCTCTGGCCACCAATAAGATTCCCTTAATCTTCGCTTTGTCAAACTCCTACCTAAATGCCCTTCATGTACAATTCTCAACAACATTGTTCTCAACAAAACTGGTGGAACTATCCTATTTCTTCTCAAAACTTTGTCACCTTGCAAACTAAGTTCATCCTTTACCAACATGTATTGTTTATATACAGTCCCTTCGCTAGATCCTTTCCAAGAATTCATAATCAATTCTTTCACCTTCTTATATTCTTCATCCTTCTCCACAGCCTCTTTCCACTCATCTTGACTAATAGCAAATTCACAGTCTACACTTACAACGAAATCTTCCAAACTTTCCACACAAGAGTCATCTTCCACTGGCATCCTAGAGAGACAATCGGCAATAACATTTCTATTGCCACGCACATACTCAACTACAAAATTTTAGTCTGACAGATAGTAACCAACTCGATATACGGGGAGTTACACTTCCATCTAAACCCCGTCCACCTTTAAAAATATGGACTAAAGGTTTATGATCAGTCTATACAACAAAAGGCAAACCCCACAGATAATACCTAAAATGCGCCATTCCCCAACAACATGCCAATGCCTTTTTCTCTATAGTTGAGTATGATTTCTCTGCTCCCTGTAATGTGTGTGAAGCAAACCCAATGACAGTTTCATTACTATCTGATACTTGCAACAACACCGCCCCTAATCCGACATTGCTAGCATCCGTAGTCAATATAGATTTTTTCTTAAAGTCAAAATGTCCCAATGACGGGGCATTGGAGAGACTATTTTTTACCTTACCAAACGCATCCTCACATTCAGCATTCAATTCAAACACTGCTCCTTTCTTCAAAAGAAGTCTCATAGGTTCCACTAAATCATGACTGCATCATATAATTCTAAATATTACCACACATACCCTTTAATGTCTTGTCGAACCTTTCAAGTAGACCATTGCACTGTGGGTGATAGGGTGTGGTGAACTTATAGTTCACTCCACACTCCTTCCACATTGCAGTCAGGTAACTAGACATGAAGTTGGCACCTCTGTCTGATACAACCTCCTTAGGGAAACCCACTCTTGAGAAAACTCCCAAAAGGGCTCTTGCCACAACAGGTGCTATAGTGGTCCTAAGTGGAATAGCTTCTGGGTATCCGGTGGCATGATCCCCTACCACCAGAATAAACCTGTGCCCAGAGGCTGTTTGGGGATCCATTGGTCCAACAATGTCAATCCCAACTCTTTCAAAGGGAACCCCCACCACAGATAGTGGTATAAGAGGGGCCTTTGTAGTGCCACCTGCTTTGCCACTGGCTTGGCAGGTTACACAGGAGCAGCAAAACTCCTTGGTTTTTTCTGACATGTGGGGCCAGTGAAAATGAGGGACAAGCCTGTCCCACGTTTTGTTCTGGCCAAGATGTCCTGCTAAGGGAATATCATGGGCTAGTGTCAAAAGGAAGCCCCTGAATGCCAAAGGTATGACCAACCTCCTGGAAGCGTCAGGCTTGGGGCCTCTACCCTCTGAATACAGGAGCCCTTCATCCCAGTAAACTTTATCGGTTCCACTAGCATTCCCTGCAGCCTCAGCAGCAGCTTGCTGTCTGAGGGGTTCAAGAGAAGGGCAGTCCAACTGTGCCTGCCTCAGATCCGCCCTGGAAGGTCCCCCCGCCCCAAGAAACTCAACCTGATCAGGTTCAAGCTCTTCTATGACAGTTACTTCTTCAGGCTCACAATCAGCTTCCTCCGAAGGCTGCTCCTCATTCTGAGGCCGAGGGGTAAGGCACAACCTTAACCCTACTGCTCCTTTTCCTGGTAGGCAACTGGTCCGTTATTCCAGAATCCAATGCCTGTTCTGTGTTGCAATTTTTGACCTGTGACCTAGTCACAGCAAGAACATGTGCTGAGATGCCTCACATTTCTGCATGTGTCCTAAACTCCACTTCAGACCAGGCTGAAGTCTCTAGGTCATTGCCAAGCAAACATTCTACAGGGAGATCTGAGCACAACAACCTTCTTAAGGCCAGTTACCCCTCCCCAGGAGAAATTAACAACTGCCATACTGTGTGTGGCAGTGACATTGCTAGCACTGGTCACTATGTAAGTTTCACCTAGTATGACCTGTCCAGGGTCCACAAAGTCAGTTATCACCATGGTGCCACTAGCCTCTGTGTCCCTGTAGGCCCGAGCCTCTTTCTCATTGACTAAAGAAGTTTGTACTTGCCCAAGTTATATGGACTCACAGGGAAGGAAATATCCATGCCTCCATCACAGATCAAAACAGCTTGAGTTGGTACTCTGACTAGGCCAGAGTCCATCTCAGTTCCCAGGGTAAGCCCTACTACACCCATCTGTTGAGAACCACCACTTGGAGCTGAACTAGGGGGAACAGTTGCCTTAGGGGCAATGGTCGTTGGAGCTGTTTCCTTCTTGGTGCAATCACTGGTCCAGTGAGAGTTACTTTTACAAATCTTGCACCAGGGTTCCTTTGTACCTTCTTTCTTTTTGGATTGTTGGGGACCCCCACCATTAGAAGCTTTTTTGGGGACCTTGAGAAGACTTCTGGTCTTTTGCTTTCTGCCCACCCTTTTGGTCTTGCTTCTTCTGGTCATCACCTTCTTTCTGTACCTTCTGCTTCACCCTGGTTCTGACCCATTTGTCTGCCCTCTTACCCAATTCTTGTGGAGTGGTCAAATCCGAGTCAACCAGGTGTTGATGCAATACCTGCTTCTGACAATTACTAAGAATCTGTTCTCTCATTATAAGGTTATACAATCCTGTATAGACACTTACTTTACTGCCCAGTTACCAGCCTTACAGAGCCTTAGTAGCACAATCTGCAAAGTCTGTCCAGTCCTGAGTCTGTGTCTTCTGTGTATCTCTGAACAGCAACCAATATTGTTCAGTGGTTAGCCAAACCCATCTATTAGAGCACTCTTCAGGACATTGTAATTGTCAGCATCCTCTTTTCTAACAGTGAGGAGCTTGTCTCTACCTTTGTCTGCAAAGGAGAGCCACGAGATTGCTTCCCACTTACTCTGGGGTACCTGCTGTACTTTGCAGGCCCTCTACGAAGCAGTTATCCGCTTGTGGATATCATCCCCACTCTGATAGGGAGGGACAATCTTGCTTAGGTTTCTATGGTCATAAGACCTATCCCTACCACTAGGGATTTTGCTGCCACCAGTGGGCTCTAGCCCACACAATTTTCTCTCTCTTTCAAGAGCTATGGTCTCCTTCTCCAGGGCAACTTGTTGCCTCTGGATCCTAAGCTTGACTTCTCTCATTTTATCTTCATGCTCTCTTCTTTCAGGGGATGTTCTCCTCCTGTGAGATGACACAGAGGACCCTACTGATAATTCATAATGTCCAGATTCTCCTGAGAGTGATCTGGTCCTTCTGGGTAAACCAGCAGGCCTACGTGGAGGGATAGAGGGAGGCCTTCCTAGGCCCTCTCCACCCTCAGGTAGTCCTTTGTCTTCCAGGATAGGTTCATAAACCACTTCCTGGTCTGTAACCTCATCACCTTCAAAATCCTATTTGGGAAGCCCACTAGGATCATCTCCTGATGATGGGTGCCCCCCATCCCTATTACTCTGAGTTTCAGGATCTGATGCTTTTGCTAAGTCATCTGCCACTAAGATACCTATCAGATGTTGGGTGGTGGGACTCTGTCCTTGCTTTAACTTTCTTATGGCACACAATCCTCTCACTTCTTGGAAAGTGAATGTGTCATATTTAGATGTCTGCTCTTTGCTGACATCTGGCAGGGAGGCACTAGCTCCTGCCCTTAAAGCCATGACTAGTGAGGTGTGGTGTGTGCACCTACCTACACTACTTGTTACCTACTAGAACCTCTATAGAAGTTGTAGTCAGGGTGTGCTAAGCCTTTACCACCTACAACTGCTAAGTTCAGTAGAACTTATGTATTATAAGTCTTGATTCATTTGTACCTACAGGTAGCTTAATGTGATTTTTCAAAGGATATTTTCAAGATTATTTGGTAAAACAAGTGCAAGTTCTTATCCCATCCGCTGCACACCAATTTGAGATGTTAGCCTGGTATATGCTGTTCACTATTCTAGTGGGCACCTTGCACCAGTCTAATCAACCCTTTATTGATGGGAGGTTATAAGGTCAACCTTATAGAAAGTTATCCTAGTAGTAGCTGTGGAGAGCAGCCTTCAAGCTAAGACTTGGAGATGAGTTAAGCAAGTTGTTTTACCATTTATAATCTCTTGACTACCAAATGAAAGCACACTACACAAGGTATGTATCAAATATATATGTATTTATTCTAAACACAACCCCTCTGCACTCGTTGGGGTCTGAGGTAAAAGTACAATACAAGGAACTTAATTAGCATACGATAAGTTGCACAGTATATGTTTTGCCCTAGGGGCCTCCCAAACCTTATACTAAAATAGTGGTATAAGAACCACGTGAGGATTAGAGAGAAGGCCTGGGGCCTGTGGAATTGCTGGGGATACTCAGAACAACCAACGGTTAGGATGTAGGAGGCCCACGGTAGACGCGTACAGTGTCTAAACACAGCTGCGGGTTACCATTAACTTTCTACGGGAAACTAACAAGTTACAATTTTAAAAGATTAAGGGTACAAGGAGGTGAACTACGATGGAACCCTTTTAGACTAGGACACTTGGAGAGTCAATACCCACGGGAGCACCGGAGTACTTGTGTCGGGTTTCGTCGTCGATTCCAATAGAAAGCTGCGAAGAAGTGCTGCAGGCGACCAGAGGAAAAGTGTCTGGGTGGATCGGAGATGTGAAGAACCTGAAAGCAGAGGGGATGGAGTCTGGGCCACTAGCCAGTGACCAGGGCGGCGATAGGAAGATGCAACCAGATGTCGGGTGATTTCAGGTGAAAAGGTGAAGTTTGTCTCTTAAGCCACGAGGTCCAGGAGGTGTCGATGACAACCAGCAGCTGGAGTTGAGCTGTCCCATGAAGGATCTAGTTGACTGTGGTGTCGGTATCCGGATTGGACCCAACAAGCCTTGGCAAACGCAACCCACACAGGATGTCGAGATTGACTTTGTTGCAGATCAGCAAGGTCTGTGGAACTTCTCCTATGTAGGGAAGTTGGAGCAAGCCAGGGGCAACCAGGAAAGTAAGTTAAATCAAAGGTTCGTCTTCTTGGGGGCTCACTAGCCAACGGAATAGGAACCGCGAAGATGCGTCGAGCTGAAATGCACAAAGCAGGCCCACGGGACACTCGTGGAGTGGGGGCCTCTGAGCTTTAGTGCAATGCACAACTTCAGGATACCTCGGGAAGTGATGCAGGTAGCAAAATGCAGGATGTCCAGGAGTTCCGGTCCCACATGTCTCGTGTCAGCCAAGGGGCTCAGCTTTGCTGGGAGCGAAGGTCGGGGTCAGAGATGTCTGGAAGTCCGCGTCCTGTGTCGCAGATTCTTTGGGATCCAGCGGGAGCCTCGAAAAAAATGCAGACAGGCAAAGATGCTGTTGTTGCCTGTTTGAACAGGGTGGTCACTCCTTGACCACAAGGGAGATTTCTTCCATCTTCCAGTCGAAATGGAGTGTCGAAGGTCCGGGATATATGTTGAAGAGTTTCGTCCAGTGTAATGTAAAGTCCTAGGGACTGGGGTGCTATACTTATAGTAAGTTTAGGGGTTGGACTAACTCTAAGGTCCCTCCTATGGGTGGACCCCTTTGTTCAGTTTCACGCCAGAGCTGGGGCTGAGTGCCCCAGCAACCAGTTTGAACTGGGAAATGCATGGAACACTTTGTGTGCCCCAGGCAGTGTCTGGAAAGCATTCACTGAATGCAGCCCTCCCTGCCCCAATACACTAAGAGCACCTCCCTGGACAGGAAACCTATTGTCAAGGCCTCTCCTGCCGGAGTTTTATCGAGCAGCAGGAGGGTAGACTCGTGTCTGTGGCTGCAGCATCCATTTTGTGATGCTGAGGCTCTGTTTAACTTTAACCGGGAAAACCAGTAACTACATGTCTTCTCCCTCTAGAAGGGTGGAATGCTACCCCTGTGGCCACGACTGGCGGGGGGGGTAGTATTCCAAGGTGTTTGACACCTTCCTTACACGACATGTTTTGATAAAGCCAAACCAAAGTTAGCATTACCTGCGAGGATTATAGTGCACTTAAGAGTATATGGTATGGCTATATCATAGAACAGCTATAAGGAGATGGTTCCGAAAGTGGCAGAGGGGCTCAGCTCATGCCAGGGCACCCTCTCACATAAAACTAAGCACTCTACCTCCAGGATTGTCGATGTCTGCCTTAGGAGTGGCTTATAGGTGTATATATGTCTAAATGTGTATATAGATAAAGGTATACTATATCTAAGTAAGGGGTAATTACACCACCTTACCCAGGCTGTAAGAACAGACCCGTGGTGTCAGTTTGGAAGGCAAACCAGGGGTGGCACAATGCATGCTGCAGCCCCTGGTAGGCCTAGGGTGCACCTATGCCCTGGGTACCTATGATACACTATACAGGGGCTCATAAGGGTGACCCAGTAACCAATCTGGTATGTACCTAAAGTACATGGTATCAATTTAGAGAGAGAACAGCTGATCTGTGGGCCTGATTAGCAGGTCCACAGCCGCACTAAAGTCGAAAAACCAGAGAATCACAGCAAAAAGTGGGGGTAACCATAGGGAAGCAGACCCTACTCTCCTACAGCACAGAATGGCAAAACATAGACTAGACAAGTGCTCCCATGCAATCAAATTGTAGAGCCCCATAAAATCTGTCACATTACTGCTTTTCACCCAGCTATCCAGTGACTGGCAAAAACACATCCACACATTCCAACCAAGTATTGGCATCAGCCTTCTTACTGGACCTGAGCTGATCCATGTACTCTTCAGGAGTAAGACCATACTTAGTGAGAAGGGCATCCTTCATGTCTTGATAGGTGAGGGCGAGGTATACCCCTTACCCAAAGCTATTAAAGTATCCCTCACTTCTTTTGGGATGGAGGCCACAATCCTGCTCCCAATTCTCCTCAGGGACCCCGTTCATGTGGATTGCTGCCTCGTACCCCTGAAACCACCTTTCTATGTCATCCCCCTTCTTGAATTCCTTGCCTACATTCTCTTAGGGACGTGCACAATTCTGTCTGCTTGTCTTGACGCTTTGCAGCCACCATCTGAGCTGGCTCTACTCCTCTGATTCAGCTCCTTGATCCTGATCTTGTGATCTAACATCATCCTTTTCTCTTCCATGGCTAACTTAAGTTTCTCCAGTTCTACTGCCACTTTCCTTGGTTCTCGCCTGTCCTCCAGCTCCTCTGAGGACAGGCCACTGCTGCCTTGCCTGGAGGGTTCCCCCCTCCCAAAAGCACATCCACCCTAGAGATAGGCTCTTCTGCCTCTCCACTGAGATCACAAGACTGCTCGCTGCCATGTCCGGCTGCTACCTAGGCCCTCCGCGCCTTTTGTAGCTCGTCCTTTTTAGTGAGGCATGTGAACCTGGACTTTTAGGTTTTTGCAAATTGATTTAAATTCCCTAAGATTGTAGGCTTCCAACCTATCCTCCTCAAATGCAATTTCCAGGGATGCAACGGATGATGCTCTTGATTCCAACATGATGAGGTAGCAAGTTCAAACTGGCAAGATCAAAAATAATGCAAAGCTCCCCCCGCTTGGAAGGAGACACCCTGTTGCACAGCTTGAAACGTAGACAAGGTTGTCTATAAATTGTTCATCAAAATTGAATCCACCTCATGTTGGGGTTCCAAAAGTATTTAATACTTCATCAAAAGTTCAACATAACTCAAAGTTCTTGTATTTTATCCAACATCAACATAATCCAGTCATATATCTTCCCCAATGCATTTCGGGCTGATGAAAAAGCCCTTCCTCAGGGGACAACTCTACAAAAAAGGAACAAATCATAATATCACTATGTATGCCACAGATAGTATCTGTACAGTCACCTAGTTGCGTCATTAAATTCATAAAGCCCGAAATGCATTGGGGAAGATATAGGACTGGATTATGTTGATGTTGGATAAAATACAAGAACTTTGAGTGGGTGTCTCCTTCCAAGCGGGGGGAGCTTTACATTAGTTTATAGATTCCCGCTGTGAGGTACAGACAGCGTTCGACCCTGCTGGCACGCTACAAAGTTATACTTTGGATTAAAACTATTGAACTATCCCGCTGTGCAGGTCCTCCCCTTACTGTTAAGATCAAAAATAGGCCAAAAATAAAAAGAACCAGTATGTGGCAAGTAAAGGTCTGCAATATGGTGGTAGTGCACACCAATCACTGGAAATCAAGTGCAAACGCAAGTCCTGTCCTCACCGCTGACAACCAATGTTAGAAATGGGGGTCTCTAGTTGGCAAGGGCTTACACCTTTGTCCAAAAAGGGACCCTTCTTCCTAATCCGGATAAGGGAAATACACTCCTAAAATATCCCCTGCTCACCCCCTTGGTAGCTTGGCATGAGCAGTCAGGCTTATCTTAGAGGCAGTGTGTAAAGCATTTACTCATAACCACCTGTAATACAGTGTAAGCACTACAAAAGGACCCCACACCAGTTTAGAAAAATAACCAATATTTTTATATACAAGACCAAAAACTATAAAAATCCACAATACGGTACTTAAAAATCTACAGTTATCAAAATACGCTTTTGAAACAGTTCCTTGATGTCGATAGCTCCGTCTGGGGCTATCACGGCGGCGTGAGCAAACCAATCCAAACAGTTTTGGCTGAACGCGGCGTCGCGGGCATGCAACGGTGTCGGGAAGTACCTCAAACAGTACCTGTCAGAAATGCCGGGCACTGGCGACCTCTCGTGGAGTTTCTGAAAACATGGCGTCTGCAGGCGTCGGTTCCAGAGGACGGTGCAGGAGTCGTCGGGGCCCTCGAAGTCACTTGCGTTGCATGTTGATCTACTCTCTGTTGAAGTCAGGAGCGCTGACGTCTGCAGGCATCAGGTGTTGCGGTGCAAAGTGCAGTGGTGCAGCGTGCGGTGCCCTCAGGCTCCAGTGCGAGCAGCGGGTTGGTGGCAGCATCTGATAGAGTCATCAGTGAGACCAGGGTGGCGGTGCGAGATGAAGGCGGTGCTCGTCATGATGCTAGTGGGTCACGGTGCAAGCAGCTGCGTCGTCATTGCTGAAGCGCTGTGGTCGGCTAACTAACTGGAGTCAATGGTGATGGCAGGCGAAGGCTGCAGTGCGGGATGAGGGTGGTGCATTGTGTAACTTTACGAGCGGTGCCATAAAACCCGGTGCAAGCAATGGCATCGATGTCCACATGGAGTGGCGGCGTCGGGGATACCAAGGTGTCGTCATGAAACAAGTTGGTGCGGAATGCGGTGCCCACAGTTCGTTTTGTGAGCAGCGGCTCGGTGGCAGCATTAGCAGGCGGCGTTGGTGAGACCAGGGACGCGGTGCAGTGTTGTGGCGGTGCCCTCTGTGGTGCCAATGCATCGTTGTGAAGTGAGGCGGAGTGTGGTTCCCACAGGTCTCAGTGCAGGGGCTCGGTGGCAGCATCAGCAGGCGTTAAAGGTGAGACCATGGTCGCGTTGTGGTGGTGCCCTCTGCGGTGCCGTCAGGATACGGAGTCGGCAGCAGCATCGTAGATGTCGTTGAGTTGCTTTTCCTCTGTTACAGCACAAAACACACAGTCCCCAGACCTCGATAGTGTCAGCTTAGTGGCGGCTGAAACTCCATTTGACATCAATGACTGTTAGGATGTTTCATAGGGCCTGAAAGAATTTGCATCTTCAAGAAGCAACGTTCAAGTGAAACACACCGCCACTGGGGAAGTGAAAGCAATATCGGCAAGACCTGCCTGGGTCCTGAAGATTGGGGTCCTGGTAAGAGAAAAAATAGTGGACAAGAAAGAATTTGAGCCATCCTACAGAGCGCCTGTGCTGGCTGTTGAAGGGACTAGAACTATACTTCTAGCACCTCTTTCCGGTCACCGAGCCAAAGGGGTTTTCTTCATCGATCTGATCAAACCACACTATGTGGCCGATTCTCAACAGTAGGCCTCGTGGGCTCCTGGGTAGCCGCCAATCTTCTACCACACAGGAACTTCAGATGGAAGTTTTAATATGAAATGAAGACTCCAATTTCCAAAGATAAGCAGTACACAACAATGAAATGATACTTCTCCCTATTAAATCAACTACAACTGTACAGTCAACAAGTACAGAAATTTCATTTTGAAAAATTGATGACCTCTATGTCAATATGCCACAGATAGAGTCATCTCCCAGTTCTACAAAGCTTGCTGAGCGGCCAAGAAGAGACCAGACTGCATCTGGTTACTTCGTGCATTATGACGACTTTTCATGAATTCCAGTTGAACCTGAACTGCCAACACTGCCACTCACTTCCAAGCTACAAGTTTAGTCTCACTATCTTTGGCTGTAAAGGACGTCCCTTGTTACCCCCGGATACATTTCTGGGTTACAATTAGATAACTTTTCCTGGTACTCTGGATTGGTTTAGTGACTGTCTTTTTTTCTACTTCTGAATGGACATTATCTCCAAGAACGCTCTGTAGTCCAACATGCGAACTTGATACTAAAACCACATGCCTCATCGCACCGTGAACCGAGGGACTTGTCCCTGTTGAACATTACAGCAGTTCCATTTCCTTATAGAATAGTTTGGGACAGGGTATTGTATGATGTGTACAGTCTTACTGAACTTTTGCAAATTCCATATTTGTTTAAAATGTATTTAAATTATATCATCACCTCTAGTACATTCTCTGATGATTGGGACATTGAAACTGTGTATAATTTGCTTTCAGATCTAAAGCAATCCACAGCATTTTCTACTGATGAATTGTATGATGGTACAAGTAATTTTGGGAACATGTTCTGGTACCAGCATTATGGTCACCATTTTTTACACAAAGCTAGTATCCCACATGCTGTTTACAGTTACACCCAATAGGAACAATGCGCAACACCACCAAAAGGAAGACCAAATACATTTGCAAGAAAATGTGCATATTTTACTTGCTTTGACACATCAGACCCAGCCTCTTTATTACTATAGGTCCATACCTACACATGACATGGTAGGCGCAGAATCTGCCAGGGGAAACAAGGGATTGGCAGGTTCAAGCACAAGAGGCCTTATTTAGAGCATGCCTTATACCACATCAAATGATTGTCCTGAATAAATTAGTGCAACAGACTTGCTGCCTTGGTTAAGCTAAGGCAAAAAATTGAACAGACCTCGCATTCCCACATTTGCACTCTTTGAACATTGGCAAAAATACACAAAGTATAGTGAGGATACATTAGATGCCATGCTCCGCAATGGATCATACAATACATCAGACCCCGATCATCATGGTTGGTTGGTTTGGCCCCTAGACACAAATAATTATCAGTCTAGATTCCTGGGTAACTTGAGAGGGTTTAAGATCAACAGGCCTGACCTACGCTATGTACAAACAGAACAGGCCTGGGTGGTGACATCATATAGTGTTAGGAAGTTATGCCTAGAATGGCTAAAGACCTCAATACTTTCCCAGTTTAAACAACACTTGTCCCTTCTTTCTGATGACTTGTATCTCTTGGATTTCTTACTGAGTCCCAGAAACTCTCGTCAAAAGTGCTTCCTGTATGGAATTTACGACGAGCTATGGAAGATTTCTCTGCAAAAAGCTGCAGAGAGATTGCGCAAGATCAACAGGGTTAACATGGAAAATGCTTCAGCTGTACTTGACAACTGTATGACCACATTATGTTAAAGGATTTATTCACTGGGCAACTTTGTGTCTTGTGTACTCGACATATTTCAGCGGGACATGTCTATTTTACAACATGCACAGTCACAATTACGATCAATCGTAATACTGAGCTGGACGTTGCAAACACTACATTCTGGCCACCTGCTGTGGCATTACATCAGCACTTCCAGTCTGTTTTCTGAATTTGATCTGTCGGAAGGAACTATAACAATGGCACGCAGGGATGCAAAATATGTCATGTTGCACACTAAAAAATTTGACCAAATTCCTTTTACCATAGCAGAGACACCATCCACAGATTGGATTATCCATGATTTCATCACCCGACCAGTCACGACTTTCCAACATTGTCTTTAATACCAACAGTTAAGCAGATATGAAGTGCTTAGAGGAAGGTTATTTGCATGAGTATTTAGAATTGCCATTCAGGTTTAAATGCTGGAAAAGGGACATGGAAGTTTTTCTGAGTGGTTCCGACTTTGAAGAAGCCTTAAGCGGGTCCTCAGTTTACAAAGACATCTCTCTTCACTGGGCATGCAATGCTTCTGTTGCGAACTTGCTGAAGGTTTCCCCAGCTGCTGTGATATGTCCGGTTTTCAAACTGCTCTCAAATAGGAGCTACTTGGTGCTAAATGATCAAGTTTGCTGTGGAATGGAACCGGGCATTGCTAATCTGGTGACGGTTAATTCCCTAGTCATTTGCTGCACACAAGTACTGTTTCCACCTGCCTGCAAAATTAGGGAGGCAGCTCTGTGGCCTTCAATAAATGTTTCCAACATATGCTTTTATTCCCTCAGCAGACTGAAAGCCATGCTTTTTCAACAGGATGTGGTCTTAACTTCTGCCAGAGAGACGTTTGATCTCTGAGTATCAAGGTCCTTGTCTGAAATACAGACACTACTCCACGCTAACTTCCAGCTGCATTTTGGGGCGCTAGTCCATCGTATCTTTAACATATCTGATATTAGATAAATAGAGCATTTTTTAAAATGTATCCGCTCTGGACTGGTTAGCACCTTTCAGACAATCTTCGGAGTTATTCTATCATTCATACACTCCATGCTTGTAAGCGTTTTTGGAGGGCTCCCGCTTGTCCTGCTACTATTGGCTGGAATCCTGATTTTAACTTTTCTGTTCCACAATGGAAGTCCCAGTTTGATTTGGAAAGGAGGCAACGCTGCATGTGCTACAATGCTGTGAGTAAATGGTTCACATCTTTGGCACACTTTGACTTTATGAACTGGATAAACACTGGTTCTTGTCCTTCAGGCCTGTTTGGCTTAACTGCATACAACCTGTATTCTACTGCCTGCTTTGCGGCCACACATGCGTTTTAGATATAGGCGGAGGATCACAAATGGTTGTGCCAAAATTGGACATTGATGTACTTTCGGATCCATTAACAGCCTATGGATATTGTTGTCCCAAGCGTCTTCCGTTGCTGACGAATACATTTATTGAGCTACCCTGGGAAGCTTTGTGTCCTAGTGACTTGGACAACGGCTCTATGATACACATACAGGATGCAGCCTCTCCCTCAGCAGCTGCTGTGGAAATTGGATGGAATCACCTTTGCTCCATAAATCTGATTTGAGGTGTGCCGCAGGGATCGTCGTCTGCGGTTATGGACAACAACCATGTTGTTTTTGCCACCCAGAACACATGAAATAGTTGGCCTTTTTTCGTGTGTGGACAATTTGGCTTGTTTTATAAACTAAATGCATCCAAAACAGTTTTGTTTTCTTTTTCTAGGCATCATGGCTTTTGGAGTGCTTAGGATTTCAAACAGTATAACGACTTTAAGCTTGTTATGAATATTTTAAAGGGGATCTTGCTTTTAGATGATATGCAGAGTAGTTCTACCTTTTATTCCATTTTTATGATATGCTGATATACTGTCTTTTAGATAGCTTTTATATATCAACCCTTAGGATGAGGAGTTGGTGTTATATTCCTGAATTAGGCCCATATAGCGAGGCAGCTTATTCCTTACATTGTCCTAGGAAATACAATTTCAGCGGTAACCTTCTGCACACTTTTGCATGCATGACAATGTTGAACATCATGTACTAGGCCTCTCTGTAAAACTAGGTACAAAATTCATCCTATCTTCATTCACAGAGTAAATGCGCTAACTACATATCAATAACATCATTAATCTAGTGCGCACATCGCGAAGGCTGCATTTTATTATAAATAATTGGCATCCCATAGATTGGTAGAGGAGGTACTTCCGCTGACACAGAAGGTCCCTGCATACTGAGTAATCACCATGTACCTTTCTGACATTCCGTGAGGGGTGTCCAACCTGAGACCAACACAAGGTCCTTTATTTTATCTGATCAAGTAATGGGGTTTGGAGGATTCTTAGCTCTACACCCATACACACTCTAAGTACACTCAGAGTAGGGTCCACATCATAGGAGCACGTTAGATTACCATTTTGCATTTATGCTTGCATATATTCGTTGCTTCAGCATCATGATAGAAATGTAGCTACTGTTCACTCTTATGGTGCTTGTAATCTCCTTTATTTGTTTCTGTCTCCTAACCGTCGCAGCACACGTATTTTATGCAAGAATAACGTTGGTTTAATAAATATCATTGAAAACATCCCACTGTGTGTTCTCTATACAATTCTCTGAGAATAAGAGAGCATGAATGACTGAGCAAAAGATTCTGTACTGTTTCCACGATCCCAGAGTGATCAGAGTTGGCATGTCCAATGGTGGCCAGAAACTGTTTGCTCCCTGATAAGGCTAGGGGGCTTACAGTGGCACTGTGAACTAGATGGTCTCTACGCCAACATATCCTGCGGGGATGTCCAGAATCAGTCTTGTCACCAAGCCCCTAGTTTGTTATCCAAGCAATGTGCAGATCCTGCGGATTAGTAGAAACTACACAACACTACATCACCTGGTATTTCCAGTCAGTCTCCCATTCAGGTACTAACCAGGCATGAGCCTGATTAACTTCTGAAATCAGACGAGATCAGGTGCTTTCAGGGTTGTATGGCTGTAGGCAAGAAGTGCACTGATGTTTGGGGCCTTCGGTATTTTCATTCAACTTCAGTGCTGACCATAGCAAGTAAGACATGCCACCCAAATCAACAAAAAAAAAGATGAAAGGTCTACAGCACCTGGTATTATATTTTTTATTTGCATCAAATGAACACAAAGAGAAAAATCATAATAAGCAAAATCACTCTATACAGATTTCAGTAGTGTCAAAAAAACATTAAGCATTTCATAAGTCATAAACAGTAAAAAGGTCATATAGAAAGAAAAAAGCAGAAAAAAGAATTTAAAGAAAACAAAGAGAGTCGGTAAGAAAAAGATGCTAATATTAAGACATAAATGATCCCCAAATTCTTTCAATTTTTCGTTTAGCCCGAAGGCCCTTTGAAGTAGCAAGGGTAGTCTCCATAGAATAAATTTCCTTAACTAAACTCCACTATTCCATAACAGTTGGCGAATTTTTCTGAATCCAAGCTCTAGCAATAATAAGTCTTGCACACGTAACTAAGATATTCAACAAATCATTAAATGTGTTAGAGCCACCACGAATCACTGACAGAATTTCGATTTCTAAAAAATCGACCAACTATAACATCGAGTCTCTAATATCGATAGCACTAATATCGACACCCTATACTTAACATGAAAACTACAATAATATCGAGCAAACTATATCGATGCACAAAAATATCGTCTACAGAAATATCGTTAGCATAATTATCAAATACCATAATATCGACACTTAATACTACATATAACACACTACAATAATATCGAATACTAAAATATCGATAGCACTATTTTCGTCTATATCAAAATATCGATAGCTAAATAATACTCCTTTTTTATATATAACACCAATAAATCTATTCTCTAAGTAATACACACATTTCAAATGACTTCACTAATGTATTTTCAATTTATTATATAACATTTAGTGTACAAAATTGTGTTTTCGCAAACTGACGAAATTTGTATATAAACTCTTTGTAAACATACTTATTTAATACTTAGTACTCATTTTACATAATCTTTATTTATTACAAGAGTTATTTTAAACATAAATATATCATTTCAATTCCTCAACATAAACTATATAAGAAGATATATCTTAAATGTTTAACTTAAAAAAAATTCAAACTAACCAATAATAACTCGTCTTTACATATCTGACCAATCAGATAGCAAACTTAATTACACATAGACTATATAAACCAATCACAAACAGCCATACAAGTTGCAGGAAATATTCTTCGTGACCACATACTGCCAATTTTGGGAGCACCATCTATATTCTTCTCTGCAAGAAAATTCGTCCTGAAACTACAAGTAAGTAATCATATAGCTCTGTTAATAAATTCTAATGTTTTTTGGCTATTACTTATAGACCAAGATTTGTAACCTAATTTGTTATTTCTTTATGTACTTTACCTTTAAACAGACTCTACAAACAAATCAAGTTATACTTCAACTTCAAGATACAGGACACTTTAAATTTAAAAAAGGTATCTACATATGTTTAACATTTACTTAACGTTATTTGCCAATTATTGGCCTAATTTAAAAATCTATACTTTGTTTCTTAGCCTGTAAATCTTAATACATAGTGTGAAGCCAGAATGTTTTGAGGAAAAAACGTTACAATGCTGTGTAAAAAATGTTTTCTTCCTGTTCTTAAATATGTTTTTATGTGCTTTTACTCATAATACATGTGTCATCCTCGGTTCTTTTTAGCAAATAAGTAACAATGCTTTATAACAAATGTGTATTATTTATATAACATATAAACGCATTAGAAATTTTCATCAACTTTCTCTCTAAACAGAACTCAAAGGTACAGAAACGAGATAATTCACATCAAAGAACAAACATTCTGCTACTACTATAATTCTGTTGGTAAGTTCATAAATAAAACATAACTAGTCTTTATAAACTCTATAGAATGTACTAGAAATAAAAATGACTCTTTTTATGCATCTGTTAGTATAATCTTCCTGTTCTTAAATATGTTTTTTTGTGCTTTTACTCATAATACATGTATCATCCCCGGTTCTTTTTAGCAAATAAGTAACAATGCTTTATAACAAATGTGCATTTTTTATATAACATATAAACGCATTAGTAATTTTCATCAACTTTCTCTCTAAACAAAACTCAAAGATACAGAAAAGAGAAAATTCACATCAAAGAACAAACATTCTGCTACTACTATAATTATCTTGGTAAGTTCATAAATAAAACATAAGTAATCTTTATAAACTCTATAGAATTTGCTACAAATAAAAATGACTCTTTTTATGCATCTGTTAGTATAATCTTGGAAATTTCTCTTTTTAAATCCAAATAAACAAAACTATTTTTAGAGACGTTATAACGTAAAAAAAATGTTACCAAAAAACAAATTGTAACTTTTCCTATAACATACTTAATTATTTCTCAACAGACCGTGGCAATAGAAGAACAACATCAAACTGAACAAGCATCTACTTTCGATAAATAGAACATTACTGCTGGTAAGTAAATTACTAGAAGAATACTAGCTTAATTTAAAATGTTTTATACATTTCTGATTGTATTAATATTTGTATATTAACTTTTCTAGATACCAGAACTCAAGAATGACTGATGATGCAACATTTATTACATCTCAGAAAGGCAAATTTTTGTTATGCTAGATGGGCTACATTTATACTCAGGAGAAACAAAAAGACCTTAAAGTGAATTGGAAGTGTACAAAATATTACTCCAATAAATGCTATGGCCGTGCTACAACAAGGGAAACTAGTGTTATAAATACCACTGAACATAATCACCCACCAAAGATCTCGGAAATAGAAGTGAGATCCACTCTTGAAAATATCAAGGAATTAAGTACCAGATCAAAACTACCTACCAACGTAATTCTGAAAGAATTACTACCTAAAGTTCCCAAAGAAGCAAGAGGTCAGCTACCATCTATTGCTACCATTAAAAGAACAATAGCAAGAACAAAAAAAGCAAGTAGACCCAATATACCAACTCCTAAAACTTTTGAAGAAGTCATAATTCCGCCAGAGCTTGTAATTACTCATAATGACGAGCCATTTATTTTTATGATAATCATAGCAAGGACAAAAGAATAATCATGTTTGCAACTAATAACAATATAAAAAAATTAACTGAAAGTACTACTTGGATGATGGATGGAACATTTTCTATATGCCCAAAACCTTTCTACCAGTTATACACAATTCATGGGCAATATCATAATACCTGTATCCCCTTCATATATTGTTTATTACCAAACAAACAAGCCACAACTTACTCAGAAATCTTACAAAAAATAAAGGAACAAACTTCTGACTACTTCCCAATGAAAATCATCATAGACTTCGAGCAAGCTATGATTAATTCTATTTTGAAAACTTACCCACACACATCCATTCAAGGATGTTATTTTCATTTCAATCAATGTCTCTGGAGACATTTACAAAAATCTGCCCTTAGTGTTGAGTATGCAACAAATATAACTTTTGCATGCCAAATCAAACATCTCATTGCTCTGGCATATGTACCAGTAACTGATGTGGCCGTACATTACAATTTGTTAATTGAAAGTCCTTTCTACACCCAAAATGAGCAAAGACTCGCCCCACTTTTAGATTACTTTGAGGACAACTGGGTAGGAAGACTACATAGGTCAGGCCACAGACGCCAGCCAAAATTTGCAATTCCCTGGTGGAATGTCTATCTACCAACACTCAACCAAGAGGCAAAAACGAACAATGCTGTTGAAGGTTGGCACAATGCCTTCCTCTCTTCTACTGGACGTACAACACCCACATTACACAAGCTAGTCACAGCTATACAAAAAGAGCAAAGCTTTCAGGAACTACGTATGCAGCAATCTGTCATACAACTGAAACCAAAACTCTCTAGACAAACTGCTCAAATGTATTTATATCTTCAACAGCAAGTCCAACTATATCCTACAACAAGAGGACTGGAATATTTAAAAATGATAGCCAAAACATTGAACTAATTGCAATAACTAAATTAATTGATAGAGATCAAACAATATCCTTAATCTAATAAAACACGTATTTTAATATAATAAAAAAATATTTATTTAGTCTAATTTATTTTTTAACACTATAAAGAACAAACCCCTTTACCCACAAATTAAAAACTGACCCTGAAACCTTACAAAACCCTTCACCCACAAACTAAAAACTGACCCTGAAACCTAAAAATACCCCTTTACACACAAACTAAAAACTGACCCTGAAACCTAAAAATACCCCTTTACCCACAAACTAAAAACTGACCCAGAAACCTAAAAATACCCCTTTACCCACAAACTAAAAACGGACTCTGAAACCTCACAAAACCCCTTTACCCACAAACTAAAAACTGACCTTGAAACCTTACACAACTCCTTCACCCACAAACTAAAAACTAACACTGAAACATTACAAAACTCCTTCACCCACAAACTAAAAACTGACCCTGAAACCTCACAAAACACCTTTACCCACAAACTAAAAACTGACCTTGAAATCTTACAAAACACCTTTACCCACAAACTAAAAACTGACCCAGAAACCTTACTAAACTCCTTCACCCACAAACTAAAAACTAACACTGAAACATTACAAAACTCCTTCACCCACAAACTAAAAACTGACCCTGAAACCTTACAAAACACCTTTACCCACAAACTAAAAACTGACCCTGAAACCTTACAAAACACCTTCACCCACAAACTAAAAACTGACCCTGAAACCTAAAAATACCCCTTTACCCACAAACTAAAAACTGAGCCTTAAACCTTACAAAACCCCTTCAACCACAAACCAAAAACTGACCCTGAACACTTAAAATACCCCTTCGCACATACACAAAAAACAGACCCTAAACGCACAAAATGTACCTTTGATAAAACTACCCACCCTGATCCACTATAAACTCGACATCCCACTCCTAAAAATATGATACATTTATTTATTTAATATCTACTAAATTATATATTTTAAATACTTTTTACTACATACACAAAATACCTCAATTTAGAACAACAACATAATAGTGTTCATAATTTCGTATTTAAATAATATGTATATAAAATTTCGAATCGAAACAAAAATTAAATACAAGGCGAAATTTTTAATTCTATAATTAGAGTATACTTTGTTTATACACTACCCACCCTTATCCCCTTGAAACTATACATCCCACTCATAAAATAATTAGACAAATATTTTTAGAAAATATATAAAAATATTAAAATTACAAATCTTTTTTAGTACATACAAAACAGCAAACTTAAAAAATAAGTACTATATTCGATAACAATCGATATCATTTCGCATAATTCGAAATTTGTTTAAATTTTAGAAATTTCGCAAATTTATATGAAATTGCGAAAATTTAATTTATATAATTAACCTATATATTTTTAAAACACTACCCACCCTTTTCCCCTATAAACTCTACATCCCGCTCCTAAATTTATTGTACAAATATTATAAAAATATAATGTAATATTTTAATATTTATAATACTTTTTAGTACATACCCAAAAATTAATCATAATGTTTTATATACTCCCTAAATTTCGATCAAATTTCGAGTACTACAAATATTTTAAAAAATTATCGAAATTTTGAAATCTAAAGGAAATTCGAAATTTAAAATTGTACAATTTCACTATACTTTTTTAAAACACTACCCGCCCGTATCCCCTATAAACTCTACATCCCGCTCCTAACATTAATATACAATTATTTAGTAAAAAATCAAAAATTTAGATATATTTACACAATTTATTAATATATATCCAAAAGCAAAGTACAAATAATTTAACAATACTCAATAAATTTATATAAAAATTCGCATTTTTAAATAATTTGAATTAAATTTCGCGAATTTAAAATTTTACTTCAAATGCAAAATTTATTATTCTATATTTACACTATACTTTTTTAATACACTACCCACCCTTATCCCCTATCAACTCTACATCCCGCTCCTACAATTCTAACTAAAAATAATAAAATTATATGTAAAAATTACCTTATATATAAACAACATTTAACTATATCATTACTTAACATACTTTAAAACATCACTTTTACATATCGATATTTTTGACAATCGATATTTTCAGCATCGATATTACTGATTTCGACATTCATGTCTTCGATATTTTTGACACACACATAAATCGATATTTTCTACGACGATATTTTGGTTTTCGAAATTTCTTACCATCGATATTTTGGACTCGATAATATGGTACATCGACATTAACAACTCGATATTTTGACTGTCTACCAGCCACCACATATACCAATCAATACATCAGTTGATGAAAAAGAAATAGGTTGAGTAAGTCTATCAGAGACCACCTTAAGTATACCATTCCAATAATCATTAAGCTGAGGGCAAGATAAGAACATGTGAACAATATCAGCCCCGCTTAGATCGCATTTAGGGCATTTCGTGCGTTCACTATAGTTATTATTCCTTGCCCATTTAAGAATTCTCTCGGGGGTATGATATAATTGACATATAGTTTTAAACATTTGCAATTTAAGGCTAGAGGAATGAACTGATGTATTTAAGCTCTTAAGAGATAAAGTAATTAAATCAGGTGGCACATTTGAGGTTAATATTCTATTCCATTTCTCAGTTAGTTTTATGATATCACTAATGTTAAAGTCCGAGAATAGCTTATATCCTATGCTAATCAGAGCTTTGTCTGATTCTCTGTAGATACAGTTCCAAAAATCAGAGTCTGTTACCAAATTAAGTTCTAATTTCTTCACTAAATAATCTTTAATCTGATAGTATTTAAACCTAGCCAGTTCTGATAAATTATAGCATTGCTTTATTTTTTCAAATGTCATAAATCCTTGATGGTCATACAAATCTCCCAAGAGTTTAATACCAGATTCTAAGTATACTCGGCATGTTGACTCCTGAAAAATTGGAGGAAAGCCTGGATTACCCCAAAGAGGTGTTTTATAATGAAAATGAGAAACATTACATTTCATCATGATGGAGCGGCAGATATTGACAGTATCTCGTACTGTCTTAAATTTAACCCTTTTGAAATAGTTAGGGTCATTTAATCTGTAAATAAACATATTAGCATCTTGTCCGAGTAGAAATTCATGAAAATACAAACACTTATCAAAAATTGTTAGGCTGCGAAAACGAGTCAGAAAAGCCGACCAATAATAAAGTTTGAAATCCGGAAGAGCCAGACCTCCTTGACTAAAAGGAAGTTTAAGTGAGGAGACTGCACGTCGGGCTTTTTTATATCCCCATATAAAACTACTAATAATTCCTTCTAATCTAAGAAAATAAGAGTTGTTTACACGTAAGGGAATTGCACGAAATAAATATAAGTATTTAGGCAGGATTTTCATTTTAATTAAATTTATACAACCGATGATACTAAGAGAAAGTTTGTGCCATTTTTTAAATTGCATTGCAGTCTCTTTTAATAATGTTTCATAATTTAGAGCTACAATTGAGTCAATATCAGAAGAGATTTTAACACCTAGATACGTTGCGACCACGCAGATTCCTGGAGTGGGAGCGGGAAGATGATGATTCGCAACAATTTGAGTTTTAGTGGTATTAAGTCTGTATCCAGAGACTGAACCATGTATACCTGCTTCAATTGGAATACCTTTCAAAGCTTGGGGCACATCCGAGGAGAACACTGCTACGTCATCCGCATATACAGTGATGTCCAGCTTATTTAAGCCATTTAAAAAAGGATTGATTAGAGCCTGGCGTTGGAGTGCAATTAGAAAAGGTTCCATACCCAGAGCAAAAAGCAGGGGTGATAAAGGACACCCCTGTCTTGTCCCCCTCTTAATTGGAAACATAGAAGAGTTTTTCCCCATATAAGATACTTTGCCCATAGGATTATCATAGAGTGATTGAATCCATCTAAAAAATTGGCCGCTAATGCCTAATGCCTGTAAAGCTGCCCATAAAAAGCCCCACCCCACTCGGTCAAATGCTTTTTCTGCATCTAGTAGAATCATACCGAGTGGGGCGGACTGAATCCGTGCAGCATCGAAAGCAGAGATGGCCATATTAATATGCGCTGTAGTGTCGCGTTTTGGTATGAATCCATGTTGCTGAAAAGATACAAGCTGGGACATAACTGGCCCTAGCCTGTTAGCCAATATTTTAGCAAAGATTTTAGCATCGCTTTTGATAAGCGAAATTGGTCTGTATGATCCCCTCTCTTGAGGTACTTTACCCTTTTTTAAGAACAAAATAATTTGAGTTAAATTCCATGATTTAGGTGCTTGTTGCCCATTGCCAATAGCCCGAATCACATCAATTAATAAAGGTGTCAGGCCCTCAGCGCAGCATTTATATAATTCCAGAGGAAAAGAATCCTCCCCTACTGCTTTCCCTGTTGCTAGGGAGTTAATAGTGTCCCTAATTTCCATTGCTGTAATGTCTTCCTCTAGTTGTGCTGTTTGTTCCGGTTTTAAGACATTAACCATGTTAAGCTCTATATAATTTTTAATGCTATCCTCCGAGGTTGTAGTTTCTGGTGTATATAAAGCTTGATAATAAGAAGCAAATTGTAGCAATATTGATTTGGAGTCGCTAACCAATTGATTATTATCTCCTTTAATTTCTTTAACTATGTTCTGTGATCAATCCTCAGCAACTTTATAAGCCAAAAGTTTACCAATTTTATCAGCGTTTTCATATTGATCAAGTTGATATTTTTTTAATTTATTAATGCTTTTAGCTCTGAGAAGATCCTTTAATGCAGCTTTAAGTTCGATTAGTTTAAAATTAAGTATATCTGAGGTCGGTGCCCTATCAGACAAAGCCTCTGACAGCTGAAGCTCAATGTCTCGTATTTCACCAAGCCTTTTCTCATTTAAAATTCGATGTTCTTTATTTTGTCGCCAAATATATTGCTGTGTGAATCCACGTATGCTAGCTTTACAGGCATCCCAAACTATCAAGGGTTGGCTAGATTGTATATTTATATCAATGAATTCTTTTATATGTTCAAGTTGATTCAATTCAATTCAATTCAAAGAATCTTTATTCGATGATTAAAAATCACCATAAAAGCACATACATAGTTACATGAATAAAAAGTCATTAAACATTTTCAAGATCCTTATACAAAAATATTAGTGTTAACATGGAACACAAGCAAGAAAGAATATAACACTTTAAGAAAAATAAAATCAGAAACACATCATTCATCTCCCCTGGTTAGCCTTAAACGGACCGCTACCTTAATAAAATTCATTATACAACACAGTGTTAAGGGGTCAGATGCTTTTTGTAAAAAGACTAATGCCTCCCTGGCATGTTCCAATTTAGCTTGTTTTAAAACTTTTACGAGAAATCTATGCCTGGGCATTGTAAAAAAAGGACAGAGTAAAACAAAGTGAAGGGAATCCTGCGGAGACCTATTGTTGCAGCCGCAGGATCCCTTCTGTTCAATTGATGTTCCAAACCCTGCTGGTGATGCCAACATAAATGGGAGTAGGTTCAGTCTAAAACGACACATCAAGAATCTATCCTGTGCGTTGTGCATAAGGTACAAATGTGGCTCCATTCCCTCAGCGCTCTTCACCAGGTTGTGGGCCCTCACTGTCGTTTTAAGCCCTTCAGCCTCAGCTCTTCGTTGACATTTCAACTCTAGGAAGATTTTCTTTACTTGCATCTTGTGCTGGGCTACAATTGTTGCAGGGTTAGTGAAAAGATTCCCAAAGCCTAGTTCCTCTAGGGTGTTCTTTACATAATTGAGCCAGGGAATTCACATACATTTGTCCCTCTCTAAACAATCCGAAAAAATTTCTCTGCTTAGAGATGCATCAGGATTGACCCAGATTTTTAGCCAGGCCACAATTGGCCTGAGTTTTACCAGATCATCTAGATGTGGCCTCCCTAATTCCCTGTGAGCTATGAAGCCAGCAGTACTTGGGGGTACCCTCAGGATGGATTTTAGGTATTGGTTTTCTTCCCGTTGGATTCTTGTGGTGTTAACAAAGCCCCATACTTCTGCCCCATAGATTACTTTAGAGCATGAAACAGAGCTATACAGGTTCATCACCTGTTCCGGCCTCCATCTACCTAACCTCCTGCCGTAGCTTGCTATTGCCCCATTAGAAGCGATCATTTTACTACAACGCTCCTCCACCAGGGAGTTAAACTGTAAGGCGCCATCAAAAGTTACACCTAGATAAGGAAACGTTTTAACCTCTTCTAATATGTGGCTTCCTATTGTGTAAGTGAATTTGGAAGAAGTTTTTTTACCAGCCAGGAGCACATAGGATTTGCCCAGGTTAACAGAGAGATCTAGGGCACTCATGAACTTGACAAATCCGTCAATCAAGATTTGTAAGCTCTTGGGTGTGTGTGCAATCAGGACCACGTCATCTGCGTAAAGTAGAACTGGAATATGACGCGACCCCACCCTTGGGCAATATGCCTTTAAACCTAACAGATACTGCTCCAGATTATTAATATAAAGGGAGAACAAAAAAGGGGCAAGAATGCAGCCTTGCCGGACACCACTCATGCAGGGAAAGAGTCGGTCAGTCCCCCCTCCCAATAAATCGAACCCTAGCCGTGGTGTCGCTATGCAGTTCCCTAAGTATGTTGATTAGGCCACTCTCTATCCCCATACGAGACATCATGTCCCACAGTTTCTCCCTAATGACGTGCTCAAATGCCGCTGCCAAGTCCATGAATCCCATGTAGATCGATACATCACTGGCCATGGTGTATTTGGCAGTCAGCATATAAAGGTTCAGGCATTGATCGCTGGTGGACCTCCCTGTCCTAAATCCATATTGAGTGTCTGAGAAGATGTTATTTTCTTCGGTCCACTCGGACAGTCTGTTGAGGATCGCCCTTCCCAGGAGTTTAGCTGAAAAATTGATCAGGGAGATGGGACGATAGCACTTGGGGTCGTCCCTGTTGCCCTTCTTAAAAATCGGCACAATTATAGCTTTAGACCAAGACGGAGGCAGACCACAGGTGATGGCAGTGTTTATAACCCTGGCCATTAAGGGGGCCCAGAGTTCTATTCTGCTCAGAAACAGGTCGGGGTGGATTCCGTCAGGGCCCGGGCTTTATTTTTGGTCTGACCCTCTATCCCAGCAGTAATCTCCTTGATAGTAAATACAACCGTTGAAGCCTGAGTTGGGATTTCAGGTGGCTCTACGGGGGTACCGGGCTCATGATTATACAGACCCCTATAGTGAGTGACCCACTGTTCTGGAAGAATGTTAGACCCAATCTCCGGGGTGTCGTTTTCCTGGAAAGTGGGTTTATTGATGATTCTCCAAAAACCCGCTAAATCCTTTCTTTCCCCTGCTTCTCTTAGGTCTGCCCATGCTTCTCCCTGCAGAGCGAGTTTCCTCCTCTTGGTCTCTATCTTATATTTCTCCCTGCACTCCTTGATTTTTTGGGAGTCCCTTGTTTTAACTTTAAGGCTGCTTTTAAGCTTCCTCAGTGCTTTTGAACAATCTTTATCAAACCATCGAGGGTTACCGTGGTTCCTTATGGGCGCACTAGTTTTTAATAGGCCATCAATCAGATTGGCAATCTGACCGAATGCTTCCAGTAGCCTTGGTCCGTGGACTTCTGTGTCTAAACAGTCATTAATAGCAGATTTACCATTGTCCACCAGGGCCTTATAAAACTTTTCCCCATCTATTTTAGACCACTTTAATCTCCTACCTTGATCTGTTACCCACTCCGTGATTGTACAATGGTCTCTACTTTTTAAACCCACCCTATACATCAGCTCCAAAACAAGTGGGTTATGGTCGCTGAAACTGCTCCATTCACAAACCCATAATCAGTAAGCAAATATCTTGGAAATGAGAAAAGACGAGGAGAAAACTCTTCAGCTGTAATCTCGGAAGTTAAAGAAATTGGATTGTGGTCTGAAGTTACCCTTGGGTAAATGGCCATTGAGCAATTACTGAGACTGAGGACAGAGTCTGAAACCCAGATCATATCTATGCGTGAGCATAGCTTATGGGCTGCAGAATAATATGTATAACCCGCTAGTTTGTGATTTAAACATCTCCAAGCATCTTTCAAAAAATGAGTAGTTGCTAGATCCAAAATTGCAGCTCTAGTTTTCCTCATTCTCTGGAAGGAGTTTTTCCTGGTTGTGTCTAAATTATAATTCATAATACAGTTAAAATCGCCCAATACAAAATATTCCCCTTCCCATCCAAGCAGTTCTATATTAATCTGATCAAAAATATTTGGTTCGTCTTGATTTGATGCATACACCCCACATATTGTATATTTTCGACCTTCCAACTTTATCTGAGCTATAGCCCATCTACCAGTTTTTTCAGTTAGTGTCTTGAGTATCTCGCCCTTCAAGCCTTTTTGCTTTAAGATCGCCACCCCTCGAGTTGAAGCATTAAATTTTGTACAAACTATAATATCATATTCTACTTGTTTCAGCAAATGTTTATCTTTGTAAGGTATATGGGTTTCAGTAATTACCACAATTTGAGGATTGTACATCTTCAGCTCTTCATACACAAGGCTCCTCTTTGTTCTATTGTTTAAGCCTGAAACGTTCCAAACTAAACATTTTATGCGATGCATTTCAAATGGTAAATATCCCTATCTATAGGACCTCCATAACCCATTAAATCAGTTTTATAATTCTTATTATTTTTATATATTTTGTGTCTTTTGATGCATTTTTTCCCCCAAACATATCTTCCTCTTCGCCACCCTACACTCCACACCAACCACCCCCCACCCAGTAGTTACCTGCTGGTCCCCCCGTTAGACCGACTGCCGCTATACTGGCAGCCATCAAGCGGATTTAGCCGCTTATAGGGTCCAGGCATTCAGTATTAATAAAAAAAAAGCCATACTTAATAGTGATCGCTGTCTACTATAACCCATAACTAGCCAGCCAAAAAGACCAGATCAGTCTAGCAAGAGATTTGAGCGAATAACAATAAAGCAAAAGAATATGTAAGCATAGAATTGGTCAGTAACTTAGTCATTTCCCTGATCGCCAAGAAGCAATAGCAGCTTCAACCTCATTCACTTCCAAGAAAAAATAAGATCGGCCATTTTTGATTACTTTCAGTTTTGCTGGTTCCTGTAAAAAAGCTTGACATCCAAGCTCTTTAATCGGATCAATAAATTGTTTCAATTTCCAGCGTTGTTCCAGGGAAAGTCTGCTTAAATCAGATTTAACAAAGAAAATGGTTGAATCAATAGTAACTGGAGTATTTGGCCGTGCTTTTAGCGATATAGCTTGGCGAAGCAAGTAGTTGCCTATATATATCAAAATTGGTCGTGGGAATTTACCACTCTTATCCCTTTGAACTAGGGGTAGTCTATGAGCACGCTGGATCTGGGAGTCCCAGTCCCAATCTGACAAGTCAGGAAAAGCCTTTTGAAATAGTTGAGCAATAAATGCTCTCGGATCTGCTCCCTCGGCTCCCTCTGCAATACCAAAAACACGTAGGTTCTGCCTCCGTTGTCTATTTTCTAAATCTTCGAGTTTGGCTTGCATCTGAAGAAGTTGAGAGGCATGTTTATTTACAGCTATTTCAGAGCGTTGCGACTTTTCCTCCGTTAAAACCACTCTTTGTTGTAATTCCTCTATATCTTGGGAGACAGCCCCCAATTTACAAGCCATCTCTTGCAGTGTAGCTTGTGTTTTATTATTGTCTTCCCTCATCTGCTGGTAATGAGTTTTTGCTTCCTGTTTCTGTTCATTTAAAAGCTGTAATATCGTCTGAAAGGATGGGGATACCTCCCCTTGAGGAATCCATTCTGCTGATGCAATAGAAGAATGAGCTGGTCCCTCCGGAGTTGTTTCTTTTGTTATCTCTGCTGTTGAGGCTGATTCAGTGCCACCTATTGTTACTCTATAAGTGCTAGCTGTATCTTGCATTGTATTATTGCTATTGCTATTAGATGAAAATGTAGGGGTATCGCCCATAAATATCGTTGGTAATGCAGAGGGATGTTGCAAATCCGATAGTGTAGAAGATAAAATTTCTTCAGACGGTTTTGTAGGTTCTTTACCAAAGCCAGATAGATCGTGTCCTTCCATTAAAGCCATCGCCTTTGTAGTGATCTGCGTTACAATGGGTGCTTCAGTTGAGATTTGATTAGAATCCGTTGGTCCAAGTATATCTACCATAGGATTAGAAGTGTTTACATCTTCGGTTACAGTACCTTGGTCATTAGGGCTATTACCCGAAAGTCTCATGGCCATTGATTTGACACCGCCCTTAGCCTGCACCCATTGTCTAATTGGACTATTTTCTGCTATCGCTTTCATAGTGCTTGTCTTAGATTTGCTAATAATCTTTTTGGCTTTATTCTTAGTTTTACCCTTAAGCTTTTTAATATTGATAGCTTTGTCTTTATCTTTAATTGATCCTGAAGGTGTATTATTCACATGATCATTAAAGTCGATATATTCCTCATCTGTCTCAATTCCATCAGTATTGTCGATATTTTCACCTCCCTCAGCCCCAGCCGCTCCCTTGTCTTGACAATGGTATAGAGGAGTAGAGAGGCGCACTCAATGAAGTCAATGTTCTAAGAGAGTCCAAAAAAAAGCGCAGATCTTCTGTTCTTATTCTAAATGTATTCTTTATTTTCACATACAACGGCACAGCCAACGCGTTTCATTCCCATTCGTGCCTAGGGAATTTCATCAGGGCATGTACTAAAAAGTCAGATCCATGCGGTAATCCTAGATGAGGTTATTCCTAGGAGGCTGATGTGTAAAAACTGATCACAGTAGACCACGATGTATTCCTGAAAAAGCTTCACATTCAATTCCAAGTGGAATGGTAGTTCCAGACCCCCGGTTAGCTGGAAAGTATCACTTAGGTAATTCGAGAAGTGTATTGATTCCGGACCCCTTAGAGGAGAATCCAAGGCGGAGGGGGGTCAGCGTGCTCGGTAGGGTAACCGGCTGTAGTACGGTCTCCGTTCTCCGCCGCTCCTGAGGAAACAGAAATTTTTAGGTAGTCAGTGTGTCCCCCCTCGCACCCTATCCATGTACCTATGCCCCATGTATGTCCCTGTTATTGTGTAATTCCCTTTCCGTGCCTGTTTCAATAATGCCCCTGCATTTCCGTCTAATGTTAGCATGTCAGGTATTAGGCCTTCCATGTATGTAATGTTAATTCCGCACTGAGGCCAACGTTTCCAATGCATTTACATGGTGCACTTTTAAATATCGCGAAGCACACGTTTTTGTGGCTCAGCCGAGCCAGGCCCTGAATTCAGGCTCCGAGCCTCTTCTGTCTCTGTAAGCTGCAGTTTAGGTATGCATCCCTGAACTCTACCTTACTCCCTGCCCAGCCGAGCGGTGCCCGGCCTGGCCTGCCTGCCAAGACGGTATTTTGCCTACAGTTATCTGTTCAGCCTCCGCAAAAACACATTCCAGTCTAGTGAAATAGGTAAACATATTTCCGCCTGCAGAGCATAGGGCCCAGCCTTCCTGTCTCCATGCAAGTGATTTACTGAACCCGTTGCCATAGTATGCCCATGGCACCGCGCATTGCACGAAGAAATATATGCACCCACTAGCACCCACTAGCATTCAGTGATGAACGGCCTCTGCTCGAGAGACCTTTACTTCAGACAATACATCCTCCAAACATAAGATATCAGATATGCCAAAGGCGCAGGTCGTTCTGACATCCCAGACTCCAGACTCCTCTACTAGTGCTAAAGTCAAGCCCCCCAGCTCTCCCCAGTTACACGTCAATCTCACGTCATGTTCAGTTGCGCGCACATGTAGGGTAAAGGTTTCTGCTGACCCTGCAGACTTTCTCTATGCATCCACCCACCTATGACACGTCGATGACTCATCAAGTGCACACCTACGTGTACGCCCCCTTACACGCCTTCTTTTACGCCCATATGTTCTTATCTCTCTCTCTGTACTTGTTACGCCTACTGTATTCATTGCAATTGTACGGTTTTACTATATATAATGTGTGATGTTAATAAAACGTTAGATATCCCTTCCTGAACCTTAGTGGTGATGGAACCAGATTCTCAGTGACTCGAGTCATCTTAATTAAAGCCCGTATGACTCAGATACCACGGACTCTGCCTCTCATTTTATGAGCTATTCTTATTGTTATTAATGTATTGAAAAATAGTCCCGGTAATTTTATTTACCACATAATCTGGTGCCCGAACAGGGACGAGGCCCCTTCCCCCCACTTCGGCGATGTAACGCAGCCCCCTGACCCCTTCTACAGCCGTGACGGACCCCTTTCTGGGCACATTCGCGGGTTTTCCTGCTAACTCCCTCAGGCCCACGGAGGAGACGGAGACTGCGACCAGGCATCCACACGAGGCGGTGAGGAATGCGGACTGTCCCGACCAGAGCCCAAGCCGAGAGAGCAAGGTCCGAGGTATCCGGAGGCCCACCTGTTCCGAGGCGCATGCGTAGCAGCCAGAAGCCGTAGCAGTCCAGTCCAGTGTCGAGTTTCCGAGGCCTTCAGTTCTGCTTCCCGGTGAGTACCTTTGTTGGGAACGCATATAGACGGGTTCATTTATTTGAGCCCGGTCAAGACAGGTCTGGGTACACAGATCTGGTATAGACGTGTCCATTTAGGTGGATGCGGTATGACGTGTCTCTTTAGGAGACCGGTATGACTGTACTGTTCTAGCAGTGCATCCAGTATTATAGTGTTGCATTCCGAGATTTTCAGGATTGTCTTATTTTATGTACCAGGTAGTATCTGTTCGCAATGTTTTAATGTCGTGGTATGCATGATTGTTTGCAGTTTATTATTGTGCTTAATGTGTTTTCGTTCAAGTTAGTTCAAACATGCCGCTGTTTTCGAAATTACGTCAGATAGGAACCAGGAAAGGGATACTTGAAGAGGCAGTTCCCGTCCCGCCTAGGGATACTCCCAGACATTTTATGTACCACAAACATGGCTTAGATGCCATACTGTACTTAGATTTATGGGTGGATTATACTAAAGACCTGGAAGAGAAATATAGATGGCCTGTCTCAGGGACATGGGATGCTGATTGCATCATGAGAGTAGAAGAAGCACTGTGGAAAAAGAAAGCCAGACAATCTCAGAAAGATGCCATAGAATTGTGGCGTAAAGAAGCGCATAGAAGAACAGAGAAAGAAATTAAGAAAGCAGAGAGAAGTAGAGAAGCATCAGAAAAAGCCCAAGAAAAAGAATTGTTAGGAGAAGGTGAACGAGTTAGAGCAGAACAATTAGACCGACAAAGAAATGCCCTTATTAAAGGCATGTATCCCCTTCTCGCCGAGGGCCTACCTAAGGTGACCCTGGAAGTACCCAGTAACTTGCCGCCACCACTGATCCCGACTAAACTCCGTAGTCATAAACAGACCGCAGCGGACATTTTCCTTTCCTCCTATTTAGATGACGCTGCTCCAGAGTATGTAAATGTACGTGTACCTCCCACTAATCCTCCCAACCCTGTTAATAACACGAATCCCCCCACTGTTCCTCCTGCTACCAACCCCCCTCCGAATCCTTTTCTCCCAGCACCTGTAGCCCAAGATCAACCCACATTACCAGCGACAACGCTGACAGTGACAGCGCTGCCAGTAAAATCTGATTCAAGCCTAGGCGAGTCCAGTTTGGGAGCAACGGGAGGGGGCCCCTCCACCCCACCTCAGTTAAAACGATCATCACTACGAGAACTAGCATTACAGCACACGCCAAAAGCAGCTACACCCTCATCTCTTAGACAGCACCTTACTGATTGCATATATGATCCAGTACCAGGGGAGGGTTCAATGATTATATACTCAGTGCGATTAAGACGCGTTACAAATTACTTGCTTATTCTACCAGACATGAAGGAACATTTAGACAAAATATATCACTTCATCAGAACGGGGGAGGGACCAGAAAGTATCCACGAGGCCATGGCACATAGAAAAGTGGAGCTTCAACGTATGATCTTACGGTTTTTGATTAATTGTTTGATAAGGGAACAAGACCAGCCGAATAAAGAAGTAACTAAATCCATGACAAACTGGAGCGACAACATAGCTGCTGGTAAACATGAGAAACAGAGTTGTGTAGAAGCCTTGTATAGAGAAATTCGTAAAGAAATTGTTGAGATACACGAGAGAGAACGGGCGGAGAAAGAAGCCGAGAAAGAAGATGACGAAGTCTCAGAGGACGATGATTTAGCAATTGAGGACACTAGTAGAATAAACTACGTAGGTAGGGCGAGACCTTTTGATAGACCCATACGACTAGAATACAAGAAACGTTCTCTCTCTCCCATACCTGTACAGTATTCCCTTGAACACGTATTCCAAGCCGCTGACCAAGTATTGAAACAACGAGTAGGGAGTAGCGAACTTAGTACCATGCATGAACAGGAACTAGCCCGGTCCGCAGTACAATGGGCCGGCAATTCTAGCATATATAAGGATGACATAGTAGCACAAACATTTTTGAGTCTTCCTCAGGAAGAACAGCGATTAGCTAGTATGTACATGATTCAACATCTCATCACACTGTACGAGAGTCAGCATTCTGATCCAGGTCCCCTATATAAATTATTGGACAATTTACTCCTAGCAAGATGGAGAGGTCTAGGTACCGAATTAATTAATGTCATACTAGAACGACGACATAAATACAGGACTTTCCTGACCCCACATTTTGTTCCTGTTCCACACCAAGAAAGGAAGACCTTTTACATAGACAGAATCCCTTACGAGAGGTTCATCCCGTCAGAACTGACCAGGGTACGCTTCAACGAGTATTTGTTTACACACCCTTGACGAAAATGGAATTATTGGAAATGAAAAAATTACTGCCCTGTCATGATAAAGATCCAGCAGGGTTCCACCGTGAATTAAAAGACATGCTCCGCATGGGAGAGTATACATATGCTGATACAATTAAAATGTTGAAAGTCCTGTTACCTGCAGGCATTTACGAAAAACTCAAAGAAAAAGAATGGGAGGTACTGGTCTCGGGGATAAAGTTAAAGAATTACCCAAGCTATTGATACAGGTTTTGCCGAGATTATTGATTACCAAAAAGGAAGATTGGGATGCCATTTCAGCCTGCAAACAGAAACAAGATGAAGACACTAGTGACTTCTATTCTAGATTTGAAAAATGTTTCATTATTAACAGTGGCCTAAAGACAAGTAGTGAATCGTATCCACATCTTTTTGTGACCAAATTAGTAGAGAATTCCTTACCCCAGATTAAAAATAGAGTTCTAAAGGTTGAAAGTACCTGGCAAGCTAATAGCCCTTCCCAATGTTACAAATGTTACAGTACCACCAGAACCGAATTAGAGAAGAACAGGAACACGAAAAGAGACGTATGAAAGACACGAAAATGAAAGTACTAGTTGCACAATCAGTTCCAGCCGCCGATAGTCAAAGAAAGGGCGCGGCACCTGTAAAAGGGAACTGCAACTACTGCAAGCAGCCAGGTCACTATATAAATGAATGTACTGTCCTGAAACACAATATAGCTACAGGCAAGACGAAAGAAAGACCGCGTCCTCCTAGACAGGAACACATTCCGCAGAACACGCAATCTCCACAGAACGCACAACAGACCGTAGCTGTACCCCAACCCATAGCTGCCACACAACATGTCACGCAACAAATGTACCAGTATGCACAGTCAGACTACCCAGACTATCAACAGTATTCATGAAACAGCCTAGAGAGGGAGGTTGACTTGCCCCTTATCGAGGTTCCTGTAGATCAAGAGGGTCCCTATGTGCATAGGCATGTATTAGGGAAAGACAGAAAATTTTTGATTGACACAGGGGCGAGCGGAACTACCATCAGTCATGACGAGGTTCCAGGGGCACCCCTCTCAGGCACACGAAATACTTCCCTGGTATTTTCAGGAAAACCTATTGTTAACGAAGTGTCAAAGCCAGTTTCCCTAGAAGTTGGTCCATTGTCCCGCACTACAGACTTGTTACTTACGAAATCATGTCCAGAGAACTTGCTTGGTATAAAAACGTTGAAAGAACTAGGAGCAGTGATTTGTTGTTCTCCGGAAGGAGTGAGATTGTTTTTACGTGATTTTAAAGGACATTATGTGTTAAGAGATTTTGATTCAAGACTTCAGAATGTACCACAGCATTTATGGGCGCAAGGTCCGACTGATGTAGGTTACATGCACATTACACCATATCGTGTCACACTCAAAAAAGGAGTTGTACTGCCACGAATCCGACAATACAAATTACCACCTGAGGCTGTAGTGGCCTTACTAAAAATTGTTGACGAACTCATTGCACAAGGAGTGGTTGTGGAAACTGACTCCAATGTATGTAATTCTCCTATCATTTCGATTCTTAAACGTACTGACCCAAATGCACCACCGGTCTACAGACTGGTGATTGACCTCCGAGAATTAAACAAATGCATAATACCCCAGTACCCAGTGGTCCCAGACATTTCTTCCCTATTGACTGCAATTGATTCCGAAGCTGCGTTCTTTACTGTAATTGATCTCAAGTACGCCTTCTTTAGTGTCCCGATCCATCCGGAAAGCCAGTATCTTTTCGGATTCTGTTTAAATGGCCGAAGCTTCAAATTTGCAAGGGCTCCTCAAGGGTTCACAGAGAGCCCTAATATTTACAGTCAAGCTCTGAAACGACAACTAGACAGTATTCACATGCCTACTGACACTGCCCTGCTCCAATACGTTGATGATCTTTTGATCACAGCACGGACAGAACAAGACTGCGAACGTGCATCACTGACAGTATTATACTTCCTAGCAGAAAAGGGGCACAAAGTGTCCCCTTCAAAGTTACAATTCTGTGCCCAGCAAGTGGTATACCTTGGACACTTGCTGTCCAAGAGGGGTAGACAGTTGACACCTGACCGCATTCAGTTAATTGCACATCTTCCACAGCCCAAGACACAAAAGGAAGTACGGGCCTTCATTGGCCTCACTTCTTACTGCAGACAATGGATTCCTCAGTATGCATATCTAGCCAAACCACTTATACAGTTGACAACACAGGAGGCAGCGACTTAGACTGTCGTCCCTTGGACTCAGGAACATACACTTGTTTTCGATGAATTGAAGAAAGCCCTATGTCAAGCACCTGTTTTAGCGACACCATGTTACAGCAAACCTTTTACACTTTTTGTCACTGAACGAGATGGCACAGCATTATCTGTTCTTACACAAGATCAAGCAGGAAAACACAAGCCTTGTGCTTATTTTTCTAGTACATTGGATCCAGTGGCCCAGGCTCTGCCTGCGTGCCTAAAATCAGTTGCAGCAACAGCTCTAGCAATCAGACAAAGCGACTCCATAGTGTTAGGACATCCCATGACAGTACAGGTTCCACACTCAGTGGAAGTTATCTTAAACAGGACACAGACACAACACCTGACCATAGCAAGATTGACAGGATATGAATTGACACTGTTCCAGCCACACATAGAGATCAGGCGTTGTAACATATTAAATCCTGCTACACTTTTACCTTCAATCACAGCGGACCCTACACCACATGACTGTGTGGAAGTCATTAACACAGTGACAAAGCCAAGACAAGACTTGGCAGACATTGCATTGCCTGACCCAGACCTGACACTTTATGTGGATGGTTCATGTATGAGAACAAGCACAGGAGAGTTGGTGGCCGCATATGCAGTGACCACCGATACTGAAGTTATGGAAACACATCGAATTGACACCTTGTCTGCACAAGCAGCAGAGCTCATCGCTCTGACCCAAGCCTGTATACGAGCCAAGAACCTGAAAGTAAACATATACACAGATTCACAGTACGCATTCAGAGTCGTTCACGACTTTGGTGTCCTCTGGCAGGAGAGAGGTTTTTTGACCTCTCATGGAACCAAGATACAGCATGGTCCCCTCATTCAGGCTCTGTTAGATGCAATACACTTGCCTACAGCAATAGCCATCATGAAGTGTAAAGCACATACTAAACTCACTGACACTATTTCCCAGGGTAACGACCTGGCAGATCGAACAGCCAAACTTACAGCACAGACTCATACAGACAGTCCAACTGACACGACAAAGACTGAAGTACCATCACTGACGAATTGCATGACAGTCAGGGATCCCTCACAAGATGTACTCGACATACAGACACATGCCACTCCAGATGAAATCAAGAAATGGACTGAACAAGGAGGGGTCCAAACCGATCAGGGATGGATGACAAAAGGAAAAGCCACATGGTTTCTCCCCGACTCTATGGTTCAAGCTATCATAAATACAGCACATAGTCCAGCACACTTAGGAGAAAAAGCCATGTTAGACAGTATACAGAATATCTGGTTCAACAAGCATTTACGTGCAGCAGCGAAACAGAAAGTGCGTACCTGCATGATCTGTTGTCAGTTCAATCCAGGCAAAGGCATTCCCATGGAACAAGGTGGATTTCAATCTCCTGACCACCCTTTTGAAGTCCTCCAGATGGATTATATCCAGATGGACAGATGTCGAGGATTCAAGTATGTCCTCGTAGTTGTATGTGCCCTATCCAGATGGACAGAAGCGTACCCAGTCCCAGATTACACTGCTGTGACCACTGCCAAACAGTTGGTCCGTGAATTCTTCCCGCGATACGGCTTGCCCCGTGTCGTTTACTCAGATAATGGACAGCCATTCTCTTCTGAATTAATGAAACAAGTATCTCTTCTGTTAGGGTACCAGTGGAAGTTCCATTGCGTACGACATCCAGAGGCAGCTGGTCTCGTCGAGAGACACAATCAGACTCTAAAAACACGGTTAGCGAAGGTCTGTGCAGAAAAAGGTGTGGATTGGATGGTAGCCCTGCCAGTTGCCCTCTTTTACATGCGTATGGTAGCCCATTCCAGAACCGGACTATCTCCATATGAGGTTGTTTTCGGTAGACCGCCAAATATGTGGGGTACGCCTATACCTAGAAAAATCACAGATGTTGACAGTAACATGCTGACAGATTACCTGGCTTCCTTGATGTCTGCACTACTCTCTTGTCGTTCACAGGTTGCCGCCGCTTTCCCAGACAACACCCAGGTTAAGGATCACGTCATCGTCCCTGGTGATCTCGTCCTCGTGAGAAATTTTGACCGGTCAAGCCCCCTGGAGCCGCGTTGGAAGTCACCGAAGCTTGTGCTACTGATGATGAGGACGGCTATTAAAGTGGAAGGACGAAAGGGCTGGATCCATGCCCACCACGTGAAGCGATTTCATGAACTTGGCCCGGGAAAGGATTCCAAAGACTGTTTTGCGAAGGTTTCTGAGAACAGTACTGATAATGACACTAAACTCCCTTTGCTAGAAAAAACTCCGCAACAGGAGTATCGTTCTAAGCTACGGTCTAGTAAGTCAGACAGCGTTTAATTGTTTAAGTCCCTCTCGGGTGAAGCGGTTAGACAGGTTCCTGACATGTATAAGACTGTAGACCCAAATAGTGAGATAGATAGACAGAGACAAATGAGAGATAAATATTGCAAAAATTTACGCAGTCGATGCATAGTTACCTTGCTTATTATGTTTTTTCTGAGTATATCGATTATATGTATAAGCTTGACGCTACATGTTTTCTTTCCTCCTTCACATGTACATTCTTCTTTCAATGACACTGTAGAGCACTCATTCAGTGACCTGCCACCTCACGAACTATCCTATCGACTAGCACTGCGCAACAACACTTTTATCCGTATGTTACACCATTCTCACCAGACCAGCAATGTCACGAATTGCTGGGTATGTGGCCAACTCCCACCCTACCAGAAAATAAAGGGAGCTCTGCCTCTCTTTCCTTATCCGTTTTCGCACAATGGTTCGTGCGGAGCATGGTTTACTTCAATGTCATCTCTAGACAGTAAGTCCACAGTTTCCCAGGGCGATTGGATATGGGGAGACCTGAATACAGTTGTGAATAAAGCATGTTTCCCAGACAAGGACGGTCTTCCCCGAAGGACAGGGACCGATCTAGAAAATGAAGTGTACGAATTAGGTAATTTTTCCCTTAATCTCATGATCCTGAATGTCCAGTCCGAGGCCAATACAGATTTGCCATCTATAACCGTCTTACCAGTGAAAGGTGAATTATGCGTTAGGAAAAATGGTTCAGTGTACTTAGGACACAGTGATTGTAATACTGTGGTCGAATTCAGTGATAAAGGAAAGTCTACTTTCAAAGCTTCCCGCCATTCCTATTTTATTTGTGGTTAGACAGCTTATGTACGTCTGCCCTTAGATTGGGGTGGAACATGTTATATTGCATTCTTACTGCCACCAGTTTTTCTAGCCCCATGCGATTATCATCGAGATTCCCGACTCGTACATGTAAGACACAAGAGGGAGATCGAGTCCCCAATTGTCGATCAGACTGAGACAACGTTGGAGCAATATACAGATTTCAATAAAGGATTCTTTTTCTTCATAGGTCCCATTCAAAATAGTAAATTAATACATAGATTAACCAGAACTTTGGAAGCAGTAGTGAATGAGACTACTTCTGCCTTAGGAAACTTAACGGAAGAGCAGTCTGCTATGAGACTTGTTGTTCTTCAGAACCGCCTTGTTCTTGACTTCTTTCTGGCCGATAGGGGCGGAGCTTGTAGAGTGATCGGCTCCAGTTGTTGTGTGTTTATTCCTAATAACGCACCATCAGTATATGCAGCAATAACAAGGCTCCATAAAATATCTCACCAGATACACCAGAATCCTGGCACCTGGACTTGGTCCGGTTGGCTCTGGAGCGTGATCTCAGCTTGGGGATAGAAAGTATTGTCATTCCTGGGTATGATATTGCTCATACTATTCAGTTGCTGTCTCTGTCTGCAATGTGGCCCAGCGATTTGCGGCTTGTGTGCCACTGCTTGTATTCCCCGTCCACGTTCACGTTCCCGTGCTCGAATGAAAAAAGACGAGCAAATGATGTTACATGAACAAATAGATGGTCTCATGAAAATAGATATATCCTAAAGGGCGCAGTAGGGGACAAGGAGGGAATGAGGAAACAGAAATTTTTAGGTAGTCAGTGTGTCCCCCCCCCTCGCACCCTATCCATGTACCTATGCCCCATGTATGTCCCTGCTATTGTGTAATTCCCTTTCCGTGCCTGTTTCAATAATGCCCCTGCATTTCCGTCTAATGTTAGCATGTCAGGTATTAGGCCTTCCATGTATGTAATGTTAATTCCGCACTGAGGCCAACGTTTCCAATGCATTTACATGGTGCACTTTTAAATATCGCGAAGCACACGTTTTTGTGGCTCAGCCGAGCCAGGCCCTGAATTCAGGCTCCGAGCCTCTTCTGTCTCTGTAAGCTGCAGTTTAGGTATGCATCCCTGACCTCTACCTTACTCCCTGCCCAGCCGAGCGGTGCCCGGCCTGGCCTGCCTGCCAAGACGGTATTTTGCCTACAGTTATCTGTTCAGCCTCCGCAAAAACACATTCCAGTCTAGTGAAATAGGTAAACATATTTCCGCCTGCAGAGCATAGGGCCCAGCCTTCCTGTCTCCATGCAAGTGATTTACTGAACCCGTTGCCATAGTATGCCCATGGCCCCGCGCATTGCACGAAGAAATATATGCACCCACTAGCACCCACTAGCATTCAGTGATGAACGGCCTCTGCTCGAGAGACCTTTACTTCAGACAATACATCCTCCAAACATAAGATATCAGATATGCCAAAGGCGCAGGTCGTTCTGACATCCCAGACTCCAGACTCCTCTACTAGTGCTAAAGTCAAGCCCCCCAGCTCTCCCCAGTTACACGTCAATCTCACGTCATGTTCAGTTGCGTGCACATGTAGGGTAAAGGTTTCTGCTGACCCTGCAGACTTTCTCTATGCATCCACCCACCTATGACACGTCTATGACTCATCAAGTGCACACCTACATGTACGCCCCCTTACACGCCTTCTTTTACGCCCATATGTTCTTATCTCTCTCTCTGTACTTGTTATGCCTACTGTATTCATTGCAATTGTACGGTTTTACTATATATAATGTGTGATGTTAATAAAACGTTAGATATCCCTTCCTGAACCTTAGTGGTGATGGAACCCGATTCTCAGTGACTCGAGTCATCTTAATTAAAGCCCGTATGACTCAGATACCACGGACTCTGCCTCTCATTTTATGAGCTATTCTTATTGTTATTAATGTATTGAAAAATAGTCCCGGTAATTTTATTTACCACATAATCTGGCGCCCGAACAGGGACGAGTCCCCTTCCCCACACTTGGAATTCCACGAGGAGGAGCGGCGGAGAACGGAGACCGTACTACAGCCGGTTACCCTACCGAGCACGCTGACCCCCCTCCGCCTTGGATTCTCCTCTAAGGGGTCCGGAATCAATACACTTCTCGAATTACCTAAGTGATACTTTCCAGCTAACCGGGGGTCTGGAACTACCATTCCACTTGGAATTGAATGTGAAGCTTTTTCAGGAATACATCGTGGTCTACTGTGATCAGTTTTTACACATCAGCCTCCTAGGAATAACCTCATCTAGGATTACTGCATGGACCTGACTTTTTAGTACATGCCCTGATGAAATTCCCTAGGCACGAATGGGAATGAAACGCGTTGGCTGTGCCGTTGTATGTGAAAATAAAGAATACATTTAGAATAAGAACAGAAGATCTACGCTTTTTTTGGACTCTCTTAGAACATTGACTTCATTGAGTGCGCCTCTCTACTCCTCTATACCATTGTTCAGATATACATCCACGGCAGCGGATGGTGAGAGTAGCCGCACCAACAAATATTTCTGAAACAGACAAAGTTGATGTGCGAAACCTTGGTCAGCTGCTGCTTGCTTATGCTCCCTTGTCTTGATTTAAAGAAATATTTGCCATTAATAAAGTTTCAGACTGGGTGGGGTTCATACTGGTACTGATTACCACGTTTATAGCCTGAAGCTCTGAAGTTTCACTAGCCGGTGTAAAAGAGCCAGCAGTTAAGCCAGTAGTGGTTTCATGTTCATTTGCAGTCATTTTTATCAAAGGTGGATTGTTTAGAGTAACATCGCTCTGGCCTTCTACAGTGAAGCTGTAACACATTGTCTCAGGCATTATTAATTGTATCCCATCATTTAGTAACATATTATCTTCTGCATTAGCTTTAGTTACTGCTTGTTTCTCTTGCCTACCGCAGTTTGGTTTATCAAGATGCAGAGCGGGAGCCGGAGCATTATTAGCAGACAACTTTCCACCGGAGACTGAATCATTTGTTAGCAACACTGGCACCGGCGCCGGCGTTACCATTGTTTTCCCGGTTGTTGCCGTGGTCCGGGTAATCCGTGCGGAAGGTTTTCGGCGCCATTCCAGGGTGGTTTGCCCTCACTGCTGGCGTTGCCGGTATCGCAGAAAATCGTCGAAACAGCCGCAGTCCAAACCAATTGACCGCCGACCAACCCTTCGTGGATTCAAGGGTTAAGCGCGGTAGTCGAGCGGAGCGTAGCAGGCTCCGTACTCGGCTCTCGATCAGCCGGAGTTGCAGCATACAATGTCCCGGTAAGCGCTAATCCAGCTCTCCGTTGTTAGAAGCAGTAATTACCAGCACCAACCAGCGTTGTAAGGCGTTTGTAAGCCGTAGGGTAGGAAACCAGGGTTAATCACTTCATGTTCGTTTTTGTGCTTGATACTGCGATCATGCCAGCCCGGACCCGTTCAGCGTTCCTCCGCTCCGGCGGTGTCAATCCGCCATCTTGAAAGAAAAATTTCAATAGATTAATGACCTGAACATTTTACATGGTAGTACACATTTTTTCATATTGTGTAGATAAGGATTTATATAGGGTTAGAGAAAAAAGATGAGTCTGAAGAGAAAAAAATAAAAAGAAGGGGTAAAGAAAAACTTTTTATATTGTAGATAGAGAACTGGTGATTACTGAAGGCGACAGATAGGGCAGTTCTTATATTTGAGAGATTAACAATTCCTTTCGAACTTTTTATTGGCTGAACATTATACTATAAGGGTTGAAGAATAATAATGTTTAGTTCATTCTGTATGAGGATCTACTTATTTCCTATATGTATCAATTAAAGGTGGATGCTTACCAAATATTGCCTTCATGAGGATACTTGAGAAAACGGGGGATAAAATTATGTGGAAATAAATTCAATTCTGATCTCTGCGAGAGGCTTCTTTTTCTGTATGCATTTAGGAAAGAAAAAATGTACCAGAAAAGCCAAACATGTAATTATGGTATTTCTTTAGAGCCTAGATGGTTTAATTATTTGTATCAGTTATAAATGTGCAATTAAAAAAACTTTAAAAAGGGATAATCTTCTATATTCATTTTTTAGGATGCCTACTGCCTATATATTAAGTTGTTACATATATCTGTCTTATCTTTCGAAATGCAGGGTTCCTATTTATTTAGTGCCATTGCACATATTCCATTGTGCATATGTTAGGTAATCTGATATTAATCCAGCAAATGCGTTTCTAAAGCTAACATTTAAGTTTAAGTCCGTTATTATTATTAGTTGATAGGACATATTGTTCAACAAAATGTACCTGATGGCGGCTATACTTTGGTTCTTTTAGCCGAAGAAGTGTGTCCACAAGGATTGCTGGTCATCAATTACGGGGACGTAAAGGCTCAATGGCTGCAAAGAGTTAAGAAGTGAACAGTGTTTTAATTCACATTTATATGAGCAGAGTTGAACTAACTACATACACCTTGGTTGTTCTATTCTTCCATATACCTGCAGTTGTTGAATGTTGTGTTGCAGGGATAAGTACCATGAAGCGTTTTGTCTATTCAGGTAAAAACAAAGATATATGTCGGCTTGACAGGGTTTTCAGCATGTTAAGCCGCTATGGACAAAAGATAAATGATTCATTTAGTTGCGCGTTGTTTATTGCTACCTGTAGTTCAGCTGGATTAGAAAAAACGAAGGTAAAGTGAGCGGAGCAATTATACTTCCATTTACCTGATAAAGCCTGTTTACTGGCTACGATAATTTGTGGGTTGAGGACGATGTTAAAAACGGAACCATGGGCTTGTTCCTAAGAATACAGAGGCGGAGCACCTTATGAGTATTATATTAATTTAAAGATCTAATCGTTATATACTGCTCTAAAGCAGGGGAAAACGGACTCGCAGAGATGTTCTTACCGTTAAAAAGAGTCACGTATGCAGACCGTTACATCATCCGTGTTGTAGCCTCGACAGATTGAAAAACCATGGGCGCACTTAAACTTGCGACTGATACCAGGTATCTAAGAATATGAAGGCAAGACAACTTTAAGGTGTTGCACAAATACTGGTGCCTAATTTCTACTCTGTTTTCTAAAAGCAGAACAGAAAAGGCTGGCGATAGCGTGCTTACCGTATTTTAGGCTCGCGTGTAAAAACTGCAAAGAGTTAACGACTGTTGCTCGTGATCAAAATCGGATCTGAGACAGCGTGGCCGGTTGGTTTATATATCCTATGTGGGGATAGGATGCCAGTATACAAGGCTCCACCTCTTAAGGTGATATACATTTGGTGTTTAAGGTCCACTGGAAGGAATTTTAAATGTTTAAGTGTTTGTCCGAGTTCAGACTGTCTTTCAGAAACATACAACATGAAAGACATTAATGGGTATTCCTCTGGAGGGTTTTTATATATGACTGACTGTGTGTCTTTATTACATGCAAGCTATCTTTATACAGCTTATATATTTGTAAGAGCAATGATGGTCACTGCACGAAAGGAAATAGTGAGTATGTTAAAACAATGTTTAGCCCTATTTCTGTTTGTACAGCGTTGAATGGGGAAATATTTTATACATGCGATACATATAGTGCTGGTATCTATTATTATATGAACTATAATATTGATCTTTATAGGTAGGCATAAGGCTAGTGTTTGGACTTATATGCGGAGGGGCGCGTTTCGGCTAAAGAGACTTTATATAATGGCATTTTCCCAGGGCAGTTCGTTGTTTAGTCCGTGGGTAAAAGTGCCCAGGGAAAATATCCAGAAAACTTTTCTCTTTTTCCTGATTTTATTTCCAGCATTACTGTCGGGGAAGTGAATTCTTTCTAAAATTCGCCATCTTAGGTCTGATGGGGAATGTTTAAATTCAGAGAAACGGCTAACTACAGGGGCTGTGTACTTTAATGTTTTTATCGCGGATCTGTGTTCTGTGAGTCGTGTTTTAATGGCTCGCGACGTCTCTCCTACATAGCCCAAATTGCAGGGGCATATAATAAGGTACACTGTATTACGTGTATTGCAAGTCCACAGTTCTTTGGCCTGGATATTGTATTGGTTGAATACAAATGATTCTCCCGTGAGGATAGTTTCACATGATTGGCAGGATCCACAACGTGAGGTGCCTCTCACGTGATTTGTTCCATCTATAGATTTTTGTATAAATGGGGGATTATTGGTCAATGTAGTATAGCGAGAGCGAACAATGAGGTCCCTCAAATTTTTATTACGGCGATGTGCAAACATGGGTTTAATCAATTTTTTCTGAGTGTGTTCCACATTGAGGAGGTGCCAGTTGGCATTGATTATCTGTCTAACAGTGTTATTTAAAGTGGAGTGCTTTGTTATGCATACTAACTTTGGTTCCTCTTTGTCTTTCTGTGATTGGAGTAGGGCATCTCGATCATAGAATCGTGCTCTTTTATATGCTTCCCTGATGAGGCGATGAGGGTAGCCTCGTTCAAGGAATTTCTTTTTCATGATCTCAGGTTGAATATCGTACTCTTTTATGTTGGTACAGTTCCGTCTTACTCTGAGGAAACGAAAGCTTTAAATGCAGGAACTATCGACAAAAAATTAATACATTTTTTAAACAAATCAGATAAGAAGGTATCCTGTATTTATGGGGTACCGAAAATACATAAAAACCAACATGACCCCTGTATCGTCCCATTGTTTCTACAATAGGTACCCCCACTGAAGCTATCTCCAAATACTTGGATAATATTTTAAGACCATATATCCCCCTGACTCCATCGTATAGCAAAGATACAGGGGATATTATAACAAAGGTGGAACATCTCCCTTTTAATCAATATAATGACCTTCTAGTCACTTTAGACATTGAGGCATTATATAGTAATATCCCTCAATTAGGAGCTATTCATGCCACCATGTGGTTTATTGATGCGTATAGCATACCCTGTTCCAAATCATTCATCCATGAATGTCTGTCAATAGTTCTTAAAGAGAACGTTCTCCAATTCGGTGATCGCATGTATCAGCAAACTAAGGGCGTTAGCATGGGGGCAGCCTTGGCTCCATCTATAGCAAACATCTACATGGCACAATTCGAATCCAAACACATTTACAATGAAATGGCCCCTTTCTTCGAGTCTGTTTCCCATTGGTACCGTTACATTGACGACATATTTTTTGTATGGACCAATGGGGAACAGACCCTACAAGAATTCCTACACTGGCTCAATCTTGCTGGCACTAACCTTCACTTTACCGCCCATGCCAATCCATCTCGAGTAGAGTTTCTAGATATATACATTAGACACAACTCCAACATGCTTGAGGTGGATTTATACACCAAGCCGACAGCGAGGAATACCCTCCTTCATTTTTCAAGTTACCATCCAAGAAATCAGAAGGACAGTATTCCGTTCTATCAGTTGCTCAGAGTAAGACGGTTCGGTTCGGTTCGGTTCAAAAACTTTATTCGATTCAGAGAAGAATCATAAAAGTAAAACATTTTACAAAACATGATTTAGAGATATTTTAAAAGAAAGCAATCTTAAAATTACACATTGAACTGGTAAGAAAACATTTATTAATATATTCACGGGAAGTTAAACATGGCAAAACATACAAAAAATAAGGCCCGTACCGTTCACTTTAAATCAACAGGTATTATTTCATAGAATATTCATACTAGAATGGCCATCAGAAGGAGCAAAAAAAGATAAGAATCACAATACAACATTCTACATGACAAAAGGTCTAAGGCCAAATTAACCATACCGTTTCCTAATCAGGAGAGACACTCGTATGAAATTTAGCATAGCACAACACACTCCAGAAGATGACAATGATAACAAGTAGTCATAACCTTCTTTGTAGTTACATGGTTGCTTCCCCTTCAAAATAGGCTTAATAAACCTAGATCTCGGATCCTTATATAAGGAACAAAAAAGGACAACATGTATAGTGCTTTGACTAACTTTGTTATTACAGGGACAAGGGGGCAGCCTCTCACACCAACCCCCTTGTTTAGGAAAGGCAAAAAGAAAATGCAGGATGTTTAGCCTAAACCTTGTGAGATAAAATCGCCATTGCACATGAGTTGTAAAGGTTAAGTAAAACTGGTGCTGTAAGTTAACCATGGATCCAGATGGCCTAACCAGGGCATGAGCATGTAAAGATTTCCAATAACTTGTTTTGATGACGGTTTTAATGTCTCCCTGGATTTTTTCAGGGTTATCATAGATGTCACCCAAACCTATTTTATGAAGCATTTCATTAACGTATGATAACCAAGGGATCTGTTTCCCATTTTCCAGGTTTAAGCAGTCCTGGAGAATGTCTCTAGAGAGCTGAAGATCCTCGGATAACCATATTTTGCCCCATAGTAATAAGGGTGAAAGACGAATGGTATCACTCACATAGCTCAAACCTATTTCATCATGAGCAAATTTGTTTGATGAGCCTGGTGGAATTGCTAGTACACGCTTTATGAATTTGTTCTCCATGACTTGTATCGAGGCAGGGCTTTCAATCCCCCAAACCCCAGCCCCATAGGTGGCCACCGACAAGCATTTTGATCTATACAGGGTTTTTAAATGTGTAACAGGTTTTTGACCTAGCTTGCCACAGAAGCGAAACAGACCTTCTATAGAGCGACTGGCGCTCTGAACTCGTAAGACGGAACTGTACCAACATAAAAGACTACGATAATCAATCTGAGATCATGAAAAAGAAATTCCTTGAACGAGGCTACCCTCATCGCCTCATCAGGGAAGCTTATAAAAGAGCACTATTCTATGATTGAGATGCCCTACTCAGATCACAGAAAGACAAAGAGGAACCAAAGTTAGTATGCATAACAAAGCACATTGTTTTTAACATACTCACTATTTCCTTTCGTGCAGTGACCATCATTGCTCTTACAAATATATAAGCTGTATAAAGATAGCTTGCATGTAATAAAGACACACAGTCAGTCATATATAAAAACCCTCCAGAGGAATACCCATTAATGTCTTTCATGTCGTATGTTTCCAAAAGACAGTCTGAACTCGGACAAACACCTAAACATTTAAAATTCCTTCCAGTGGACCTTAAACACCAAATGTATATCACCTTAAGAGGTGGAGCCTTGTATACTGGCATCCTATCCCCACATAGGATATATAAACCAACCGGCCACGCTGTCTCAGATCCGATTTTGATCACGAGCAACAGTCGTTAACTCTTTGCGGTTTTGTACATGCGAGCCTAAAATACGGTAAGCACGCTATCGCCAGCCTTTTCCGTTCTGCTTTTAGCAAACAGAGTAGAAATTAGGCGCCACTATTTGTGCAACACCTTAAAGTTGTCTTGCCTTCATATTCTTAGATACCTGGTATCAGTCGCAAGTTTAAGTGCGCCCATGGTTTTTCAATTTGTCGAAGCTACAACACGGATGATGTAACGGTCTGCATACGTGACTCTTTATAACGGTAAGAACATCTCTGCGAGTTCGTTTTCCCCTGCTTTAGAGCAGTATATAACGATTAGATCTTTAAATTGATATAATACTCATAAGGTGCTCCGCCTCTGTATCCTTAGGTACAAGCCCATGGTTCCGTTTTTAACATCGTCCTCAACCCACAAATTATCGTAGCCAGTAAACAGGCTTTATCAGGTAAATGGAAGTATAATTGCTACCCTCACTTCACCGTCGTTTTTTCTACTCCAGCTGAACTACATTTGCTGGATTAATATCAGATTACCTAACATATGCACAATGGAATATGTGCAATGGCACTAAATAAATAGGAACCCTGCATTTCGAAAGATAAGACAGATATATGTAACAACTTAATATATAGGCAGTAGGCATCCTAAAAAATTAATATAGAAGAATATCCGTTTTGTAAAGTGTTTTTAATTGCACATTTATAGCTGATACAAAGAATTAAACCATCTAGGCTCTAAAGAAATACCATAATTACATGTTTGGCTTTTCTGGTACATTTTTTCTTTCCTAAATGCATACAGAAAAAGAAGCCTCTCGCAGAGATCAGAATTGGATTTATTTCCACGTAATTTTATCCCCCGTTTTCTCAAGTATCCTCATGAAGGCAATATTTGGTAAGCATTCACCTTTAATTGATACATATAGGAAATAAGTAGATCCTCATACAGAATGAACTAAACATTATTATTCTTCAACCCTGATAGTATAATGTTCAGCCAATAAAAAGTTCGAAAGGAATTGTTAATCTCTCAAATATAAGAACTGCCCTATCAGTCGCCTTCAGTAATCACCAGTTCTCTGTCTACAATATAAACATTTTTTCTTTACCCCTTCTTTTTCTTTTTTCACTTCAGACTTCTTTTTTCTCTAACCCTATATAAATCCTTATCTAAACAAATTTTGAGAAACTTTTAACAGCACTCCTGTGGGCTAGTAATTCTAATAATTAGGGCAGGAGTTATAAACCCTCAATATACCACACTCTACTAGTAATAGAGTATTCCAAAAGAAACAAATGACAAGGTTATATTCAATGGGGATTTTCAAAGGAAGTTTCAAAATATAGTCCACTTATTATGTTTTCTTCAGTCTTTATTTTTTCAATTACATAAAACAGATATTCCCAGCAAAAATAGAGATCACCAACACGTGTTTCGTCCTACACAAGGACTTTTTCAAGGCATGAACACGGCGAACTGAGATATGTATTGAACATCACGTTTGAACAGAATAAGCCGTGATTTGGCAATGAAGCATAATATCCAAAATATAAATGGCAGGGTAAGAAGTTGAGCAAAATGCGAAATGAGGAAAGTCTTCCGGTCTGTAGCAACAGTCATGATAGTCAAGTACGACCCAGCTCATAAGCCAGCTATACGTTTATTCGATGAGTAAATACACGTCTGTTTGTATCAGGTTCATAGAAACGAACACTCGAGAGCAGACCGGTGTTATTTAAAAAGTAGAGTTTACAACCATGATAAGTTGGTGAGCAAAAGTCAGGCTATCGCATTTCCTCACCCAAACGGTCCCCGTATCGCCATAAATCCTTATCTACACAATATGGAAAAATGTGTACTACCATGTAAAATGTTCAGGTCATTAATCTATTGAAAAAAAATGTTGTATTATGTGTTATAACCTAAGCGGTACATCATGTTATACTATCAATTCTCTGGCCATACAAAGTTCAAGTAAATTGTCTGCATTAATTTATTGAACAATGAGCACTGTTTAACACAAACTAAAAAACCGATGTAAATATGATTTATCTATTTTTAGCTACAAGATGGTAGCGTCCTGAGGAAGACACTCCCAATGTATCGAAACGCGTAGACGAAACCCATCTTTCCTTCACATCATTGGGAATTCTTTTACTTATAAAGAATAATATAAACTTAATGAATATTGACTGTATAAACTTTTTTATGTATTTTTATCTGTTTCTATGTGTTGATTATCCTTATAACACTTTTAATTAGATTTATTAAATAAAATCATTGTATGTTATTTCAATGCCTTCTTATGTTCATTACACATCTATTTCTTTTACTTTGAACCTTGCCAGTATTTGCATTTTGCCTGGGTTGTTACCTTACCTAAAATTGTTTGGCCTGACCCAGGAAATTCATCCTAATCAGGGGTTCCTTGTTTGCCACACATTAATTCCCAAGATACTAACCAGGCCCGGCACTGCTTAACTGCTAAGATCAGACAATATCAGGTCTTTTCAGGATGGTATGGCTGTAGGCATAAAGTACACTGCCACCCACTTCACCTAAAGCAAAAAAAAAACCCTAGTGCAATTGGTATTCCCAGATGGTCTCCCATGCAGGTATTAACCAGGCCTGAACCTGCTTAACTTCTGAGATCCGATACGATCAGGTGCTTTCAGGATGGTTTGTCATAGGCAATAACTGCACTGACTTTTGGAGTCTTAGCTTTTTTCATTCGACTTCAGTGCTGGCCATAGCACGACAGACATACCGCCCACTACACCTAAAACAAAAAAACCAAGTAAAAGCCTACAGCACCAAGAATTCCAAGGCAGTCTCCCGATCAGGGACTAACCAGGCACAAAGCTGCTTAACTACTGAGATCAGGTGAGATCGGGTGCTTTCAGGGTGGTATTGTCATTGTCTAGTGTACCGCGTCTGCTTTGCCCATAGAACTACATCTCCCATGATTCATAGGGCAGGGAGTCCTTCATAAAACGATGAAGACGCGCAACACGTTGTGCGTGATTTTGTGGTTTCCGGGTTGAGAAGGAGAGACTATTCGGCACCGACGTGTGTGGACACACACGCAAGAGAAGGAGGACGCTGTTCAAGCAGCGCTTCTATTTTGAGCTTCGAAGTAAGTGGTGCAGAGTGCCTTAGCTGAGGGGCACCGCCTCGCTGGTTGAGATATTGGAATTCAGACTGTGACGGCGGTTGCGGCTGGGTTATTGCGAACGGACTGCGGCGGTAGGCACCGCGCATTGCCGTCACATTTTCTTTGGTGTGGATTTGTTGTGCCTGAGAGGGCGGAATGCAGCTGTAGGCACCGCGCATTACCGTCACGAAAAGCAGAGAGGATTGTGGTTCAAGAGTGAGCGGAATGCAGCGGTAGGTACCACGCATTACCGTTACGAAGGAGTGGCTTCTCCTATTTTGTCTTTCTACATAAACTACGGTGGATTACAGGTGCCAAAGCGGAAAGCAGTGGCTTACACCACGCTTTACCGTATTTGGAGAACTTTGAGAAAGTAAAACATTACTAACTACAGAACTGAAGGTTAGGTGAAGTAACCTGACCTGCAAGTCTCATTTGATTTACTTTTTGAACCAATCGGAGGAAAGGAACTTGTCTATGGAAGATTGACTTGTTGCATTCTAGTGATTATTACTTGCTAACACATAAGGGGGGATACTATAACAGCACAAGGGGCCACTTACCAGTGGAAGGAAAGAGATTATTCCTGTTCACTTACACAGTAGGCTTTCCCAATATCTAGGGTAAGTTGGATTTATTACAAGTATATAGTGGTGTTATTGCAGGAGGTTATAGTATTAACATTGTATGCTCCTTTTTCACATAGGGTGTTGAGAAAGCAAGAACCTTGTTGGAGTGTGTTAGAAGTCAGACGACTCATGGTCACTTACCAAGGTGCTTATCATTTATTAGTGAGATCATATGCGTGTAGCATGTATATGTGAATTACTTCTAACGTATGTCTTGTCATGTCAGGTTCTATTCCCCGCTGTTCCCTTCCTATCCTTCCCTCGCCTGATCATTCGAAAACTCTGTTTATGTCATCAGAGTGTTGGGGAGATCTGGAGGTGTACCATTCTTGCTACATCCTGATTCTGCGGAGTGTATCCTGACAGAATCACGCACCCAAGTATTTCACTCTGCCCGATTGGGGTTGTAGCAAGACATGGCGTCCATGGAAGATGTATTGCATGCTTTGGTTTTGGTTCAGTTAGAGTTGGCATCTACTAAGGTGGAGACAGCAGCTCTAAAAGATAAGGTAGAACAATTATCTAGGAACCCTTTTAACGCCTCTTCAGCGGCTTCACAGATACAAGTCACGGTGCCACCGCCTATCCCATTAGCAAACCCAGAAAGGTATTCAGGGGATCCCCGAAAGATTCAGGTGTTTTTGACGCAGGTGATGTTACATTTCTCCTGCAAACCTGCCTCTTTCCCTAACAACCACTCTAGGGTGGCTTTTGCCATATCTTATTTAGTTGGGGATGCAGCGAACTGGGCCGTTCCCTTGGTAAGAAATAATGATGCGGAATTGTCTGATTGGACTGCTTTTCGGGCTGAATTCGATCTTAGAGCCACCACTTTTAGTGCAGATCGAGAACTGCTCGATTTAAGACAAGGGAAGGGGGATTTGATTACTTATCTGACTACTTTTAATAGGTTGGTGGCTGAGACCGAATGGCCTGAAGAGAAATGCATGTCCTTGCTTTACCAAGGTTTACGTGAGGAACTGAAAGACGTGATTGCTCAGATCGCTCCTCAGCTTACCACTTGCATAGACATGATTAATTTGACCCTCCGTTTGGATAGTCGCATAACTGAAAGAGGGGGGGGGTTGAAGGAAATGGGACAAAGGGTTTTTTAGATATGAGAGATCCCCTCGCAAGGTACTGGGTTCCCCTGAGCCAGTTGCCGAACCAATGGAAATAGGAGCTCTCAGAGCTCCACTGTCTAGAGAAGAACGGGAGAGTAGGCGAGTACATGGGTTATGTATGTACTGTGGGAAGAAGGGTCATTATGTGTGTTGTGTTTCTATCTAGGACCCTAATTCGATATTCCCGATTCAAGCCCTTATGTGGTTATAATCAATAATATCCTTATAAAGGCATACAAATCATATCCATATTCAGTAATAGCCCATGGAGTCCAAAGCACAGCACGGCTACTCCCATCGACTCCTAGAAAGCACAACGCATTCTTTAAACAAACCAAGCCTCCAGCAGCCCGGGAAATCCCCGCTGCTTTTGTTTTGATTTGAACAAGAACTCCTGGAGTCCAGAAAGAACTGTTAGTTCTTAGTGACATCTTATGTCTAACCTTACGTCAAACTCGGCACCTTTCAGATATAAATATACCAACAGTTGCCTTAAGCAAACACACGGTGGTTTGGAGCAGAGCGGCTATCTACTTGCCCGAGAGCCCAGCTGATGCGAGAGCCCACGGAAGCCGCCCCTCCCGTTTTGACGCACTGAGAGAGACGCTGTCTTTTTCTCCAGCCGAGAAAATCCACCTCCGGTGTTTCCAGCCACCCTTGCGGGTTGCTGGGGATCGAGTCCTGAAGAAAGAGATATCAGACCTCCCACATTCTATTACCAAGGTACTGAGCTGACTAAACCCTTAGGAGAATTCTTGATGCAGATTCTTGGCAAAACAATCTTAACCCACTTAACTTAAACTGCTACTTACTCCTTCCCAAGTATTAGGCTTACATCAGGTACACCGGGGTAGGCATAGTTAGAAGCATCAGTTGAGTACGTTAGTCAATGTTTTTATGTATGTATATATTTTATCCATTTTAAAGTACCATATGGCTAAGAAACCATATCAATGCTTTTACAGTATTATTTCATAATACTACTTTTACTGTACACACTTTACTTTATGATAAGTATTGCAATTGTGGCAATTCATTTCTCTTGCATGAGAAAGAAGACTGCTCAATAAATAACACCTTTTATTGACAACGCCCGTCTCTCTATTTCTCTGCACTCTGGTGAAACTAAGTATGCACGGTTGACTGAGTGAAATAGCTGTCTATTGTTTCCACACGACTCTAGAGATACACTCTTTTCTGAGGGAGCAAAGTTGTCATGTTTGTACGGTTGTCAGGAGCTAATCCCTTCTTGTCTAAATCCGGAGAGTAAACTCTTTCCTGAACATTCGAGAAAGTTTCTATTGACCTCTGAGCTAGCTGGCAAAACTAATTAAGTCTAATATAGTCCTACGTCTACACTGCTGTTTATATTATTCCAATGAGCAGAGCCTATTGGGAATATAGGAACTACACTACATGGCGCCCAACGTTTGGTCAGGCGATAATCTAACGCAAGACACTAGAGTAACTCAGTCGTGCTTTTTCACACAGAACCCTTTTTCCCGTAAAAACTCGAAAAAAAAGACGTCTGGAGTGGGTGAAAGGTTAATATCCGCCGGAACTTAGTAGGATGAGAATCCTATGTATTAGTTTTTGGTTTAGTCAACGTTGAAGGATACAGTGTTCCAAAATATTGTGCACCTAATCTTTGTTTCCTTGTAACTTGATCTGCAACAAAACTTTCTGTCAGTAGAATGGGAGAAAGTGAAGACGAAAGGGAGCAAGCTAGAAGAACAGCACAGCTCATAGCGGATGACACAACCATCCAAGAAAATGATCCGAATGCTATACTCATTCCGGTCAATATAAGAAGAACTATAACTCTTAAACTTATAGAAAATGGACGGTCATATTCATGGTAGAGGCACATGAATATCGGCAGACAGAGGTATTCTATTCATGGATACATTTTCCAGAAGCACACGCTGTGACAAAAGACTTCCACTATTACAAAATAGAGGAACCTCCGGATGAATACACTCCTTTCGAGGACGTTGAAATCCCACTAAATTACCAAGAGCACCAGCTCTGGTTTAAAGGCGCCCTAAAACATCAAAATCACATCACCAGGCACGGTCCACTAGGTAGACCTGGAGCAACGTGGCCGGTTCTAGCCAGCTACACACCAAACCCAGACATTGAAAAAATGTCAAACATGGAACTTTTAGCTCAGCTAAAACTCTTAATTAAAATACATAGGCAATAGGTCCAATATGTCATTCGGACTTCAACAGTCCGACCTACAGTTAATATTCCACAGCTGACCCCCCATCAGGGGAACACAAACAAAATCACACCACAGAACATACAATCATGTCTTGGTAAAGTACCCACAAAACGGGAACAAATTCCATTCTGGTTAGCACAAAAAATTACTCAAATAGAGGCAGTATTTCCAGATACTACTCCTACTGAGAAACACAGAATTCTGACTGTCTTCCAATGGGGATCGCACCACATGTTGACCCATAGGGTCTCAAGGCGCTAGAGGAAGGGTGGGGAAATTACTTCTCAAATATCCAAGTTTTAAGTTGTTTTCTGAATGCTAGGTGGTTCTGAGTAAGGCGAAGGTGAGTGGGAAGTGAGTTCCAGGTTTTAGCTGCCAAGTAGGAGAAGGATCTACCTCCCATGGTGGTTTTGTTGATGCGAGGTACAGTGGCAAGGGCTAGGTTGGAGGATCGCAGCTGACGGGAGGGGGTGTAGAAGGACAATCGTGTGTTGAGGCATTCGGGTCCAAGTTCGTAAAGTGCTTTGTGTGCGTGGGTTAGGAGGCGGAAAGTAATACTCTTATTTACGGGGAGCCAGTGGAGATTTTTCAGGTGACCAGAGATGTGTTCTTTACGTGGGATGTCTAGTATGAGCCTGGCTGAAGCATTCTGGATGCGTTGTAGTTTTTTCTGGAGTTTTGCGGTGGTACCGTCGTATAGTGTGTTTCCGTAGTCCAGGCGGCTCGTGACCAGTGCGCGGGTGACCGTTTTTCTAGTTTCGGTGGGGATCCAGCGAAATGTTTTTTTGAGCATGCGAAGAATGTTGAAGCAAGATGATGAAACGGCGTTGACTTGTCTGGTCATCGAGAGTGAGGAGTCCAGGATGACGCCCAGGTTCCGTGCGTGGACGGTCAGAACACAGAGAAGAGCACGTCAAGTCCAAAGACAAGGAACCTGCTCATCAAAGTAAAAAATTACAATTTCCCAGAAAGAAGGTAGCAAGTATTATAATTAAACATGCCGAGAATTCTGAGGACACAACTGAAAAACGGAGAGTGGGCCCAGACAATGCTAGACAGCGCAGCAGAAGTGACCATAGCTCGCAAGATCCTGATGAATCTTCTGGACACAGTGGACACGAATGAATACATTCAGGTGGAAACTGCAGACACACGAGTTAGTGTGCCCCATAAACTATATGAAATAACATTACGTATAGAGGGAGATAAAACTAGGAAAATAAAAGGTCTCTTTTGGGAAAAACTTTCTAAAGGCTATGACATCCTGTTAGCTGAAAAAAAATGGCCACCAGAGTTTTGTCAGGGAGTGCCCTCATGGCGAAGAAATGATTATGCCTGCCTTCTCAAATCATATTCCGATTCATAAAAAATACACATTGGCAAGAAAATGGGCAGTGGCTCAAGCTCCTGCTTTATATAAAAATCATGTAGGATGGGATGAGGACTCTCCTCACCACAAAATCCAGTTAAAATATCAGCCCACGGGGCGCTAGAGGGCGCACAAGCGGAATGGCTGCTTAGACACGCAGCTCCCGCTCCTTGGTCAGTCATCCTTCATCTATCCTTCGCCACAGGGTGCCAAATCGCCGGATTTTCCCCGCACCTGCTGCAGGAAGCTGCGATCCACACTCGGCCCAAGTCTGGGGCCGCTGCGAGGTTCGGTTCCGGAGTTATCGGTCTTTGAAAATTCGCCGGCGACTGCCCTGGAGCCAGCGAGCAGAGAGAGCCGGCTGCAGCAACCAACGAAACTCCGAGGACGGCCACGAGGAGGTAGGCCGTGGGACCGGGTGCCGCCCAGAGCCGGAACAACTACTGCACAGAGACTCGGAGCGGGGACGAGTGGCTGTCGCCTCCTTCTATGTGCGGATCCCCCCTCCCTGCTGTTGATCCTGAAAGCCGGTGTTGCAGGTGAGCTGATACTTGCACCCGGAGGTGCGCCGTGGGGCAGGACGACCCCAGAGCTCCCAGAACGGCCCTCATCACGTCGGTACTTTAGGCGGGGGGGTACGGACCGAAGGGTGTCTTCACCGAAGAGCGGGAGACGTGCCTGGGTCCCGCCGCGGGAGGGGCCGCTGTGCATGGCTATACCCCTGGGACAACTGGACACAGTGCTTGCTGCCAAATGTGCCTCTGCCGGCCTGTACACTCCGGAGATTGTTAAGAGCAGGGCCCTGTCCCCCGACCTTTCTGATCTTGCTCTTCCACCTACTATCACACTACGTGGATGGGCTTTGGACTGTGCCTGATCAAGGAGAGATCCCTGACGGCGCCTTGCTTATATCGGGCTCTGCCTTCCCCTGGGCCTAGTGCACGGGGTCTTCAAACTTGATGCAGCACTGCGTGAATACATCCACGACCTGCCTTCCCCACGAGGGAAAGCTGTAGCGCCACTGACGTCTGGGCATTATCAACCCTTATCACAGGAGCACGTGAAGTGCTGGGGCCCTCCCGCTGGACACCTGCTGATCCGCAGCGGCGCCACCTTGGCCGGCGACTGCCACAACGCAACTTACCTGCGTGGGCTGCGCATACTACCTGCCTTAGCGTTCGTCTGCATCACCCCTGGGCTCATAGCGCTGATACGCTGGGCAGTACTCAAGCGCCGCGACCTGTTGCGCCATGGTGCGGCCTGATAACCGCCAAGCGAAGCTCAGTTTCGATGGCGCCAAAAAGGGCGCGAAATCGGCGCCAGTGGATCCTGGGCCTAGCGCTGCCGCCCCAAAGGCTATTACGTCCCCCGCCAAAGACATTGACCTACACAGCCTGTTTCAGGAGATGAGGCAGGGGTTTGCCACTGTCGTCGAAAAGGTCGATGGGGTCACTGCTCGACTGGATGCCTTGGTACATAAGGTGGCTCGCCACGAGGAGAGGCTAACGACCGTGGAACAACGCATTTCTGACAACACAGATGCCACCTCGACCCATACGACGCAACTGGCTAGGATGGACAATCTGCTCAGGGTCATAGCGGCTAAAAACGAGGACTAGGAAGCCCGTAGCCGCCGGAACAACATACGAGTCACTAATGTGCCAGAATCCACAGACACTGGCAGGATGGAACTATATATTGAAAAACTGCTTAAAGGCTCGATCGGAGAGGACGCCTTCCCTCCCCAATTCATCGTGGAAAGAGCACACCGATCCTTGGCACCTGTGCCTAAACCTGGACTCCCACCGCGGCCAATTATTGCTAAACTATTGAACTATCGGGACCGCGACACTGCCTTGCGGGCGGCCCGGTCTCAAAGGACAATGCAGTACAATGGCATCACTTTCTCCATATACCCGGACTTCACACCGCTGGTGCAGGAAGAACGACGCAAATTTCTCCCAGTAAAGAAGAAGCTGCGAGACGCCCAAGTGGACTATGCACTTCTATACCCGGCGAAGCTGCGGGTTAGGCACCAGGGAAAGCAACGATTTTTCACAAACCCGCAGAAAGTGGAGGATTTTCTGAAATCACTCCGGAGGGCACGCAGGGAGGATCGCGATGCCGCAGAGGAACAAGAGGACGGAGACCTGTCTCCGGCGCTAAACGAGTAATGGCTGCTTGCTCCAACTGCGCTAGGCGCATCACAAGTGCTGCTTGACCCTTCTCTATTGCTAAGAGCGCTGACATTGAGATACCTACACATGCTGGACCCGCACGGACATCACACTCCTGTGGTAATGTAAACCAAGGATCACTCTCTTGGCCCTAGCCTCCACCAAGGGCGGTACAGTACTGGAGCTATGGACCGGGAAGTGGCTATGCGTACTCTATGCTATACCCCTATTGGGTGTTACCCTTAAGACTGCTGATGTTTTTGTTGTTGTTGCTAAGGTTGGGAGGGACGGGGTGGGGGGAAGGGTGCTGAGTGGGGTTCAATGGCTGCTGGCATAATTGGGATGCTATGGGATGTTCTACGAAGAGGCATTCATCGACTGGACTATTCGCGCTGACTCTATTCTGGTGTGTGCACGGCTGTTGGCGGGGCGGGGCGGAACGGGCCCTATACTATCGCCCTGGCCGGCATTATGGCGCTTGTTGTTGGACTATCTATGGCTACTCTGAACGCTAATACACACTTGACTTGTTTGTCCTGGAATATACGGGGCTTGAATGATGCTAAAAAATGTTGCAATGTCATTGCCTATCTTGATAGACATCATGTCCAGGTTGCCATGCTGCAGGAAACCCATTTGCCACTACAGGGTAGGACCACCTTTGCGAGCAGATGGGCCGGGGATCGCATCTTCTCCTCATACTCCACCTATGCGAGGGGGGTTGCCATTCTTGTAGCCCGCAGTGTACCGTTTCAGAGATATGGAGAACTGATTGATAAGGAGGGGCGCTATGCGTTGTTGTGGGCCAGACTGGGTCGCGACACATACACATTTGTTGTCACATATGCACCAAATATAGATACACCTGCGTTCTTCACTACTCTGTGGGGCAAGATTATGACTGCTGGGTCACGACACGTTATTTGGGGTGGGGATTTCAACCTGGCGCTGATACCTCAGCTAGATAGGGCGGACGGAGTCTGCTCCTATAAGCCTAGAGCACGAGAGGCACTTGAGGGAGTGATCACGGAAGGCGGGCTGCTTGATGCCTGGAGACACTTGCACCCACATGGGAGGGAGGGCATACAATTTACCTCACACACGGGAACATGGGCGTGCTTAGACTATTTTTTGATCACCGGAGGTATAGCTGCGGAATTGGTGGGAGTAGTGCACCTGCGGAGAACATACTCTGATCACAGCCCCGTCCTGCTTCACTTCCATACACCGGGGTGGGACAGCTCAAGGCCACACTGGAGACTCCGCCCTGGCATACTGTTGGACAATCTATTTCGCACTGAACTAGGGGAGGAAATAGCAGCCTTCTTTCCCATAAATAAGGGGTCAGTGGACTCGGTAGAACACATATGGGAAGCATTCAAGGTGACCATTAGGGGATATTGCATCTCCAAGAGCCATGGTGTTTTGCGCGACATCCTCCATACGATTAGTACATTAGAGAAAGAACTGTGGGCTCTGGAACTCCGTATGGTCACTGAGACTGGACCTGAACTGCATGCTGCTTTCAGAGAGACATTATCGAGGTATGAGGAGGAAGCTGCCAGGGAGGCCAAGTTCCGTGGTAAACACTGGCAAGCCCGGAAATATTGTGAGGGAGATAGGCCTGGGAAGGTACTCGCCACACTCACACAAACTTCACGAGCACATAATGTAATACTCGAACTCACGGATACTCACGGTGCCACATTCAGGGACTCAGATGAGATTCTCAATACATTCACGGAACATTATCTCTCGCTCTACACTTCCACCACGGGGCCCGATATGTCCTATGCTGATTACTTAAAAGATGTGGTGTTGTGCTGGCTCAGCGATGGGGATAGGGCGTTCCTGGCGGCGCCCTTCGAGCTGGACGAGGTCCGCGAGGCCATTATGTCCCTCAAGAACGGCAAAGCCCCGGAACTTGACGGCATTCCTGCCGAGTTTTATAAAGCCTACATTGATATCATGGCCCCTGTTCTTCGTGAGGTTTATTCGGAATCGCTTTGTGACGGTGCACTCCCTTGCTCCATGCGCGAGGTAGTGATCACCTCTCTTCTGAAGCCCGACAAAGATCCCAGCTCCTGCAATTCTTACCGCCCACTCTCCCTCTTGAACTGTGATGTTAAAATACTCGCTAAAGTACTGGCCACCCGTTTGTCGCTGCTGATGACCAGAATTGTGTTGCCTGATCAGTCCGGTTTCGTGGCTGGCCGGTCCACCTCCCACAACCTCTGTACTCTGTTCTCTCTGCTTCGCACAGTTCATCCCGATATGCCTGCTGAAGCTGTATTCCTCGACGCATCTAAGGCTTTCGACTCAGTCGAGTGGCCTTACCTGTTCTCGGTACTGGCTAGCATGGGGTTCCCCAAATTGTTTATATCCTGGGTCCGCCTACTCTATACTCGCCCCACGGCGAGGGTGTTGATTAATGGTCACCTGTCACAACCTATTGCAATTACCAGAGGCACACGCCAGGGTTGCCCACTTTCTCCCCTGCTATTTGCCATAGCAGTTGAACCTCTTGGCTGTTGCCTACGTCAACTACACCGAGACGGGTGATACAATGCCTACAACGTCAAATAGATGTGTCTCTATACGCAGATGACATCACGCTATATGTTAAGCACCCTGAGACGCACCTCAATCCCTTACTCAGGGAGTTTGTTGCGTTCGGCGGGATGTCAGGTGTACATATCAACTGATCCAAGTCGCAATTTTTCCCTTTAACAGATGCGATAACTGACTTTCCTCTCGACTATCCACTAGAGTGGTGCAGGACCGATCTCCGGTACCTGGAGATCCGCATCTCCCGGGATAGGGACGAGACATTACGGTCCAATTATGGAGTGGCAATAACCAAGCTGATCGCTTCTGTGGATCGCTGGATCACTCTGCCGCTTTCCATGGCTGGAAGGGCATCCCTCATTAAAATGGTAATCCTCCCCCGTTTTCTTTATCTCTTCCTTAACATTCCCTATTTCCCCGGCGCTTTTTTCTTCAAAACCCTGAAGATGGAGTTGCGCAGGCTGTTCTGGGGTGGCAAGAGCCCCCGGCTCAAATGGTCCACGCTGACTCTCCCCTACGACAAGGGAGGTTTCGATGTCCCTGATTTTGAGGCATACTATAAGTGCGGGCAGGCACACTTCGCCTACCACTGGATGGCTCCTACGCCTTTCATGCCACATGTCGCGGTGGAGGACTGGATAGTGCACTCTCTACCGCTCAATGGGTTGCTACACTGCCCTGAAACATCCATACCCACGCCGAATACTTCCGTCTCATGCACATTGGACGCATGGCGCCGTATAGCCAAGAGCTTGTCATGTCCCCTACCCTACTCGCCCAGATTGCCGCTCACCTATCATCCTAATCTCACCCTATTGTGGGAACAAGGATTCCGCAACCTTTGTGCAAGGATCCATATCACCTGCTGGGGCGACCTGTTTTCTAACAGACTTTTTAAATCGGCGGAACTTTTTTTCACGACGCATAGCCACATCCCTCTTGAGTTTTTTTTATTATATACGCCTGCGAGCGGGAATGAGAGACATCCTGCCCGACTTTCCCGATGAACCCGAGGTTCTGCCTCCACTTCATTTCCTGCTATGCTCACAAGACGGGGCCCATCTGGTCTCCGGCCTTTACCCCCAGCACAGGGGCGCAGCCCCGACGCCGGATTCTAGTGCTCGGACGCGCTGGACTACGGAATTGGCCACTGACATCACCGACGAGCAATGGCACTATTGCTGTGCGCTCACCTCCCGCATCTCTGCTAGTAGCAGATTGAAAATCATACATTATAAATTCCTACAGCGGGTGTATTATACACCGGCGAGGAAACGCAGATTCGGCCTGGCGGATGATGATCGTTGCGAGCGCTGTCGTGCCGAACATGCAGACTTTCTGCATTTGGCATGGGGATGCCTCCAGGTGGAGTGCTACTGGCAACAGGTGACGGGTGCCCTCGCTGAGATGACAGGGGAAGCGGTGCCCATGGATCCACTGGTGACACTTCTCGGGTACACTTTGCAGATCCCTAGATCTTGCCGGAAGTTTGTTGATATCGTACTGCTCTTGGCCAAAAGGCATGTGGCATGCCGCTGGGGTCGAGGCAGGGCGCCCAAATTTAAGGAATGGCTGGCGGACCTGACCTACTGTCAAGATCAACATACTACATTCGCTGAGTTACTGCCCATCTCGAGTCGGCCCAGCGACATCTGGGATCCACTAGTGAGCTATTTGCTCGCACGCTCCGATGACGCAGATCCGCCAGAAGACCCCCCTGTTACAGTTTAAAGTCCTGGCTTGAACTTTGGACCCTACCACTGATCCCACTCATGTGCCCGCATCCCCTACTGGACGGTCCTCACCGGGGCCTATCACCCTCTTGCCATAGCGACTAGACCTACTTTCCGGGCCCCAAGCGTTCCCCAGCGTCGTAGACCTCCCTCCTTCTGTTTGCCTGTCACTCCCCTCTGTCGTTCAGGGATTCCATACGCCACGTCAGACACACACCGGCACTCTTTCTATTACTTAACACTTCATGACACCACACGCATCGCTACTTATGGTGCTAATGGTTAGTTGTTGGATTTGGTATGATGCGGCTGTTGTGCCATGCCCGTCTCTGCCTGCCTGGGTTGCCACACCTGTTCTCTTTCCGAGCGGACGTGAACTGCCTCTTAGTTTCTGTACTGTTGGGGGTTTCTGTTAACTGTTACGGATATGAACAAAACATTTAAAAAACACTGTTCTGCTGCTGCTTATCCTTCATTGCCAGACAACACCGGCTGTGTTATCATCCTCACTCACAGATATGCTGCGCCGCCGGGCCTCAGGGATGCCGGCCACGAGGCTGTGTTATGACTACCTTACTATGCTGCCGGCCTCCGGGTTGTTGGCGCAAACAGCTGTGTATTATGATTCTTCTTATACAATAAAGCAGTTTTGAACTCCAAAAAAAAAATATATATATCAGCCCACTGCACAAAGGCAGTACCCAGTTAAACAAGAAGCTAAAAAGCAAGCCAGGGAGATCTTAGATCAACTTGAATATCAAGGTGTGATTGAAACATGCACCTCACAAATGAACAATCCTTTGTTTCCTGTCTCCAAGCCAGACGATTCATATCGTCTAGTTTTGGACTACAGACACCTTAACTCCTGTTGTAAAACATTTGCAGTACAAAACTCACATAGTGCAGCACTAATGAATAACATTGTACGCAAAAAATATAAAACGACATTAGATATCTTGAATGGATTCTTCTGTCAAAATATTGCGCCTGAAAGCAGGTATTTGACCGCTTTCTCAATAATGGGATCGCAAAAACAATTTTGCCGACTCCCACAGGGATTCAAGAATAGCCCAGGATTATTCTCAGCAAGAGTAACAGAGTTACTACAAATATATGATGATGAGGCATTATCCTATGTCGATGACATCTATCTCGCAGATGATGACCTGGAGACTCACTTAAAAAGAGTGAACACCATAATACTTGGGTTCGCATCAGAGGGTTACAAATTCACCTTTAAAAAGTCACGAATTGCCCATCTAACTGTCCTGTTTTTAGGATATGAATTATCAAGTGAAGGCAAGAGCCTAGCTGACAATTTCTTAGAGAAATGTGCTGTACTCCAAGCACCAAAAACGCTGAAGAATTTACAATCAATACTAGGTTTCCTGAATTTCGGAAGAACATACATTCTAAATCATGCAGAGAGGGTTAAACCTCTCTATGAATTGATAAGACCAGATTTCAAACAAATCAGTTGGACTCAGAAACACACAGATATTTTGAGATCATTGTTAACAGACATGTTAGCTAAAGCAAAATTACAAACTCGTGAAAACATATGCAATCTTGTAATCTGAGTCCTCCCAGGAAGATGCGGATTCACATACCTGACCTCTAATGAGGGAGAAACGGTACCCATAGCTTACAAATCACATTTGTACACTCAAACTGAAATGAAAGTCAGTTCTAATGAAAAAATTCTGACTGCGGTTCAAACTGCTGTAGCAAAAGAAAGAACCCTAGCCCAAGGCAAGAGAATATCTGTTTATACAGTAGAATAAGCCCTTGAAGCATTAACAAGTCCACGTAATCTGAATACAGTGGCATTAGATCCAAAATGGATACAATCGGAAAATTCTTTTGCTGCAGAAGACGTGAAATACTATTTTGACCCGAAACTGAAAAAACTAGATGATCTAGAATATGATCAAGAATATCCTCTGCCAATCGAAATTCTACCTCTGGAACAATATACCTGCGTAATCTATATGGACAGATTCTCACAACACTACGATGTAGATAAAAAATCCTACAATACAGCGTGCTGGCGCTCTGGTAAATTCAAACCAATGATCACCAAAACTGAATCACTCAGAAACTGTTCAGCTCAGCGAGCTGAAATAAGATCTTTAAAGATGGTGCTTGAAAATGCCGATCACGAATTCCCCACACTAATAGTGTGTGATTCGTATTTCTGCGTCAAATCATACAACAGAGACATGCAGACATGGAGTATAATCGGTTACAAAGATGACACAGGTGCCACAATAAAGCATAAAACGCTTTGGGACAGGTAGTTCTTTTAAAGAAAGAACTACAAAAGACTCACGTGATACACGCACTGAGTCATCAACGTGATGGCGTTCACGTTGCAGGGAATTCATTGGCTAACACAGCCACAGCGGAAACGGTTCAACCGGCTTCCATAGCCACTGAAAAGCGTTCAGAAAAACACATAGATGGGGAAGCCATGCTGGCGGTAAAAGCCTCATTAAAAGGCGATTATGCAGCATTACCTCTCAACTATCCACTCAGTAATACATACATAATTGATGCAAACTCCGTTCCTTTTGCTTGAATCCCTGGAGTGGGGGATAGAGTAATTCCAAACACGAACCAGAGAATCTTCTTGCTACAAGAAGCACACATGGGATTGGGTCTGAGGCACCAAGAGATCCTAAAATCTCTAACAGAATTACAATCAAAGTACTGGTGGCTGGGAATGAGCCTAGATATCTACAATTTTACAAGAAATTGTGAGGACTGCAACAGAGATCGCAGTTGTGAACCGGACCAGACAACAGCCCAGATACCACTATTAGAGAGCATCTGGCTATCTATAGCGCAGAAATCCAGCCGGAGAAATGCGCTCCCATAATTATTAAGACTGAATTCACTTAAAAATGTAGACCCCAGCGCTCGGCTGACGCCAGAACTGTTATAAAAGATTTGCGAGTCTTTATCAGCACATACGCAATTGGCATGGTACATTCTGATCAGGGTCCTGCGTTTAGCTCTCGAGCTTACAAAGAGGCCATGAACAGCATGGGCATTGCATTGCGGTACTCTTCTCCCTTCCATTATGAGGGAAATGTGGTAGTGGAAAGAAAAAACCGGGACATAAAGCAATCTATAACGGAGAGGGTATTAGGTTCGGGTGATGGGTGGGTAAAACATTTAACAAGTGTCCAACGTAGTCTTAATAATCTGCCAAGAAATTCTCTAAAAGGTCTCACTCCATACGAACTATTGTTCGGCACTAGAATGCACATTCAGGATCTTGATTGTCACACTTCAGTGGTAGAAGAAAAATCCTTTGATATCAAAGAACGTTTGGCTGTTTTACAGGACTTGAATGAAACAAGAAAAAGTCTGAGTAACGAAAAGCTAAAGCCAACTACCACTGAAGAAAAACCACCTGTCCCAGCAAGACCTGTCTGGATTCCAAAGATTGGGGATCTGGTCAGAGAGAAGATTGCGGTGAAGAAGGAATTTGCGCCTTATTACAGAAAATCAGTACTTGTCTTAGCTGTCAGCGGAACAAGATCAGTTGTACTACTGCCACTTGCTGGTAAAAAGGAGAACAGAGTTGTATCCATCGACCTGGTAAAACCTCAATCATGTGGCCAATAATAAGTAGTAGGCCCAGTGGACTCCCAAGAAATAGCAGAATACCGAAATTTGCTACAATCCAAGAGGCGCAAACTGAGAGACTAATCACATTTGATAAACCTGCAGTGAATAACAAAGGACTATGCAATAATGCCATGGAACTTGTGCCTCTTGAAACCCATATTATAACAGTTCATCAAGATACACCAGTCTACAATGATGTAGCCTCTGACTTTGCTAATGAAACAAAGAAAAATGCAAAAGCAAATGAAAATCCGGAAACAATTCCAACAATTGACAGAACTGCATCTGGCTACTTCATCAACTTCGACTTTTCTGAAGATCCAAGCGAGCATGAAGAAACGCCTGCAACAAAAACTTTCAAAGACAAAGTAATTGAACTTTTTCACCAACTGAAAGAAACATATCTGATTTCACCATGGATTGAATTTTGGATTGTGTTAGGTGTACTTACTCTCCTGCTTTGGCTCATCATGGTTCTATGTTTGGGAAAATTCATAGATGGAAAATATAGTACAATGGACACAGCAAGTCAGAACATCAACTTGGTCCTAAAGCCTCTCACATCCTCCCACATCGAGAAAAGAGAACTGTCATCAGTAAACATCTCAGCCAATCCAATACCCGGTGGGGTAGCATGGGACAGAACTGATTATGACTTTTTTGGCCCGATTGAGCTCTTGAAATATCCACACCAGTTCAAGGTTTCATTAAGTTACTTTGTGACACCAAGTACCTTCTCTGATGATTGGGACTTTGAAAACATTAATAATATGATGTCAGATTTAGTAATGTCAGAACATGATTACTTACAGGGTTCATCGAATTATGAAGAGTTATACTGTTATAATCATGGTGATCACTATTTGCATAAAACTGCTCAGCCTAGAAATGTTTTATCTTCTAACCAATGGGAACACTGTCCAACTCCGCCAAAAGGCAGCTCGAAAACATTTTATGAGAAATTCCAATACTTGTCAGGGTTTAATAACAGTGATCCAGAAACGTTTTATTTTAAAATGTTAATTAGGACAGGAATGAAAACAATGTTGACAAATACTAAATTGATTTATTCTGAAAAATGTTATGGCAAAATGTCTACATTTGGTTTCGAATTTTGGAAAAACACCATTGAAACAAAAACGATCTGGGGTACCAAAGATTGGCAAGTACAAGGCCTAGAAGCATTATTTAGGGCCTGCATGAATCCAGAACAAATGATATTCTTGAATTACACAATTCAACAAACTACTTGTCTTGGCCTAGCTAAGATAAAATACTTAAATACACCGTCTATCCCGAAACCCTTAACTGAGAGTGATAGCACTACAGATGTGGAGATAGACGTATCCCATATTTTACACCAAAACAGAACACATCCTGATTAGAAAAAGTGGTTGATCTGGCCAACAGACACAAATAACTGTCAAGAAAGATTCCTGAACAAAACACAGGGGTTCAAAATGACCAGGCCAGACCCAAGATACTCCCAGAGACAACATCCAGGGATAGTTACAACATACAGTGTAGGGAAACTACGCCTTGAGTGGCTAGAGAAATCCACACTGGCTGAAATTAAGCAACACTTGACTTTACTTAAAGACGGTGCTGACTTGCGTGATTTCATATTGGGACCACGCAAACAGCGTCAAAAACGTTTTATAGCGGCCGGTATATATGCTGCGTACAACGAAGCTTGGAAAGTAATGCAAATTGAAACAGCAGAAAAGATACAAGAAATTGATCGTATAAATTTGGAAAAATCACTTTCTGAAGTGGACAATGGGTTAACGACTCTGTCCTCCAGAATATATTCACTGGACTGCATTGTATCATCTGCTTTTGATATAATAGAGCAAGACTTACTAATGTTACAACATGGTCCGTCTCAATTACGTTCTATTGTACAGCTTGGTTGAACGTTGCAAAATCTGCGTTCAGGCTATGTACCATGGCGTTTAATTAACACAACGTCATTATTCGGTATCTTTAACCTTACTGATAAACGAATCAGTTTGGCACAAAAAGGAGCAGACTATACGATTCTGAGCATTGAAAAACTTGGGAGATTACCATTGACAATGTCAGAGAGACCTGTCATTGAATAGATACTACAGGGAACAATTACAATTCCGATAACAACTTTCCAGTTTAAATACTGCCAAGAGTATATACCTGCGGGCCAGTACGAAAGGTTGGGTAAAGAATACATCAAACCAACCTGGCATTTACCTTATACACACAGATGTTATAGTGAAGGGAAAAAGGAGGTATTCCTTAGTGGTAACAATTGTAAAAAATCACTAAGCGGTACACTTCTGTGTCAAGGTATTAATTTGCATGGAGCCTGCGAAGCGTCTTCAAACAACCTTTCATGTCACCTGCAAAACAGATAGAGCCATTTTTTAGACAACTTTCTAATGGTAGTTACGTTTTAATAAGTGACCACAGCTGTTGTGGCATGCTGCCAGGAAAAGCCTATCTGACAACCGTAATTTCCAGGGCAGTTTGCTGTATGCAAGTATTGCATCCACACAGCAATCCAGATATGGGGGCTGCGTTATGACCTTCCTTGAATATCTCTTCTATTCGAATTGATACTTTAAGCAGAATGAAGTCTATTCTTTTACAGACAACTGTGCCTTTAACATCATCCAAAGAAATGTATGATCTGCAAGTGGCAAGGATATCGGCAGAGATACATTCCCTTTTATCGACAAATTGCCCCGTGCATCTCGTAGAAATGTTAAGCCAAATCTTAAACATGTCTGATACCAGTGGCATCGCACATGTATTTAAGACAGTTTTTTCGGGACTGTTAGCACCCTTTGAAACAGTTCTGGGCATCTTCCCGAATTTTGTCCATTCTGTCTTTGGCGGCCTACCTTTAATCCTGGGACTCGTGGCAGGATATTTATTTTTGCTCCTTCTGCACCGATATGGCAAGCCATTCCACAGACAAGACTCCAGCAACGATGGAAGAAACGATCCTAGCAATACGATACCGAGACTATCACTAAGGTCCTCGGTTTGGCCCGGCTAAGAGATCTGAGTACAACCTGGTTTCTTTCATTCAGACCGATCTGGCAAGATTGCATCTTACCTGTGCTTCGATGTCTGCTATGCAGAGAAGAATGCGTGTTGGACGTCTGTCTTACACTATCATCAGCAGTACCAATGTATATCGATACTTTCCTAGGTCCTGTAACAACTCATGCATCGTGTTGTCCCCTGCTCTGATGACGGCATTCGTTGAGACTTCACCACTACGAGTAGGTGGCGGTGAGGTACGAGAGGAAAGCAGCACCAAACAGGTACAACCTTCTGTGAGCATTGCTGATCTTAACATCAATGATAGCAATCACGCAGAGAACTGCACAGTTACAGCATTTTCAAACTTGGTCGAACTTTCACCTGATGTGGTAGACCAATTTTTTGCGAGTCTGTCTGAAATGATGTTCTCCCCTGAGCAATGAGAATGAAAATTTTTAACAAGCACACAGTGTTCCCTGAACTCTGAATTCGGCCTTCAGTTTTATAAACAAAGCTACCAAAAATATTTGGAACTATTTTTTCCCATGAAAGCGAAATTATTTTTGTCCATTTTCCAAAATATTTACCTTTTTTTGGCACATGATACTCTGCTTAAAGTAGAACTATTCTTAGAGAACAGAGCTTCTATTTTTAGGATACTAGAGACGATATTTTACCTCAGCCTCTAGCACATATACAGCATTTTGTATAAATATGTGATGGAATGGTCTTGACCTTCTTTTCTGTATTAAGAGCCATTTCATGTGTAATTTTCGCAATTCATTCAGCTGATATAAATATGCATTTAACTGAATGATGAAACTGCTTGAAAAGCGTACAGTAACAACACTTATTTTCGTGTGTTTACCATATACCATTTCAAATGCGAAATATGTATTTTGGGGTGGGTTGGAATACACACATGCATCATTATATGTTTACTATTGCTTAGTTTTTTAGTAATGATGGACATTAATCCGTGGAGTAGGTGGTGTGTTTCTATTTAGGACCCTAATTCGATATTCCCGATTCAAGCCCTTATGTGGTTATAATCAATAATATCCTTATAAAGGCATAAGAATCATATCCATATTCAGTAATAGCCCATGTAGTCCAAAGCACAGCACGGCTACTCCCATCGACTACTAGAAAGCACAACACGTTCTTTACACAAACCAAGCCTCCAGCAGCCCGGGAAATCCCTCCTGCTTTTGTTTTGATTTGAACAAGAACTCCTGGAGTCCAGAAAGAACTGTTAGTTCTTAGTGATGTCTTATGTCCAACCTTACGTCAAACTCGGCACCTTTCAGGTATAAATATACCAACAGTTGCCTTAAGCAAACACACGGTGGTTTGGAGCAGAGCGGCTATCTACTTGCCCGAGAGCCCAGCTGATGCGAGAGCCCACGGAAGCCGCCCCTCCCGGTTTGAAGCACTGAGAGAGATGCTGTCTTTTTCTCCAGCCGAGAAAATCCAGCTCCGGTGTTTCCAGCCACCCTTGCTCGAGTCCTGAAGAAAGAGATACCAGACCTCCCACATTCTATTACCAAGGTACGGAGCTGACTAAACCCTTAGGAGAATTCTTGATGCAGATTCTTGGCAAAAAATCTTAACCCACTTAACTGAAACTGCTACTTACTTACTCCTTCCCAAGTATTAGGCTTAGGTCAGGTACACCGGGGTAGGCGTAGTTAGAAGCACCAGTTGAGTACGTTAGTCAATGTTTTTATGTATGTATATATTTTATCCATTTTAAAGTACCATATGGCTAAGAAACCATATCAATGCTTTTACAGTATTATTTCATAATACTACTTTTACTGTACGCACTTTACTTTATGATAAGTATTGCAATTGTGGCAATTCATTTCTCTTGCATGAGAAAGAAGACTGCTCAATAAATAACACCTTTTATTGACAACGCCCGTCTCTCTATTTCTCTGCACTCTGGTGAAAATAATATGCACGGTTGACTGAGTGAAATAGTTGTCTATTGTTTTCACACGACTCTAGAGATACACTCTTTTCTGAGGGAGCAAAGTTGTCATGTTTGTACGGTTGTCAGAAGCTAATCCCTTCTTGTCTAAATCCGGAGAGTTAACTCTTTCCTGAACATTCGAGAAAGTTTCTATTGACCTCTGAGCTAGCTGGCAAAACGAATTAAGTCTAATATAGTCAGTAGAGAACTAGTCGACCTCAGTCCTACGTCTACACTGCTGTTTATATTATTCCAATGCGCAGAGCCTATTGGGAATATAGGAACTACACTACATGTGAAAGAATGCCCTTCTAAACCGAAGACTTCCAATGCATGGGGAAGGAATAAGAGAGTAGTAGTATCTGCTACCACTCAAGAGACAGAGAGAACAGAGTACCCCGAGACTGAGGAGAACACTAACAAAGGGTGGAAGCTCCCCTCGGTGTTAAGAGACACAGAGACACACATAGTGCTCCATATGAGCCTTGAGAGCAACAAACAACATCATCAGGTTTTGGTTTTGGTGGACTCAGGGGTGACAGGCAATTTCATAGATAACAGTCTTGTGAACCAATTAGAGTTGTCAAGAGTGCCTAGAGATACACCGGAGGAAGTATTGGCAGTGAATGGTCAGCCACTGAAGTCAGGCCTCGTTATTGAACGGACCGATGTTTTGGTACTTTCTATTGACATAGAGGGAATGTTTTCTAATCAGAAAGGGGGAGGTAAAAAAACTGATCCATTCAGTTTCCTGAGTAAATATGCTATTCAAAATGGGAAGGATCACTAGTCCTGCACAACCGTAGGTATGCAGGAAGAACGTGGGGTGTCCCAATTAAAAGACCCTCATGCAAGTGATGGGTATGGTGGTAACTTAGCGGTATATCTTGGTTCTCCGCTATCTAATCACGTGTGTGCATAATCATCAGGTCGATCAGGTTATGCAGCCTCCACCAGGAGGTTCTTACCCAAGGTTGAAACAGTAGTGAGCCAGTGAGGAGGGGGTATTTAAAAAGCCCGGAAAACCAGATAAAAAGAAATTTTATTAAGTCTGGGTTTGGGTCTGGTAAACTCTTGAGTAGTGCATTTCATGAACTTATTAAGAGTAACAGATGCACTCAGAGTATCGAAATCAGAAATAGTGGGGGGGGTTTAAAATTGGTCGACATGTTTCTGCCTCAATGGCCTTGATTAGGACTTACGGGCATTCATCAGGACCGCTAGGTGAATAATGTGAAAGAGATTATAAATATAAAGTGTTCTCAAAATAGTGGTGAGAAATATGGAAATTATCAACCTGTTTCTTTGTATTGTAGAACTACATCTCCCATGATTCATAGGGCAGGGAGTCTGTCATAAAACGATGAAGACGCGTAACACATGCGTGATTTTGTTGTTTCCGGGTTGAGAAGGAGAGATTATTCGGCACCAACGTGTGTGGACACACACACACACAAAAGAAGGAGGACGCTGTTCAAGCGGCGCTTCTATTTTGAACTTCGAAGTAAGTGGTGCAGAGTGCCTTAGCTGAGGGGCACCACCTCCCTAGTTGAGATATTGGAATTCAGACTGTGACGGCGGTTAGGGCTGGGTTATTGCGAACGGACTGCGGCGGTAGGAACTGCGCATTGCTGTCACGTTTTCTTTGATGTATATTTGTTGTGCCTGAGTGAGCGGAATGCAACGGTGGGCACCGCGCATTACCGTCATGAAAAGCAGAGAGGATTGTGGTACAAGAGGGAGCGGAATGCAGCGGTAGGTACCGCGCATTACCGATACGAAGGAGTGGCTTCTCCTATTTTGACTTTCTACATAAACTACTGTGGATTACAGTTGCCAAAGCGGAAGCAGTGGTTTACACAACGCTTTACCGTATTTGGAGAACTTTGAGAAAGTAAAACATTACTAACTACAGAACTGAAGGTTAGGTGAAGTAACCCGACCTGCAAGTCTCGTTTGATTTACGTTTTGAACCAATCGGAGGATAGGAACTTGTCTATGGAAGATTGACCTGTTTCCTTCTAGTGAATATTACTTGCCAACACATCAGGGGGGGGTACAATCCCAGCACAAGGGGCCATTTACCAGTGGAAGGGAAGAGATTACTTTCCCAGTATCTAGGGTAGGTTGGATTCATTACAAGTATATAGTGGTGTTATTTCAGGAGGTTATAGTATTAACATTGTATGCTCCTTTTTCACATAGGGTGTTGAGAAAGCAAGAACCTTGTTGGAGTGTGTTAGAAGTCAGACGACTCATGGTGACTTACCAAGGTGCTTATCATTTATTAGTGAGATCATATGAGTGTAGCATGTATATGTGAATTAATGCTAACGTGTGTCTTGTCATTTCAGGTTCTATTCCCCCCTGATCCCTTCCTATCCTTCCCTCGCCTGATCATTCGAACACTCTGTTTATGTCATCAGAGTGTTGGAGAGATCTGGAAGTGGACCATTCTTGCTACATCCTTATTCTGCAGAGTGTATCCTGACAGGTATGGCTGTAGGCATCAAGTGCAATGATGTTTTAGGTCTGACCTTTTTTCATTTGACTTTAGTGCCAGCCTTAGCATGTCAAATATGTCACCTACTACACCTAAAGCAAAAAAAAAAAAGATGAAAGTCCCACAGCACCTGGTATCCCTAGGCAGTCTCACATCCAGGCACTAACTAGTCCCGAACCTGCTTAACTTCTGGGATTAGACGAGATCAGATTTTTTTCAGGATGGTATGGATGCAGAAACTAAGTGCACTGAGGTTTGGGGGTCTTAGTTTTTTTCATTCCACTTCGTGCAGGCTATAGCAAGTCAGACATGCTGTGCACTTTACCTAAAACAAAAAAAAAAGATAAAAAGTCTGCAGCACCTGGTATTTCCAGGCGGTCTCCCATCCAGGTACTAACTAAACCCAGCCCTTCTTAACTTCTCAGATCAGATGCTTTCAGGGTAGAATGAAGTCCTCTTCCATTTGGGGTCCTAGTTTTTAGGTCTTGCCTAGCAACGCAGCGTATGCGCTGCACGCCTTCGCAAGACTGATTGTGGGTTTTGCGTCTGGAGGACAGCGATGTGCACGCTCACTGCATGTCTTCTCCGGTGACTGGACAGCAAATGTGCATGCTCACGGCGCGTTCTGATGTACACTTTCCCAGACAGCTGATATTCTCAAGCGTACGGGTCGCACGTCTGTGCGCATGGTGCGCTTTGGCTTTCCCTCCCTCCCCCCGTCGGGCCCCTTCGTCTTCGCTCAGAGCCCAAAGCACCATGCCTGCTTGGACAGGAGATTGTGCGCGGGCTCCGAAGGAAGAATTCTAAAATGTAATGCGCTTAAGTGTGGTTAATGCTAGGGCAGGTGTAGTGCCAAATCCTCCTTCCAAACTTCTCACAATCTGTGCGACGTTGACTTTAATTTTGCACCGAAATTGTAGACTTTTGGTACGAAAATATGCTTTGTAATGTTCATCTGCTGGAGATGGATGTTTGGCAGATGCTTGCCATCATGCAAAAGTATCCTGTTCTGTTCAACAAATATTCGAAGACTCCAGCAGAATAACTGTGTTTAGGGGGCTGAAAGGTAGAGGACCATTATCAGGGAAGGTAGCACACTCGACAATTTCAACTCTCACTGTTAGTTTAGGATATCAATAAAAAACATAACATGTGCTTTAAAAAGCGCTTTCTACTGCACTATTATCATTTCTAAGCACTCTTACTGTTGTCCAATGTGCAGGGACTCAATTTATCGACCTTGGAAGGATGGAGAGTGGAGCCACCTCCATGTAGAGAGGCTAACGCAGAAGTGAAGGATGTTAAAAGGATTGTGGGATTTCAAGGGTATCGAGCCTTAAAGCATATTACTTGGGGTACCTGCAGGTGCAAAGTGAAAATACAATCGGAAAACGCAGAATAAAAAGAAACATTTCGAGTAACTGCAGCCTTATTTTGGGAAGGACATAACATACTTTCCAGATGAGCACCGCCTCGCTGCAGCAACGCGGCCTGGTGTTTTGATTACCGTAATTCCATGTACTTGCGATTTCCAATTAATTGATGTGGAACAGACATGGGGCATGCCAGAGCTCGACAGCGGGGCTGGTTCATCACGCCATTGTGAAAGTGCCGCTCCTCTGCTCCAGCTACTGGGGGCCAAGCCTGCACTGCACATAATATGACATAACAAAGATGTATTTTTAAATCACATGGTGTATTTACGTGAGAAGCCACGTTTACTTTTTCAACGCTTTCCTGTGTCCGATATGTTCTGTTTCATCGTAATGTTGTGAACGTATCTAGGACCCTAATTAAATATTTCAGATTTATGCCCTTATGTGGTTATAACAAATCATATCCTTATAAAGACATAAGAATCATATCCATATTTAGTTATAGCCAATGCAGTCCAAATACGGCAAGGCTACTTCCTTAGACTCCTAGAATGTACAACGAGTTCTTTAAACAAACCAAACCTCCAGCAACCTGAGAATTCCCATGCTTTTGTTTTGATTTGTCCTGGAACTCCTGCGAGTCCGAAAGAACGGCCAGTTCTTAGTGACATCTTTTATTGACGTCTTATGTCCAACCTTACGTCAAACACGGCACCTTCCAGGTATAAATATACCAGCGTTTGCCTTAAGCAACACACGGTGGTTTGGAGCAGAGCGGCTATCTACTTATCCGAAGCCCAGCTGATGCGAGTGCCGAAGGAAACCGTCCCTCCCATTTGACGCACTGAGAAAGACGATGTCTTTTTCTCCTGCCGAGAAAATCCAGCTCCAGTGTTTCCAGTCACCCTTGCGGATTACTGGGAGATCGAGTCCTGAGAACGAGATACAAGACCTCCTTCATTCTAAAACCAAGGTACGGAGCTGATTAGACCCTTAGAGAATTCCTGAGTCAGATTCTTGGCAAAACTAACTTAACTTAAACTGCAACTCCCTTACTCCTTCCCACGTACTAGGCTTAGGTTAGGTACACTGGGGTAGGCGTATTTAGAAGCACCAGTTGAGTACGTTTAGTCAACTTTTATCATTGTATATAATTGTATATATTTTATCCGTTTTAAGTATCATATGGCTCAGAAACCATATCAATGCTTTTACAGTATTATCTTATAATACTCCTTTTACTGTACGCACTTTACTTTATAACAAGTATTGCAATTTTGGCAATTCATTTCTCTTGCATGAGAAAGAAGACTGCTCAATAAATTACACCTTTTATTGAAAACGCCCGTCTCTCTATTTCTCTGCACTCTGGTGAAACTAAGTATGCACGGTTAACTTTTTTTTTTATACCTTTTTATTTGTGGGTATCACAGGCAGATTTAAACAGAATAATCAGAATTTTGTTGTACATAACTTCCAGTGTCTACAAAAATATTACAAAAAGCAGTTTACCAAAACTTGTAAATAATAAACAATACTCAGACGGGCAAATAAATACAATATAGGAAGGATTTACACAAATAAATACAATCTTATCTAAATTAGAGTTAGACACAGCTTTAAATCAAGTTAGTTAGTTTCGGATGTATAAAACATGCCTCCCCATATTCTCTTTACTTTAATCATTGCTTTCACTCCTCTTTTTCTGGCTAGAGATAGCTCCATATGATGTATCTCTTTAACCAAACACCACCATTCATTCGCATTAGGTGCTTGATCAGCTATCCAAGCTCTAGCCAGGACTTGCCTTGCACATGCCAGCACAATAAAAATTAGATCTTGAAAAGGTGTAGGATTGGGCTGTATACCTAACAGAATCATTTCAGATGTTAAAGGTGCATCAATTAACAATTTCAATCTCAGTATCTTTCCTATACTGTCCCAGAACGAAACTAGCGCAGGACAAAGGACCAACATGTGTTCTAGATCAGCAGCCTGTAGGTGGCATTTTGGGCATTTGGTTTGATCATTAAAGGCATTATTTGGGGACCATTTGCTTATTTGTAGAGGAGTGTGATAAAGTTGACATATTGTTTTATATGCTTGCAGTTTTAAACTTGAAGAGTGGAGTAGCGTATCAATTTTCTTTAAAGAGTATGATATTTCATTCGAGGTGATACCTATGGGAAAGCATAAGGCCCATGTCTCTGCTATTTTTGGACACTCATCTTGTTTATTTTCAGTAAGGCACTTATATCCCTCGCTAATAGTTACTTTTTGGTTTTCCTCTCCCTTGTACAAGCATTGCCAGAAATCCGAATCCCGAATCTCTTTCAGTTTTAATTTTCTTACAAGAAAATTACGAATTTGTACATATTTAAAATAAGTGTGTTCTGGTAGTTTATATAATAACCTTAATGTTTCGAACTCTAAAAAACCTGAGGAGCCGTAAAGATCCCCAAGTTTCAATATACCTTGACTCGCCCATAATTTACACCCAGAGTCGAAAAAAATGCTAGGTAAACCTGGGTTGTTCCATAGACCTAAAAGAGGTTGATAAAATGATAACTTATTCTGATTCATAAGTATCCTCCAAATGTTAATCATGTCCATTACGGTCTTGAACCTCACTCTTTTGAAGTAGTTTGGGTCATTACTTCTATCCAAAAACTGCAAGCAATCTGGCCCCAACATAAATTGATGGAAAAAGTATGGGTTGCTGGAATTAAACAAGCTCTGTAGCCGCCCCAAAAATGATGCAAAGTAATATAATCGGAAATCTGGGAATTTAAGCCCTCCTTTTATAAATGGGAGCTTCAGAGAGGAGAGTGCTCTTCGGTTCTTTTTATAACCCCAAATGAAGCTGCCCAGTATGCCATCTAGTTTTCTGAAAAAGACTGTGTTTATTTTCAACGGTATACATCTAAATAAGTATAAAAATTTTGGCAAAATGTTCATTTTAATAAGGTTGATTCTCCCGATAAGATTTAAAGGTACCTTATGCCATTTTTTAAGGAGGGCCTCAGTTTCTTTTAATAAAGCATCATAGTTCAGTAAAATAATTTCCCTTATATTAGATGTTAGCTTAATGCCAAGGTAAGTAGCAGCATAGCATACTCCCATCACAGGTATTGGCGGTTTATAGTTGGCTATAATTTGGATTTTGTCTAGGTTTAGCTTATACCCCGAAACTTTTCCAAAGATTTCTGCCTCTTTAACTATACCTAACATGGGTTCAGTCACATCGCTTGTATAGACTGCCAGATCATCGGCGTATGCTGTTATTTTGAGAGAGTTTGCCCCAAATGTAAATGGTTTTATCATAACTTGAAGCTGTATAGCGTTAATAAAAGGTTCCATAGAGAGGGCAAATAAAAGGGGTGATAAAGGGCAACCCTGCCGAGTTCCTCTTCTTATGGGAAATTTGGTAGAGAGTAGGCAGTCGTATCCAATTAATGCATTAGGTAAATAGTAAAGTGTTTTTATCTTTGTAATGAACTTGCTTTTAAGCCCCATTGCTTTCAAAACTGACCACAGGTAATCCCACCCCACTCGGTCAAAAGCTTTTTCAGCATCAAGTGGTATAATACCGAGTGGGGTGGAGTTAACTGTGGCCATGTCAAGCACTGTGATGGCCGTATTTACATGCTGCGTCGTATCTCTACCTGTTACAAAACCATGCTGATGTTTGCTAACCAATCTCGGCATAATAGGGGACAGTCTCAAGGCTAGTAATTTGGCAAACACCTTGGCATCAGCATTAATCAAAGAGATTGGGCCGTAAGATCCGCATTCCGTAGGAGTTTTATTCTTTTTTAAGAAAAATATAATTTTGGCAGTGTTCCAAGATGACGGGGCCCCATCATCTGTAACAATCTGATTAATAACCAAACAAAGTACAGGCACAAGTTCTTCCCAGCATAATTTATAAATTTCAATAGGGAGGGTGTCATCTCCGGCAGCCTTTCCAGATGGGAGGGAGAAGATGGCTAATTTTAATTCTTCCTCAGTATAGTCTTTTTCTAACTCTTCCATACCTATCGAATCATTCTCCGATTGCCAATTGTTTCTGATATAATTCTCCACCAGATCAGTTGAGGGCACACTCTCAGGGGTGTACAGCTTAGTGTAGTAATCAGCGAATTGCTGCAGTATCTTATCAGGTCGAGTATAAATAGTACCTTCTGTTCCTTTTATACTCTTAATTAGAGAGGTGGCTCGTTCGTCGGCTATTTTATAGGCAAGTATCTTTCCTATTCTGTCACCGCTCTCATACTGTGTAATTTTATATTTGTGTAGTTTAGCAGTAACTTTATCTCTTGAGAATTTTTTAGTCTCGCAGCGTAGTTATTTTAAGTTCAAGTCTGTCCTTGTTTAAATTATTATGGGCTCCTGCACTTTCTTTTCTAGCAATCTCGGCCAGGTGTTCTTCTAACCCTCTAATTCCTAAAATTAAGCATTGAGTCTCTGTTTTCTGATTGAAATTCTGCTGAATAATATATTGCTGTGCAAATCCTCTAATACTGGCCTTGCAACAGTCCCAAACTAAAGTGATTTTAGTCGAATCAATATTAAACTCTAAATATTCCTTTATGTGAGCTTTCAGTAAAGGAATGACCGTGTTATCAGATAAGAGGTGTCTGGGAAAAGAAAATAGCCTGGGTTCTTTCTTTGAAGAAAGTACCTTAAAAATTACCATTATGGGGTTATGATCCGACGTTACCTTTGGGCAGATCTCCATTTTACAGCCATTGATGATTTGGCTCGTTGCCCGGGCCATATCTATACGGGAATACATTTTATGAGGTATAGAATGGTAGGTGTATCCCGCCAATGTAGGGTGTAGCTGTCTCCAGACATCTTTTAATTTATGTAAACGGGCCAGCTCTAAAATGGATGCCCTAGTCTTACACATGCGCTGTGAGGGGGTACTCTTGGTCGTGTCTATTGCGTAGTTTATAACACAGTTGAAATCCCCCATGATTAATATCTCTCCCTTCCACCCTAGTAGTTCTATATTTAAACGATGAAAGACTGCAGCATCATCATGATTGGACCCATATACGGCACATATGGTGTATTTATGAGCTGATAACGTGATTTGAGCGATGACCCATCTACCCGCTTTGTCAGATGCTACCCTATTAACCTCCACCTTGAATGTTTTTTTCTTTAGTATAGCTACCCCACGTATCGAGGCATTTAGAGATGTGCTATTTATCAGCTCATACCCCCCTTGCACCAGCATTTTCCTGTCTCGATATCTTATATGTGTTTCATTTAGCAGTGCCAAGTGAGGGTTATACATCCTTAACTCTTCAAATACAAGCTGCCTTTTACTCCTATTATTAAGCCCTGATACGTTCCATGCAAGACAGTTAACTTGGCACATTTCTTAATTCAGAAATGTTCTGAATAACCACTTCTAATGACATATATACCCATTCTGAAATTATAAATTTGTAGCAAGCGTCGTACCTGCCTGTGATACTCTTTTTAGTTAACCCCACACCCCTCCCACAACCACCCCCAGGTCTAGACCTAAGTCCCTCCCCCCACCGTGTACCTACCCGGAAGCCTAACCCTATCTTCTGCTGCCGCTGGTTGGGCAGCGAGACAGTGTGGACCCTCCAAGGATCCTCCCCCTCCGCATTCGGTCATACACACTTAAGTATCGTATTATCGGAGTAGAGAGCAAAAAAAAGTCATATTATAGTATCAACGTGCAAAAAGAGAGAAAAAAGAAGAGAAGCAAAATAACCAATCAAGTCTCTTTAAATAATAAAGTGCAGTACTTCTGGTATTTTTAGCGATCGGCTGCTAATGATGCGAGAAATTGTTCGGCCTCCTTGAAATCATTAAATATGCGGGTGTGGCCTGACTTTATAATTTTGAGCCTAGCAGATTCTTGTAAATAGACCACCGCCCCCATCGACTTCAAAGGGTCTATCAATTTTCTCAGTTCCCACTGCTTGTCCATTGTGGCCTTGCTCAAGTCGGACTTCGTGAAAAACGTGACATTGTCTACCGTCACTGGAGTGTTAGGTCTAGCCTTGATGGAAATTGCTTGTCTCAGTAAAAAATTCCCCAGATAGATCAGGATGGGCCTTGGAAATCTGCTATCCTTGCTTTTAGCGAACATGGGCAATCTGTGAGCTCTCTGTACTTGGGAGTCCAAATCCCAATCAGAGAGATCTGGGAAAGCTTTGTACAGTAGCTTGACCATGTATGCCCGAGCGTCGGCCCCTTCTGATCCCTCGGGAACTCCAAAAAAGCGCAGATTCTGGCGCCTTTGGCGATTTTCCAAGTCTTCGACTTTATTTTTAAGCATTACAATGTCTTTGTCCTGGCACTCTGAAGAAAGAACCGTGGTAGCCAAAGTTTCTTCAACCGTAACAATCCTCTGTTGGATTTCGACTGTCTCCTATGTAACATTATGTAGTCTACCTGTGACCTCCTGCAGACAATTCTGCATTTTGCAATTATCTTCCTTTAGCTGAGAGAAGTTGTGCAGTACCTCTTGACGGTGCTCCAAAAGAGTCTGCAGAATCAGATCCAAAGAAGTACCCGCGGCAGCAGGAGCTGTTACAGATACTGGGTATGATTTTTGGGGCAGAGTTAGTATCGCAGATGGACATGGTATCGAAAAGGTAGCTTGGGTTGAATCAGCACAGACAGAGGGTAGAGGAGATGGCGAGTCTGCTGTCTCACCTTCTATTGCAACTAAGACAGAACCATCATCTACCACTCTTGGCACACCTGTTGTTAAAGAGTCTGAAGGAGTCTTAGTATTGCTCATACCCTCCGTGGGGCTATTACCAGAGAGACGCATAGCTAAGGTTTTAACACCACCTTTAGCTTGTATCCACTTACGTAATGGGCTCTGATCTTTCAAGAGTTTCTCCCTAGCGCTTGAAGATGCTAGTGTTGATGACATAGAGTTAAAGTTCAAGCTTCTGCCCTATTTAGTTTTAACTTTTGCCTTCCCTCTCCTTTTAAGTAGACCTGTAGTCTTGCCATTCACGATTGTAACAGAATCATCCTCATTTTCATCACCCTCAACCCCTTCCTCGGTAACCAGATCCTCATATTCATCCTCATTAGACTCCACACCAGAAGCTCCTGAGACATCAATTTTAGCGGAGTCCTCCCCTTTTCTAGATAAGGATCCAAATAGGGTATTTCCTGCATTTACAATAGTCTCACTTATTATATCTATGTTTGTGGAGCCTACGTTTTGGTTGCTTGGTTGACCTGTTAGGTTAGAAACTGCGTCTTCAGCGTCTTAAACAGTCACATTCGTTTTCTGCATATTAATATCCATATCCTGGGTCTGTGCCGCCTTACTTGACCCCTCATTAGCTTGATATCTCTCTGCGGGCTTTTGAATAAGACCCCCAGGATCAACACCTGGTTGGGCTACATTAGCTTCGGCTGTGATGGCTGTAGTAGTCATGGCTATGGGAGCTGTGGGGGGTGCAATAGTGTCTTTATTAGTGTTAGAGCTGTTTGTATTTATGTTCTTATGTCCCCCAGAGCTGGAAAGAGCCGGAGAGTTAACTGGCGCTTTGTTATTGGCACTTTCACTTTTTCCTGTCACTATCACATTTTTAGTTGCATTTACTACTGTTTCGTCCCCTCTGGGACCCACAGCTACTGGTAGACAAATGGACACTTGCTTACCGCTTTGCTTGCCTTGTGCGTTGATGGGAGATCCGGTAATTAATTTGGCAGCTGCTATTGGGGTTTTCGCAATTGCCGCTACCGCTGCTTGCGATGTTGTTACTGCCTCTTTTGTTATTGCAGCCGGCTCTGCAGTCTCTTTACCTTCAGTACTCTCCTTGTGTAGTTTATTCTGCCGAGGAGGGTTCTTGGGTGCGTTTTTAGGGGCCATTGTAGTGCTGCCTTCCAGCTTTTTTTTACTCCTTGTTCTCGCCACTTTTCGTCTGTTCTACTGGCGTATTTCACGTCTGCTTCTTCTCTCAGTTTGAAAAGAGTACAAGATCCTTTCAATAACTTCTGCAGGTGAATACCTCCTCTGCACCTCACTCCGTACAGCTCTATCTCAGATATCCGCTGTTTGCCTGCCAATCCTCTGCCTTTCCTCTGGCAGTTGCTTCGCCTCTTCACCTTTCCTTCTCCTCAACCACCAGAGAGAAGAGTGGTGCTCATCGAGGCTTACTCCGCCTCCACCTCCGCTTTCACCAGTTTCAACCACTGCTGCTGAAGTAGGCAGCCCCCAGGCAGCCCAGCTGCCAATAGTCAATATGTTTCTTTTTTCCGCCCCCCTATTCGGATTATTCGGCTTTACTCAGCCTCCGTCTTCACCTTTCAGCAATACCGCCTGCCGCCGCCACCGCCACCGATGAGAGCAGCGCTGAAACTAAGTATGCACGGTTAACTGAGTGAAATAACTATCTATTGTTTTCACACGACTCTGGAGATATACTCCTTATTCTGGGGGAGCAAAGTTGTCATGTTTATGCGGTTGTCAGAAACTAATCGCTTCTTGTCTAAATCTGGAAGTTAACTCCTCCCTGTTCATTCGAGAAAGTTTCTAGTGACCTCTGAGCTAGCTGGCATACCTAATTAAGTCTAACATATTCAGTAGAGACCTAGTCCACCTCAGTCCTACGTCTAAACTGCTGTTTATGTTATTCCAATGCGCAGAGCCTATTGGGAATATAGGAACTACACTACATGGCAACCAACGTTTGGTAAGGCGATAATCTAACGCAAGATACTAGAGTAACTCAGTCGTGCTTTTTCACACAGACCCCTTTTTCCCGTAAAAAAACTCCAATAGACGTCTGGAGTGGGTGAAAGGTTAATATCCGCCGAAACTTAGTGGGAAGAGATTCCTATGTATTAGTTTTCGGTTTAGTCAACGTTGAAGGATACAGTGTTCCAAAATATTGTGCACCTAATCTTTTTTCCTCAAAAACTTGCTCTGCAAGAAACCTTCATTAAACAATGTCAAATCACGGCGACAACAATGAAACCGGTGGAGCCGCAGTAGATGCGAATCAACCGGGTGCAGACGTTACAGGGTTTAATGAAGACGACCATGATGCAATAATCATCCCGGTCAATATAAGAAAAACCATAACTATAAAACTTATAGAAAATGGAGTAACATCAAGAGGTGGTACAGTCGTATTTGTGGTAGAGGCACATGAATTTCGGCAGACGGAGGTATTCTATTCCTGGATAAATTTTCCAGCAGCACATGCTGTAACACATGAGTTCCACTACTACAAAATAGCGGAAGCTCCAGAGGAATACTCTCCTTTCGAGGAAGCGGAAATTCCACTAACATACCAAGAGCACTTGCTCTGGTTTAATGGCGCCCTAAAACATCAAAATCACATTACCAGGCTCGGTCCACTAGGTAGACCAGGAGCCACATGGCCGGTTCTAGCCAGCTACACACCACATCCCGACATTGGAAAAATGTCAAGTGAAGAACTCTTAGTTAAAATAAAAGAACTAACAAAAGCATATAGAGATTTAGTTCAATTAACATTAGACAATACAACAACCGACAAAAAAAAAACCCAACTAATTGAAAATCCTGAAAAGACTTTCATTAAAAATAATCTCAATTCTCAAAAGAAGAAGTGGGAGGGTCATAAAACATTCACTCCCAGAGAAAAACTGTTTCACTCCAGAGGAAGGTCTCCCCAACGAAGAAATAAATCTCCAGAAGGGGGGGCAAGTCTTCCCAAAGGGAGCCCTCTGAAAAAAGATGCAACCTTAGAAATAGGGAGAATTTGAAAAACCTAACAGATATCAAGATATTGATACACACGTCCCTCTCGATCTTTTCAGACTTCATCAAAGAAATCGGAAAGAAGAGGACGGTCAGAACATAAAGAAGAGCACGTCAAGTCCAAAGACAAGGAACCTGCTCATCAAAGTAAAAAAAAACAATTTCCCAGAAAGAAGGTAGACAGTATTAAAATAAAACATGCCGAGAATCCTGAGGACACAACTGAAAAACGAAGAGTGGGCCCAGACAATGCTAGACAGTGCAGCGGAAGTGAGCATAGCTCGCAAGATCCTGATGAATCTTCTGGAGACAGTGGACACGAATGAATACATTCAAGTGGAAACTGCAGACACCCAAGTGAGCAAGCCCTATAAACTATATGAAATAACATTACGTATAGAGGGAGATAAAACTAGGAAAATAAGAGGTCTCTTTTGGGAGAATCTATCTAAAGGCTATGAAATCCTTCTAGCAGAGAAAGACTGGCCACCAGAGTTTGTCAGGGAGTGCCCACATGGCGAAGAAATGATTATGCCTGCCTTCTCAAATCACATTCTAAATACACAAAAATAACCACTTGCTAGAAAATGGGCAGTGGCCCAAGCCCCTGCATTATATAAAAATCATGTAGGATGGGATGAGGATTCTCCTCACCATAAAATCCAGTTAAAAAATCAACCTAAGGCACAGAGGCAGTATCCTGTTAAGCAAGAAGCTAAAAAACAAGTAAAAGACATTTTAGATCAACTTGAATATCAGGGGGTGATTGAAACATGCACCTCACAAATGAACAATCCTTTGTTTCCTGTCTCCAAGCCAGACGATTCCTATCGTCTAGTTTTGGACTACAGACACCTAAACTCCTGCTGTAAAATATTTGCAGTACAAAACTCACACAGTGCAGCACTAATGAATAGCATTGTGCGCAAGAAATATAAAACGACATTAGATATTTCAAATGGTTTCTTCTGTCAAAACATAGCACCTGAAAGCAGATATTTGACCGCTTTCTCCAGCATGGGCACCCAAAAACAATTTTGTCGTCTCCCACAGGAATTCAAGAATAGCCCAGGATTATTTTAAGCCAGGGTAACAGAGTTACTACAAATATAAGCATTATCTTATGTCGACGACATCTATCTTACAGACGATGACCTGGAGATTCACTGGAAAAGAGTGAACACCATAATACTTGGGTTCGCATCTGAAGGTGTACAAATTTAACTTTAAAAAATCACGAATTGCCCATCTAACTGTCCTATTTTTAGGATATAAATTATCAAGTGAAGGCAAAAGCCTAGCAGACATCTTCTTAGAGAAGTGTGCAGTACTCCAAGCTCCAAAAACGCAGAAAAACTTACAATCAATACTAGGTTTCCTGAATTTCGGCAGAACATACATTCTAAATCATGCAATTATGCAGAGAGGGTTAAACCTCTATACGAACTAATAAAACCTGATTTTAAACCAATTATTTGGACTCAAAAACACACAGAAATTTTAAGATCATTACAGACAGACATGTTAACTAAAACAAAACTGCAAACACGTGCAAACGAACGCAATCTTGTAATCCGAGTCATCCCAGGAAGATGCGGATTCACATACCTGACCTCTAATGAGGGAGAAACGGTACCAATAGCTTACAAATCACACTTATACACACAAGCTGAAAGGAAATTCAGTTCTACTGAACAAATTCTAACTGCGGTTCAAACTGCTGTAGCAAAAGAAAGAGCCCTAGCCCAAGGGAAGAGGATATCTGTTTGGACAGCAGTATCAGCCATTGAGGCAGTAACAAGACCAGGCCTTCCAAATGCTATAGCTCTAGATCCAAAATGGATACAATGGGAAAATTCTATTGCTACAGAAGACGTGAAACACGCTTTTGATCCGAAAATGAAAAAACTAGAAAATCTGTAATACGAATATGAATGTCCACTGTCAGTAGAAATTCTGCTTCTCGTACAGTACACCTGTGTAATCTACACGGACAGATTTGCACAACACTACGTTGTGGAAAAACAAATTTACAATGCTGCGTGCGCAATTGTTAAAGGTCGCTGGCGCTTAGGTAAATTCAGACTGATGGTCACTAAAACTGAATCACTCAAACTGTACAGCTCAGCGAGCTGAAATAAGATCTCTAAAGATGGCGCTTGAAAATGCTGATCGTGAATTCCCGACACTAATAGTGTGCAATTCGCATTACTGCGTCCGGTCTTACAATAATTCAATGCAGACCTGGATAAAAACGGTTACAAAGATGAGACAGGTGCCAAAATAAAGCATAAAAATGTATGGGAACAAGTAGTTCTTTTGCAGAAAGAACTACAAAAGACGCACGTGATACATACGCAGAGTCTTCAACGTGATGGCGTTCACGTTGCAGGGAATTCATTGGCTGAAAGAGCACAGCGGCAGCTGATCACTCGGCTTCCGTAGCTACAAAAAAGCGTACGAAAAAACAAATAGACGGTGAAACGCTGCTTGCAGTAAAAGCCTCTATGGAAGGCAATTATGCGGCGTTACCTCTAAACTATCCACTCGGCAATACATACATAATTAATGCGAACTCCGTTCCGTTTGCTCAAATCCCTGGAGTGGGGGATAGAGTAATTCCAAACACGAACCGGAGAGTCTTCTTGATACAAGAAGCACACATGGGATTGGGTCTGAGGCATCAAGAGATCCTGAAATCTCTAATAGAATTACAATCACAATACTGGTGGCCGGGGATGAGCATGCAAATTTATCACATTGCAATGAGTTGTCAGGACTGCAACAGAGATCGCAGTTGTGAACCGGACCAGACACTAGCCCAGACCCCACTATTAGACAGCATCAGGCTATCTATGCGCAGACATCCAGGCACAAAAATGTGATCCCATATTTATTAAGATGTGATTAATTTAGATGAGACCCCCAGCGCTCGGCTGACGCCGTACTGTTATAAAAGATTTGCAAGTCTTTATCGGCACATACGCAATTGGCATGCTACATTCTGACCAGGGTCCTGCGTTTAGCTCTTGGGCTTACAAGGAGGCCATGGCCAGCATGGGTATTCTAGTCCATTCCATCCCGAGGGAAATGCGGTAGTGGAGATAAAAAACCATGACATAAAGCAATCTATAACAGCAAGGGTATTGGGTTCGGGTGACGGGTGGGTCAAACATCTAATAAGTGTCCAACGTAGTCTTAATAACATGCCAAGAAATTCTCTAGGAGGTATCAGTCCGTACGAACTTTTATTTGGTACTAGAATGATCATCCAGGACTTGGATTGTCAGACTTCAGTGGTGAAACAAAAAACCTTTGATATCAAAGATCGTTTGGCTGTTTTACAGGACTTAAATGAAACAAGAAAAAGTCTGAGTAACGAAAAGCTAAAGCCAACAACCACTGAAGAAAAACCACCTGTCCCATCAAGACCTGTCTGGATTCCAAAGATTGGGGATCTGGTCAGAGAAAAGATCGCGGTGAAGAAGGAATTTGGGCATTCTTACAGAAAAGCAGTACCTGTCTTAGCTGTCAGCGGAACAAGATCAGTTTTACTACCGCCCCTTGCTGGTAAAAAGGAGAACAGAGTTGTATCAATCGACCTGGTGAAACAACAACCATGTGGTCGATAATAAGTAGTAGGCCCAGTGGACTCCCAAGAAATAGCAGACGCCCAAATCTTGCTACAATCCAAGAGGTTCAAACTAAGAGACTAATCACATTTGATAAACCTGCAGTGATTAAAAAGGACTATGCAACAAAGCCATGGAACTTGTGCCTCTTGAAACCCAAATTGCAACAGTTTATCAAGAAACACCAGTCTACACCGATGTAGCCTCGGACTATACAAATGTAACAAAAGAAAATGCAAAGATCAATGGAAATCCGGAAGCAATCCTACCAATTGACAGAACTGCATCTGGCTACTTTATCAACTTTGATGACTTTTCCGATGATCCAAGTGAACATGGAGACAAGCCAGCAACAAAAACTTTTAAAAAGAAAATCACAGAGCCCTTTCATCAACTGGAAGAAACATATCTAACTTCACCATGGATTAAATTATGGATTGTGTTAGGTGTACTTTTCCTCCTTCTGTGGCTCATATTGGTTTTAAGTTTGGGTAGATTTATTGATGGAAAATATAGTACAATGGACACAGCAAGTCAGAACATCAACTTAGTCCTGAAACCACACAGAACCTCTCACATAAAAAAAAGAGAACTATCATCAGCGAACATCACAGCATCCCTATACCTGGTGGTATAGCATGGGACAGAACTGACTGAAATCTATGGCCCGGTTGAGCTCTTGAAATATCCACACCAATTTAAGATTTCCTTAAGTGACTTTGTATCACCTAGTACCTTCTCTGATGATTGGGACTTTGAAAATATTAATAATATGATGTTGATTCGATTCATAAACTTTATTCGATTCAAAATAATAGAATCATCAAAGTATACAGACCTTAGTTCAAGAAAGAACATATTATTATCAATAAATCAAAAATAAATCATATTACAGTTTACACATTTTAAAAACTAAAGATAAAAATTTCCAACACATTTGACAATTGATCACACCCTATACCAAAGGATGAAGTTGTAGTTTATGTTATACAGATAGCAGAAAAAGGAAGATATTAACCAGACAGACTAACAATACCGTTTCCTAAGTTGCAATGACAATCGTATAAAACTTAGCATGGCAGAACATACTCCAGGTGAGGATAATGACAACAAATAATCATAACCCTCTTTATATTTACATGGTCGCCGGTTTTTTAGAATAGGCTTAATAAACCTAATTCTTGATTCCTTATAAAGAGGACAAAAAAGAACAAGATGAATGGTATTTTGTCTGGTTTTCTCATCACAAGGACAAGGGGGCAGCCTCTCACACCAACCCCAACAGATTTAGAAATGTCAGCAAAATTTACAGAACATGAATATTTACAGGGTTCGTCGAATTATGAGGAAATGTATCCTTACAATCACTTTAGGCATCATTATCTGCATAAGTCTGCAAATCCTAGAAATGTTTTCAGTCATAATCAATGGGAACATTGTCCAACTCCGCCAAAAGGCAGTTCGAAAATATTTTAGGAGAAATGTTCATACTTCTCAGGGTTTAATTACACTATTCCAGAAATGTTTTATTTCACAATGTTAAATAGGACAGGAGGGAAAAACATGTTGACAAATACTAAACTGATTTATTCGGAAACATTTTATGAAAAAATGTCTACATTTGGTTTTGAATTTTGGAAAAATAACATTGAGACAAAAACCATCTGGGGTACAAAAGAATGGCAGGTACAAGGTCTAGAATCATTGTTTAGAGCCTGCATGATCCCAGAACAAATAATGTTCCTGAATGACACCATTCAACAAACAACCTGTCTTGGTTTAGCCAAGATAAAAGATTTAAACAACCCGTCTATACCAAAGCCTATGCCTGATAGAAACACCACTGCAGATGAGGGGTTAGACGTGTCCTATATTTAAAAACAAAACAGAACTCTTCCAGATTGGAACAAATGGTTGATCTGGCGTACAGACACTAATAACTGTCAAGATAGATTCCTGAACAAAATACAGGGGTTCAAACAGAACAGGCCAGACCCGAGATATTCCCCGAGACAACATCCAGGGATAGTTACAACATACAGTGTAGGAAAACTATGCCTCGACTGGCTACAGAAATCCACACTTCCCGAAATTAAGCTACACTTTACTTTACTTAAAGAAGGTGCTGACTTGGGAGATTTCTTTCTGGGACCTCGCAAACAGCGTCTAAAAACGTTTCCTATACGCCGGTATATACGCAGCTTACAATGAAGCTTGGAAGGTAACACAAATTGAGACTGCAGAAAAAATATGAGAAATTGATTGTATTCATTTGGAAAAATCCCTTTCTGTGGTGGACAATGGGTTAACGACTCTGTCCTCCAGAATTTATTCACTGGACAGCATTGTATCATCTGCTATTGATATAATAGAACTGGATATGCTAATGTTACAACATGGTCAATCCCAATTGCGTTCTATTGTACAGCTAGGCTGGACGTTACAAAACCTCCATTCAGGTCACGTGCCAGGGCGTCTAATCAACATAACGTCATTATTTTCTATCTTTAATCTTACTGATAGACAAATCTCGTTGGCACAAAAAGGAGCAGATTATACTGTGCTGAGCATTGAAAAACTAGAAAGATTACCATTGACAATGTCAGAAAGACCTGTCATTGAATGGATAATACATGGCACCATTACAATCCCGATTACAACTTTTCAGCTTCAATACTGCCAAAAATATATACCAGCAGGCCTGTATGAAAGGTTGGTTAAAGGATACATCAAATCAACCTGGAATTTACCTTTTTCACATAAATGTTATAGTGAAGGGAAAAAAAGAGGTATTTCTTAGTGGTAAAAATTGTAAAAAATCACAAAGCTGTACACTTCTGTGTCAAGGTATAAACTTGCATGAACCCTGCGAAGGTTCATCAAACAACCTTTCATGTAATCTGCACGGCACCCCCGCTACACAGATAGAGCCTTTTTTCAGACAACTTTCCAACGGTAGCTACGTTATATTAAGTGACCATAGCTGTTGTGGTATGATGCCAGGAAAACACTATCTCGTGAGCGTCACTTCCAGGGTCATTATGGCCTTCTGTGAATATCTCTTCTATTTGAATTGATACTTTAAGCAGAATGAAGTCTATTCTTTTACAGACAACTGTGTCTTTAACCTCGTCCAAAGAAACGTATGACCTGCAAGCTGCAAGGACAATGGCAGAGATACATACGCTATTATTGACAAATTGCCCCGTACATTTCGCAGAAATGTTAAGCCAAATCTTAAACATGTCAGATACCAGTGGCATCGCACATGTATTTAAGACAAATTTTTCGGGACTGTTAGCACCCTTTGAAACAGTTCTGGGTATCTTCCCGAATTTTGTGCATTCTCTTTTCGGTGGCCTGCCTCTTATTTTGGGACTCGTAGCAGGAATTTTATTTTTGTTCCTTCTGCTCCGATATGGCAACACAGACAAAACTCAGGCTACGATGGAAGAAACGATCCTAGCAATACGATACCGAGACCCTATCACTAAGGTCCTCGGATTGGCCCGGCTAGGAGATCTGAATACAACCTGGTTTCTTTCATTCAGACCAATCTGGCAAAATTGCATCTTACCTGTGCTTTGATTTCTGATATGCGGAGAAGAATGCGTGTTGGACGTCTGTCTTACACTACCATCAGCAGTACCAATGGATATCGACGCTTTGCTTTGTCCGGTAATGACTCATGCAACGTGTTGTCCCCAGCGGCTACCGATTCTGATGACGGCATTCGTTGAGACTTCACCATTACGATTAGGTGGCGGTGAAGTACGAGATGAGAGCGGCACCACACAGGTACAACCTTCTGTGAACATTGCTGATCTAAACACCGATGATGGCAACGCATCGCATATATGCACTATTTCAGATTTTTCAGCGTTGGCCCAACTTTCACTTGCTGTTGTAGACAAATTTTTTGCTGGTCTAGCTGAGGTAATGTTCTCTCCTAACAATGAGAATAACATTTGAAATAGCGAGCACCCAGCGTTCCCTGAACTCTGAATTCGGCCTTCAGTTTTTATAAACAGCACTGCTGAAAACATTTTGAACTATTTTTTCCCATGAAAGCGAAAGTATTTTTTCCCAATTTCCAAAATATTTACTTCTTTGGCACATGATATTCTGCTTAAAGTAGAACTATTCTTAGAGAACAGAACGTCTATTTTTAGAGACTCTAGAGACAATATTTGAAATCAGCCTCTAGCACATGTATGATCTTGTATGAATATGTGATGAAATGGTCTCGACTTTTTTTTCTGTATTAAGAGCCATTTCATGAATGTAAATTTCGTGATTCATTCAATCAACATTTTAAATGTACAAAATGTTATCTGAATAATACCACTGCTTAAAGCGTACAGTATAATACTCATTTTCGTGTATCTATACCATTTCAAATGCATTTGATGTATTTTGGGGTGGGCTGGAAAAAACATGCATACTTATATGTTTATATATTGCTTAGTATTTAGTAATGATGGACATTATACGTGGAGTGGGTTTTGTGAACGTATCTAGGAGCCTAATTAAATATTCCCGATTTATGCCCTTATGTGGTTATAACAAATCATATCCTTATAAAGGCATAAGAATCATATCCATATTTAGTAATAGCCAATGCAGTCCAAATACGGCAAGGCTACTTCCTTAGACTCCTAGAAAGTACAACGAGTTCTTTAAACAAAACAAACCTCCAGCAACCTGGGAATTCCCTAGGCTTTTGTTTTGATTTGTCCTAGAACTCCTGCGAGTCCGAAAGAATGGCCAGTTCTTAGTGACATCTTTTATTGTCGTCTTATGTCCAACCTTACGTCAAACACGGCACCTTCCAGGTATAAATATACCAGCGTTTGCCTTAAGCAACACACGGTGGTTTGGAGCAGAGCGGCTATCTACTTATCCAAAGCCCAGCTGATGCGAGTGCCGAAGGAAGCCGTCCCTCCCATTTGACGCACTGAGAAAGACGCTGTCTTTTTCTCCTGCTGAGAAAATCCAGTTCCAGTGTTTCCAGTCACCCTTGCGGGTTACTGGGAGATCGAGTCCTGAGAACGAGATACAAGACCTCCTTCATTCTAAAACCAAGGTACGGAGCTGATTAGACCCTTAGAGAATTCTTGAGTCAGATTCTTGGCAAAACTAACTTAACTTAAACTGCAACTCCCTTACTCCTTCCCACGTACTAGGCTTAGGTTAGGTACACTGGGGTAGGTGTATTTAGAAGCACCAGTTGAGTACGTTTAGTCAACTTTTATTATTGTATGTAATTGTATATATTTTATCCGTTTTTAGTATCATATAGCTCAGAAACCATATCAATGCTTTTACAGTATTATCTTATAATATTTCTTTTACTGTACACACTTTACTTTATAACAAACATTGCAATTGTGGCAATTCATTTCTCTTGCATGAGAAAAAAGACTGCTCAATAAATAACACCTTTTGTATAAAACACCCATCTCTCAATTTCTCTGCACTCTGGTGAAACTAACTATGCACGGTTGACTGAGTGAAATAGCCATCTATTGTTTTCACACAACTCTGGAGATATACTCCTTATTCTGGGGTAGCAAAGTTGTCATGTTTATGCAGTTGTCAGAAACTAATCCCTTCTTGTCTAAATCAGGGAAGTTAACTCCTCCCTGTTCATTCGAGAAAGTTTCTAGTGACCTCTAAGCTAGCTGGCATACCTAATTAAGTCTAACATATTCAGTAGAGACCTAGTCGACCTCAGTCCTACGTCTAAACTGCCGTTTATGTTATTCCAATGCGCAGAGCCTATTGGGAATATAGGTACTACCCTACAGTAAGCTTAAGTCCCATACTCAGATCAAGCATGATTTTCTTCCTTTATCACACAGCTGTTTAGTCTGGCTTTGTGGCGCTGAAATGGCGAGGATGTGTCACACAGCTTCTATGCAGAACGGTTGTTGAAGTGACTTTAAACTGCTGACGATTTCTGCCTTTCTTTCTCCCCAGCTGACAACTGCTTCTGATTTAGGACACATGTTTAGGTTAGGCCAGGATATTCTCCCCATGTCGGCATTTTATATAAGTTTTCGTATTCTAGACCTAGTCAGACCATGTACATGAACCCACCAGACCTGACATTTTTTATGCTGCATCTGATGGTGTTGTCCTTCCTGCTACAACAAAAATGTTCACTGCACAAATATAATAAAGGCCTTTGCTGGATTTATGACCTACAAAGAGATTCTCACATCATGTTGATTTCACCAATGCAGGTTCAAATTTGACCCCACATTCAAATCTCTATCTAGTAATTACAGTCTCTGGAAATACCTCTATTTTCAAAAAAGTTTATTTTCCAAAGAGCAGTGTCACTTAATTTCCGGCGATGATAGCAACACCAGTATAAATACTACAGTAATGCCTTTTTAAACAAGTTGTTATACTTACTTCCAGGATCACATGCATATACAAGTGGCCTTTATGTCTTTCAAACCTGTTTCTTTTGTATAATATTTTACATCACACCTACCTCACACCACTCATGACATCTGTTTTCAGGTCGAGGTGTCAGAAGCCTGAAGTCATAAATACAGAGAAACATTTCCAGCTCAGCCACCGACACACCCTCTTTCAGGCTGAACCCGATACACGAGAAGTCTGATGCTAAGTGCCTGCAAGGGCTCCATCGCGTCAGCATCTGTAGCCCCGCATCCCCTCCCTGGCTTAGGCATGCGGACTTCACTACATGGAATCCTCAGTGTGTGCTGGTAGTTAAACACAGTCTAACACCATGGCGTCTCTTGTGTTCACCAGAATGTCCTAAGTTAAGAACAGCTCACTAGATCAATAATTGTGCAATGGATCACTCGAGACTCCTATGACATTGCACTAGAAGGTGAAGGAACAGGATTGAGTCTTGTCTCAACTTTCTGTGCTTCTGGGAAAATATCGTAATCTCCCTGTGCCTACCCAAACAAGCATTTGCAATGCAAGAGGTCTTGCATTTACGCGAGTTTGAGCTATTGACATTGCAAGTAACAATGCCTTTTATTTTTGTCTTAGTTTTAAAAACATAAATAAAAGGCATTGTCATTTACAAAGACAATAGCTTAAACTCGTGTAATTGCGAGACCTATTGCATTGCAAATGCTTGTTTTCATTTGAATCCAGTGCTGGCCATAGCAAGTCAGAGATGCCACCCACTTCACTTAAAACAAAATACAAAAAGATGAAGAGCCTACAGCACCTGGTATTACAAGGCAATCTCCCATCCAGGTACTAACCAGGCCCGATGCTGCTTAACTTCTGAGATTAGATGAGACCAGGTGCTTTCAAGGTGGTATGGCCGCAGGAAGGTTGTATGCTGATGTTTGGGGGTATTAGGTTTTTTCATTCCACTTCAGTGCATGCTAAAGCAAGTCAGAAATGTCACACACTTCACCTAAAACAAAACAAAAAACAAAGATGAAAAGCTTACTTCACCTTGCATTCTTAGACGGTCTCCCATCCAGGTCCTAACTAGGCCCAACCTTGCTTAACTTCTGAGGTCAGGCAAAATCAGGTGCTTTCAGGTTGGTATGGCCATAGGCATGAAACACACTGATGTTTGGGGTTCACAGCTTTTTTTATTTGACTTCCGTGCTGGCCATATCAAGTCAGACATGCCACCCACTTCACCAAAAGCAAAAAAAAAAAAGGATGAAAAGCCTACTGCTCTTGGAATTCCCAGGCAGCAGTCTCCTATCAAGAGTACTAACTAGGTCCGTCCCTGCTTAACATCTGAGATCAGATGCTTTCAGGGTGGTATGGCCGTAGGCATGAAGTTGACTTAGATTTGGGGTCCTAGTTTTTTACATTCAAATTCAGTGATGGCCATAGCAAGTCAGACAAGCCACCCACTTTACTTAAAACAAAAAAAATATAAAAATCTTACAGCACCTGGTATTCCATTTCAAGTCTCCCATCCAGGTACAAACTCCGCTTGACCCTGCTTAACATCTGAGATCAGGTGCTTACAGAGTAGTATCGCCATAGGCATTGAGTGCACTAACTTTTGGGGCTCAGCTTTTTTCATTCCGTTCGACTTCACTGCTGGCCATTACAAATCAGACATGCCACCTACTTCACCTAAAACAAAACAAAAAAAATATGAAAAGCCTGCAGCTCTTGGCATTTCCATGCAGTCTCCCAACCAGGCCCTACGCTGTTTAAGTTTTGGGATCAGACAAGGTCACTTGGTTTTATGGTGGTAAAGCCGTAGGCTTGAAATGAGCTGACATTTCACGTCTTAGCTTTATTTTTTTATTTAACTTCAGTGCTGGCCATAGCAAGTCAGACAAGCCACCCACTTCACCTATGGCGAAAAAAAAATTAAAAGCCTACAGCACATTATATTCCCAGGCGGTCTCCCATTAAGGCACTAACCAAGCACAACCCTGCTTAATTTTTTAGATCGAGCGAGATCAGGTGCTTTCAGTGTGGTATGACCATAGGCATGAAATGTATGTATAGGCATTTATATAGCGCACTACTTACCCGTGGGGTCCCAAGGCGCTTCGACCGCTGCGAAACCCTTCCTGGCTTCCCTGAGAGATGGTCCCTTAATGGGTATCTCCGGGGTGAGACCAGGCATCCCCGGGGGTCTGGTGGGGCCGTTAGTGAAGATGAGGCAAGCTAATGCCCAGAGTTGCCGAGTGTGATCGCTGATCAGAGTGGGCACCGAGGCGAGAGAATTATCGAGTCCGCTGACCCTGGTCCAGAAACCTGCCACGCCGGGAATCGAACCCTGGTCCCGGGCCGTCCTCTGCTCTCGGGTCTGCCGCCTCTAACCAGTGAGCCACACTACTTCACTGAAAGGCACTGACGTTTGGACTCTTAGCTTTTTCCATTCTACTTTAGCGCTGGCCTGAGCAAGTCAGACATGCCACCCACTTCACCTAGAGCAAAAAAAAGCTGAATAGACTACAGCACCTGGTATTGACAGGCAGTCTCCTTTCCAAGTACTAACCATGCACGTCCATGCTTAACTTCTGAGATCAGATGAGATAAGTCGCCTTCAGGATAGAATGGCCATACGCATTAAGTGCCCTGATGGTTGGAGTCTTAGCTTTTTCATTCAAGTTCAGTGTTTACCATAGCAAGTCAAAGATGCCACCACATCACATAAAGCAAAAAATTAAAAGCCTGCAGCATCTGGTATTCCCAGGCATTCTCCCATCCAAGTACAACCAGGTCTGACACTGCTTAACATCTGAGATCAGACAAGATGAGGTGCTTTCAGGGTGGTATCTCTGTAGACGTGAAGTTCTCTGACATATGGATATTAGCTTTTTTCATTCAACTTTAGTGCTTTCCTTAGCAAGTCAGACATGACTCCCACTTCACCTAAAGCAAAAAAAAAAATATATGAAAATCCTACAGCACTTGGTGTTCCCAGGTGGTCTCCCATTAAGGTACTAACCGGGCACTACCAAGCGTAACCTCTGAGATCAAACAAGATCAGGTGCTTTTGGGGTGGTATGGCATAGGCATAAATGGCACTGACGTTTGGTCTTAGCTTTTTTCATTCCACTTCAGTGCTGGCTATATCAAGGCAGACATTCCACCCACTTCACCTAAAGCAAAATAAAAATGTAAAGTTTACAGCACCTAGTAATCCTAAGCAGTCTCCCATCCAGGTATTAACAAGGCCCAATCCTGCTTAACTTCTGAGATCAAAGGCTTTCAGGGTGGTATGGCCAAAGGTATGAATGGCACTGATGTTTGGGGTTTTAGCTTTTTTCATTCAACTTCAGTTCTGGCCATAGTAAGTCAGACGTGTGTTTTAGCGTTTATCCTGGCCCAAAAAATTATGTTTTATGCTCAACTTGGTGTTATTATTTCAATAGACGTCTTTGAAACATCCTGCTACCAGGTCAACCGTTTGGTCCTCTGATGGATCTTGTTCTGTGCCTATAGGGACTGGAATACTTGGAGGTTGGACAATTGCCCTATGAGGACCACAAATGTGATAATTGTCATTATATATATAACCAATGAAGGTGACTACTGAGACTAGGATGCATTGTGCTAATCACATGATTCATTTCAGACAATATTTAGTTGAACTCACCTGTGGGATTCTCAGCAGTCGTGATGGTGGAATGCCCGTGATCAAGACGTAATGTTGAAACGCGTTGGGCGCTATTTGTGAAACCCTGGCTGCAAATCGAATTAAAGGAGATTCCTTCAGTTTTGGGTGTGCCACTTAAGTGCTCCTCGGGGCCGCGAGGGGAGCAATAGTTGGACATACTTCACGGCACAGCCCAGTGCCGGCAGAAGCAGGCATCACCTCTACACAGACATTAGAGGGCCCGCCTGAGCTTTCAAATTCATGCTCGGGGCGGGACAAAAATGAACTCCATGATTGTTTTTGTTTTTGCATTCCAACAGGATTCACGCAAAGAAATAACCAATGAAGGTGACTACTGAGACCAGGATGCATTGTTCTAATCACATGATTCATTTGAGACAATATTTAGTTGAACTCACCTGTGGGATTCTCAGCAGTCGTGATGGCGGAATGCCCGTGATCAAGACGTAATGTTGAAACGCGTTGGGCGCTATTTGTGAAACCCTGGCTGCAAATCGAATTAAAGGAGATTCCTTCAGTTTTGGGTGTGCCGCTTAAGTGCTCCTCAGGGCCGCGAGGGGAGCAATGGTTGGACCAGTGGTGGCTGGTAACATTTGAAAGTGGTGGGGCGTAAATACTGCACTGTGCGAGCGAGCGACCTTTGGGGAGTTCGGTGGGTATTCTCTCCTAGAAATTTTTGAAAAAAAAGTGTGCAAATGGTGCATTCTCAAGCAAATTTGAGAAAGAGGTGCCTTGGCCTACACATCTCTGGAATAGCCAGACAAGTCTCTTTACACTTGCACAGATACATCACTTTGCCTGCATTCACATAGGCACAGTACTCACCCTGCACTGATTGACCCATTACTCACCCTTCCCTGACACATCACTAAGCCTGCATTCACCCATCCACTTCACTCACCCTGGACTCACACAGGCACATTGCTCAACCGGCACTCACACAGACATCACTCACCCAGATATCACTCACCCTTCGCTGCACTGCACTCAATAGGTTTAATTTATTACAGCCTGTCTAGGCCTGACATTGCTAACAGACTACAGTAGAACCCCCATGCTTCAGCAATCCCCAGGAAAGGCCATGTAACATAACACCCTACAACACGACTTAGTCATAACAGGTACCCACTGGCCACCTCCACGTTTTAAATTGTATTACATATGCAGTCTGGTCATCTTATACACAATCCTGACCTTCTGAAAGCAGAGAAGCGCTACTTTAACAACCAGTTTACTTCCCTTCTTGCGAATAGTCGATGGCAAGCCTTTTGCAGGGTGATAGGGCTGGGGAAGACTCGGTCATGGCATGCCTGTGTTTCCCGAGAGCTAGACAGAGCAGGGCGCATAGCTGTCAAAAGTGGAGCAGGTGCAGTGTTTCACGTGACCGGAGCTGCAGGCCTCGTTCTGGTTATCTGGTGCAGTGGTGCCTCCTTCGATAGCAAACATCATCAGTGTAAGCATCTATCAAGAGAGCAGTGTCCTGGGCTGTACAGTGATTAAAAGTGCATGTACTTAAGGAAATACTGGAAAACCCAGGTTTTGAAACTTGCAACTTCACTTCGTGCAAAATATAGGTTATTAATGAAAAACATCGGGAAAAGGCCCGCCCTCTACTCATTAGACACATGATGGTATCCCCAAACGAGTTTCTTTAGTGCCTGGGCAATGATAACAGTTTTTTGTGCGCTGTGCCTCAAAGCCACTAGGCTGCAGTAATCGGCGCACTTCAAAATGTTATTCCCGTGTCACTGCCAGGCAGACTTGCTTCCTCCACGCTGTGTGACCTTGGCCTCCCTTTCCCGTATACTTAAATGCACTGATGCTGATTAAACATTATTTTAAAAATGTCCTTTATTATTGAAACCACACGTGGAGTTTGACCAGAGGCTGTACAGATACACACTACGGCAGGCGTCGAATGAAGAGACTGTCTTGTTGCCAGTTGCCGGAACCACTGTTTGTCTCCAATTTAGGGCGCGGGTCAGTCATGTGAAAAAACTAAGTATCCTCCGGCCCAGGCATATCTGTCAGAAGACGTGTTCCTCTAATGAATATTATCATAACTTATGATAATATTCATAAGAGGAACACGTCTTCCTGACAGATATGCCCGGGCCGGAGGATAATTTGTTTTTTCACATGACTGGCCATACTGTGTTAGTGCCTGTTGCGCTCGTCTTTCAGCGGCGGCGCTTCACGGTGGTGGCAGTGTGGCACATAACATACTCTACTCAGTTGGTTGCCAGCATGGACAAGGCCAGTGTGGGCTGGCAACGGAGAATGTGGCGGACATTGGACATGGACAATCAGTGACAATATGATAAAGCGACGTCATATAACATCTCAGAGTCTTCCACTACCTTCGCGATCTTTTGTTGATCCAAGGGCTACCACAGAGGGCTTCCCTGCCACACCTCTATATTCGCATAAGACTAGCACGAGCAGACCCGGACAGCAGATCAAGGTGGCACATGAGTCTCAATGTATTTGGACCACAACAGAACTGTCGTCCCGGTCCCCGTGGCTTCAGAGCATTGGAGAGGGCGAGGCCATCATCAGTGATCGTACGACTGTAGCAGGTCTGCTGCCAACTGTCTGCTGCTCTGTAGCGCTTAGGCCCTACAGTCTGAGCATGCATGTGACATTAAAAAGAATGCATTATGCCAGGCTTATCAATGCTGGCGGCACAGGAAAAAACTTACGTGGTGGTGGTGGACGCGAAAGCACCAGGAGGTCCGGACCCGACCGTCCGTAGTAGGCAGGCACACTGTGGCACACACACAGTCAGACTCTAGAGACTCCCTCAGCACATAACCAACGACGACAAACTGGAACTGCTGGTGGTCACTCACTGGTCTTGTCTTCGTTCGTGATTCCACTGACTCTGTCCTCTTTGTTCTACTTTGTACTTTCACTTTCTTTTACTACTTCTTGTGGCAGCAGTGCACCACGCACGGTGACGTGACAGACAGCGTTAGAAATGGCCAATCACCTCGACATGGCTGGAATAGCCATATGGTGATTGGCCATACAGTGCGGCCCCTCAGCAAAGCAGCCAACACCCACGCGCGGCACCTTCCTGCTGCAGCAGCCAATACTGGTGCAGCGTTAACAGCAACACTGCGCCAGGATTGGCTAGAGCAGGATACTATCTGCCCATTAGGAGACCGGGCCCCCCCCCCCCCGGGTCCCTGCCTGGCAGTGCCTGTGTCTCGAGTGCTATAGAGAGGGGGGAGGGAAGGTCTAACAACTATGTACATGCGCGGGCAAGTAGAAATTTGTTTTACTCCTGGTTTCCACATGCGCATTGTTGCAGACACTATCTACTCCAGAGTCTCCAACTGCTCTGCCTGTCAATCTCTCCCGCAGCCCCGCCCCCACGGCCCACTTCCTATATGCCCGATGCCCGATTCTGTTGGGCTTTTCCCGGCAGGTAGCGAGCAGTGCGCTCAGATAATTTATTTTTAATTATCAGAGATGCATTGTTTAAAAAGCCTTTAAATGCATGTGTGGCAGACAGTGTGGGGTCGTCCATGGCTAGGGGGGCAACGCCCCAACGACCCCAATGGACGCACCGCCACTGGGTTGGACATACTTCACGGCACAGCCCAGTGCCGGCAGAAGCAGGCATCACCTCTACACAGACATTAGAGGGCCCGCCTGAGCTTTCAAATTCATGCTCGGGCGGGACAAAACTGAACTCCATGATTGTTTTTGTTTTTGCATCCCAACAGGATTCACGCAAAGAAATAACCAATGAAGGTGACTACTGAGACCAGGATGCATTCTGCTAATCACATGATTCATTTGAGACAATATTTAGTTGAACTCACCTGTGGGATTCTCAGCAGTCGTGATGGCGGAATGCTCGTGATCAAGACGTAATGTTGAAACGCGTTGGGCGCTATTTGTGAAACCCTGGCTGCAAATCGAATTAAAGGAGATTCCTTCAGTTTTGGGTGTGCCGCTTAAGTGCTCCTCGGGGCCGCGAGGGGAGCAATGGTTGAACATACTTCACGGCACAGCCCAGTGCCGGCAGAAGCAGGCATCACCTCTACACAGACATTAGAGGGCCCGCCTGAGCTTTCAAATTCATGCTCGGGGCGGGACAAAACTGAACTCCATGATTGTTTTTGTTTTTGCATTCCAACAGGATTCATGCAAAGAAATAACCAATGAAGGTGACTACTGAGACCAGGATGCATTGTGCTAATCACATGATTCATTTGAGACAATATTTAGTTGAACTCACATGTGGGATTCTCAGCAGTCGTGATGGTGGAATGCCCGTGATCAAGACGTAATGTTGAAACGCGTTGGGCGCTATTTGTGAAACCCTGGCTGCAAATCGAATTAAAGGAGATTCCTTTAGTTTTGAGTGTGCCGCTTAAGTGCTCCTCGGGGCCGCAAGGGGTGCAATGGTTGGACATACTTCACGGCACAGCCCAGTGCCGGCAGAAGCAGGCATCACCTCTACACAGACATTAGAGGACCCGCCTGAGCTTTCAAATTCATGCTCGGGGCGGGACAAAACTGAACTCCATGATTGTTTTTGTTTTTGCATGCCAACAGGATTCACGCAAAGAAATAACCAATGAAGGTGACTACTGAAACCAGGATGCATTGTGCTAATCACATGATTTATTTGAGACAATATTTAGTTGAACTCACCTGTGGGATTCTCAGCAGTCGTGATGGTGGAATGCCCGTGATCAAGACGTAATGTTGAAACGCGTTGGGCGCTATTTGTGAAACCCTTGCTGCAAATCGAATTAAAGGAGATTCCTTCAGTTTTGGGTGTGCTGCTTAAGTGCTCCTCGGGGCCGCGAGGGGATCAATGGTTGGACATACTTCACGGCACAGCCCAGTGCCGGCAGAAGCAGGCATCACCTCTACACAGACATTAAATGGCCCGTCTGAGCTTTCAAATTCATGCTCAGGGCGGGACAAAACTGAACTCCATGATTGTTTTTGTTTTTGCATCCCAACAGGATTCATGCAAAGAAATAACCAATGAAGGTGACTACTGAGACCAGGATGCATTGTGCTAATCACATGATTCATTTGAGACAATATTTAGTTGAACTCACCTGTAGGATTCTCAGCAGTCGTGATGGCGGAATGCTCGTGATCAAGACGTAATGTTGAAACGCGTTGGGCGCTATTTGTGAAACCCTGGCTGCAAATCGAATTAAAGGAGATTCCTTCAGTTTTGGGTGTGCCGCTTAAGTGCTCCTCGGGCCGCGAGGGGAGCAATGGTTGGACATACTTCACGGCACAGCCCAGTGCCGGCAGAAGCAGGCATCACCTCTACACAGACATTAGAGGGCCCGCCTGAGCTTTCAAATTCATGCTCGGGGCGGGACAAAACTGAACTCCATGATTGTTTTTGTTTTTGCATTCCAACAGGATTCACGCAAAGAAATAACCAATGAAGGTGACTACTGAGACCAGGATGCATTGTGCTAATCACATGATTCATTTGAGACAATATTTAGTTGAACTCACCTGTGGGATTCTCAGCAGTCGTGATGGTGGAATGCCCGTGATCAAGACGTAATGTTGAAACGCGTTGGGCGCTATTTGTGAAACCCTGGCTGCAAATCGAATTAAAGGAGATTCCTTTAGTTTTGAGTGTGCCGCTTAAGTGCTCCTCGGGGCCGCGAGGGGTGCAATGGTTGGACATACTTCACGGCACAGCCCAGTGCCGGCAGAAGCAGGCATCACCTCTACACAGACATTAGAGGGCCCGCCTGAGCTTTCAAATTCATGCTCGGGGCGGGACAAAACTGAACTCCATGATTGTTTTTGTTTTTGCATCCCAACAGGATTCACGCAAAGAAATAACCAATGAAGGTGACTACTGAAACCAGGATGCATTGTGCTAATCACATGATTTATTTGAGACAATATTTAGTTGAAATCACCTGTGGGATTCTCAGCAGTCGTGATGGGGGAATGCCCGTGATCAAGACGTAATGTTGAAACGCGTTGGGCGCTATTTGTGAAACCCTGGCTGCAAATCGAATTAAAGGAGATTCCTTCAGTTTTGGGTGTGCTGCTTAAGTGCTCCTCGGGGCCGTGAGGGGAGCAATGGTTGGACATACTTCACGGCACAGCCCAGTGCCGGCAGAAGCAGGCATCACCTCTACACAGACATTAGATGGCCCGTCTGAGCTTTCAAATTCATGCTCGGGGCGGGACAAAACTGAACTCCATGATTGTTTTTGTTTTTGCATCACAACAGGATTCACACAAAGAAATAACCAATGAAGGTGACTACTGAGACCAGGATGCATTGTGCTAATCACATGATTCATTTGAGACAATGACCAATGAAGGGGCCGCAAGGGGAGCAATGGTTGGACATATACATATATTTATATATATATATATATATATATATATATATATATATATATATATATATATATATATATATATATATATATTATATATATATATATATATATATATATATATATATATATATATATATATATATATATATATATATATATAAAAAAAACATAGGTTTCACACCAGTTATAGTTAGCTGAACATTTTACTCACACAAAACCATTGAAATTCCCACGCTATACTTAGTTGGACTCACTATAACTTGCACGCCCGCAATCCACTGCTGATGATATCACATATTACATCATTCATGACATGGTCAGTGACATCACTGATGACATCACTGATGACATCTCAAATGAAATCACTGATGACATCACTGATGACATCATCCATGTGATAATACGATGCACCTCCTCACACTCTAATCTAACCTTTGATACACCCTGTGTTAAATACAAACTACCATTCCTGAAATTATTGACACACCAATACCAGTAACTACATACGCACTCACTGATTTCGAGGTCTACACACACATCTACTCATTCACCCATACAATCACTCATACATACACTCACTCATCAATAGAACACTATCATATCCACTCATACACCTATACAGACACTCACACACTGACACTCATCCACGGAGTTACTCACACACCTAGTCAGTTATGCAAAGAATCAATCACACTCCCATTTCCACATCTACACAGTTATACACACTAAACCTTGCCTATTCAAACATATACTAACACATACTTACTGTCTTTTACAATCACTGATACAAGTACACATTGATCCATACAGCCACTTACACAATCATATGCTCCCATGTATAGTCATTTACATATGCCAACTCTCCCAAGCACTATGTTTTACATATGTACTTACTTGGACATGTAGCACTGAGATATCCATTCACTCACCAACACACCCTTGCACATAGTCAACCGCCCATACAGCTGTTTCCACATGCACTCTTAAACCCATACACCAAGTGAATCAACTGCTCACACATCTATGCACAGAGTCACACACCTCCCAGGCACCCACACACACAGAGCCTCACATACAAATACTTGGGCAACCAATATATAACCCATATAGCCACTCATATAGCTACTGATCAACACATGCAGCAGCTTACACAACAACAGACATAATGATGCACACATTCAGACAGTTTAGTCACTGACCCATGCATTCAGTAAGACACATTTAATCACTCACTCATAGTCAGTCACGCACCTTCTAAATCCTTCATCCAGACACTTATACATCCACTCATTCTTCAATATGTAAAACATATTTAAACTTTACAGAAACACACAGACACTGTATGATGTCATCAGTGATGTCATCAGTGATGTCATTTGAGATGTCATCAGTGATGTCATCAGTGATGTCACTGACCATGTCATGAATGATGTAATATGTGATATCATCAGCAGTGGATTGCGGGCGCGCGAGTTATAGTGAGTCCAACTAACTATAACGTGGGAATTTCAATGGTTTTGTGTGGGTAAAATGTTCAGCTAACTATAACTGGTGTGAAACCTCTGTTTTTGTTGTTGTTGTAAAGCTTTTATTTGACAACTTGTCATAAAGCCAAAACATAAAAAATACATGCATGTACAAAGTTTTAAAAACAATACATCGTTACAAAAAAGTGCTATATGTGCATGATTTGGGTCCCAAGACAATATCACAGGATACATGCAATTTATGGAGGGATACATTACTTTTTCATTATTTGTAATTTGTCATACAAGGTGTAACATTCTTACAGTTTTGAATTAATTACGAGACCGTGAGAATTTTAAAAACGCTATGTACATTGTATAAATAATTAATTAAAATGCCAGTAGTTAAAAAGTACGTATTATCTTATGTTTTAAATCCTAATTTCTTCCTAATCAAGCAGACACTATGGAGGTACCTACTGACTCCAAAGGTTACCAACTGAGAGGATGAAGATCTAAGTATCCTTTCTGCCTCTTTGAACGATCTTATGCCCAAGTTTTTGCACAAAGGTTTAATCCATTTCATTAGTTGTAGTTTGTATAATGGACAAAAGAATAGGATGTGGTCCTCGTCTTCCTTTTGATTAAGTTCACATAATTTACAATGTGAATCATTCCCCTTAGAGTTTCCCCACCGACTGGTGTTTGCGTTTATTTGTAACACCCCATATCTGTATTGTAAATATACAGTTTTTGCCAGAGGTGGCTCAACTTCGTCCATAAATTGTTCAAACATAGGGGTATCCTTAAATAGTAAAAACTTATGGGTCAAAGAGCCAGTACCAGATTCATAACAATATGCATTGTTAATAATATAACACCAGAAAGCTATTTTTACCTGGCCTTTACAATTAGTTTGGAGAGCAGCTGGATTAGTCCAAAAATGTGATAGGCCTATTTTTGCGAACCAGATAGATATATGTCTAAGCCATTTAATTGAGTTGAATGTGTCGAGTTCCATAATTTCCATTAAACCAGTTCTGTAGTCAGCGAGTTCCGGGGTTGACCATATCCTTACCCAATAAAGAAGAGGCCTCAGCCAACATAGAGAGTCTGTACGTTTAATATCAATATCAAGGTAAACAGGCACTAAAGGTGTTCTTAACGGAAATCTTAATAAGCGCCTGAAGAACACATTTTCTTCAATTTCAAATGTCTTGTTGGAGTAGGCCCCCCAAATCTCAGCCCCATAGAGGGCTGCAGATTGCACTTTAGCTTTGAACACTTCGATTGCAGGAGTTATAGCTTTTGAAGTGCTCCCTCCATGAATTTTTAGAATAGGAAGTGAGTTTTGTTTGAGTGACAGCCTACTTTTTTCTAGTTGCTTATTCCAAGACATTTTACTATCTAACCTGATGCCCAGGTAATCAAAAAATTCAACGTACTCTAGTTTGGTGTTATTTAATGCCAAATTCTTCTTAAAAGTTTTTGGTGGGTTGATGGCCATGTACTTGGTTTTTGATGAATTGATTTCTAACCCCCTTGCCTCACAATAACTATTGAATCGGTTTATTAAGTTTTGTAAACCTTTTGGTGTTTGCTATATAAAAATAGTGTCATCCGCAAATAACAGTGCTGTAATTGCCTCATTGCATAGTTTCGGGGCATCGTCGTTACATTGTGCCAGATAATGGGGAATATCATTTACAAATGAAGAGAAAAGGGTAGGGGCCAACACGCACCCTTGTCGTACCCCCCTTTTTACAGGAATAGCTTTGGTGAATTCGCCATTTCTTCCCCACCTTACTTTTGCAAAATTGTCAGTATGAAGCTTTATAAGGTTAAACAGCAATTCGTCCGGGACTCCCATATTCTTTAAAATATCCCATAGTAGGGAACGTGGGACAAGTTCAAACGCTGAGCGTAGGTCCATAAATGCTACATATAGGCTGCTCTTCTTTAATTGCATGTATTTCCAGCAGATACACATGAACCTATGCACCTGATCCACAGTGCTTGTCTTAATTCTGAACCCTGCTTGATATTTAGAGAGGATTTTAGAATCCTCTATCCAATCTAAAAGTCGGTTTAAAATATGCCTGGCAAAGATTTTTTGTAAAATATCGATTAAACTGATCGGTCTGTAATTACCTGGGTTATAGCGATCCCCTTTTTTATAAATGGTCACTATTTCTGCCCCCTTCCACGTTTCAGGAATAGGGGTTCCCAGCAAGATAGAGTTACACAAAAAAATTATATACGGGCACCAAACATCAATGTTGTGGGTAAATAAGTCCCCTGGTAGTTTGTCCGGGCCTGGTGCCTTGCCCGCCTTAATTGCCTTAATTGCACATAAAGTCTATTTGATACTAAATTTGGATCCAATAGTGCGTGGAGTAAAAGAACCCAGTTTAAATTGATCTGAAAGCACATCTGTCGCATGATATAGTTTTAAAAAATGATCGTACCAGATTTTTTCATCCAGAAAAAAGTCCCTGTTGGAACTACCCTTTTTGTTGTTTTTTGATATTAGGTTCCAAAAGGTACTTTGGTCATGCTCCCTAGCAGCATTTAAGAGATCTTCCCAGATTGAATTGTCCCATTCCTTTTTTGCACTAGAGAGGAGTCTTTTGTATACGTTTCTACACTCTCTTACGCTCATCTGGTCTTTCGATTTCACGGCATTTATTAAGTTACATTTTGCTAGACGACACTGTTTGTTGTACCATGGTGTCTCTAGTTCTAGTTGTCTTCTTGTAATGCCCTTATCGATACGACACGTTTTACTCAGGAGGGGGATTAATGATTCTACTAAATGGTAGTGCATTTTAAGGACTACCTGGGAACCCAATCTCAAGTCATATAGGGGGATGATGTCTGAAAAGGTGTTGTAGATACCCACAAGTGTGTCTTCTTTTGCTAGGATGTGTGGCCACATTATAGCTCTTCTGTTGTTGGTAACCTCGACCTCACCCACCTCCCAAGTCAATTCTAATTCGTCACCTAGTGTGAAAAAGTGGTGAGAGAGTAACCCCAATTGTAAAGGGAAATGGTCGCTTTCTGGTCTGCTCACGACTTTAAAGTCCAACAGCAGATGCCACAGGTTGGATGTGATCAAAATGTAATCAATCAGTGACTTGGAGGTCCCCTTGTTATATGTATAATTTGCTGGTTTATCTGGATCAAGGCGACCGTTACATGCCCTTAGATCATTGTATACAGTCAATTCAAAAATATGCATAACAGCCACAGAATTTTTAACAGATTTTACACTGTCCAGGGCAGGAATGTCATGAGGCCTATCCTCATTCTCTAACAAGTTTTCGAGCCCCAACACAGGCTCGAATTGACAGTTAAAGTCCCCACATATGATAACTTGAGAGTTGGGGTCCAGATTGCCTAAATATGAGCTCAGTTGTTCTACAACCAGTGATTCCTTGCTTCGGGTGTTTGGTCTATTATAAATATTTATTAAATAGACATCCCCCAAATCTTTAGTGATCAACTTTACCCCAAGCAAGTCATTGGAAACAATGTTCAAAGGTGAAACAACAACATTCAGGGATATTCTTATCCAAATTATTAAACCCCCTGATGGTCTGCCTCTTACAGATGCCATCGCCCCGCAATGAAAGGCTTTGTAGCCAAGTCTGTGGACCATATTGATTGCCCAGGTTTCCTGCAAGAGTATAACATCATGCTCTTCCAAGAAAGAACTCCAATTCCTGTCACATAAATTCCTTGTCAACCCTGCAATGTTCCATGACAGAATTTTTGTGTCTCGAGTTCGTTTACATTGTACTGAGTTACTGGGATGTTCGTTACTTACATATGGTATTTCCCTCTCAGTAGGACCGTCCAGGTTCTCAGTACCGGTTACCAGATCTTGATGGTCAGTACATGACGTTGGTGACGCGTTTCGGTCCTGTGCAGTACAACTACTCACTGATACTCTCACTTGTTGATCTCTGGAAATGCCAACAGTCAAAGGTCCGGCCCGTGTTATTTCGGCTGGTTCAGTTACGGAGGACATTACACATATACTTGGATTTTGTCTTACACGGGGATCCTTCTGATAAACTCTGGGCGCAAAGGGAGGATTTCCCTGACATTTATGCTCTCTTGCTTGTCAATAGCCCCACCATGACCAATTTTTATCCACATCCATTGGCTGCAGATTCTGTGGGTATGTTCTACCACCAGGTGTTAGAGGATCAAAGAACGAGTACCTGTTATTCGTCTGGCCTAGCAAGGATGAATCTCTATTTCCTGATATCGGTTGCTTTGGATAAAAATAACTAAGGTCACAAGTTCCTATTCCAAGTTGACCTCTCCGCTGGTTTTGACCATACACAAGATGGGCTACTGAAGGGTCTTTGAAGTTTACCAAGATGCAATCCCCTGTTATATCTTTAGGCCTAGTGCCCAGCCAGCTGACTCTTCGAACGTGGATGACCTGGCAGTTAACGGTATATGGCAAGGGTCTATTTTCTCTTAGCTAATAGAGGGTCTTATTTTTGAGTTCGTCGTAGGTCTCCCTTCTATTAGGTTTCAAAGGAAGGACGCCGGTGAGCACTACCACGTAAGGTTGGCACCCTGGAGGGAGATCAGCATTTGGGGTTTGTTTTGTAGCTGGTGTGCCTATATTGGAATCGGCTGCTGGATTATTGTTGGTATTAAGGCCACTGTTAGTTGTGCAATCAGTTATTCCTGTCCCATCTGCAAGTCTTGGTGGCGCCAAGATTTGAGAAGTGTTAGTACTAGTAGCAACACATTTCCCTTTGCGTGGCGCAGGTTTTGGGGGGGCTGCCTTTTGTGTTCCTCCATTATTTTGCTGCGCTTTTGGAAGGATCTGTTCGCGATTCCCCCGGTGCTACATTGTCCCTGTTCCGGTCTGGAACCTTATCCTTTGCTAGTGGTCGAGATTGTTGCAGAGGTTTGGTGATTGTTGCGCTAGGTTCTCCCCTTTGGTTGTCAGCTCCAATTTTAGAGTGTAGTTTAACCAGAGATTTTAAAGCAAAGAAATTATCCAGTGATGTTTGTTCGAATTTGTCCAGGCGCTCCGAGAGCCCTTTAAGTCTTTCAGTTACTGGTAATATCAGCGTTGTCATGAGCTGGTGTATCTGTTCCAACAGAGGATTAGCTACAATTGGATCTTGTGTTGAATTGTCCAGTTCAATTGCCAATGTAGGACAGGCAGGAGCATTGTGATTGTCACCCTCTTGCCGCTCGACTACTTTTGCCCCTGTATGCATGGACTCTGACTCTGTCGGATTATAATGAGGACCCCCATTCATTTGGTTCCTTCGTATTCTCTTAAGGGCCTTCAATCTGTAGGCCTTCCGCGGAGTGACTAGTCTCTTCCTTTTCATTGTAATGCGACTGGCTTTTGTCGGGGGAGATGATAGATCTTGACCTGCAGGGGCATCATGAATCGTTATTACGGGCAAAGCCACTGGATTTGCTACTGTTGGGACTGGACAATTTATAATAGCAGCATTACCTGGAGTGTTACTTATTATTTCCGGATCAGGGATGATGATGTCAAGATGATTCGAATCAACAGCACTAGGCTGCATGCAACTTGGAGTTACAGAAGTTAAGGGTTCTGCTGGGATATTGTTTGTTGGAGATATAGCATGTACCAATGTTCCCAGAGAAGAACGCTTGTGTGCAAGATACTCCCTTGAGAGTCTGCGTTCTGCTAGGATAATTTCCTTTTCTACAACAGATACCGCACGAGTTATAAAATTGTCCTTCGTGCCTATCGTTGAGTTTCTTCCCCGCCTTGAGCTTCTACCTGAGCGGGTAGCCATTGGGGAATAGGCTGACATAAAGAAAGTACTAGGAGGTAGTCAAGACCTGTAAAGTCCAAACCAAGCACAATAATACCTGAGGTCTTAGGGAGATGGCCCGACCCGACCCCTGCTGGCCCCGGACGGCCACAGACGGCCCGCCCTTTGCCCGGGCTTCGCTCGGCGTCCCGTTTGCGTCTCGCAAGACGGGCCCTCGTTGATTTTTATTGGGGAAAGCGGTTGTGGGCGGGGCACGCAGGGGGGCGCTGACCGGATTTTGCTTGGTCACGCAGGGACTCCTGGAACAGTGAGTCCCTGCTGCGCTCCTCCCCTGCAGCCTCTCTACACCACAAGTGTTCTCACTCACTGCAGGCGCGGGAACCAAGCGCTGGAGACAGGCGGCGAACATCGGTGGTGGGACCCCCCACGAAGCGGCTCCCGCGAAGTGGGAGCAGCGAGGAGCTGACTTCAGCAGACAGGTTAGAGCAGCAAAGCGTCCCTGTGGCAGCGAGGAGTTTTCCAAAGGGTCACAATGATTCAAGACCACGGGCTCCTTTTCAATCTCTCGCCTAATTGCAGGTTGTGGGCGGGGCACGCAGGGGGGCGCTGACCGGATGTTGCTTGGTCACGCAGGGACTCCTGGAACAGTGAGTCCCTACCGCGCTCCTCCCCTGCAGCCTCTCTACACCACAAGTGTTCTCACTCACTGCAGGCGCGGGAACCAAGCGCTGTAGACAGGCGGCGAACAGCGTTGGTGGGACCCCCCACGAAGCGGCTCCCGCGAAGCGGGAGCGGCGAGGAGCTGACTTCAGCAGACAGGTTAGAGCAGCAAAGCGTCCCCGTGGCAGCGAGGAGTTTTCCAAAGGGTCACAATGATTCAAGACCACGGGCTCCTTTTCAATCACTCGCCTAATTGCAGGTTGTGGGCGGGGCACGCAGGGGGGGCGCTGACCGGATGTTGCTTGGTCACGCAGGGACTCCTGGAACAGTGAGTCCCTGCCACGCTCCTCCCCTGCAGCCTCTCTACACCACAAGTGTTCTCACTCACTGCAGACGCGGGAACCAAGCGCTGGAGACAGGCGGCGAACAGTGTTGGTGGGACCACCCACGAAGCGGCTCCCGCAAAGCGGGAGCGGCGAGGAACTGACTTCAGCAGACAGGTTAGAGCAGCAAAGCGTCCCCGTGGCAGTGAGGAGTTTTCCAAAGGGTCACCTCTGTTTTTTTCTGTGAATTTCAAAGGTTTTTTAAATGCTAATTCCTAACTATAACGATTGTGAAACCTATGTTTTTTTTCTGTGAATTTCTATGGTTTTTTAAAAGCTAATTTCTAACCATAACATGTGTGAGGGAAGGAGTGAGGATGTGAAATAACAGACAGAGTAAGAGGAGTGAGTGAAGCGGAGTAAGGTGACTGAGAGAAAGGCAAAGAATGAGGGAGTGAAGAAAGGGAACAGAGGGGAACAGGACTGAAGCAGAGGTACTAAGAGAAGGTGACTGGGGGATGAAAGTAAGGGGAAGGGGAATAAAGGAAAGAGAATGAAGGGTAGTGAGGGAACCGGAGTAAGGGAATAGCACTCTAAGCACTCTAAATTATTTTTTTCACTCTCATTTTTTACACTGTTTTTCCCCGTGGTGCTCTCAGGGTACGCGTACCGGTAAGCGCCCATGTGCGCGCACCCTGAGCTTACTCCGCGAATTTTTTTTAAAAAAACTAAAACTTTTTTTGCTCTTCGGAGTCAACCTAGGCCCCCCTGATAAAACATAAGGGGGGCAGGGTGTCTCTACCCTGCCCCCTATCAACGTTTTCCACTTTTATTTTTCACCTCTTGTGTCTCTGTTCTTCAGAGTCACAAGATGGCGGACTATGCAACCATTTAGAATGTTTACAGACACCCAAGAGCCAATTAGCTTTTGAAATTTAGAACCATTTAAAATGTTTCTTTGGTTTTGAATTTGTGTGTGATTAAGTTTCATTGGTTTTCTACATGAATATACATGAAAAATGAGAGGGAAACACAGCCTTTTTGTGATAGTACTCTTTAAGGTACATTTGTGAGGAATTTTTGGTGTTCTATTTCTGGTGTGAAATTTACACAGTACTAACTCTTCTACTGCTTTCTAAAAGGTGAGTTGTTAATTTGTAAGGGGAATTTAATACTTGATATAGCTAGTTTTATATTATCTATTACTAAAAACGATAAATTAAAGTGATTTTTTTTCTGCAATTTACAGCAAGAAATTTGAAAAGAATATGGATCTGAATGAGGACACCTTTGATATTAATTTTGAAATTTCTGCGACTTTTGTTGAGGCGAGTTTTATTGAGGTCTTGAATGATCCTGTTGATAACACTATCCATGAAGAAGACCTTTTTTTTGAGAGGAGATGGAATGGGGGATTTTAATGATGAGACTTTGAATGCTGAATTAATCGAATGTTTGGACTATATTGAGTTCCAGGAATCATGAATGGAGACTTCTGATGAGGAAATTCCTGATCAGTTAATGTTAGAAGTTCTTTTAAATTATGACAATTCTGAAGAATAAATTTATATTTAGAAATTATAAATTGTTTGAGACATTTTTTATTATTCTATTTGTAATTCATGAGATATTAGCGAAATGATTGTGGTATAAAGTGAGACTATAGAGTAGAGTATAGAGTGCAACATTTACTTCCCTTCTCCCAAAAAGAGTGAAATGTAATACTTCAAAACTTGAAAAGGGAGCAGGGTGGAGTGCCCCCCACCCCCTAGACCTTCTCAGGAGGTCCCAAAAGGATCTGTTTCTGCTTTCCTGAGAGATTATGGTTTGATTTGAATATACCACGATAACTTGCATTACAACATGCAAGATATCTACAGAGGAAACAATATACATTTCTCAGATGAGGAAAACAGAGTTTTGCTCTTCAATTTTAGACTCTGCATCAGTTCCTACTTATAGGTACTGAAGTCACCCACATAACACAACAGCTCTTTTTAGAGCTACCCTACCTCTAAGCAATCGAAATTATTATTAAAAACTATTTTCTTTCACTGTTTTTCCCCGTGGTGCGCTCAGGGTGCGCGTACCAGAGAGCGTACCCGGGAACGCACCCAGCGCTTACCCCGCGAGAATCCTTCTAGGCCCCCCTCAGAAAACCTAGGGGGTCAGGGGGTGTCTACTCTGCCCCTTTTTAATTATTTCCCCCTTTCTTTTTCCCCTCTTGTGTCTCGATTCTACCGGCACCCGACAGCCAATCAGCTTTCCGCTCGCGAACTCCCGTAGCGCGACAGGTGCGCTCCCCGGTACGCGTACCTGTAAGCGCTCGAAGCGCGCATATAGATATATATGTGTTTTTGAAGTTAATTTAAAAAAAAAACACTGGAGTAATTTTCAGCAAATATAGCAAAGGCACATCTGCGTACCAGTCCCTACAATTTTGCAAAGTTTGGCGTAATTCCGTTCAGCGGTTCGGGCTGTAGACTTGTCAGACCGTCCTTTGGAAATTAACATGGGGAAAACACGTTTTGGGACCCCCCTTTTTTCTCAGCCCCCACTTCACGAATCCCCCCGAAACTTCCTAGGAAGGAGCGCAGCGGAGCTGGCCTAAATTTTGGAAAATTACACGCAAATTCCTCAACCGGCGCCAGAGTTATTCCCAATAGAATGTTGCAGATTTCCTATGGTAGCCAATCCTAACTATAACTACCTACTGGTGACCGCCTGTAGTTAATATATATATATCTCTCTCTCCAACAGAAAAGGTTGCCGTGGGAGGCTGGTATTTACCAGAATGCAGAGAGGCATCATTTTGAATAAAGACATGCCCACTTAGGTGGAATTCTGATTATATGAAGCAGGTGTCCAAACTTACTGGTAGCTGTCCTGTTCGTCAGTGTTGGCTCGTGATCAAGAGCACATGCTCGAAACGCGTAGGGCCAGTAACCGGTGACGAGTAGGAATCCCAAGACTGCTGTAGCCCTCATGCAAAGGAGTATGCCCTCCGGGTTGCCAGCCTCCCCAGGGCAACCTTTTCTGTTGGATTTGTAGCGGCTTTTGTCCAGCCGTAAGGATGACCCGCTGTGGAATAACAGATCCCTCGGTGTCTACAAACAAGGACACCAGCCCAAAGGGAGCGGAGTGTTTCCACTTGAGGAGGGGTAATATGACAACAGACTCAATTCAATACAATTCAAAATCTTTATTTGAATTTCAGAAAATTCATAAAAGCAATCTCATATACAGAATATCATAAAAAGCCCATTAAAAACTTTACAAATACATTTATAAAAATTCAGAATTTGGATAACAGATTATTATGGCAGCTATATTATAACAGATGTTCAAGGATTTTCCATCATTTTACGTACACGGGTAATGAGTTTCCAAAAAGTGCTAGTGCGAAAAACTAGTTCTTCAGTGTCCAGGGAGAGCAACATCAAGTAGGACTTCCCCAAGGAAAGGGGTCTACATTTCCTAAAATACGAAGCTAAAAACCATTTAATATATTTTAAATAAAATTTACAAGAGAAGAAGAAATTCAAATCATTTTGTGTGCTCCCTCCATCACAAGGGCAGGGCTTATAATGTGATTTTGAATAATAGCCCAGGGGGAAACATAATAGAAATCGTACAGTTCCTGCCCGTAAACGGAACAGGAGTGATCTTTCCCAGTTGGTCATTGACAGAGTGAGATAGAGTGGAAGTGGGTGCCTGTACAACTCATTGCTCATGTATGCCACAACTGACGGTTTATTAAGTTCCTTTTTTGTCCTTTCTGAGTTGTCAAGTGCATATAGTGCGTGTTTTAACTCATCCTTATCTTTAGGCTCAATTCTGGCAGGATCGGCAAAGAGATGGCCTTTGTCCACCCTGCATAAACTATTGTAAACTCCTGAGAGCCAGGGGATGGCCATTCCTTTTTCACAGTTAAGACAGTCGCTTATAATTTCTTGCGTCAGGGTGGCTGATTTATTCCTCCAGATCGCATGCCAAAATAGCGCTGGTCTTGTCTCAATAAAATCACATATGAACTGCAGATTTAGTTCCTTGTGACAAATATACTCAGAAGTAGAGATTGGGGCACCCAAAATTTTCCTACAGAAGCGATTTTCTTCTGATTGGATACCATGGGTTGTTGCCGAGCCCCATATCTCTGCCCCGTATGTAACTACTGGGGCGCACTGTAATTTAAACATTTTTAAAATGGCTTTAGTTGCGCCTATTTTCTTTGGGGGAGGTAGGCTAAGAGGAATACGGGGCTAGGTACTAATCGTAAAACCGCTATCAACGGATTATGGTCTCCAAAGGTTGTTTCAAGGACTTTGGCCATATAAGGCAGTCAACTAAACCTGGGGACATAAAAATATAATCAATGGTCGAGGAGCAATCTCTACCTCTAAAGGTAGGAGCATATTGATTTCTAGGAGTATGACCCATATCCATTATGTTACTGAGACTATGTTCACTGATAAAACTATCTAATTCGAGACCCCTTCATGCTGCTTCGTCAATTTGAGCTTTATCCGTAACCTGATCAACCTTTGAGATTTTAGCGTTAAAGTCCCCCCCTAGGAGGATCCTTATGCCGTCTTCTTCTATACCCTTATCTGTGTCTTGATATTGAGCCAAATCTGATATAACTTTAAAAAGCTCAATGAAGTTCTTATTTGGAATTGAATAAAATTGTTATTGTAAAAATGTATCAAGTAAAACAGGACCCGTCTTCTATATTCTGTTATCTGTATATTTGGGCTTGTAGTTGGTATTACCTTAATGCTTCCTCCGGCGGCTATCCTAATGCCAGTTAATAAGCCGCCGGATGCACGACCAAAGTCGAGCTTGGATGCTTTCACACTGGAGCAATGATACCCTTCTATATAAAGGTCATATGTGGCCCATGTTTCCTGGAGCATTATTATATCTTTACCAGACAGTATCTGCATCCAGTCTGGGTCCGACAATCTTGATTCTAGGCCAGCAACATTCCAGCTTAAGATACTAAGATCAGAGCTATTAGTTGGTTTTTTAGAGTTACAAGGATTCATCATTTTACCATTGTTAGTAACTGGCACTGAATGTAACTCGGGGGAGTCAATTTGTTGCGTTGCTGTACATATAAATGTATCTTCCTACGCTGCAATCCCCTTCCCTAAGTTTGCTCGATAGTGGGCTATGGTTTCCCTTGTTCGACTTCCCTCCTGACTCCTAACGCTGGCCGACCTGGTTAGATGTCAATCTTGGTCGTCTAGGTTGGAGAATGCCTGTTCAAAGCAATTATATGTTGGGATATTATAATCGTATCTTCCCTCATTAGAGGTGATGATCTGGTTATTACGCCTATGTATAGGTGGCATCTGTGGGTTGCGAAAAAAGAAGCCCAGGGGTAGAATAAGGATCCCCTCACTGCTCATTTTTTTTTAAAACTTGTTTTTATTGGCATTTCGTTATTTGAACGTTACAGATCCTGTATCCAGACATATAATCAATAGAAAATACTGCATTCACATTAAGTCCAGAACGATGTCAGTGATATACGGAGCGATCTGTAGGTTTCATGCAACAGTATTGTTCAAAGCTGGGGCGAAAACTAGGGAGAGGAGCATGGGAGTGCAGAGCGCGGGTATAGGGGATTAAGATACGGGACCGGATGACGTACGTCTTGCTGGGTTGCGTGGCAGTATACTAGTGCCATGTGAGAAGGGGCTATGTTGGGCCATTGGCGGGGTTCAATCGTCTTATTTGACAGGAAGTGGGGTACAGCAGTCTGCATTGCTAGTGCATCATTAGGGGGGGGTTCAAGGTCCGCAGTCGTGCCTGCGTTGGTGGGTGGGGGGCGGTGGGGTTGGGTGGACTAGCGTCTGGCTCCTCACTATGTGTTGATTGTTTGAAACGATGTAATAGCAAGGCCCACTCCATGGAGATGGGGTGTTTTCGTAATCCCTTGGCCTCTTCTTCGTGTAGCGCGTCCTCCTCCGCTGCTGCCCACTTACATACCGCTTCCACCCACGCTGCTAGAGAGGGGCCCGTGGGGGATCACCAGTGCATGGCTATACTCCTTTTTGTTAGTAATAATGCTAGTGAGATGAAACGCTTGTGAGCTTTAAGATGCTTCTGTATCCTGAAGATGCCCAGCGCACTAGCTTCCCATGTGTCCAGGGTTGTGAGTCCCGTGAGGTCTCTCAGAGTATCATGGACCGTTTGCCATAAGGGTCGAAGAGTGGGACAGCTCCAGAACAAGTGATGAAAGTCAGCCTCTGGGGAGTGGCATCTGGGACAGAGGAATTGAGTGTCGGGGTAGAATTTCAGCAAGCGCATCGGTGTCAGGTATGCCCTGTGGAGGATATAACATTGTATATTTTTAAAGCGGGCGATCCTAGACACCTTTTTGGGAGATTCAAGGGCTCTAATCCATTCCGTCATGCAGTGGGCATCCGATTTTGTCCTCCCAGGTGGCACGTAAGGTCGTTAGAGGTGCGTTTGCGAGTTCGCGGAGCGCTTTGTATAACCATGTGATTAGATGTCGCCCAACCCCCATGTGTAAGATTGAGTGTATGACTGGGTGTGCGTCCGGTTCCCTGGCCTGGAGGTTGTGATGGGGACGGAAGCCTGTGAGAAATTGCTGATATCGCAGAAACTGACCCGGAGGGAGACCGTACTCGTCCATAAGGCGTTGGAATGGTTTAATCTGCACACCTTCAAAGAGGGACTCCATGTCTGTGATCCCACACGCAGCCCATGCCGTTAGTGTGTTGGCCGGATAGTATGTTTCGAGCCTAAGCTAACCAACCAGTGGGAGTAATGGAGAGTATGGGGGAGTTCCAGGCGACATGCAGTGAACCCGCAACATGCATTGGCGCGCAATCGCTACCTGTAAGGGGTATGTAAGCCGTGGTTTGGTGCCCGGAAGGAGGAGACGGGTGAGTTCTGGAATGGGGACCCGACCTGTCAGGGTGTGTGTCTCATTCGCATGTCGGCCCGCAGTCCTGTAAGATAGCCATTGAAGCTGTGCTGCTAAAAAGTAAGATTCAAAGGACGGGCTACTAGGCCTCCCTGAGTGGTAGACAATTGTAGTGTCTTCAGTGCAATTCTATGTCTGCCCGATCCCCAAATGAGCGTGCCAAGGAGGGAGTTGAGGTTGCGAAAGAAGGTTTTGTGTGGGACCACCGGCAGGTTCGTGAAGTGATATAAGAGTCGAGGAAGCATTATCATCTGAGCTAATGCCACTCGACCTATTGGGGCTAGCGGAAGTCTGTTCCAGAATTTTCCCGCAGACCTAATGCTAGCAAGTACTCTGCAATGGTTGCCCCCAAAAATATCGGCCGGGGAATGGTAAAGACGGATCCCGAGGTACCGGGGGGCCTCTGTGCTCCAGGACACTCTCTGAGTCCCCATCCATATGTCGCGAGGGGGTAAATCCGGATGGAATGGGTAGACTGTGGATTTGTCCCAGTTTACCTTGAGTCCGGAGGCGTCCGCGAATTCCGTGAGCGTCGTCCATATAGGAGTCAGGTCGTCCGTGATGTCCCGTACATATATCAAGAGGTCGTCAGCGTACATGGAGATGCTATGAGTGACGTCTGCGAGTGGAATGACCCATTGTATGCCTTCCTGACGTAATCTTACAGCCAGTGGTTCAACCGCGAGGGCGAAGAGGAGGGGTGAGAGGGGACAGCCTTGCCTCGTGCTCTTCCGGACCTCGAAGGCCGTGGAAATGCATATCCCTAACCGGACCCGTGTGGTGAGTCCTGTATATAATAGACATGTGTATCCCAGGAGGACGGGGCCGATGTTGAGTCGGTGTAAGACAGAGAATAGATATTGCCATGTGAGGGTATCGAAAGCCTTTTCGAGGTCTAGTATGAGACAGGCTGAACGTGGGTGCGTGTCTTTCACCTGACCCTGCACATGAAAGAGGCGACGGATGTTCTGGTATGTGTTTCTGCCTGGGACGAACCCCCATTGATCTGGGTTGACCAGGGGGCGTATTATTTGTATATATCTATCAGCCAATATTTTCCCCAGAATTTTACAGTCGGTAGATAGAAGTGTAATGGGGCGATACGATGCCATGAATTGTGGGTCCCGATACGGCTTCGGAAAGGTTACAATTACCGATTCCCTAAGGCATTTACGTAGGATCCCTTGTTCAAGGGCCAATGCAAGCATCAGTGTTATCTGCAGGACTAGTAGGGGAGAAAAGGCCGTGTAATACTCCAAAGGGAGTCCGTCCAGGCCTGGTGCCTTGTTACGAGACAGGGTATGTAGCGCTTGGGTAAACTCCGCTGATACTATCGTCGCGTGCAGTGCAAGCTTGTCTGCGTCCGTGATCGTAGGCAGCGTTAGAGGATCAAGGAAATTATCTATTGAGGACTGTGAGAGTAGGATCGGAGTGCTATAGACCGCTTCGTAATAGTGCTGGAACTCTAAAAAGATCTCGTCCTGGGAGCGCACCAGGGTGCCACCAGGGTTGATAATTTTGGTAATTGGTTTGAGGTCGGTGTCCTGCCGCGCTAACCAGGCGAGCATTGTGCCTGTTTTATCCCTTTCCTTATGCATCCGGGTGGCGTAAGTTCTGAAATTGTATTTACGAAGGTCAGCGCAGGCCTCCTGGTAAGCAGTCTTGGCCGTGGCCGTGAGTGTAGCTTGTTCCTCGGTAGAGTCATCTCGTTTAGTGGTTGTGGCGAGGTGTTGTTCTGCTTTAATGAGTGCCTCCTCTAGTGTCCGTCGAACCCCCGTAATTTGTTTAATGCATTCTCCGCGGGCCACCACTTTGAATACATCCCATTCCACTAATACCGATGCGGCCGTGCCTGCATTGTGGGTAAAGAAGTCTTGTATGCTTTGTGTTTGGGCATGCTTAAAGACCTGATCAGTTAGGCATTCTTGAGGCAGTCGCCAGATGGGGACCGGGGGTGCGGGGGACGCCAATTCAGCTGTATTATATGTGCATCATGGTCCGAGACGATCCTGCCCATATAATCCGTGGGCACAATCTTGAGGAGGATTGGTGCGGAGCAGGGGAACCTGTCCAGGCGCACCCGTAGGTTATAGGGGATGGAGTGAAATGAATATATTCGGGTGTGTGGGTGATGGAGTCACCATGCATTCGTGAGGGCCCAGTGCGAGGTCCAGTCCCGAAACTCCTCTGTTTGTTTGGGGGCCAGGGAGCACAGGGGTGGGGGGTGTGAGCGGTCCAGGGTGATGTTGAGTGTACAATTATAGTCCCCTCCCAAGAGCCAGGGAACAGCAGTGAATTGAGCTAGGATTCCCGTGAACATTTGTCCTGTTCCAGGTTGGGGGTGTAAATGCTACCTAAGAGGACTGCTTGGCCGTCCAGAAGCCCTTCTAGGAGAGCATACCTGCCTTCTTTGTCCACTACCCGTTTGAGTTCCCGAAAGGGAGTCCCTGGCCTAACCCAGATCAGTAGCGGCGCATATCGTACCGCGCCATTTAGCCTGTAGTTTGCCCACTTCGGTGCCAGTAAGGTGGGTTTCCTGGTGGAATGCAATTCTGGTGTTTTGGCATTTTATGTATGAGTATACGGTGTAGTGATTTCTCGGTGTGTGCAGACCCCTGACATTGAGTGTAAGAACATTAATGTCCGAGTGTTGTGCTGCCATCATCCAATGTTATTGTTACGGCATTCAGGGGGACTCTATGGTTAACGAAATCCCCGATCCGATAGCCCTCCTGTTGGGGGAAGCACCCATGGGACCCGTCATAGAGCTGTTTAATGCGTTGCATGTACCCTGACTCACACCATGCTATGAGGGGGGTAGGACAATACCAAACTAGGGTAAGAACTAACAGAACTGGGGTCGGGAAACAGTCCCAATACATAGGACACGTCGCCGGTGGCGATATATCCAAACAAATTCCCAGCTAGGGGAAAGGTGTGACAAGAACCTGTGGGGGTGGCGATGTGTGTGCACGCGAGACTGCGCGTGGATCGGGCCTTTGTAGAATCAGTGGATGTCGCGCTTGAGCCAGCACATCATAAGGAATACACTTGCGCACTGCTAAGGGAGCCCAGTGTGAACCGGGAGCCTGTGATTATGTCTGGGATTCATTCACATCGAAGAGGCACCCAATTGTCCATCCAGCATAGCATCAGCTGTTTGTGGGGTGACCAGAGGGGGAGTGGTGGAGCCTCCGCCGGACAATGTGTCGTCGCTGTCGTTTTCCCCCTCCGATGTGAATACGTGCGGGGGTCGAGTGATGTCCTGCGTGAGGGGCAACACTTGCAGATCTATCACCGCCTGTAGGGCCTCCCGGTATTCTCGTACAATTTGTGTCAAGTTTGGAGACTCCTTGGGAGAGACCCGGATCTTCTGGTGGTGCCATTGTGGGGACGCTTCAGGCCGCGCCTCCTGGATCTCGGTGGTTTGGGACTTGGGTTGCGCTGGGTCTCTGTTCTGGACTGTATCGGGCAGTGCTGGTCCGCCCAGTCTTGTGGCTCCTCGGCGGTGGCGAAGAAGATGCGGAGCCCTTGTGTAGGACCTTGAGGCGAGCCGGGTACAGCAAGGAGTATTGGACATTGTTTGTGCGTAGTCGCCTCTTTACATCGAGGAAGGAGGACTGCTGTTGTTGAACTGCGCGAGCATAGTCCGGGAAAACCATTATTTGTTTGTTCTCCACTTGTAGGGGACCCGCCACTCAGGCTGCTCGGAGTACAGCGTCCCGGTCGCGGAAGTGTGGAACTTTGCCAGCAACGGTCTCGGGGCAAATCCTGGTAGCGGTCTCTGGGCTGGAACTCTGTGGGCGCTTTCAATGGAAAAGAACGTAGTTCGGTCCGTGACTGGGGTAAAGGATTTTATCCATGTTTCCATATAGTCCAGGGGATTCGAACCTTCAATTCCCTGCGGCAGACCCAGCACGCGTATATTACAGCTCCTTGACCGTCCTTCCAAATCATCTGCATGCTCTTCTAGGACCGCCATGCCGTGTAGGAACTTCTGTAGCGTGGTTTGATGTGTTTTAACCATGGGTTGTTGGTCGGCCAGTGTCTTCTCTCCATCCTTTACTTTGTCGGCGAGTTTCCGGCGATCGTCGCGGATCAGGCTGATGTCAGTTGCCAGTGTGCCCAGTCGCTCCTCCATGGACAGCCGGGATAATTCTATGGCCGCCAACACCTGGTCCAGTCTCGCTGATACGGTTGGGTCAGCCTGCGATGCATTGGTCTGCGACCATGCCTGTGTGTGTGGCATATTCTTTGGAGCCGTTTCTGGCCCAGCGGGTGTCTGTGTTACCTTCGGTTTCCCCATGGTGGCAATCTCGGAGGGTGCCGCGCTGTGTCAGGCGAGAGGGAGCGTGACGCTCTGTGGGTTTACCGCCCAGGTATTTGGGGTTGAGCGATGCCCACCTGTCACGTGGCTCGGGTAATCAATGTAAGTTATGCCCCAGGTCCCTCGGAGCTGCATGTCCTGGATGGGCTGGGGGGGGAGCGCAAAGATAGGGCCTCCAGATGAGACGCTGTAGGTATGTTCTGTGACCTAGTACTAGAAGCAGTCCAATAAGTGAGCCGGGGCTATCTAGCACTCCTCCATGTTAGGGTCAGGCAGTGCTTGTAATATTCCTAGGAGGAGATTGACAGTTCGGTACTGCGACCTCGCCGGGCTGTCTACTCAGGGAAGCGCTGTGAAAGAGGTGTGGAGGCTCACCTTCAGTTAGCTGGTTGCCGAGCACAGCTTGGGGACCGCCGCGTTCGTATCCTCACTCGCGGCGCTCCCCGGGCGCCATCTTGGGGTCAGGCGAGCCGAATGAGCAGAGTCCTCCGGGAGGGTATTGGTAGCGCTGGTGAGCTTCAATTCTCGGCGTCCGCTAGTAAATATCTTCCAGTGTTGTGGTGCCGCAGGGTTCACTTGAGACGGGACACCGCTAGGAGTACCTGCAGTCCCGCGTATTCAAAATGGCGGGGTCGCCGCTTCTCGGAGCCTCGGTGCGGGCGGGTCTGGTGCGGGAGGGCTCCTTGGCACCAGGCCTCCGCCGGCTTCGCAGTCGTCTCGGAGGTGGCAGCTGGGAGATGTAAAGCTCCCGATGGTTGAGTGATGATGTAGGTGCGGGGTCACAGAGTCGCGGGCACCATCTTGAGCCATGGCGCTCGCCGCCGGTGGGTCAAATGTCCTTTTCCACCGCTGCTGAGCAGATTGCTAGGGACTGCGGGATCACCTGAGATGTCGGGTATGCTCCGATTGCTGATTTCGATGTGTGTGGCTCTCGCGACCTCGGGAAACCGGGTAGGATGCCGGCCCGATCGTGGAGCCTCAGCGGGACACAACCGCCATCATGGCTTGCTTAGCCACGCCCCCCATCTCCTCACTGCTCATGTGTGATGTCCCTGCTCTCTCTAAAATTATTCTAACTAGCTCAGGGGTAGCAAAATTCAGGACTATACAGTCACCCGTTAAACTTTTATTTGAACTCCCTATCCAGGGTACCCTGCGCACCATTTTAAATTCTTGGAATAAACGATTGCCCAGCCCAGTCCTGATGTTTAACAAGTGTAGTGCCCTATTTTTTAAAGTGGACCAATGTTCTTCCGAAATTAGGTTGGATCGGTGGGACGTCTGCAAGCGCAACTGTGTAAGGCGTGGACTCAGGTGGTAGGCTAAAATGTCCCTTTCTATTGCTGTTAACAGGAACAAGATTTCCCCTGCTTTGGCCCTCCAAACCCTTGCTTCTTCCGGGTTTCGTCCCTGCCCGGGGGAGGCCGACATCTACCAATTGAATGCTGGCCTCATTTAATGGTAAAGCCTGCAGGCCCTTTTTAGTTGTAGCGTTTCTAACCTCTAGGGCAGTATTTGCCTCAGAGGTGGTGTGTGTTATTTGGCCGTTCGAGATTGCAATCCCCTTATTTAGTGTTTGGCTAATAGCTGGAGAGAGTGTTTGTTCTATGGCTGTCAAGCGGGTGTCAATTGCATCAAGCTTATCTAGTAAAGGTTGCAGCAATGCTGTTAACGCCCCCTCTATTTTTGATATAATGGCATCTTCCAGCCCCACCTGGCGATTCTCGGAAGAATTTTTTGATATGTTTAAGTGGGAGAAACTGCCGGGGACTGCTTCTGTTTCCGGACATTTCCTACCGGGTGCATTAGCCTTTGTTTTTGCCACCTTACGGGTTTGTTGTGTCGTGAGTGGTGTCCCTCCAGCCTTTCTTTTTCTTGTTGAGGCCTGATACGTACCTCCCTTGGCTTTATACTGTGATTGTCGTGTAAATCTGGCTACAGCCAAGGGGGGTGGTGATGCTGGTGATGATGTTATGGCGGTAGCATGGGGCATCCAATATTACTACTAAGGGTTCTGATGGTATTTGTGTTGCAATGATCGAGTTAGGGCTATCAGACTTATCAGACATAATTTCATTAACATTCACAAGAGGGGCCCCCGTTAGATTGGGTTCCATAGAGGTTCTGCGTGTTTCCAGAGAGAGTCTTCGCTGTGTAAGGGCAATATCCTTTATTAAAACCGACTCTGCTTTGATCAGGTAGGCATCAAGAGTGCCCACCACCCCTTGGCCCCCTGCTCCTTTGCTTGTGCCCATGCTCTGATATAGAAGCAGATACTAATAGCACAGACAGATTGGGAAATTTAAGAAAATAAAAGTCACTGACCATGCACAGAGTATTTCCAGGGATCAAATGTTCCAAATGTCCAGGGGTTAGATCAGTGGCCCTGCCTTGCCACAGTCTGCCACGGACGGCCACAGATGGCCCGCCCTTTGCCCGGGCTTAGCCCGGCGAGTCCCGGGCGTGTCAGGTCTCACGTCTTTTTAAGCGCCACCGGGCGCGTTATGGGCGTGCAAGGGGCTCCTGGGAGGTGTAGTTTCCCCCTCTCTGCGGCCGCGCCTGGTGTCTTGTGGCGGCGGCGACGGGGGGAAACCAGCGGCGGGAACTGCGAGGGACAAGGGTCCTGGTGAGTTTTGCAATGCCCCAAAATGCTGTAGAAGACCGCGCCTGGTGCCTTGTGGTGGCGGCGGCGGCGGGGGGAAATCTGCGGCGGGAACTGCGAGGGACAAGGGTCCTGGTTAGTCCTGGTGAGTTTTGCAATGCCCCAAAATGCTGTAGAAGACAACAGACTCTGTTTTAACTACGTTCACCAATCCACTGTGATTTTAAATTTGAATCGATTACAGCGCCACTCACAGGGGTATGAATATTGTAATTTCAGAACTGCAATTACCAGAATGCTGAGAGTCATCATTTTGAAAAAAGACACGCCCACTTAAGCGGAACTCTGATTAAAAAAAGCAGGTGTCCAAACTTACCGGGAGCTGTTCTGTTCGTCAGTGTTGGCTTGTGATCAAGAGCACAAGCTCGAAACGCGTAGGGCCAGTAACCGGTGACAAGAGGTAATCACGAGACAGCTGTAGCCCTCATGCAAAGGAGTATGCACTCTGGGTGGCCAGCCTCACCAGGGCAACCTTTTCTGTTTGTGTATATATATATATTCACTTAAAAAACCATAGGTTTCAGGCCTTATATAGTTAGGAATTAGCATTTTAAAAACCTTGCAAATTCACTTAAAAAACCATAGGTTTCAGGCCTTATATACTTAGGAATTAGCATTTAAAAAAACCATTAAAATTGCTCCTATATAGTTAGTTGTACTAACTATATTTTGCGCACCAGCAATCCACTTCTGATGATGTCACATATTACATCAT